>NW_027210608.1:1200000-2400000 GCF_029030835.1 Brachyistius frenatus
GCATCCTGTTAAATTGCATCAGTTTGATTTTAGTTCCAGACTCAACAAAGTAATGGAAATATGTCTTAATGCTGAACACTACAGTGAAATTAATAACTGGTTTAAATTCAGGAAGCGTAATCTCGTAACACGAGTGCTTTTGCTGATTGTTAACATTGGACTTTTCAGAAATCCACTTCTGTGAAACCATTTTCCAAATTGACTTGCCTCACTAGTTTTTAGCCTTTGACCAGAAGGATGTTGAGCGACGGGGCCACGTGATCACATGTGGAATTAACCTTTACTGAAGAATATTGCAACTTTAAGCACAATTTGTCCGACATGTCATCACTCTCACCACAGCAGAGTTGAAAGGTTAATGGAAATCTCTCCAGGTCCTGAGTGTCTTTCACAGGAAATGAATGCTGTCTCTTTTCCCACATGAGCCTGATGTGATAAGTGGTCCATTTTGTAGTCACTACTTCAGTTCTCTTACAGATGTTTCCATTTTTTAGGTCAGGTTGAAGCTGCTTTGTGTGCACCTTGTAATTAGTTTGCTCTTCATTTGATGTGCTGTTCAGACAGTTAGAATTGCATCCAATACATTTTTCTGTCTTTGTTGTCTGTCCTTTTGAAATACAGTTCAAAGAAATCAGCTTTGCCTATGAGGTGCTAACTAACCCTGAAAAGAAGGAGCTTTATGATCGCTATGGGGAACAAGGCTTGCGGGAAGGAGGCGGGGGTGGCCCCGGGATGGACGACATCTTCTCCCACATCTTCGGCGGTGGACTCTTTGGCTTCATGGGTGGACAGGGGAGTCGCTCCAGGAACGGAGGACGGAGGAGAGGAGAGGACATGGTCCATCCACTCAAGTAAGAGCAAGCTTGCACACTCGTATATCGTAAAATGGATTTCTTCTGTGGCCCGAATTAGTCCAAATGTCAGTGGCCTTCAGTACCAGCACTATATATATATATATAAAACACTCCCACGTCTTCTGTCACTCACGGTATTCAAATATCACACTTTCTTCTACAGGGTGTCACTGGACGACCTTTATAATGGGAAAACAACTAAACTACAACTTAGCAAGAATGTACTGTGTAGCACTTGTAATGGGTAAGTAGTATAACCAGCATGTAGTCCACAACGATGTCGCTAAATTGTTTGTTTGCAGTGTTTAGTTAATCCTGTTTTATTTCCTTCATTTCTACTAACAATAAATCCATAACTGTGATTGTGAATGCAGGCAGGGAGGCAAAACTGGTGCTGTACAGAAATGTACAGCATGTAGGGGGCGCGGCATGCGCATCATGATCAGACAGCTGGCTCCAGGGATGGTCCAACAGATGCAGTCAGTGTGTACTGATTGTAACGGAGAAGGTGAGGGCGCCCGTGATCTCGACCATGACTAAGCATTTCTGCCGTGCGTGATCGAGGCTGAGCCGGCACAGATCGCTCACCTTTTTATTCCCGACCCTCTCCAGGTGAAGTTATCAGCGAGAAAGACCGCTGTAAAAAGTGTGAGGGCAAGAAAGTGGTGAAGGAGGTGAAGATCCTGGAGGTACACGTGGACAAAGGCATGAAGCACGGCCAGAAAATCACCTTTGGAGGGGAAGCTGACCAGGCGCCCGGCGTCGAGCCCGGCGATATAGTCCTCGTCCTGCAGGAAAAAGAGAACGAGGTAGGTGCGGCCGTCTCCAAATACTGCAGACATCATCTTGTCCTCTGTAACAGGGGAGAGTTATACTTTATTTTTTAAATATTGGTTCAGATTTAGGACGGTTTTTCCTCTTTGCAGTTTTATGTATTAGCTACTCATCATTTTCTGCCCAGAAAAGATGACCTTACTTCAAATCTTTCCACACCTGAACACTAGATTACTTTGAGGTTGTGTTTTGTGGATTGTGCGACGTAGCTCAGGTAAAATGTTCCTAAATAAAGATGTGCTCCCACCAGTGAATGATACTCATCTGTTCTCACCACAGTCTCTGCTATCCGCTGCTCGTTACTCTTGCATTGTGCTTTGATATAGTCTATTATTTTTATTTTTTTTCTCTTCCAGTCCAGTTTATACAGTTTAACACGTGTTCATGGCCTGTTTTAGATTTAGAAAGGCCAAATGAATCCTACTGGAATCTCTGGTCTTAGCGTTGTGTTTCCTTGGAGAAGCATTTGAAATCCTCTACAATTTAGGAAGCGGTCAAGTGAGAGCTTCAAAGTTTTCAGACAGTGCACCTATCATGCATGTATGCTTACTCAGGTAAACCAGCCCCGATAAATGTAGCAGGTATGTGACTTGTTGTGCTTCTCTGCCTTTAGCCCATCCCTTCTCACTGGATTTCTTACCTCCATGGATGAATTGACAGTTTCTGTATCAGCAGGGTAAAGAATGTGATACTGTTGTTCATTGGCCGTATGGAGCCTCGTGCTTTGCTGTATTTCATCAACATATCGAGGATTAACAGTAAACTCAGAGGTCATTGTACTGTGCTTTAAGTCCTGTGTGGCCTTCCATGTGTTAAATACATTGAGTGCATACTGGTTTTCCACTTACAATATTATTATTATTATTGTTATAAATGAGCTTTCCAGGTTTGAAAAACATAGTTTGTGTGTCAGGGTTTTGGAGTTAAGTGAGCAGTTTGTCTCAGCAGGTGCTTCAGACCTTTCAGCTGATGACCAGATGGTCTTGACAGCACCGTGCTGTCAGAGATGTACAGACTTGGTACGTGGCGTTATGAGTGGATACCTTCCAGGATAAATACCGGCCTACATATAATGGAAAAATTCTCCTGATTTCAGATATAATACAAGTTTAAAGAACTTCTATCTATGATCTTTTTATTGTTGGTCCAGGCACTCTCTCGTACATAAAGGATGTGTTTACGTTTTGCGTTTTCACAGCACACAAGTCAAACCAGCACCTGATCATTAGAGGCTCAGCATGTCCTGCACAGTTACGGCAGATTCTAACTTTAAGGTTCGCTGTTCTTTATTGTCACTAAAAACAAAAAAGTTCATGTCAGATCTGACCAACACATCTTCTCTGACACCTGCACATGTCCTCATATCGTGTTTACATGATGATCACTGGATGATTAAAGCGCTTTGTTGAAGACATTTGCTTAGAGGTGCTGAAACGTACCAGTGCATTAAGTTGTGGTTGCCTCGGTAACCAGTAAATCCACTTGGGCTTTGTCTTTGAGTAATTGGGCTGTCATTGAGTCACGAGAAGGATATTGATCTGAAAGATCTTTGTTTGTGATAATTACAGAATCTTCAATCACAAAGACTCATAACTATTAAGTTTAGTCTTTTTATTTAATGTGTATATTCAGAAAACACATTAGAGAATGAAAATATTCATCGTTTTTTCTGTTTATTTGGTCATTTGTTTATGCTCTGTCGTCGTTTGCCCTCTTGTTCCTTTGATAGGATTTTATTTCTTTTGTTTGTATTCTTGTATTCTTTATGTGCTCCTAGACCTGCTATATATGATTTTGACGGAGCTGGATGTTACAGATATGCCACTATGACCAAAGGTGGAAAGTCAGCTGAGTAATACAATAGTAGGTGTGTTAACAGGCTGGTTCATTTGCCTTTCAGTAAGATAAGTTACAAAAATGTTTTTGATTTGACTACAAAAGCAAATGAGACCTCTGTGGAGTTACTGGTTCAACAGGAATCTGTGAAAGAAATGTTTGAATTTGTGCCTCATTTCATTGTGATTTCAGTGCTTGCCACAGATCTTGTGTGGTATGTCGGTAGTTGTAATAATACCATATTTGGAAATCCCCAAAATCAGAACTTCAATATAGTCATATATGTGGGCTCCATTTTTATTTACACTGACAGAGATGTGTTTAGTTGTGATCTGACTCATTAGTTCAGTGTTTCAGTCAGCTTCCTCTTCCCCATCTCTGTTCTGACTTTATCATTTTCCAAATTCCTGTCGCTACGGGAAACGACCACCGAGCGGTAATTTGCATGCTGAAAATGAGAAGTTTTGACAGGATTCATGCTTGTAAAGATAAACATGTAATATGTTTACAACATTTTGTATGTTTGCCCACCAGTTATGGAAAGAGTTTGTCAAACACGGCCCGTCATCTGTAGAGAGACAGACGTGGTTCTGTGGTGGTGGTGGTGGAGGAGCAGGTGAAAACCCTGCAGGGTGCTTTTACAGGGATTTCGACCTTTTAATGCCAGGACTCACTTCCCCAACACTTATCAACGGAAAGTCACCGTCGTGCACCCCTCGACCACGGTGACCGGTTGAAGTCATTCTAAAGGAGCCAGAGCATTTTTGTTGCGTTATGTAAGAGTTCGTCCGGTTTGGTCCACTCGGTTTAATCTGCAGTGATTTCTGACAGCTCGTGTGACGTGTTTTACTGCCGCGGAGGAAACTAATTCATGACGGCTGACAAACAAGTTCAAGACCACCAGTTGGCCGCAGAAATGAATCGGTGATGCTCGTCGTCACAGACGAAGAGCGCATTAAGCTTTCAGGGAAAATGGCTGACTGCTTGAAGAGCTCGACAGGACAGAGTGAGTCTGTGACTGATAGACAAACGTGTGGCCATATTTCACGCTTCAGAGAGAGAGAGAGAGAGAAAAAAAAAAAAAAAAAAAAAAAAAAAAAAAAAAAAAAAAAAAAAAAAAAAAAAAAAAAAAAAAAAAAAAAACAAAGAGCGCTGCGTCCTCTTTGGTTTAATGGTCTTTCAGGGAAACTTTCCCAACAACAGGAGTGTAAAAGTGTTTCTCGTCCTTCTGTCAAAAGCAGGTGTTGGAAAAGCTGTTTGTCTTATAATCGGGATCGATTTTGGTGGTTTGAACAGATCCACTTCATGCATGAACCAAAAGGAGGATTCGTTTCTCATTGCTCGTTTGTACTTGTCGGCTAAAGATATATTTACGGCATTTTTGGGGAATTTCATGCACCGCGTTAAATAACATCTGCTCATTGTGACACTTTGTTTTCATTGTAAAGCACTTAGTAACTTTGTTTTTTATTTGTAGGCATTCAAAGAGGACATTTGAGCCAAGAGTTTTGGTGAAACTTTAACGTTTATATCATTCTAACCGAGTTGTTTTCTCTCACTCTCCAGACATTCAGGCGAGAAGGCAATGACCTCTTCATCAACCACAAGATCGGGCTGGTGGAGGCGCTCTGCGGCTTCCAGTTCATGGTGAAACACTTGGACGGAAGACAGATCGTCGTGAAGTATCCGGCTGGCAAAGTCATTGAACCAGGTGAACATCCTTCTCACTTCTGATCTCATCCGTCAAACTCACCTGGAACGTTGTGTTTTATTGAGAAAAGATCTTTGAGGTGAACACAGATCAGCGCTGTGCTGCTGAAGTTGATCGTACTCAGAATGCTTACTCACAAAGGTTCTAGCTTTGTATTGGCTTAATGTCTCTGTCCAAAGGCCGCAAAGACATGATGGACAGCTGGGCTGGAGACGGGACTCGTCAACGTCCTCGGCGACAGTTCTGGAAATCCTTTCAGGAGACGTTTCGTAGAAGCGAACTGACTGAACCTCATTTTGAAACTCTGCATGGTTTTCAGGCTCGGTGCGGGTGGTGCGAGGAGAAGGGATGCCACAGTACCGAAACCCTTTTGAGAAGGGAGATCTGTACGTGAAGTTTGACGTCCAGTTCCCCGACAACAACTGGATCAGCCCCGAGAAACTCGCAGTACGTTTCCTTTTATTTACACGCTCTCACCTTCTGCTGTCCCGTAGCTTTTCTAGGGAAGTTACAAACATTTAGAAAAGCTGCTGAGCACAGCTTTCAGCTTATGAGTGTTGTTTCTGCTGTCGCCTGTGTATTTGTCATGTCTTATGAAATTAGATTGAGAAATCAGCGCAATAAAGTTCAGTCGTACTTACCAACCTGAGTACAATCCTCTCCTCTGTCGGCTTCACACGTGCACATAAAGGAGGAAAGACCGTGTGCAGGTCACGATCACAAAACAATCCAGCTTTAGTGTCTCGGGGCTCATCGAGAGTGTAAAATGAGTTTTATTACACCGCTGAGGAAACGCATCACTTTCTGGAGTAAAAGTCAGGTGACGGGTGACTTCAGATGTGTTGTGTAAAGGTCGAACCTTCAGCCTCTGAGGACTCGTCTCTACCAGCTGACTGCAGCTCTGAAGGACATGAAGTCCTCGTGACGGTTCAGGACTGTTGTCGTTCACTCAGTTTTGTCTTTTTTTAATTGCAAAATGGATGTTGTGATGTTCTCGTTACGACACGGACCAAAACAAGCGGTCATGAATATAAAACCGTGACTGGTACCACTGTAGCTGAGGGAAAGGATTAAGTTGTCATTACCAAGTCGTCCTGAACACATTCACCTTTGGATTAAAAGTGATATTGATATCGTTAACTGGAATAAGTCGTAAACTTCCTAAGACTCCCTCATGTTCATGACGGGTGTCGTCCAATATTATAACAATTTGTATTTTAGTTTGTCAGATTGGAAATCATAAGCAGTTCTATATTTGACACTTTTCCTGTATTATTGTTTTTGCAGTGTTGATATCCAAAGGTAACTATTTCTGTGGTATTTTGCTGTAGTTATAATTAAATCCAGGAAGGGATTCAGAGCTGTCCTGGCTGTAAATAGGTAACCTGGTGTTATTGAAGGGGGTGCAGGGACTCACCGAGTCGTCTCCCTGAAGGTGTCTCACTCTGACACCAGCACGTGGGTGGAGAACGTGATGAGGCTGCCTGTTCCGGCTGCAGAGTGACGCGTGCTTTTCACCCGCAGGAGCTGGAGGACATGTTGCCGTCGCGATCGGAGCCGCCCATCATCACCGGGGACACGGAGGAGGTGGACCTGCAGGACTACGACGTCAGCCAGAGCTCGACATCAGGCGGCCGCAGGGAGGCGTACAACGACAGCTCCGACGAAGAGGGGGGCCACCACGGGCCGGGGGTGCAGTGTGCCCACCAGTAAATTCCTCCTGTCTGACACGCACGCACACACACACACACACACACACACACCACCCATAGTCTACCTGGAGAGAAAATGTATGAGCCGTAGAGTAAACAAGGCAGAAAAGGCCTGGAAGCTCCTCAGACACAGATCCAACATATTGATTCATCTGCAATCGTAGATTAACGTCATTAACTTGTGTGTGGATCGTTCAGATCTTCGTCTGAGGGGCTCACCCTCGGGCGTTCGTAGACCTCAACCACATGTAGACACTTTAAACAGCAGGTAGACGTCATATAAAGTATTTAATATGTATGAAAACAAGCGGTCGCCCCAGTGAGCACCGGGCCGCGTAGGACTGTGATCTGGTGCTGAGGTGAAGCCCCTCCTCCTCCTCCTCCTCCTCCTCCTCCGTCACCCCTGTTAAAAGTCCGGCCCGCTCCAGATCAGTCAACAGAAGGAATGTTTCTCGTTTGCTGAGTGTGTGACTTTCATTTTGGTTTCCTAGTATTTACATTAATTTAAAAACTAACCAATGTGCATACAGAGACAAAACGTGCATTTCCTCCTGTATTCATGGACTCATCACTCGGCGCCATTTGTAGGATTTGTTTCTGATTTTTACAGCTTTATTTTTTCTTTGTAGGTTTTTATTGTTTTTTTTCCCCCTTTTTCTTTTCATTTTATTTCCAACAGAAAACGTGTTCTTGTGTATATCATTGAAGTGGTTGTTGGTAAGCTTCATCAGCTGCTGTATTCCAAGCTGTGTGATTTTTAAAAAATAAAAGTGAAATGAGAATAACCTATAGTCTGTATCCGTGCTGAGACCATGCGCATGTCTAAAGCTTTGGTTCCCGCACTTCTCAAACATCAAATAAAGCGGCACACTTCTAAAGAAATGTCTATGAAGTTGTTGAATAAATTGTTGAAATATCATTTGAAGTGTGTTGAATTGTTTGTTCTTTATTCTCGAGAATATTTATGAAAAAAAAAAACCTCATTGTTGTAGATGTGAATAGATTTCAGCTGCTGACGTTGTGCCGTTGTCCAAAAACAAGAGTTGAATAGAAATTTGTTTGAAGCATGTGGGAACAAAAACAAAGTAATCTGTTCTTTGTAGAGCCGCGACCGAGGTCATCCAGCTCCTGTTGACCAAATCTCCTTCCTAGAAGGTCATGCAGATTAACTGATTAATTCAATGTTTCCAATCGTTGCAGCTTAACGTTAAAACTATTAAATAGTCTGTATCCATCAAAACTACCACCTCCGCAACAACACTTAGAAAAACCATCTAACCTTCAGCGTGGTCACATGTTGCCCCCAGCGCTGGTCTCTGATTGGTCCGCGCTTCAGAGCGGCTGTTCAAACATTACCGACAGGGTTTCCAGACTTTAAAGATCAAACACCGTCCTCCACTCAACTAGTGAGGGTCTACATTCGTTTGATAACTTGAAAATTGCATTTTTTTTAAAAATTGATTGTATGCAAAAATGTGAAGATGTTCACAAAGTGCTGCCTCCAAAACATGAGAATTTATCATTTTAAAATGTAGTTTGACTTTTTTGTCAAGAGCCACATGCTGCCAGCTGACTGGACTGAAGAAGGACACTCATGGGTTTGACCCCATCAACATGGTGTGAGGTTGTGGGAAACATTTTACAGAGTGTTTGCCAGTAAGCGACGCTGATGTGAATGAATCGAGCTCCATCTTTGAGCACGTTATCCATATCCATGTATTTCATAACACATCCAAAGTGTTGACTGATATTGATAAGAGCCAGACAGGAAACACCAACGCTGTGAACGTATTCTACATTTAAATATCAATGTATTCTGTCAATTGGCTGACTGAACCATCTTGTATGGTTGGAGGAATCTACTCAAAACACTAAAACCATTTAATGAATGCACATCACAGGGAAGGAAAACTTTGAACTGTAAAAATAAAATGACTTAATGCAGATAGTGGTTATAATAACAAGTCAATGTGTTGAATGATGAATTCTACTGAAAAGTGTCCAGTTAATGGAAACGTGTGATTTATGACACCTCAGGTTTTTACAGCATTTAATGCTCATGCTCGTTTGTCTGTGAACACTTTCGGCTGTTTATTCTTTTAGAGACAGGTAATAACAGAAAAAGTCAAGAAATACAATGAAAAGAAAAACATATATACATATGTTAATAAATGGATTGATTTGATACATGAAAAAATAACAATAATAGTAGTAATAATATTACATAATCAGATTTAATATTACGTATTCTTGATCCTGACCTATGACATCACAGCGCCGGCTGCTGACTGATGACATCACAGAATGTTTCCTTTGACTTTAGAACAACAGCTGCTGGAGGTTCAGAAAAAACCCCAAAAAGAAATCCAGGATGCAGAAATCCTTCACAATGTTTAAATGTTCTGCAGGGATCCAACCTGAATCAGACTTTAGACTTTTACACCCTGAATTATATCAAAGTCCCCCCCCCTCAATGTCTCCTACCCTGAGCTCCCCCACCAACCCACCTCACCCCCCACCCCCAACTCCTAAACCAAACTCCCTTGTATGTTTTAGTATTTCCTGTTTTTGCCTTTTCTTACATGTCTTATATTGTATGTCTTATCTGTCTTGTTTGTTTGTCTCATCCTGTCCAAAAATCTAATAGTATGTCAGCTTTTTCTACTGCAGTCCGGCCACTGGATCACCGGCTCCGTCCATCACATGTTACAACAGTTCTCCTCCACATGTCCACTGCTGTTTGTCCCTCAGACATGAGCAGAAGACACTGCATTAGCTGCTAGAGCCAACTGTCCCAGGACAGACCCCAACACACCTGATCAGGTCAGACTCCAGACGATGATTCCTCTTTAACAGTGTGGGATGTAGCCTGCAGTTATTTGCTAAGATTAGGAAGTAAGGCCTCTCTCTGCCTAAAATGACCGTCCTGGTCCACAGAGTGTGGAGTATGAAGGAGAGTTTAGTTTCTCACATCCACTCATCATGTCAGACCAAGGTGAGTGGAGGCGTTGTCATGGGCCCTGAAGAAATACCATTCGTTATATGTGGTTTCTGAATAATCCAATAAAAGAAACAAAAAGAGAACAAAGGATCAGTCGAAGGATGTTTTACTAACTATTACTTATCCTGCTGTGATCTTACTCCAGGAGCCACTGGACAATAAGGTGATTACAAGTCTCTGACTGCATATACTTTTCCTGTTTAGCTGTATACTCACTAATTCAATCATTTAATAACCATTAAAAGGTGAGTATAGGATAGAAATTCACCAGCAAAAGTACTGCATATTGCCTTTGTAGCCAGATAATGTATGATAATATATATATGTCTTTTTTTTTTTTAAATTTTATCTTTGTAACAATAAATTCCTTTTCCCAACTTTGTATAAAGAAATAAACTAATGTACAATAACCTATGATATCAAAACAATGTTATACAAACTATCGTTAACTGGCTACATGCTGCATGCTATGCAATTTGTAAATTTGTAAAGAGCAGGTCGGGAACACGCCGGGATGTTTTCATTCATTATTACTTCATTATTTTCTGGTCGGAGCTTTTTCACTTAACATTCATGAACCTTATTAACATTTATCTGTCTTTACTCTTATATCGTACCTAAGCTGTTGCTCCTTATTATTATGTTATTATTTTCTGTGGCGATGTGAGCCTCCATATGAAAAAGAAATAGTTGCCATTGACGTGTCCTGCTCACTCTTCATAAAGCTATTTTTCCACTAGTGCACACACCGGCGCCGTGGCTTAGTTGGTTAAAGCGCCTGTCTAGTAAACAGGAGATCCTGGGTTCGAATCCCAGCGGTGCCTTTTCTTCACCGAAGTCTTCGCTATCACTTTTCTTCCTGTTAATCGTGTTCAACACTGACTTAACTTTTCTTTTTCATCTTAAAGGTGAAACAGGCACATTACATTTAGCTGACGCTTTCATCCAAAGCGACTTACAATAAGTGCATTTCAACCATGAGGGTACAAAACCCAGAACAACAGGAATCAAGAAAATACAATTTCTTCAAGAAAGCCAAACTACAAAGTTCTATCAGTAAGTGTCATTTTAAGTTCTACTAAAGTTCTACTGTTCAAGGTGAAGTCTGAAGAGGTGTGTTTTTAGTTTGTGGCAGAAGATGTACAGAGTTTCTGCTGTCCTGATGTCGGTGGGGAGCTCATTCACCATTTAGGAGACAGGACAGCAAACAGTCGTGATTTTGTAGAGAGTTTATCTCAGTGAGGAGCAACAAGCTGATTGGTGGAAACAGAGCGGAGTGAACGGGCTGGGGTGTAGGGTTGGACCATGTCCTGGATGTAGACTGGACCTGATCTGTTCACAGCACGGTACGCAAGTACCAATGTTTGGAAACGGATGTGGGCGGCTACTGGTAACCAGTGAAGGGAGCGGAGGAGGAGGAGGAGGAGGAGGAGGAGGAGGAGGAGGAGGAAGAGGAAGAAGAGGAGGAGGAGCGTGAGTGAATTTAGGAGGTTAAAGACCAGTCGAGCTGCTGCATTCTGGATGAGCTGCAGAGGTCGGATGGTGCAAACAGGTAGACCTGCCAGGAGGGAGTTACAGTAGTCCAGATGTGAGATGACCAGAACCTGGACCAGAACCTGGACCAGAACCTGCACCTCCTTCTGAGTGAGAAGAGGACGTATTCTCCTGATGTTGTGCCGTTGCAGTAAGAGAGAGTTGCTGCTACCTGTGTTTCAGATCGGGGAAAAGAGAGGATCAGTTGGGTGTCATCAGCATAGCAGAGGTAGGAAAAGACATGTGAGTGAATGACAGAGCCGAGAGAGTTGGTGTACAGAGAGAAGAGGAGGGGACCCAGGACGGAGCCTTGAGGGACACCAGTAGTGAGAGGACAAGGTTCAGACACAGATCCTCTCCAAGTTACCCGGTGGGTGAGGTCGTTGAGGTAGGATGAGAACAGGGAGAGAGCAGAGCCTGAGACACCGAGGTCCTGAAGGAGGACAGAAGGATCTGGTCAAATACAGCAGAAGGTCCAGATGAGAACTTGATTGGGAGACGGGGGAGGGCGGGGGGGTGAAAGAGGAAAGCGAAGGGGATGGGAAAGCACATGAATGTCCTTCTTTAAAAACATGCCCTGTGGCTCACATGAAGAATCTGAAATCTTATGTAATGACTGCATACTGTATTTACTTTCTAAAAGAGATTTGCAGTACAGCCAACTGACCACACGGGGGCGGCAGCGACACGGCCTCCCGATCCAAGAATCCGTCCGACGACAATGGAGGCACTGGAGGAAGAAATGATGAAGCAAATGAACCTATGGTGGCATTTTGACTTGAATCTGTACTTCAGGCTGGTGTCTAAAGTTTCTGGTCGATGGAGGAGGAGAGGCGACCTGTAAGGAAAGAATAATGTGGAGCACTTTTTTTCCCTTTTTGATGCGCTATCCCGGACACGGAATGAGCCACAATTAGAGCGGAAATTAAAAGGTTTTGTCTTCAAAATAAGACGAGCAGCACGCAGTGTCTGAAATCTGTTAGAAAAGCACATCTTACATCACAATTGCGCAATTGGTTTATGACCTAAAGCTACAAATCATACAAAACTGAGAAAATGTACTTTTAGACACACACAGGTACACACACTGTGGTAGCTTTTGGTCTGTCATTGGTAATTAATTCTTATTTATCGCTTTATATTATTTTGTATACAATCCAATAAAATTATGTAATATGAAAAAAATAAAATAAAAATTAAAGCCTACACCTTTTGTGTTGTTGTATACTTTCCCATTAGCTCTCTGCCCCCCCTCTCCCCACACACACACATTTAGTACACTAATGGTTTTAGCTGCTGAAATAAATGTAATTCTGGAGATTATTGTATCTGATTTCTAACACTTCTTTTTCAGTGTACATCCACAATGCTGATACAGCAATGTCAGATACTTGATGTTTAATTATTTATAAGGAGTGTATCGGGACCCATTGCTTGTTGGTTTCCAACAAGTATGCTCTGAAATGAAGCCTTCATTTGAACTGTTTGGTGTTGCACAAAAAGCTGTGCCTTAATGTTGATTAAATTTGACTCTTATTTTGAAGGCATTCGCCGGAAATCGCGTGTTTAACTGCAGCTGGCTTGACCGTGGTGTCTCGGCTGCCTCTTCAAAGGACACAATGCTTTTTCCCAGAGAGGACCTGCGTGTGTGCGCGGTGTGTCCGAGCTGAAAACAAATGCCGCAGCTTCGCCGGTCGTCGCAGATGTCGAACAAACAGCGGAAGTCGCGTCCGAGATAATAGCCGAGGTCCCCGCCGGAGCATGGGACCGACGGAGCCGCCGCTGCTGCTGCTGCTGCCGCTCGGGCTGCTGTGGTTCCGCTCTGCTCTGCTCTGTGCAGGTGAGACAACAATGCACACACTGGCGTTAATGCTTAAACTGGGATCTGTTTCTAAATCCTCCTGAACACACGGTGGCATGCAAGTGATGTAAATTATGCACACACACACACACACACACACACACACACACACACACACACACACACACACACACACACACACACACACACAAAGATAAGAATTCAATGAGCAGATTTTGCTCTTCTCGGTTCCTGTTTGCCTCTTTTAACACCATCGGAGGTCCTTTAATTTACAAAGCCTCTGATATGATGACATCACCGCCTGTCAGAGCACAGCTCCCCTGTGAGAACCCGGTGTTCCCACCTGAACCGTAGTGGAGGTTGTTCCGTCTCCTGTGTCCCTGTGATGAAGGGATGTGACAGATGGCGACGACCTGTCCTCATTGTTGTGACAGGACAGGAGAGGACCGGTGATCGGTGGGCAGGAACCCGCCGCGGTATCGATCTGTGGTGGGTAAACGATCAGGGTTAGTGTGGAAACATGGATGCTCTTTCACAAATGTGATGCTGCTATCAGCATTACATCACTGCTTTCTCTGCAGACAGTCAATCCTCCTCTGCCCTCCCCCTTCCTCTCCTCTCCTCCCCCCTCCCCTCCTCTCCTCTCCTCTCCCGGCATTATCAGACCTGCATAGGCTACACACACTCTTTGAGGATTTAAGAAGTGTGTGTGTGTGTTCACAGCGTTCATATACACTCTCCCGAGCGCGTGTCAGTACTTGTTTGACCTGACACCGTGTTTCACACAAAGTACAGGTAGGATCAAAGACACACACACACACACACACACACACACACACACACACACACACACACACACACACACACACACACACACACACCGCTCCACAGCTGTATAGTTTTACAGCTGAGGAAGCTGTTCATCACAGGGATGCCGCTTCACAGGATTACAGATGAAACACTGCTGCAACACACCCTGAATCCATCTGTTCCTCTCACACGTCCTCTTCACCGCCGTCACAGGTGCAAATCATCCAGGTGCTTTCACAGTGTTGACGTACAATTTAACAGGTTGTGGAGGTTTTTTTTTTTTTTTTAAGTTCATGTCACTTTTTCTGCTTCTACTGGACGACATTTCCGTTGTACTTTTTACTGCACAACATTTGTCAGCGAGTGACACGGTTGATATTGCACGTTATAAAACACACGGTGAGTGTGTCCGGAGCTCGTTGGACGACCTGCCATCGAGGTTTGTAAGCACCAGAGTGAAAGACTAAACTACCAGTGGTGCATTTAAAGTAGTTTAAAAGTAAAATACTATTTACACATCGAAACGTGGAATATTATAATGGCATATTTTTCTACATAATGAGCTCCTTTAAGTGCTTTACTTTTTGAACGCAGCACCTCTCCTTGTAAAAGAGAATTTGACATTGTTATCGGTGGTTGTTCTTTTGTTTTTCCACCATCATCATCAATCTGAAATACATGTTGTAATTGTGTGCACATGTTCTGAATAGTAATCTTCCTGTATTTCTGTCCCGTGTTGCTCCAACTAAAAGACTATTTTGAGGATCTCGTCGGCAGCCGAGCTTCAACTCTAACGTCCCAAAATCCAGAGAGCAGAGTTGTATCGTGCTTGTTTTTATGCACAGTTGAACAAAAATCTGCTCCTTGAGTAACCTGCGCTGTGATCTGATTTGAAGCATTTTGACAGGTCAGCAGCAAAGTAGCCCAAAGTTCAACAGATTTGAAAATCTGGTTTGGCAAAAACAAAATATAGAAGCTTAAAGTAATACAATATGAAGCTCATTTAGCGTCTGATGCTTCACAGGAACATGAAGACGAAACAAAAAAAATCAGTGGACACCGTTCAGAATATCCTGAAGAGTTCATCTTCCTTTCCCAGCAGGATATTTTGGCGAAAAGTTGACTTTTAAGTTTGAAGAAAAAGGGAACAAAATACAAAAATATGGTCGTTGTAATTTAATAATGATCTTACAAAATGGACTTTCAGTGATGTGATCAAAGTCTCACAATCATTGCAGGAAACAGCAACATTGTGCAGCTCTACTTTCCAGGCTGCTTAGTTGTGTGTGTGTGTGTGTGTGTGTGTGTGTGTGTGTGTGTGTGTGTGTGTGTGTGTGTGTGTGTGTGTGTGTGTGTGTGTGTGTGTGTGTGTGTGTGTGTGTGCGCGCGCATGCGTGTGTGTGTGTGTGTGTGTGTGTGTGTGTGTTTTTGTGTGTGCTGGACATCATGTCCGGGTAGTCGATATCAATCACTGAGCTTTAAATGACCCCCCCCCCATTTCACTCTGCTGACTTCACTGATTCATTAAGAAAAGCCTGACACACACACACACACACACACACACACACACACACACACACACACACACACACACACACACACACACACACACACACACACACACACAGCAGAAGTGAGCAGACTCCCTGCTGTGTGTCCGTGATGATTAATCATTGCTGAACAGTTGGATTAATGTTGTCTCCGCTATTGGAGACGTTTGTATGACGACTTCTTCTCGATGCGTTTCACTCCCGCTGTAATGAGATGATTTAAACACCGAATCAAGTCGCTCCATCTTCTTTTTCTCGGCACATAAAGGAAATCGATGTTACATTCATGTGGCGGTTGAAGGATGCCGGGAATAACGCACTCTCCTCCTTTCAAACTGTGACCTCGAAACAAAAACAACAGGATTCGCTGGCCGCTCTCCGTCTCACTCCTGCTGCTCCTCCCGGCCGCCTCACGCTGGGCGTTGCTCCCTGGAGCAGTGGTGGTGATGGCAGCAGGAGATGCTGTTGCCGTGGCTGCCAGTGTGACTGCTGCTTCTGTTTCTGCCTCCACGTCAGCTCCCCCACCCAGAGGCCCTGAGGTCATCCTTCTTGTCACTGCATTGTTTCAGTGTTTTTCAGAGATCCGGTATAATTCAGTTTTTTAGCCATGTGGCAACATCCTGGAATAGATTAAAGCCCGAGCGTCTGTTAAGTGTCCGCGTTCGTTGTATTGATCTGTAAAAGGACTGATCTCACTGATGCCTCCGTCTGCTTCTGTCCGTGGCAGCAGGCTGCGGCGAGCAGGTGGAGGTCCACACAGAGCGGAGGGGTGTGATCTACAGCCCGGCCTGGCCTTTAAACTATCCGCCCGGGGTCAACTGCAGCTGGCACATCCAGGGAGGTCAAGGAGAGGTTATTACCATCAGGTAGACTCCCTCACACAAACACCACATGCACATGAGATTTTGTTTTGTAGAGGAAGCGTCTAAACTGATCCATCCTGTGCTCCAGTTTCCGTAACTTTGACGTGGCGGAGTCAGGGAGATGTTTGGGAGACTGGCTCCTGCTGACCCCTTCATGGAGTGGGGAATCCAGGCTGTGTGGCTCTGTGCTGCCTCATCCCTACATCTCCACCAGGGGGCGTGTTTGGCTCTACTTCCACTCTCAGGCCAACAGCTCTGGACAAGCCCAGGGTTTCCGCCTCTCCTACATCAGAGGTGAGCCGGACAGAGGAGGATATCAGGATGCTGTTATCTTACACCCAGTCCTGAGCTTAACTGAAAGGTGTTCATATTATTTTGTCCAGCCCGAAGACGTACATGAGGGGGACAAAATATAATGAACACCTTTCACCTTGTAATGCAGTCCAGTACCACCCACTACAAACTCAAGAGTAAACACGAAGAATAATTATCACCTCTCTTGACAGCAAAAACTGAAAATATAAAAGCAGAATTTATATTTAAAATATTTTATTCGATTACACTCACTCGTGAACTTATTAATGGCACAACAGGTGCAGCGCACGGGGACCCAGAAACTATGAGAAGCCAATGTTTGAATTTTGACGAGGGCCCTCTTAAGAACAGACCGTTTCTCTTCTCCGATAAGGAACCTGTCAACAACATTACTAATGTTTGTATATATTTTCATATATATCACCCTCCCACCTTATTGTCTATTTTATTAAAAATAAATAGGCAAAGTCTTCCACCAATCACTTTTTAATTTGTTTGCTTCATTCTCAGACGTCATGTGCATGCTGGGAAATGCTGATTTGTTTGTCTTAATGATCTCGCTGTCTGTCATTTGTCATAACTTGCATTGATATTATAAAACATTTAAAAAAAAAAATCCTAAATGTGTGTATATGTGCCCACGAGTGTACGTTTGTGTTTTGGGCAGTTGGGGCAAATCACAATTTTTATAAGTGGTCGATTACACAGGTGTTCAGTTGCTTGGTGAATGTATTGAGACAAACTTAAAGAGTTGTGACTCCAGTCTGCAGTAACACTCATGTGTTTGGAGCTTTTCAGCATCTTTCAGCTCACTGTTTCCTTCATGAAAAAAAGCTCAGTCAAACCTGCTACAAGCTGCATATCCAGCACTGAACGGCAGCCAGAAACAGTTGCAACTAGCTCTTGAAAACGGTGCAACAATTAGCTCCAAAAAATGACGATATTTTCCCCAAAAGTTGATTTTGGTTTAAAGAGAGCAAAAACAAGTGTGAACATTGGATGTAGATTAATCTGATGGTCAGAATTAGGACTCAAAATTATGTTTTGTTTCTGCTTTGTGTTTTAAGGACTGCTGATTTAAAATGTGATACTGTTGCCTTTTCAGTTTGTTTATGCGGCAGGCAAAAATCTTTGCATGAATTTTTGCATCTTTGCCTCGCCACAAACATTACTGTGATAATGTGCTGAATACTCCTTTTCAAGTTCCTGATCAGGTACCAGTACGATGCGTCCGTTAAAGTCTACTAAAGTCATCTTGCCGTCACCGTGGGTTCTTTCGGCCAAACGCACAACAACCATCCAAAGTACGGTTTTCAAACGTGTTTATTCAACACAAAACAATATCTTGGATCTCTTGTGCTCTCCTGCCGGGCATTCGAGCCCACGCCACGCGTCCTGTCTGCAGCCGGCCTGCTGCTCAGCGTCCCAGGAGGGAGAGACGTCCGGTGACCTCCGAGGGGCTTTCATGTGGAGAGAGACAATCAATGATTCACTGCAGCTAATTAAGCCTCTTCCAGGCACCGTTCCCTCAACCACTCCCCCAATCAGACCCTCCTGCAGCTGAGCCAAACGACGCCCCAGTGCCCCATCTACAATGTCCGAAAAGATGTTAGAAAACTCCATTGGTTCAATAATAATGTGTTCTGTTGTATCTCTCGGGTGAAAGCCAAACGTGCTGCGAGTTTGTTTTACGTTAGAAACTGTAGATTCTGAACGTCTGCTCTCTGCAGGTCACCTGGGTCAGAGCAGCTGTCAGTCCGATGAGTTCCTGTGTGGGAACGGGAAGTGTCTTCCTCGCTCCTGGATGTGTAACGGTCAGGATGAATGCGGCGATGCCACGGACGAGCGCAGCTGCTCCCCCCCTCCCACCGAAGCCCAGCACGGCCTCTGCCCCTTCGGCTCCCTGCCGTGCACCGAGGGCCAGTCCACCCGCTGTCTCCCCGCCGCCCTGCGCTGCAACGGGGCCCGGGACTGCCCCGACGGCACCGACGAACGAGGCTGCCCCGACACCACCTGCGGCAAACGTCTGGGGAACTTCTACGGCTCCTTCGCCTCCCCGGACTTTTTCCACGCCAACCGGAGCGCAGCGACCGAGCTGAGGTGCTCCTGGTCGCTGGACACTCAGGACCCCAAGCCCATCGTGCTGCAGCTGGACCTGCAGCTGGGACCCGGAGACTCGCTGCACGTCTACGACGGGCTGCTGCAACGCGCCGAGCATCTCTTACAGGTGTTGTCGTATCACAACAACAGGCGGCCGGCGCTGCTGGAGTCGAGCCGAGGGCAGATGAGTGTGCTGTACGTGGCCCAGCCGCACAGCCCCGGACACGGCTTCAACGCCACATACCAGGTAGTGCAGCCGGGGGAACTTTCATCCATCCCGTCGACACCATCTGCTTCAAGTGTTTCATACCTCTTCCAGTCTGTGTTTCAATCTTCGTTTTTCTTTTTCCACCTGTCCATCATCTTGTTGATAGACACGAAACTGATCTGTTGCTGAAGAGAACAAAGTCAATCAAGCAGAGTACGTGTCGTCCTTCGACGTCCAGACATTGACATATTTCTCCTCCTACTTCCCAGGTCAAAGGTTACTGTTTTCCTTGCGAGCGTCCCTGCGGCAGCGACCAGGGCTGCTACTCCGAACGCCAACGCTGCGACGGCTACTGGCACTGCCCGTCCGGCCGTGACGAGGAGGCCTGCCCGATGTGCCCGGACGGAGAGTTCCCCTGCGAGGGCGGCACCGGAGTGTGTTACCCGGCCTCGGAGCGCTGCAACAACCAGAAGAGGTGCCCGGACGGGTCGGACGAGAAGAACTGCTACGACTGCCAACCGGGGAACTTCCACTGCGGGACCAACCTGTGCATCTTCGAGACGTGGCGCTGCGACGGCCAGGAGGACTGCTTGGACGGCAGCGATGAGAGGGACTGCCTGGCAGCGGTGCCCAGGAAAGTGATCACGGCTGCGCTGATCGGCAGCCTGGTCTGCAGCCTGCTGCTGGTCATCGCCCTCGGCTGTGCCCTCAAACTCCACTCGCTCAGGAGCAGAGAGTACAGGTGGGGACGCAACAACCCCTCATTCTGTCTGTGTGCAAGGTCAGGTCCCCTTGTTGTGGGTCCAAAGACACATTGTGACCACTGACTATATAAAAATGGACGGAGCTTCCGGGTCTGAAAAATTAGGCCGATGCGGAAGTGCCTTAAGCTGCAATACCACCGAGAGCCACTAGAAGTTGTCTCCAAAAAACCTCCGGCTCCCATAGTCTGCCATTCAAAATTCAACAAAGTCAATTAAATTTGTCAGCAAGTTATCTCACTGTTGTTATCTAAAGTTTCTCCTTCTTATTAGTTTTCTGGCAGTCCATCTGATAGTCTGTCTATCATTAATTAGAAAATATGCATCGAAAAGATGTGTTTTGGGGGGGGGGGGGGGCGTGTCTATTTGATTGACAGGCCTGTGGTGCAGTCAGGTTATCGGTGGGCGGGACGCATTATCGTGGGGTTTCCAATCAGATCAGTCAGATCCACCGCTCGCTCCCCCACATCTCGCCCAAATATGGTCACTTCTGCCTCCAAACCGCTCCGAAATAGCAAGATGACTCCGGACAAAACCTGAACTGGAGGCTTCATAACGTTCACAAACCAACGGGTGACGTCACTGGTTGCCGCTTGATTGTGACACATTCTGTTGTTGCGTGTTGCTGCTGTTGGCAGATGTCACAAAACTCTGCAGAGTTTATATTTTGTAATTGTTTTCCTCATTATTTTTTATGCGTCTTCTGTTCTTCTGTCTGTCCACTGTCCCTCTTTGTCCCTTTCTCACCTCTTTGCAGAGCTTTTGAGACTCAGATGACTCGCATGGAGGCCGACTTTGTTCAGAGAGAGGCTCCCCCGTCCTATGGTCAGTTGATAGCGCAGGGTCTCATCCCTCCGGTGGATGATTTCCCAGTATACAACCCCACCCAGGTAACACATTCGCACACAGTGATGCATTCTGGGAACTCTGCAGTGAGATAGAAACAGACTTTGTTGTTTCTCTGTGTCTCCTCATCCAGGCCTCTGTGCTGCAGAACCTGCGGCTGGCGATGCGCAGACAGATCAGACGTCACTCCACTCGCCGCTCAACCTCCTCCTCCTCCTCCTCATCCTCGTCCTCTCGACGGCGTCTCGGGCATCTGTGGAGTCGCCTGCTCCACAGAGCCAGAGGCCACGCCCCTCTGCTGGATCCCCCCGGGCCCACACAGATCACACTGGGGCTCCACAGCTACCGGACTGTGGGGGCACAGGGGCCCCAGAGGGGAGCCTCGTCAGAGGCGGGGCTCAGGGATGACGTGGATGTGGACGGGTTGCCGGGCTCCTGCTGCTCGGCAACGATGGACCTGCAGTCCTTCACGCCAGAGAGCCCCGCGTCACCTCTCTCTTTTCAGTCGGTGGACAGTCCAGAGGAACTGTCACCTGTCAGCAGGGAGAGCAGCAGGGCCGCACAGTCGGGGCCTCCCACCCCGGGTGACCCTTCGGCCCACAGTGGACTTCCTCTCACCCGCCAGGAAGCCTCTGTGCCCCCGTGCCACCGCCGGGCTTCTAGAAAATTAGTTCTGGAGCTTGCAGTGAACCTGAAAGGCGTTTCCTTGAGACGTTACTCCCCCTTGGGGCCATTATCCCCCATCTCGCCCCCAATGCTTCCCAGCAGCTCCCGGACACCATCAAGCCAACCTCACCCACAGGGTTCAGAGGTCCCTTCGCCCACCGGGCTCCTGTCTTGTGACAGCCACTTCACCGTGGACGTGCCGAGCAGGGAAATAAGAAGCAGGGATGAGAGGGAGAGTGAGGCGAAGAGCAGGCTCAGCAGGAACCTCAGTGACGAGGGATGAGATTCAGGGAGGGATACGCCGTGCTGAAAAGTGTCGGAAGATACTCGGCTCAATGTCGTGAGCCGGCATCTGCAATATCTGCTCTGATAAAGTGTCCTTGAAAAGCGTCTCCACCAGATTCAGAGGTACATGGAGGAGGCACACACAGTACCGTTCAAAACTTTGAATGCACATGCAGTCTTTTCCGAAGATGAATAAAACCAGCGTTGGTAGTTCCTGTGGGCTGTGTTGGAAATCTCATGCGGGAATTTAGCTCAAACAGACACCCCTGATTAACCTGTTTCGACATAAACTTATCACAAGCCAGAAAATTCAACTCACTTTTGGCCCCCAGCACCAAAACAATGACGGCAGCATGCACCTGCAGCGCCGAAACAGCCTTTGTGTCGTTACCCAGAGCCATTATGCACCGCTATATACTGTGAGCCATAAAAGCCTATTGTAATCACATACGAATTGATCCGATTAATGATCCTCTACTTTGTCTTTTTCCTACTTTATTGTATAAGTTGCAATGAATGTTGTTATTTTTTTTTTTACATTTTTTTGTGACTCTGCCACATTAAAGGTTCAGTGTGTAGGATTTAAGGTGATCTATTGGCAGAAATGTATAATACTAAGAATAATTGCTTGAGACTAAGAATTAAAATGAGCCCTCCATATCTAAATAGGGAGCAGGTCCTCTTCCTCAGATGCTCCGCCATGTTTCTACAGTAGCCCAGAAGGGACAAACCAAACACTGAGTCCAAAGAGGGCCGTTTGCACAGATTCTTCTTCACACTTTGAAGGCGAGAATAGGTTGGTTGTAATTTGCAACCTCACCACTAGATGCCACTAAATCCTACACACTGCTCCTTTAAGGGATAAGGTCGGCGATATTTAATATTTTGGATAACAGATCACGTGAAAAAGGCCCAAACCAGATGTGTGTGTCCATGTGTCAATACTGTTTGACTTCACCAGCCTGTTAAAACAAGGTGGACCAGGAAACATCACTCAACAAGAGGCAGCAGTTCACTTGTTTTTGACAAAGCCTCGAATCAGCCACGTATTAATATACGTTGTGCACGAAGTATTTGTTGCAGCAGGAGTACATGAGATTGAGTCAAAATAGAAAACTATAGTGTCCATGTTTGTGGTAATGAAAGAACATATCACTGTGGTTCAGTCATGTGTTTTTAACAGTTTTTGGACAACAGTAGAACAAAGACAGCTCTGGCTGATTATGGTCTTTTTATGATTTGTTGACAATAACAAAAATATATAATATTACCAGAATTATCCATTAAATATAAGTTTAAACCCTTTTAAAACAAAGGTTTAACATTTTGGGAACTAATGCTTAGGTTCTTTGCCGTGGACAGTTAGATGAGAATACACACTATCTATATACGAAGGCTGCTCCCAGCAGCCAGCAGCTGTTAGCTTAGCACAAAGACAGCTAGTGTGGCTCGGTCTCAAGGTAGTGAGCTGTGTTTAGTCTTTGTGCTAAGCTAAGCTAACTGGGTGCTAGCCGTAGCATTATATTTAATAATAAATGACCGTATTTCCCCAAAGTGTGGAACTATTCCGCTAACACTCGTGCAATGTCACTGAATCATGCAGTAGTTGATGCGATGTCAAACCTCTGTCAGTATCGATTCAGCATGTTCGCCTTCAGTTTCAACAAAGATTTTTTTTCTTTGGTTTTTGGTCGTTGTGTCTAGTGTGTTTTCACTTCAGCATTTTCGACTTGATGTATCCTCAGTTTTAAAAAGCCAAATTTAGATGAAAACTGAGATAAAGAGACGAAGAATATGGCCTCTCACCCTCCTCATATCAAACCCACGCTGTCCTCTCGAGGACGTCCTCCCACTTGAACGCCTGTGTCTGCGTCTGCTCTGGTTTCCATTCAGAACATTGAGTCCGGTTCAACCTGGCGGTACTGCTGACTGGTCACTGTCTGGACTGCTGGTGGAAATTCATATCTATGCTGTGGAGTTTTCTATGACATGACGTTAAAGCAAAGACCTCTATTTTTCAGTCTTCAATGGAGACCTTCTACTTTATATTTCTCTCTCTGCCTTGACGAACCTTGGACTGATCGCCTGTGTCTCGGATGCTTTCGGTAAAGCTTGTCTGCCTGAGGTCTGACTCGGGGAACCTTTTGCTAATCACTGTTGGACTTTTGAAGAATGTACCAGTTTACTTTTTTTCTGGAAATCAGTGAATTTGTGTAATTTTTTTGTTGCAGGATATTGACACTAAAAGGACCAGGTGGAGAACATGTGGGTGATGGAGAGTATAAGAAACGACCAAATGTGGGTTGATTGTCAAGTTCCTGTGATAAATACATCGTCTCTCCCGCTGCTTTATTTTTCAGTGAGCTGAATGTGCCATGCCACGCTCGCGTGCTTCCTTCTTATAGAAGTTATGTCATAAACGGCTGCTACATGTTACGTGCCATTAGAGATGTCTCCATACTCCCTCCCAACAGTTCCTACTTCTTTCTTTGAAATACGAAGTAATCAGTTTATTTATTTCTGGTTTTGGTCTTTTCTCTCTGTACCTCGCTGTTTAAAGCCCGTCTGTTCTCATTTGACTTTGAGTGAAATAGTTTAGCTGCTGTCTGAAAAAAACAATTCCACATCTGCAGAAAGCATGTCCTTCCTCCCTTCGTGATGTGCAGACGTGTGTTATAAATGCCTTAATGGTTTGTCCTCGCTGTTGTAATGATCCGGGACAGTTTGAAGATGCTGCCTGTTTGTTTGGACACCTTTGATACGTGATTAGACTGCTCCGGAGTCACAGTGCACTACTGCGTCAGGAATCTTGTCTCTGGGATTATTATGGCAGGGAGTCAGGGAAGAGGAAATGTCATTTTCAGTAACTTTATTCCACCGTATTTACAAGCGTCTTTAAATCATAATCTGCAATGCCTCTGTGACATTGAATGCTTTGATGTTTTTCAGACTGCAGCCAAAAGAGTGTCTATTTTTCCCCGTTCTCTACATTTTTGGCTTCATAATCAAACCCTTTCTGATATGCTACAATCACTGAGTAATAGCTGTAATTTTCTATCGGTCAGCACACAGGTAAACACTGGATTTGCAGGCATTGGAAAGTGAAATCCTACTGAACCAGGTCGTACGATAACGACAGTCAAAGGCCGAAGTCGACACGTATTTGTATAAAAGCATTTCTGCCATTTTGAGAACTATATTTGTATATTTTGTGCTGAAAGAGAAATGCCGCCATGACATTGTGAGGTTTGCAGATGAAACCCTGTACAGCCTTCTGCTTATTAGTCATTGTTTTCCTGTGCCTGCAATGAATAAACTTAAAGCATCCATTCAAATTCTGAATTTTTTGTCATTGTATAATCAAACTAATATTACTGCACGTACCACTGCCAACATAATAATAGCAGTTTATGTTAATTTTGTAGCATTGTCACCTTTGTGCTAAATCATGCTGACATGCTCACAATTGCAGTGGTAACTCCTTGTCATTTTTAGTTAGCCTGTTAGCATGCTAATATTTGTTAATTAGCACTTAAGTGACCATTTCAACCTGATGGTGGCGCTAGATGAGCGCTCGGCTGCGGCGACTGTTGCTGCAGCTTTAGTTTCCCTGGCTCAGGTGACCAGGCTCGTATTAGTGCTTGCACAGACCAATCAGCGACCAGTGTTGGTGGTTAACCACGTTTGTCCCGCCCCTCCTTCACTGTGATTGGACGGCTGGTGACAGTGACGAAGGCAACTCTGGGTGAACTCGCTGGAGGTTGAGCGCAGAACAAACGCCGAGCACTTCTTCACGCTGCCGGCATTCAGTAAAAACAACGCGTTGGTGGCATCAGGCGAGCAAGATGAAACCGCAGAGAAAAAACCTCCCTCAGCGACATCCGCAAAGACAACGACATTTCTTAGAAGTATCTATATTTAATGAGCATTACATTGTTATTATTTTACACGTTCACGCGCTTTTACAAAACACAGAGGTACACCCATCAATTTTACAGTATGTAAATGTACGACAACATGTCTGAGGAATGTGCTCTTTGTAGAAGATGTCCCTGGCGCGTTTCTAACAGTTCATTTTCTTTACACAGTATTTACAGATCAAAGAGCTAACGGCACCTGGACATGGCAGGACAGACATTTTGTGGAGTAGGTCAAGAAAAGGAGGATGATGTTCAACACATGTCCCAACCTGCTGGTTAACATCCCATTTTTTTTTTTTTTTAAAAGGCCCACGGCCCAAATCTTCTGTTGTATGTACAACATAAACAGCTTATAAACAGGTGCTACGAGGAGATTACCCAAATACAACATGTCAACAACGATGTATCCCGGGCCACAACAAATGATTAGTATACTTTGTGAGGCTAATTGTATTGCAATTGCACTGAAGGAGGCAATAATAATTTGAAGGTAGCAGAATATTTAAATTGGGCTGTAGTAAGTCAATATGTTGAGTCAATATGACCACAGGAAGTCCTTAAGGTCACAGTGGATCAAATCAATTCAACGTCAGGTATATTAGCTGATCTACATGAAGTCAGTGGGCCTGGGACCATCGCAGCGACAGGGTGTCTTTGGGGAAGTGGGAGCAGGCGTAAACATCCGCTGCCAGCCGTCCGTGTATCTGCCACTGTGGATTCTGCTCACGTTATCCAACAACACATTAACGGTAAGTAACTGTATCAAAGCAACAAGTGAGAAATCGGCAATCTAACAACTGTCTTGGCTGGTCAAGCACCTTGAGAGAGTTCACAGTGGCATTCCCAGAGTGGAGAACGTTTCTAAAGCAACGAGTATTGAAGTGCCGAACTCGAGAGACAATTTCTTTTCCCCACCATCCTCCTGTCTCTCTTGTGCTGTAAATATTTCTGGGAAAGATGAGTGGCGTCGAGAATTTTTCAAACAATAACATGCAGGCACCTACAGTATCTCAGGAAAGAGTAGTGAAAAGAAAGAACAAAAAGAAAGACATCAGGCAGAGACCAAATTACTCGTCCACAACAGCGAGTGAGTAATTAGTGAAACAGGAGCTGAAGGTAGCAGCAGTAATAGAGAAGTATTGCTAAGTGCAGAAATTGCTTGCATACATAAAAGTTATTACACTTTCAAAATACCCGCACAAAACCAACGCACTACACAGACACACACGTTTCATAAGGCACATTAGCACGAGGATTTAGTTAAAGTCACAAAAGAAGAAGTAGTCCTGGGAGTGAACCAGAGGATGGCAGATGGAGGTTCCTTGAGTTAGAAGAAGGGGGAAGATGAGAGGAAGAGCTTTGCATATCGGTGAGGACGCTGGATAGACAGCACTACCAAACCAACAGACACAAACACATGCCTCAACATGCTAATGCCTTAAGTATAACCCTTCACTTCTTTTACACTGGGGCTCCATCCCACCTCCGTTCAAGGCAGCACCTGTGCAAGAGTACAGCATGCATGAAGCCATCTCTTCACGATTCACTGACCGAACAATGTGAAAAACCGTAACCGAAACTGGAAGTACAGGTGTGGATGTAGAAAGGGAATTCCTGGATGACGTTCACTGCTCAGTCTGTGGCTTTGGAGGCAGTGAGGGGTTCAGTCTCTGAGCTGTCTTCCTGAGGAAACACCACGTAACACACCTTCTGGCCCACGTATGTGACTTTTTCTGCAACGCAAAGGACATCAGGAGGACTCAAAATCAAAGGGACTCAGTACTAACATACAGAAATAAAAGTGCTGTGTCGGCGGCCAACTCACCAACGAGCCTGTAGATCCATTTGGGTTTGTCCTTCCAATGAACGCCCACAAAGTAGACAGGGACTCCGGTCAGCATGATGACCATCCCCAGGCCACACACCACGGGCTCCGAGTACAGACTGAAGCCCAGCAGCACGGCCCAGAAGATCAGGTAGCTGATGGGGACCAACATGCTCACCTGCACACAACAATCACGCACGTTTTTTACCCAAACCTTTGCTCCTGTAAAGAGGAATATTATTATTTTCATTTGTAAAGGTGTTTCTGAATACAGTACACTAATCCAGAAATATGGCTATGATAATATGTAATTTTAAGTATAAAGAAGTATGTGTTTTTTATTGCTTTGACAAATCAAAACAATGTATTAAAAACAATAGATACATCTTGTAATTCATATTTACGGCATCAGGGGGCACCAAATTATTATCCATGTACAAGACAACTTTAAATGATGAACTGCTGGTCACATCTGGCAATTTGATGGTGCAGAAATGATCCTGTTGGCAGCTCTCAGGCTCCATGGTTGCGGCTGAGCTAAAGTTTGGTATCGCAGTATGATGTGATGAGCTGCTAAGGTAACGGGAAGTCTCGTATCAGGATCCAGGCAGGGAGTCTTTCAAAAGGAGCAGGAAGTTCTCCTGAGTACTTCTTCCTGCACGGAGACAAGCCTGAGGAGAGCAGCTGAGGAGGTTGGCTTTGCCATAAATATGTTTAAAAACCAATGAACATGAAATATGCCTTTTAGCTTAAAGCATTGAAATAGAAATGAGTTAATAATATAAATGTATGACTTGTTGGATTCACCATGTTTGGTGAGGGACTAAAACATGGAGTGAATGCTTCAGCACATCAGCCAAGAAACAAGACTCCAGTCGCCTGCATGTCTCCTACTGGGGACAAAACGGTGTTCCAGTTGTAACATTTATTTTTGTATATTCAATTGCTCATTTGCATATTCATTATATTAATTTCTTTTAGTTTTTAATCAAAGATGCACTTAGAGGAGCCAGCCACTGTTTGCTGCGGCCTGTTAGATTTTAGTGTGACTTTATCAGATCACTTATTTTATATCTTTCTGGCGAGGCTTCCTGCTGATAAGGAGGCTAACTGCTAGAGTAGCCAACTTGTGTGTGTGTGTGTGTGTGTGTGTGTGTGTGTGTGTGTGTGTGTGTGTGTGTGTGTGTGTGTGTGTGTGTGTGTGTGTGTGTGTGTGTGTGTGTGTGTGCGTGCGTGTGTGTGTTTAGTGTGATGTGAATCACCTTAGTTTAGTGTGTGCAGGTGAATTTGAGTGCTGCAGAACAACTTGGATTTGGTTCCACATTGATTCATTAACCGGTTTAGCCGGTGTGTTTTGTGACTTCTTTTCTTTCTCTGAACTCATAACTTTACAACAGCCTCCTGGACAGGGCAGTCTAGCCCTACACTGTTTATTGTCTTCATTTATCAATTTATAGTTGATCTGATTTGTTTATTAATTGTACAGTCTACTCCACCCCTCCTGTATTATGGTCTGTTTTTAGGCCTCTTGCACCTCCTTTGCTGCCAGTTGAGTGGAGAAAAAGTGTTTTATTATCTGCAATGTTATTCAAATATCTGATGTAGCATTCTCCAGCTCCAGTTTATCCAGGGTCATGTGTGTTGAGTTTCCTCTTGGTCACATATTGAAATGATTTGCTTAATTGGAGCTGCTTTTGGAGACATTTAAAATAAACGAGCAGCAACATGACCTGGTTTGGGCTCCTACAAATGCTACCGAAACAGATGTTAGCGCTGTATGAAATGCAAACACAGATAGTAGAGGGGGCAGAATTGTACTTTTATTTCCTCCCCTGCTTTTAAGTTGAGTTAAAAGTGCTACTTTTTGCTGGCTATTAGAACAAATTTAACAGCTTCAAGTTGCTCTTTACCTTTTAGTCAGGTAATTAGGTTTACTCATGTGAAGGTAAGATTAACATTATTCAATTATATACTTTAATGATATCCAGTGTAATTTTAACCATCACTTGTAGTTATCAGAGCAACAAATGATCCATAATGGTCCCTATAGTCCTGTGTCTGAAATATTGTACGGTACTGTTTGAACATTTCAGATTTTCTTATTTTTGCATTATATTGAAGTCAGTTTTATAGATACAGCACATTTAAAACAACAGTAGCTGACCAAAGAGCTGCATTGTTGTTGATTGTGAGCTAATGTGCACAGTTTTAAAATCTCTCTCTTACATTGTTTTCACATTTGAATTCTGTTCTTCAGTGTGTTCTGCTGTTATTTTGCACCGTTTGGTTTCCACAGTACAGTTGGAGCTTTGGTGCAGGGCCACTGGATTGGTTTCATTTAAAGGAACCTGCAGAGAGCTTTCACCTGCCTGATGGTTAAATACCATCTTATGCGTTCCACGAGGCCGTGTTATAAGATAGCGGGAGTTCATATATTTGCTGTACCTTGATAGGTCTGGCCAGGTTGGGTCTCTTCTTGCGGAGGTAGAGGAGGCCGGCGATGGTCACGCCGTAGGACAGGTAGTTGATAAAGGACACATAGTTGATCAGGTTGTGTGTCTCTCCAATACACAGGATGACTATTGTGGCGAAGCACTGTCGGACACAAAGGCAGGTTCACACATTAAGAACACGTTAAACAAAAATTAAAACATGAGAATTTTCACCATATTCAGCACCGCGGCCACTGCGCAGTTTAAACAAAAAACTGTCAGAGCGGTACTTACACAGACCAGCAGGGCGGGGATAGGTGTGCAGTTCTTTAAATGGATCATAGCCAGGAGATAAGGCAGGTGACCCTCTCTGGCCCCCGAGAAACACAATCTACAGACACGCATATATATGTGTGAGCTCAGGTTTATCTCTACATCTTAGGAACACAGTGAGACATTTTTTATTTTAATTTTCAGTGATAAAAGGATGTTAAAATCCCTGTTCACAGGTAGTTTAAGGGAAAGTGTTTGTGTACCTGGAGGAGGTGAACAAATAGCCATTAATTCCTCCAAACGTGGACAGAGCTACGGAGATGGGCATCACCCAGGAAAACATGCCCAGCAGCTTCTCTCCAAAAGTCTGAAATGGCACAAAAAAAGATGGATCAGATTAATGACTTTTGCTGAATGTATGGCATCATGATTGATTGAGTCAGACACCAACAGTAATGTGCTAATTGAACGATTAAATTTCCTTTTTTTTAAACACGCCTCAGAGACTGCACATACAGTACATGTGTGTATGAAATTAAAAGTGTTTTTTTCCCCTCATCTTTTTATTGGATTAGTTTAACTCACAGAGGAAAGTAGTCACAACTTATTGACCGATTATTAGTTTGTTATTTGAGGTCCGTCTCATACTTGGGCTCTCAGTTTCAGAAGACTTATAGTCTCAGACAGTAATTGTTTCCGGATTACTCGAAGTGATGTTTAGCTGTATATTAACTGATAAAAGTTCCCATATGAAACGTGAGCTGGAGAGATGCTCACCACTGCCACAGCGTTAGAGGCCAGCAGCTCCTCTGGAGTCATGGAGGAGAAGTAGGCGATGTTGGTCATCGTGTAGACCAGCGTCACCAGTGGGATGGAAACGTAGATGGCTCGAGGCAGGTTCCTTGTGATGAGACAAATAATGATATACAATTTAATTGTTGGTGCTTTAAAAAATAGTGTTTCTGCATGCAAAAAAACCTGAGTATCAACAGTTGTGATCTGTGTATTAGCTTTTATGAAAAACTGTAGAGGTGTGAAATCTGATCTGTTTTTGTGCTTGTCGTACTTGCGCGGCTCCACGACCTCCTCTGTGACGTAGTTGAGGAAATTCCAGCCGCTGTAGGCGAAGGAGGCCTGTAGGAAGGCCAGAGCTATCTGTCCCACGGAGGGGTCCTCACTGAACTCAAAGGCCGTGCTTGGCCGCAGGGCGTCGTAGTGACCTGCCGACAGAGGACAGAAAGGCAGGGATGGTTGGCTAATGTCTGGTCATACTATAGAATAATACAACACACAGTTTAATGGCTTTACTGTCCCACCAAATCAATGTCTCTGAAAATACTGAGATTTAACAGTTTTTAAAAGCAAAAGTCTTAACAGGTTAAGGAAGTGTGAGTGGTCCAAAAGGCTGCTTCATTTTCATCCTCACAGCTTCACAACAAGCTCTGAACTAATGACAAAAATAGGAAATTACTTTTTTCATTTCCATTTAATGATTAAAATCTGGTCACTTCATTCAGGTACTGTCTCATTTGTTTAGATAATTCCTACCTGAAGAATTATTATGCTCCCTTTCTTAAAGGTCCCACACTGTATGAATTAAGTTTTTCCATTGTTGTTCTGGTTATAAAGGAGGTGTGGGTGCGAGATGAATCCTGTGCAAGTGTCATAACGCTCGGTGCACACTGCTTGTGTTAAAGCAGCTGTGATGTTTGGACTGATGTAAGTTCGTGATGACACAAACTCCCCTTAAGGATATCATGACTGCAAATATAGTAGTGGAAATCTATAAACTACGGGACCGTTAAACTGCTCATGTTATGTCTACTCATGTGCACCAGAGGTCACCCGTGTCCAATGTCAACATACTCAACACTGTAACAGAATGCAAAGCAATATATTTATGGCTCTCGCTATCAGTTTACAATCTTTTCTCTCTGAATATTTTTAGTATACATATTTAAAACGTTATCAATTCCATTTGGTTTGGTTTTGTATATATAGATATTTGGATATACAGTGGCGTAAAAAGTGTTTGCCCCCTTCCTGATTTCCAATTTTTTTGCATGTCTGTCACACTTAAATGTTTCAGATCATCAAACACATTTAAATATTAGTCAAAGATAACACAAGTAAACACAAAATGCAGTTTTTAAATGAAGGTTTTTATTATTAAGGGAGAAAAACAAATCCAAACCCACATGGCCCTGTGTGATAAGGTGTTTGCCCCCTCCTGTTAAAACACAACTTAACTGTGGTTTATCACACCTGAGTTCAATTTCTCTAGCCACACCCAGGCCTGATTACTGCCACACCTGTTCTCAATCCAGAAATCACTTCAATAGGACCTGCCTGACAAAGTGAAGTGGACCAAAAGATCCTCAAAAGATAGACATCATGCTGAGATCCAAAGAAATTCAGGAAAAAATGAGAAAGAAAGTAATTGAGATCTATCAGTATGGAAAAGGTTATAAAGCCATTTCTAAAGCTTTGGGACTCCAGAGAACCACAGTGAGAACCATTATCCACAAATGGAGACAACATGGAACAGTGGTGAACCTTCCCAGGAGCGGCCGGCCGACCAAAATTACACCAAGAGAGCAGCGACGACTCATCCGAGAGGTCACAAAAGACCCCACAACAACATCCAAAGAACTGCAGGCCTCACTTGCCTCAGTTAAGGTCAGTGTTCATGACTCCACCATAAGAAAGAGACTCGGCAGAAATGGCTGCATGGCAGAGTTCCAAGACCAAAACCACCGCTGAGCAAAAAGGACATTAAGGCTCGTCTCATTTTTGCCAGAAAACATCTTGATAATCCCCAAGACTTTTGGGAAAATACTCTGTGGACTGACGAGACAAAAGTTGAACTTTTTGGAAGGTGTGTGTCCCGTTACTTCTGGCGTAAAAGTAACACCGCATTTCAGAAAAAGAACATCATACCAACAGTAAAATATGGTGGTGGTAGTGTGATGGTCTGGGGCTGTTTTGCTGCTTCAGGACCTGGAAGACTTGCTGTGATAAATGGAACCATGAATTCTACTGTCTACCAAAACATCCTGAAGGAGAACGTCCGGCTGTCTGTTCGTGACCTCAAGCTGAAGCCAACTTGGGTTCTGCAGCAGGACAATGATCCAAAACACACCAGCAAGTCCACCTCTGCATGGCTGAAGAAAAACAAAATGAAGACTTTGGAGTGGCCTAGTCAAAGTCCTGACCTGAATCCTATTGAGATGCTGTGGCGTGACCTTAAAAAGGCGGTTCGTGCTGGAAAACCCTCCAATGTGGCTGAATTACAACAACTCTGTAAAGATGAGTCGGCCAACATTCCTCCACAGCTGGAAAAGACTCATTGCAAGTTATCGCAAACGCTTGATTGCGGTTGTTGCTGCTAAGGGTGGCCCAACCAGTTATTAGGTTTAGGGGGCAAACACTTTTTCCCACAGGGCCATGTGGGTTTGGATTTTTTTTCTCCCTTAATAATAAAAACCTTCATTTAAAAACTGCATTTTGTGTTTATGTGTTATCTTTGACTAATATTTAAATTTGTTTGATGATCTGAAACATTTAAGTGACAGACATGCAAAAAAATAAGAAATCAGGAAGGGGGCAAACACTTTTTCACACCACTGTATATATATTTAATAATCTTGATCTTTCAGTGTTTGTTTCTTCAACAGTGCACCAATGACAATGAAAACACTTTTTCTGATTTAAATTACAGATGAATAAATCTATTTACTTCATCTTTCTGCGTGCGTGCGTGCGTGTGTGTGTGTGTGTGTGCGTGTTTACCTCTACAGATTTGGACGAGTCCGACCACTATGATGAGTACTAGAGCGAGGAGCTTTCCGACAGTGAAAACATCCTGGATCCTCGTCGCCCAGCGCACGCTGGAGCAGTTCACCCAGGTTAGGAACACTGCGTACACAAACACCACACACAGAGGATATAAATTCACAGTTATGAAATAAACCCCAAATTGACCACCTGGGTTTGTTGTATTTAAAACATCAAGTCAAAGTTGGAGTAAAGTTTGTTATTAACCAGTTGAGATCTTTAATCTCCAGGTTTCAGCACATTGAAACTATTTTCTGGGTTGAACAAAGATAAAGTTTGAGTTCAAGAGTTAGTCGGCTCTAAGTGTGGTCTTAAAGTCTCTCATCCAGTGGAATTGTTTAAACACTGACTTTTTTAATTAGACCCATATCAGCCAGGTGGGACTGATGCTCAACACATATTTTGGCCCCTCTTAAAGCAGACAGCTTGTATTTGTGTATGAATGTCTGGTCATATAAAGTGATGTGTATTTACAGAGGGATTCACAGAACGTTAATTAGGAAGAGAAAAATGTCACTGGTATCGTATCAGTCCAACATATTGACATCCTGAATTCTAGCAGTTCTAACACAATAAGACTGTCGTTATTTGGCTGAAGAAAGGTCAATGGAAAGAAACAGGGACATGCAAGAAATAATTCAAATGCAAATTTAAATAATCTCTCTATAAATGTATTTTTTTTAAATTTAAGTAATACCTTTAAATAAAAATTAAGTTGCAATGTATTAAAATCAAAGCAGAATCAAAGCTCGATCATCCTGCACACAAAGAGCGATGAGGGTGACGACTTTCAACACAGTCTAGTAATCATTTATGCTCACTTCACTTTTAAATTTTAACGTTCTAATTATGCCCACATTTAATCCCCATACACAAATACTATATTCAAATTGACAGCTTGTTTTTTTACATTAAAAACTCATTTGCATCGTAACTACACAGTTAAACACCCTTCCTGTGGCGCTCCCCATGGACTACACGTATTTATGTTAAAGCTGAAGGTCTGTATGTTTTGTCACTAACTCCACACTCACACTGCTCTCTGGTCACCAAACACACATAAAAGTAAGAACATCAACTTTACTAACAAAACAGACAGCAGTCTGAAACTGGACACTTCCTACTTCCCATTTCCTACTTGCATAGAGTTTCCCTCTGTCTGTGTGTGTGTGTGTGTGTGTGTGTGTGTGTGTGTGTGTGTGTGTGTGTGTGTGTGTGTGTGTGTGTGTGTGTGTGTGCGTGTGCGGACCCCTGCTCTTCCCTGAGCCGTTGACCTTGGTGCTGACCCTCAGTTCTGCATGTTTGTGAATGCCACTATAACGAGGACTGGCCCAGTTCCCAGTGAGCCAAACCGAGCGAGTGCAAGTGGTTCTCCAGTCGTCCTCAAACTCCAGAGCAGGTTTACAAGAGAGAAATAATAGTAGTAGTGGGGGTGAGTTTGACTGCACAGATGAAGAAAGTCAGAGAGAAAACATTTTCAAGACTTTAGTGTGGTTGTACTTTTTAAGTTTAAACACAATGACTCCACACATTTGAGTCGAGGTCCAAATCAAGCTGCATGTTTTTTTTACACTGTATCTGTTCGATCCGCTTGCTTTTGGTTTCACATTACAACTTTGCAGGTGCACAAAAGAAGTTTCTATGACGTAGCGACATCCTGTCGTCACCGACGCGGTGACTCTCTCTATACTTCACACTGACTGGTTTGCAGATGTGTATCTGACATCTGTGTGTTGTCAGTTCAGTCTGAATCCTTTTCTATTTGAATGAAGAGAAATGACTGAACACATTAATTTCATTGCCACCATACTAATGTTATCATTATAGCATTACTACCAGCACTTATTTTCCTCTCAGAAAATAAGTAGTAAGTTTTGTCAAGTTGACTTTTGATTTCTTCGTCAAACTACATTATAATCAAATTATGTGTCTCCTCCTCTCTCTATGTGCTACTGTGGCTAACCTTTACTTTTTCCTTTTGGTTCTTTTTCTTCTATTGTTGAATGGGTGACAATAGCCTGTCTCAACTTTCATTGACCTGAAAATCCAAACAACTGCTTTAAAATGTCCTTTTTTTTTTTAAACTATTCTTTTACGTTGTGTGCTTTATTTTTAGCTTTGCCACACAGCGGTGCTGAAGGGACTGTATAATCTGTGAAAGTGACGTTAACACATTCTGCCAATTTTCTTTTGTCTTCTCGGAGAAATATAATCAACTGAAAATAGCTGAACGCGGCTTGAAGGTGTTTGTATCCATAAATAGTTGTAAGTTTGGTATCGGCCGTTGTCCGAGTCTTCATTAGTTACTTGTGTTTCTCGTGCACTCAGAATAGCGAGGAACTTAAAATCAGGAGTAGAGATCAGGAAGTGGTGTGTTTAAGTAAGAAGGTCTCGACTCTCCATCTTTCTTTGTCCGTCCTCTTGTTTCTCAGTTTTCTGCATCATTAAATCCTTTCTGTCTTTATCTTATTTATTCTCCATATTTCTTGTTTTGTATTCTGACCTGTCACTACTCCTCGCTTTCACACACCAGCTCACTGTTGCTGTGTGTGTGTGTGTGTGTGTGTGTGTGTGTGTGTGTGTGTGTGTGTGTGTGTGTGTGTGTGTGTGTGTGTGTGTGTGTGTGTGTGTGTGTGTGTGTGTGTGTGTGTGTGTGTGTGTGCGCAGGCATATCCAGGCGGAGGGTGTTATCAACGATGTCATCCATCACCAGGGCACGGCTCCCCTCCCACCACACAAATCTGAACAAACTGCTTCCGCTGGCGCGGGCGCACACACACACACACACACACACACACACACACACACACACACACACACACACACACACACACACACACACACACACACACACACACACACACACACACACCACGTGTGAATTTTTGGCAAGAGGTTGAGGTGGCACCGGGCAGAGCTTTCTCCCCCCTCCAACACCACTATGTTTTATAGTCAATTACCCGAGGGGTGGTACACGCATTTCCGTTTCTGTGTTCCTGTGGAAACCCCCCCCCCCCCCCACACACACACACACACACACACACACACACACACACACACACACACACACACACACACACACACACACACACACACACACACACACACACACACACACACACACACACCACCACCACCACCACAACTGCCACATCCCCTAACTTTCCTCTGTGTCCACGCTGACGGGAAGGAGGTGCCAGTGGCTTTGAATGTGACAGTGCAGGTAAATCTGTGTCCTGCTGTCACTGCTTCCATTGAAGGCTGCCTCAGCACCAGAATACTAAACTAATTACTGCTTTAAGTCTTAATGGATTCGGATCCCGACTCAGTGCAGATTTATCAGGGGGCTTTAACCTCAGGATCGCCTCCTCCTGGTGCACAATCTGGTCACTGGAGTCACTGAACTGGCAATAAACCTCTATCTCCTGTCCTGTCCTGTCTTGTCCGGTCCCGTCCTGTCCACCGCGAAGTATCTAACACCAGAATCTCTTCAGATGACGGTAAATCCACAGGATTTACTGAGTGAAATAAATACATGACATGACATGCTGATGACTAACACTGCAGTCATCATGGAGTGTATGGGAAGATAAATTCTGCACTCCACCATCACGCTGTTAACCATGTTAATTTGCCTCTATTTCAATCCCATTCAGACTTAAACTGTTTTTTTAAACGAGACCAAAGAGGGCTGCACAGTTACAGAGAATCACAGACTCATTGAGAAATTTCTGTTAACATAGTTTACTATCATTTTTTCTTGTGGATTTTGGTGTAAAATATATTTTAAAAGCGGACTCTGCCATTAAACTACCTTAAGAATAAATGTAGATGAGAATGTCATAACAGTAAAGACCAAACATAAAAACTTGGTGGATTACGAGTGTCTTGACTTGTGTGCTTGTTATAAGCTTGTGCAGTTTCCCTCCGGGGTAGAAAACTAAAACCACTGTCAGTTTGTTGCAACAGCAGAAAATTACATCCGGTATTCCTGTATGACAAGAATGAGCATAGTTTTCTATTCTGAATCTCTGACAGGGCTGCGTGTGAACAAGTTTATGAGGATGATGAGGAAGTGAAACAAAGTGACATTCCTCTTCGTTTTTGACTGCTGGCTTCTTTTTACATTATATTTCATTCCTCAATAGATGAGATGCAGTTTTACAGTTTTTCCATCTACAGAGCAGCTGTAGTGGTTAGTCTGCTGACCGACTGCCATCTCTCAATCAAACTCCAAAGGAGTTTTCTGCAGCTTTCAATATAAAAACTTCCAGCATGATCAGGGACACAAAGGACGGCTGCCAACACCAAATTGAAATCACTTGTTCACATTCAAATTGGATGTGCATGATATCGATATTCATTCTAAGCCTGCGTACTGTGCATCGCTTCATTCATCCGCTTCTACATTGTACATATACTGTAGTTGTACTGTTGTTCTCACTTCATGGAGGGATCTCTTTTCCAAATGCTGAGAACGAGCGGAAGAGAGATGCAACCTTGAAACGGTTCACACTGTGAAGGCCGTTCAGCTTCAGGCTGGTCAAAACAAATAAAAACTAAGAAATATACATTTCTATCATTGTTTTGAAATCTTTTTTGTAAATGGAAAAACATTTGCTCAGTTAAAATGAAAGTGAAATGGCATGTTTTATATATTAGTTTTTATATTATTTCATAGGCTTGTTTTGTGTAATACATTATGTAAAAGTGGGTGAGATATAATGTGATTAGCTGAAACTTCCTCCCTTTGTTTACTGCTGCTGCACCAACACTTTGACGTGTTACTGAAGTGGTGACTAAAATCTGGTTCCTGCTGCGCTCAAATGAATAAAAGAAGAATCTGTTGCTGTTTGTCCTCAGTAAAACTGAGAATCAGCATGTGTATCCCTCCTACTTTAAAATGTATCAGTTGTAGTGATATTTGGGTTTCAGTGAGTATGAAAATGATGTCTTGGGTCAATGACTTGTTATACTCTTTTACATTTTGAAGAAAAAAGAAATATATCCTGATTTTCATTGCTGAAATGTGTAGTTTTTGAAGCAGTTTTATTCAGTGAAGCAGATGAATATCTGACAGAATAAAGAGGTGTTGCAGAGTGTGTTTCCTGAAATGGGTGTATTGGGTACATGACTGTGCTGCTGGGGGCTGTCCAGTGTGCCTATTCTTAGAAGAACACAACCAGCCCACGACTGGACCTGTCTGGTTCTCTCTCACACACACACACACACACACACACACACACACACACACACACACACACACACACACACACACACACACACACACACACACACACACACACACACACACACACACACACACACACACACACACACACACACACACACCTGGGTCACTTGTGACTCTTATGCAGTCCACTCTGCAGGGGAGGACACATATCTAAGCTGACTCACATTCATCAACCCTCAGCTAAGAAAAGTTCAGTTGAGTTAAGAGCAGCCTCAGTAAGACTGAGCAGTGTGGGAAAATATTGAATCTTGTAATCTCAGAGTATTTCAGGTGAAACGGTGTCCACACCAACTGATAGAAAATGTTTAGTTTGTCCCTGACAGCCAAGATTCTTCAACTTGATCTTTCCTGATGTTTTCATATCGATCACCAGTTCCATATTGACCGTATTGATCACTTTCCCTGCTCACAAGCTGCTGGTCAACTTTCACACGAGAGGCGAAGCCGATCACAGATACATGACTACAATCTGTCTGTGCCTTTAGGTCTGAAGTGTGATGCTGTAGATCACAGAGGAGGACGGGGGCGGCACTCAGCAGCCAATAGGAACATCAATCATCTGACCAGAACGTCAGCGGACCAATGGGATCCCTCTTCACTGATGTGCAAGGTATCCTTCCTGTTTCCATGGCGCTCGGTGACAGGAGCGCCAAACAATGCACAATGGTGAAGACACACCCTCTCATTAGCGGCGTTCACAAAGGCTGGCACCATTATGTAGTCTGACACTGATACTGACACTCGCACACGTGTGTGCACACACACACACAGGCGTACCGCATTAAAGAGCACAACACAAACACACTCACACAGTGCGAGTCCCGAGTCCCGAGTCGAACCAGGCTGCGGTTGTAACATTTTGTTGCCAAAAATAGTGGTGCTCTACCAGTGTATACTGTATGCTAACCTCAGCCTGATGCATGCACCTGCTCTCATGCACAGACACCCATCCCACTCCCATCTGTCCCCCCGTTTCCCTTTCTCCATCCAGTTCAGACGAGACCAAACTGGTTGGCTCGTCAACCAGATACATGCGGTCTGTTTCTGCCACTGGCTATTTAAATACTGATTGCTGTACTCCAACATTTCAGGCAGCGGCGCTGATCAGATTAGAGGCTGTAAATAGAGCACAGCCTTTCATAAGAAATTATCAAATGACAACACTGTGTGAGCCTTCACAACACTGAACTATCACAGCGTCATAATATCATCAAGCCATGAGACAAAATTAATAGGATTTGGTTTGCTTATATTGATGTACCCTTTGTAGTTTTGTGGCTTTGCTTTACATTCAGAGTTTCTTGCCACCTGTTAGCTGCTCACTGCAATATGTGTTCCCATGTTTATCCTGAGATCTTTATTATGAGATCATTGCTGTAAATGTGCTTTGACGTTTTATCCTTCAGCCTTCAAAGGAAGGCACGCTCTCTCTGATGACCTCACTGGGAGTCACACTTGGTCATACAGTCAGATGACCTGAATGTCAAAAGCAACGGAGGGTTTGACACCTGACTGTGAAGCAGGGTGTCACGATGACAGACGCAGGGGGCACAGACGCAGCAAACAAATCAGTCAACAACTCGTCATCGTGTTTACTTGAACTTCCTTGAACCGATCCAGCTGACAGGCCCGGCCGGCATACCAGCCATCAACCAGCTGGTCAGTGTGGAAACACTGAGCAGAACAGTTTGGATCAAATAACCTCTGAAACTGTGATTCTGCTTGTCCCAGATGTAACCACAGCAGTGTGGACGTACAGCCAGTCCATGAGCACTTTTACATTTGTTGTTTTAACGCTGCGTTCCTGAGGTGGAAGGTCGGACATTCCCAGCTGCTCCGCTGAACTGCAAACTTTTTGCATTGCACAGCTCTATTCCTCTCACATGTTTCAGGACACGCAGGGGTGAAAACGAAACATATGTGCGTTGAAGAACTTAATGTGATGCTGCATTTATTTTAAAGTGAGTGCTGACTTTTGCTGTGGCACAAGTTGGCTTAACTACAGTCCTGAAAGGAATCCTGCCAAGGTTTGACGCCTAAAATCAGTCTGTCATCTGACTTTAAATGGAATGAAAAGAAGAAACCAGTGTCTCCTTGCCTTTTTCCTGGAAAACCCCTCTCCTGCACAGGACTTGATGTGTTTAGGTTTGTTTGGGATCAACAGAAGTAGCATGTGGTTAGCATTAGCAGCAGTAGTTACCCTGGCTTAACAGTTGTAGAAACTCAAGCATAGAAAATCTGAGGAAAAAGGAAGGAAGGAAAGAAACAGGAAACGGTGGTTGACAGATGATCTGTGAAGTGCAGTTAGGAAACTTCGTAGTAAAGGACCAAAATAGATGACAAAAGAACTCATGAGTCATGACTAAACCTGAATGGAGTCTCAGATGGTTTTGGGCTGCTTGTTACTTACAGATACAGATGGTGGCGAGGAGTCTGGTCGCGATGAACGGAGGCAGGCAGTTCTGAAAGGCCGGCTGCAAGACGTAATTGGAGAAGGTGAGCGCGATGACCGCCAGCGTGGTCGGGTACATGATGAGAACAGCACTCCATAACAACAGGAAGCTACGATAGGAAGAGACAGAACAAGGTGTTGTGTGACAATAAGAACCATCTTTCATAACATTCTGTTCAATTGTGTTGCTGAAGTTGCTGCAACAAGCTGCTCCTTGTGGGCTTTTATTTTGACAGGGAAACGCCTCTCACTGCTCTCTCTCTCTCTCTCTCTCTCCTCACTTCACATTGACTCATACTGAAAGCTGCCAGAGAAGCGGCAGTTTTCTGTACAGCAGCAGTCGGGGTTGAGGGCTTACTCTTGAACATCTTGGCTGCAAGAGACAGACGTGGAGAAAGTAAAGTAAAACAAAACCAACGCTCTCTCTGCACAGGAGATGCAGCATGAGCACCACATTAGCAGAGCAGCAGCAGCTTCAATGCTCCGTCTGTCTCTACAAAGGAGGCGTTCAAGTACATTATTGAGTGTGTTTCACCCACAGGCCATCATACAGAGGTCAGTATACAATCACTGTAGATGAATGTGTAAAGTAGAGGAAAATAGACTTGAAGCGTAAACATTTGCTTCTGTTTACGTGGATATGTGAAATGCAAGCTATTACGCAGCCTGTATAGACAGATACATTGTTTAAAATCTGTTTCATCAGATGAAGGTGAGACGAGCAACAGAAACTGTAACACACGATAAGAGTCTACCGCCATGTTAGCAGATGTACTTTGTGGCTTTGTTTTGAGCCAAATTTTAAATCAACATCAGCATGCTAACATGCTCGTGCTGACCATGCTGATGTTTATCTGGTTAACATCTCAGATCAGCATGTCAGCATGCTAACAATCTGCTAATTAGCACTAAACACAAAGTGCAGCTGGTTGAAATGTTATTAGTTTTGCAGATACTTGATAACTGACCAAAGTATTAGACAAAAGTTTTGATCTGATGACGGCTATCGCATCTGACTGTCTATCAAGAAACCGATAGCCGATTCCACCTCACAGTAGTTTCAATGCATCGGTGCAAAGACAAAAGGCACAAAAGATCCAAACAGCTCAATCCAATACCAAAATATGGTCAACAGAAATGTTATTCCCGAGCTCACCTTATTCCGTGATCATCAAAAGCCACAAAAGGTGAATATTTGACTGCAATCCCTTTTAATTATGGAGTATACAGCCATCAGCACACACACACACACACCACCCAGGTCCTAATGCACATACAAACCAACACATTAATATGCAAACAATATGTGGCTCCTACAATGGTCACGAGATAAAAAGTCAATGGGGACCAAAGTCATTCAGACCATATTTTGGTATCAGTGGCATCTGTTACAATTCAATTGTAAAATTCTTGTTCAGAAATTCTTTAAATGACAAAATGCATTTCCAATGTTGAAAAGAATTCCACCTGGCTTTTCTAATTTAAATGAATGCAAGTCACATAGTTGGATAGGAACCCATTTCTAAGAGTAGACAGGGTTTGGTTTGTAACACAGACCTTTGTTTTCACTATGTCTTACTTTCTCCTGTTGTCTTTGCTTCTTTTGCTGTTGCACCTGTTGTTCTGCCTTTATGGTCGTTTTTTTTCCTTGCTTCATTTTACACTTGAAAATAACTGAGACCAACAACGCAGTAAAGAGTAGTGGCTTTCAGACTCTCTATGTTCTATGATCAGCTGACATGTCACATGAACACATGAAAATCACAAGACCTTCAGAGCGGATTGGTTCCAGGCGTGCAGTTCTACTTAACCACGTTGAGTTGTTGCAGTATAATCCATACCAGCGGAGGAAGAGGTATTCAGGTCCTCTACTAAATTAAAAGTACTAACATCACACTGTGATATTGGTAAAATTATGTTGGTATCATCAGCAAAACTTAGTGTATATCCACGTAAACAATAGTAGTGGTATCAAAACTAAAAGTACTATTTCTGAGTAAATTCTTCCAGTCAGAGTTTTGCATGTGCATTTTACTGCTGCAGTAATTTAAGGTTGAGCTAGTTTAACTTTATATTCTGTTGGTTAAACTCCAGTAATGATCTATAAGCTCATTGTATGCTTGTAGTGTCACATTCCTGTGACAACCACATATCTCAAAATATCTCCACATGCTTCGAAAAACACACCTGTTTTTTCAGCTTTGTGATGATGCATTTCCCAACTAACCCAAGAGGGATTTAAATGGTTTATTTAGTTTCAGGAGTAGGAGAATTTTCTCAACATGTAAAGGAACAATTTATCCTTCAGTTTATCAGACAAGTTCAAAATCACCAGATGTGGAGATACGTGGTTTTCACTGGACAGAAAGGCTATTCTATTTTGAAAAGTAACAAAAAACTAAAACTGTCACACAAATGTAGTGGTGTAAAAGTATAAAGCTGCATGAAATAGAAATACACACGTAAAGTGCCCGAAATTTGTGCTTAAGTGCAGTACTTGGTTAAATGTTACATTCTTGAGTAAATGTTACATTCATACCCGGCGAGTACAACTCAAGCCAAGATGATAATTGGCTGCTGTGGTTTTAGGCACATTAGTGTTGGAAAACTGGGAAAACAACAGGACTTACCCCACTAATCCTCCAAAGATTTCTGTCACATATGAGTAATCCCCTCCAGACTTTGGGATGGTGACGCCCAGTTCAGCATAGCACAAGGACCCGAGCGCACAGATCCCCCCTCCACAAACCCAGACGATGAGTGACAGCCCCACTGAGCCGGCATGCTCCAGCACTCCTTTCGGTGAGATGAAGATCCCAGAGCCGATGATGTTACCTGAGGAGAAAGCACCACCATGGTTATTTACACTTGACAACAGATTAAATATTTAACTACTCAGAGCACAAACGTATGCAGAAAAACTACCGTGACACACAAAGTTGTCACACTTAAATACTAAATTGCAGATTAACTTGAACTCCAAACATTTAGAATCAAGTCTCAGTGTGACTTTCATAGTTCAGAACTCTATTCAGTCTGTCCACGATTTTACAGTTTATTACTGATTGTTGCGATCAATAATGTTTTACTTTACAGCAACTTTTCCTGGAAATTGTGATGCTATCTGTGAAGTTTCGGTAATAAGCACACTTCATGACATAGATATGGCTGGAAGTAGTTTAGTTTTTTATTCTGAACTCAAAGAACCATGGGCTCGAAGTTACAAAAGATTCCTCCGATATAAAAGTACTATAGCGTTTCAAATCTGTCTGTGACTCCAATATAAAATACAGAGGTTAAATTTTCGGTGAAAACACCTGCTTTAAATGCTTTTTAAAATAATATTAATTCAAAATATACAAAATCTCCATCTCCTCTTCCTCATCCTCCATCTCCTCTTCCTCTATCTCCTCCCTCTCAAATGCTCCGCTGCATCGTTGTCATTGTGTGCACAATATTCATGTATGAAACTATAACATGCGTCTAACCCTGGAGGTGAAAGGATTGGTAGAATAATTCTCATGATAAAAGCACATTTCCCATAAACCCCATCATTTCCTGTTCTGCTCTTTTTTTTTGTTCAAGACTGGTTGAATTTCTATAACTTCAAGATTGTGATTTCTTGAAAGGGACGGTCTATTATTGTTATCTGAAGTCTGGTAATCCTCCTAACTGCTCACATATCCATGTAAACATTTCTGAGAACACAACAAACATAAAGGGTGTAAACAAAAAGTGCTTGGACAGAGAAAAAAAAACATGGCATCCAAAATATCCCAAACATTTAAAAAAAAAGCCTCATGGAAACTAATTTAATGACTTCTCCAATCCCCAAAATCTCCCCATCATTAACATTATGTCCATCTTGTGGTGCAAGTGATGCATCTGTGAAACTGTTTCAGTTCCTTTCTGTCACCCACAGCGACAAATAATACATGCAACTGTAGAATAGGCATCAATCCTATACAAACAGTAGGGTAAGAGGTCAAAGCATTGTAACAGTATGGTCAAGATTATGTGCACTTGAGGAAAGGGAAACTTGTGAAAAGTTTTTTTCATTTGACCTGTCATTAGGTAATGAGTGGATGAATGGATGTAGTGGTTTTGACAGAAATACAGTAACTGATATTCATGGCCTTCCCTGAGGGGTGTACTACGGAAGCTCAACATATCCAGGTTTTCTTTGTCTGAGCTGCTCAACAAAGCGGAAACTCTCCGTCAGAGATAATCGGTACAACGACGGTGTTTTTTTTTTTTTTATCAACTTTGTCTGTTAACTCAGGCTTTCTGCTTTCGGCTCTGAGCACATTCACATAAGAGAGATGGTGTTTGCAGCGTCTCATCATCATCATGTTCAGCCATTGTCAGTCCACTGCAGGACAAAGGCCTCAGCATGGAGTTTCCACAACTTTCTGACCCTTGCGAAACTATACCCGTTGGCAGTGCGCCAGTAGTGTTGGATTTCATCTCTCCATCTCTTCCGATGTCTTCCTCTATTTCATTTGCCTTCTATTGGTGTCCATACAGTGATTTTTGTACTCCATCTTCCATCTGCTCCCTGGCCAAATGACCGGCCCAAGTCCACTTTCTGTTTTTGATGATTTCCATGATGTCTTGCACTTTAGTTTGTTCCCTTATCCACCTATTTGTTTTTCTATTTTTGTGTGTGATATTTAGTATGCTGCGTTCCATATTGTGTTGAGCTAAGGAGACTTTCTTTTCCATTTTAGTTGTCAGTGTCCATGTTTCTGAAGGATATGTCATGACCATATACTGGTTGAATATTTTCTACTTCAGACATACAGTATTGGGAGGTTTCTTTGGGAGTTAAGGTGAATCTTTGTCCCAAGTAGATGTATTCTTCCACCTGTTCTAGTTGTATACCATTTACAATTATTGTCTTGGATGTCGTTACGGTGCCTGCCGGAACTTTGGTCTTTTTGATGTTCCTTTTTAAGCCGAATTTCCTGCTTGCAGTATCAAGGTCTTGGAGCATTGTTTCAATTTCTTGTAGGTTATGTGATAGTAATACGATATCATCTGCAAATCTGAGATGATTAAATCGTTGTCCATTGATGTTTATCCCTTTGTTTTCCCAGTCCGTTGTTTTGAATATGCTCTCAAGGCAAGCGGTGAAGTTTGGGTGAGATGGTATCTCCCTGTCTTACTCCTTTCTTGATTTTAATTTTGTTGCTTTCTTTATGTAATTTCACTGTGGTAGTGCAGTCACAGTAGATGTCTCTTATTAACGCTATGTATTTACCATTAATGCCTTGCTTTCAATACAACCTGGGTCTCTACGGAATTGAAAGCCTTCTCGTAGTCGACAAACGCTACACAGAGAGGGATGTTGTACTTAAGGCATTTCTCTTTGAGTTGATTTAGTATATATGTATATGTGTATATAGTGTATGTGGTCCATTGTTGAGTAGTTTCTTCTGAAACCTGCCTGCTCTTTTGGTTGGTTTTCATCTAATGTGCTTTCCAGTCTGTTGATGATAATCTTTGTGAAAGGTTTGTAGATGTTCGAAAGTAAACTGATGGGCCTATCATTTTTCAAGTCTTTCTTGTCCCCTTTTTTGTGCAGTTATCATTCTTGCGGTACTTTCTCTTGTTGTATACATGCAGAGAATAATTTCGCTAACTCTGTGCAAACTATATCTCCACCTTCTTTGAGTGTGTCGATTAGTATATTGTCTGGGCATGGTGCTTTTCCCCTTTTCAAATGTTTGATGGCATGCTTAACTTCCCAATCAGTCACAGATGGCAGACCTTCTTTAAGTTATTTCTGGTGCTTGATTTATTACTGTCATACAGTTGTGAATAGAATTCTTCTATTCTGTTGAGTATAAGGTCTTGAGCAGTTATTTCTCCACCATTGTTGTCAAGAAGGCTGGTTATCTTCTGCTTCCCACGGGCTAGCTTATTTTTGGTCTTCTTCAAGCTTTTTTTCCCTTCTATTGTAGACTGCATCATATTGGTATTGTATGTTTGAATATCTTCCCTCACATTTTTTCTAATAGTTTTGCATGTCTCCACATTTTATGTTTTGAATGCCTGTATTGTCCATTTTCATCTGTCTCCTCTTTTGCATTAATTTTCGAGTGTTGGCCGAGATTTTGTTATCTTTAGCTTTGGGTTTCTTTCTTACAATTTTGAGTGCACTTTCTTGTATAACTTCTGTCACCTGCTTGTTCTATTCATCAAGACATCTTGAACCATCCACCCACTCATCATTCAGTGCCTGAAACTAATTTTCCAATTCCAACTGAAATTCCTCGTATTTTGCATTCAAATGTTCTAGATTAATGTTGCTGTATTTGGGTCTGACCAGCTTATTTCTCTCTAGACGGGTGTTGATTTTCAACTTGCACATTAGCATGTTGTGGTCGCTACGTATATTTGCTTTGTTGATTGTTGTGACATCTTGAATGTTGTTTGTTTGACAGTATGAAGTCTATTTCTTTCTTTGTTCTCCCATTGGGACTTTTCCAAGTCCACTTTCTTGAATCTCTCTTCTTAAAGAAGGTATTTAAAATCTTCAATTTGTTACTTATGGCGAATTCCACAAGTCTATCTCCCCTGTTGTTCCTGTCGTTTGTACCAAAGTTTCCAACCGCTTCCTCTTCTCCATCTTTTTTTCCCACCTTAGCATTGAAGTGTCCCATTAGTATTTTAAACTGTGCATTTCCTTCCTCTAACAAGTTTGCAATGTCTTCATAAAGTTGTTCTACTTCTTCATCCCCATGGGTAGATGTCGGTGCATACACCTGGATAATCTTTACTTTATACCTTTTGTTAATTTTCAGTGCGAGTTGTGCCAAATGCTCATTTACTCCTTTTATTTCTATTACATTTCCTGCTAGGTTTCTATGCACAAGGAAACATACCCCTGCTTGACTTTTGTCTTTCAATCCAATATGGTAAAAATGGTGTCCACCTTTTAATTCTTCAAACTGCTCGCCCTTCCTACATACTTCGCTGATTTCTACGATGATCTATTTGGTCCCCTCTAGTTCCTCCTCCAATTCCACGAGTCTCTCTTGCATCCACGTCCTGATGTTATACGTTCCTACATTCAGATTCCATTTGTGGCCTGTCTTTACCCAGAGATGCTTAGCACCCCCTGCTCCTTTTTGGGGGATGCTTATATCAGAGGTTCCTCTCCTAGATTAATTGCTTTACAGGGCTAATGAACTTCGTCTATCCAGTGTCAGCAAGCTGAAGAGAGTTGCTGGATGGCCGATGGCTCATATAAGAGATCATACACCCTTTAGAGATGGATCTTGTTTTTAATTCCACCAAGGTGTCCAGCCACCCTCCTCACGGGGTACCGGTTTAGTCACTGATGGCCCGACCCTGAAGCAGGTAGTACTGGATTACAGGTTACCAGTAGCAAATGACAGGTCTACTGACATCTGACCTGACTTTGTTGCAGCATCTACCCAATCACAAACATGGACAAGTTTATTGACAGCAGAGCCACATATTTTACAAAAGAGGAGCAAACTATCATTTAAAAATATAAAATGGAGCTGAACGCATAATCCAGCTGGAAGCAGCACAGCTGCAGCTGCTAAAGGATGGAAGGATGTGTGCTGACTGTGTGAAAGTGAAGCCGAAGTTGAGGGCTTATAATAAAGTACACGAGAAGATCTGACTAATTACATGTGCTTTTTTAATTAAATGAATATATTATTAGATGTATTCTCATGACGTGTATGAACGTTTTAGTCTTATTCTTTTACCTGCAGCCCCGGACGTGTCAAACGGATATGAAATAAATATAAAAACTTAGGTAAAAGCATAGATAGGTTTACTGTCAGATCTTATAATGCTTTAGTGCATCAATCAGTCCCTGTTGTCGGATGATATAAACAAGAAACAATGAAGTTAATATATACAGTACTTCATAAAAATCAAAGGGGAAAGACACAAAGGTTTGTCGGTCTCTGAACACTCTACCCCCCCCCAGAGGATGGGCTGTCTCACTCCACAGCAGACTGTCTCACTCCGCAGAGGACTTTCTGTCTCACTCCGCAGAGGACTGTCTCGGTTGTGGCTGGCCGGAGAGTGATGTACACAGTCTTGCACCAAATTCTCTCATGAAGGTTGGAAATTTCAGTCTGAAAAGATACTTTTTTTTGGAGGGGAGCTGTTAATTCAACTGTATGATAGTTTGAGAATCTGCATTTTGTGGTGCCGTTGTCATGTACTGACAGGCGTTTCTCCTATTTTGTCCACCCTGTGCATCAATGAGATCTGTGATCTGACTTTTGTACATTCATATCTGGAAAAAAGACAGTGAAAAGCAACCTATTTTCATGGCCGTTAACATACAGTTTAGTTAAAACCATCAGTGCAGCCGAGGCTGTTTTGTATAATTCATATTTACTCTGTGATCAATAGAGACATTGCAAAATAAACATATCATGTACAGCTATAACTCCATTTATACAAAGATCTGGTGATTTAGTGCTGTGGGATGTTGGAAACATTGGGGTTATAGTTCGGACTAAGCTGACCCCCAAACAGGGACAACAACAGGTCCCCTGGTGGCTCAGTTGGCGAAAGGCACGAACTAATAAGTCACCATGTCATGAGCTCAAATCCAGCCTGGCATTCATGTCATCACCCCGACCAAAAGAGAGGACAAAACAAAAACTAACACACACAACAGAGAAACCAAACAGCAGCTGTCCAAGCAGAACGTCCATGTTTTTTTGTTTTTTTTAAAATTTTATCTTTGGAGAAGTTCGGGATAAAAAGAGTCTTCCCAAAAAAGAAAAAAAGACTCAACTGTAAACATTTAAGGTCTTAAAGCCCAGTGAGGCACACCATAGCTCTGAATGCTCCCTAATGATTCAGAACAAGAGAGGAGGTCCGAGGAGCGCATTTATCACTGTCTGATCTGATTGTGGGGGCTGTGGTGAGATGCGGAGCTGTTACATAATGCCTGCGTTGTGTTTGTTATGTCATAAAGTTTGGCATCGCTGCTGAAAGCATGAATCAGAGTCCTACTGACCCTCTCAGCCTCCCTGCACCACTGCCGTGAAACTCTGCTGCTCAGATTAATCACCATTTAACTCACGGGAATCACTCACCACCCTCCTGTGTCAAGACACGACACAATCACTCCTTCAGTCGTAAAGTTGGTCTGAAAACTTGTTTTACAGGGAAATATCTTTTTATGGATGTGAACTTGTCATGCGTGTATTAAGAAGCATGAAGCAGTGATGACCAGACTTTGCCCAGAGGGGGAACTGACAGGTTGTTGCAGGAATAGAGCTGCGAACATGTGGGAACGGTGTCATATTTCCCACTGAGTGTGATAAAAGTACGTTCAGTGCGGTTAAAGATTAATATTATTTGTCATTTGATATGTGGTTTACTGTCTTGTCCAAAGTGTAAGCAGCGGTGTGAGTAGTGGTTGCATGCGGTGAGGACTGCACGCTGACAGCAGTAGTCCACATTACGAGAGTAAAGCATTGGACATGTGAGTAGGCCAGCGGGTGGGCAGGAGCATGACTCAAGTTGCTCGTGTGTACAAATTGTGCAGTTCAATTTGTCAGTTTGTCAGTGCGTGTGTTTGTGTGTAACATAAAAGTGTTGAAGCTCTGCAATAAACCCTGAAGTCTACTCAGACCTTTTGGTTTGCTTTGAGAGACATTGGCAACATCTAAGGCAGGGGATGAGTACGTGTGTGTTGAGAATCAGTTTGTTATTGTTTACATAGAAGAAGCTTATTCAGCTTGTTCCGTGGCACTCAGCTATGTGAATAAATGTTACAGTGTCTGAGATAAAGAGTAGCTGGACGGATACATTCGTTTTGTCAAAGTAGCTCTCGGACGGAAAAAGGTTGGAGACCTTGAATCTAGGACTGGTGTTTGTCAAATGAGCAAAATAAGTTCAATGGGCTGGTTGTAGGAGCGTTAACTATGCGGTATCAGCTTCTATCAAAGCACAGCAAAACAGATGTAACCTTCGCTATAAAGATAATTATAACTAATTTAACACTCCAAGGAGGATCCATAAAAAAAAGAAAGCAAGACATGCAAGACAGAACAATGACAATTCATAATTTAACTTAAAAGACAGCTCAGATGTAGGCTGCATCTCCAGTGTTTTCTCGACCTGCATAAGTACAGAGAGCTGCTCTTTCTAGGGCTGTTTAAAAGCTTTAATGATGCCGTTTTCCGACTCAACCAAGTGATACATGAAGTTGTGCATCAGACATCTTAGAATTGCCTCACGTGGGAGCACAAGAGTACACAAGTCGTTTACTGGCACCATATAATCAGTGATAGACCTAAAGCAACAAAACTCACCGCATCACTGCAAGCTACAATGAGCCTCCGCATAATAGTTTTCCTGCAGCTCCACCAAAGATACGCTGTGTACATAAAGTGAGCACAAAGCTCTGAATAATGAGTATTTGTCAACATTGATGGAACCCATACTAAACTTGAGAAGCGACGTATTGGACTGAGCACAACACTGTCGATAAGTATGTCCGTCATCATTCAAATCATCGGTGATTAGCATGTCATAAGGTGAAGAGGAATATCGGACACGTGAAACACAGAAGTAACTGATTTTCTATCCTCTCTAGTTCTAACTACCATGACATTACTATTTTTGGCTTTAAACCTGATGCCATCACCTTTGCTGTACTGTGAACACACCTTCAGTAATTGCTGCAGCCCAGCACTGTATGGACTCTATGGACTCTATAAACATAATATGATTGATAACAGAGTTTCCAACGAGACACCCATTCAGTTGTTTTGATAAATCATCCATATGCACACTGAACAAACAGGAAACAGAATTCCACCTGGCATACACTGTTATATAGATGAAACCCGCATTGTCTGATGGACAAACCCGAAGACTCGGACTAAAAATACAGTGTTAGAATCTGGAGGGACACCATGTACCATGAAACCTTTATAGCAGGCAAAGAACAAGGCCTATAACTGGCATTAGATGTTCTGCAGTAGTACGATCCATACCACAAGCATTATAATGGCATGATAAACATCATATGATACCATGTTTTCAGAGGGTGCTCGCACCATAATATGTTCGTGCGACATATTTTATCTGGGCCATATTATAATATTGGCAACCCGGAATTACGTGTAATACACCTGTCAGTCCACAGTGTCAGTGCCTCGACTACTATCGGCATGGAACATAAGGTGCATAAGGTCAGGTAAATTACTTAATGAATATTATCGAAGTTAATACTTTACGTCATATTAGTAACATACTTAAAATCTGTTGATTTCTGTTTTCTCACGAACCTGAACACTGGCCGTCTGGGTGAAAGTCCTGCGTTTCTTTCCATCCGATGGCCCCAACCTTCCTTCTGTATTGGCTTTATTAGTCCTTGTACTTCATCACATGGCTTCTTCCTTCTATAGTGATACACCTGTGTACTTTCTCACAACTTGGAGAGACAAACTGTGACAATGGCACAGTCTCCTCTACTGTACCGACAGGTGTATGACACACTTGGGCTGGATACTGGGCTGATATTGTATGATAAGGAAGTTGTAAACTGATTCATGACTCTGATATCTTTCCACAAATCATGCTATGATGTGTCCTATTAAAAGGTTCACACTGTTCCTTCGTTCTGTTGTAACTCTTCAAAGGTCAGATTGTGCTACATATCCCACCTTTGAATGAGAGGTAATGCAAGAAGTGTTTATCATTTTTCCTCGTGATGAATATACATGTGTTGCTCTCTATTTAATAGTTATTCTTGAAGGATTGTGTGTGTGTGTGTGTGTGTGTGTGTGTGTGTGTGTGTGTGTGTGTGTGTGTGTGTGTGTGTGTGTGTGTGTGTGTGTGTGTGTGTGTGTGTGTGTGTGTGTGTGTGTGTGCGCTCTGTGAAATACATTTTCATTTGATTTGCGTATCTATCACAACAAATGTAGTAAATATGAGGATCTGTGAGCTGCAGGTACTGGAAGTAATCAACATTGTAGAAAATGTCATCTTAGCTCCTTCTACCATCCTGGTCACTGCCTACTTATGGTGGAGGACTTTTTTTGTGGGGAGAGCTAATCCTATCCTACTGTTAGATCTCCAAATTACAGCTCTGCTTTTGGACCACGTGGAAGTAATTGGAGTATTGTATGTTTTTAGTGGCACATGACATGTGACTTGCACTAAAGATGTCTAGTTATAGTCAGCCTGATGTCTCTGCCTTCCCTGTCGTTAACCGCACAAACTGTAGCTGATTTTCTGAGGCTGATTTACAGCTGAAAAACCAAAAACCTGAGCTCGTATTTCAAGGTTAGTAGGAAATGTCTGAGGAATGACGGGGTGCAATGTTATGGCTTAAATCCACTCTTCCACATTTTGTACTACTATGTCATAACTTTAATTCAGTGCTCAAGACAGTGTTGTTAAAACACCTCTAAAAAAATTAACATACAAGAACTGACCAAACTATTTTCGCATCCTCAAACTGTCTGCAGAAGCACCGATGCCAGACCCCGTATGTGTTCATTCGCCACTGGTTATCAGCTGGCAGCTGGCGCGAAGGGAGTCCTCTGTATTACTGTCCGATTAGAATGCACACTCCATAACCTGTTGAGTTTCCTGCTCCAGATGAGGACTGCATATGGTAACTGTTCAGCGGGCTACACTATAAAGTACAGGAAACCGTTAGCAACAGCGTAACTTCCTCCATTAAAGCAGCCCTCATTTCCCGTGTCTGCATTTTTAGTGTAAATTGCCTGTGTTGCAGTGCGACAGCGTTTATAGTATGCGCGGGTTATCGTAGAGAGACTGAAAGGAACGACATTAATGCCTGCCTTTACCCGGTGGAGGACTCGGGACATTGAAGCTCGAACCCCTGCTCTATTACAACGGTACCACTGAACCACATGGAGGTTTTGCTTTGTCTGCGTGCCTTTCAAGTTCAACATGAGAAGATCCAGCCACGTAGGCATGTCCATATTCAGATGATCCCGACTGATGCAACAGTTTCCACACAAAGCCTAAAAGTCTGCACTCCGAACTAGAACCGGACATCAGAGCGTCCGTGCGTAAAAGCGACCTTTCGGTGCGTATTTTGGCGGTTTTGTGCCAAATTCTGACACTTACACCATTTAAGAAAGATAGGTTCTATTCATAGCTCTACAGTGTCCTTACAGTAGATTAGGACTCGATCGGAAACTGGGTCCTTGTCTGACTCCCACTGTGTGCCTTGATATTCTAACTTTAACAACAAAGCGATAGAGCAGCCACGTTACAGTAGTAAGCCCGCCAGCCGCTCTGACACGTTTCCTCGTTAACTTCGAACCGCTGTTCATGAAAAGGACTACTCCATTTAAGACTAAATCTGTCACACACTTACCGATAATAATAGCGCACGCGCTCAGAAGTCCAATTTCTTTCTTCAGAGTGACTCTGTTGTCTTTGGAGGAGTTTTCATCCTTCTTTCTTTTCTCTTTGTCCTCCATCTCCTCCGCCTTGCAAATGCGCTTCCTGTCCGCCTCGGTCCGGTCCAGATACTGTAGATTGAACCAGGCTCCGCTCTCCGGGCTGCACTTATTATATCCTTCTGATGAACGGGGGAGGACGTGCGCATGCGCGCGACTCACCACTGAAATCCCCACCTTGCCAGGTATGCTGATGTAAAGGTGTATAAGGATTCAGAGAGTCAACAGCTGAAGATACAGAGAAGAAAATGTAATTACTTACAGTTTACTTAACAAGCCAATATGTTTGCCCTAATTATGTATTTTCTTCATGTCCACCAATATGAAAGTATAAATGTTGTCATTTTGTTATGAAAACATATTGAACGATATTTGAATATTAAATTTAAGACCATACAACTGCAACAGAATAAGTGTTATATTTTCATATATCAGTATATGAACATAAGAATGTGATTTGTTGTTTATCTGATCTTTTGTAAACAAATGACTTCCACACTTATGAAATCGCTCACCTCTTTTGGAACTAACTCATCTCCTGTAAAGCTGCTTTCAGCTGTTGTTGATATTGTTGACTACATGTAACATATGCCAACATCAACAGGGAGGATTATTGACACGATCCCAATATGATTTTTATTTATCATATTAAGAATTATAATGGTAACATCATGTACGATATGTCATACTCCGAGTAGTGTGATTAGAATCAAATAATAGAGTAAATAGTCATGGTGTATAGGGAAACTTCCCATGTCAAATAAAACAAATTAATAAGCATTTGCTATTTATTTATATAAATAGGTTTTTTTTACGAGTATTCCGATTATTTTTAATGATACTGAACATTCATAAAGTCCTGCACTTTGCCATAAAGAAAAATAACGAATGACTAGTTGTCTTACCTGTATAAGCCAGACAGGATCCAGGTAAATGGTCTGTAGCGCTTCATCACCTTTCTGTCTCAAACTGCTTTAACATGTTTTTCCATTCACACACTAATGAGACAGATCACCATGCAAAGTGCTGCCATCAGGAGCACATTCACACACCGATGATTCACCATCAGGAGCAACTTAGGGTTCAGTGTCTTGATCAAGGACACTTAGGCATGTGGACAGGAGGAGCTGGGGATTGAACCACCAACCTTCTGATTAGTGTACAACCCACTCTCCCAAATGAGCCACAGCCTCCCTATAGGTGACCTCTTGATTGCTGTAATTTGAGCTTCTGCTTATTACTTTGGAGTGGAAGGAGGGATTGTTGAGTACTACTGATGGCTGCATTCCAGCAATACCAGTCTCATGGTGGTTTTCATGTTTGCTCACTTAATGGAAGAGAGCTGTTTTTTGTTGTTGTTGCTGTGACGAGTCTGCTGTGAAAAGACGACATGGTATCACGTTAAAGCATGTAATACATCCATCAGTCCACTAGGGCACCGTGTAAGTGTCACGTTTTGCCGTGGATAGAAATGTGCCTTAAGTTTAGGCACCAAAACTATTTAGTTAGGTTTTGGAAAAGTTGTGGGGTAAAATAAATAATTTTATGTAAGTGATGTTATATACATTAAGGTAAATTTTGTAAATTAAATATGTTACGTTCAGCTAGTAACTTAATGTTACTTACATGTTGACTTTTCCTTCCTCATCCATCACATAACAATAACACTGTTGTCTGTGTTCTTGGTTGTTTGTATATAATATATATAGATATATACTGTACTGTATATACTGTGCATTTTATATTTTGACTGCCATTTTACTGCTATTTTATTGCTTTCTATTATTCTATTATTATCTATTGCTTCCTGTATGCTGCTGTAGTGAAAAAAAATTCCCCTCGGGGATTAATAAAGTAACTACCTAACCTAACCTAACCTAACCTAACCTAACCTAACCTAACCTAACCTAACCTAACCTAACCTAACCTAACCTAACCTAACCTAACCTAACCTAACCTAACCTAACCTAACCTCACAGACTCCAACACTGGTCTGCTGTGTGAAATTCCTGTGTTTTTTTCCTCCTTATATGGGCTGGTCATGCATGCGTGTCCTTTTCACGCCTAAGCATGGCAAACTGTGACATTGACACGGTATCCTCTGGTGGACTGACAGGTGTATTAAAGTTTTGCCGCGATACTAGGTTATAAAAGGTCTTAGTTATCTATCTGCTTCTTTAAAAACGATTGTGGATTACATTAAAGGGTGTTTGTTTTAGTGGTGCAGTTTAAAATAGTTAATGAAGTCACTAATAAATAAGACCTTGAGACTTGTTCTTTTAGTCTTCTTAAAAATCTGTTAAAACACTGATTGTCTGGTATTGGATTTCCCAACACTTGGTTTTTATGAAGCTCATGAGTGTTCATCAGGTCTCTCCTCCACAGACAGAGCCTCTGAAAACATCACACTCATACCAATTAGACCAATAAGCATATATGTGCCAGACAGACATAGAGTGAGACATTACCCCAGGATGATTGATTATTTCCCCTGCCGTGTATTTGTTTTCAGTGATGACTTCCTGGATTTCAATAAAGCTTTCATATGTCAATGTGCCTGACACACACACACACACACACACACACACACACACACACACACACACACACACACACACACACACACACACACACACACACACACACACACACACACACACACACACACACACACACACAGTCATACTTATGGCACGTCCTCCTTACAAGTGCTGTTTTACTTTTCAGGTCGTTCTTTCCTTGCATATAACCTCTCTCTCTGTATGTGTTAGTATTTTATGGATCATGTTAACAAAACCATTTGAAAGTTAAAACCTGGTTGTAATCCAACTTGGTTTAATCCTAAAAGGAAAATGATTTATTTAACCATTTTGGGTCATTGTCACAGTTTTGGCCATCATTCCTGCAGAAACCTGTTAATGGGTGTCCTTCAACTTCATCCCCTCCCAGCATTTTAAAAATTCATGTGTTAATGGAGGTAAATTCTCAGTTGCTTCAGCACTACAAGGATTGAACGTGCTACCTCACAGGGAGTCTTGCTTATTAAATGTTGATATCCAAAGTATTACTTATTGGCGCTTTAAATGTTTTTTAATTAAACAGAACTTTTTTTAAATTGTAGTCAAGGGTCACTCAAAGTATTTATGTTCTGCTCATCTGCAATGTTTGCAATTTTCCATTGCCGCTGATGAATGATTTTTTTCCCCATGCAAACTTTAAATATACTTTGATGGTAAAAGGATTATGCATGTAGACGGTAGTTTATATACAAGAAGTGGGTTGACTAATGATTGCTGTCAGTGTTCTGTCTTTTACACTGTGCAGTTTATCAGCTTGTTGCTGCATTTCAGTTAGACTGGAGGTAGAGCCACAGCGTAAAACCTGTATTTTCACAACATTAGATGTTTTACCTGAGGCTTTTTATATTTCCAGAGAGTGACTGAAGGGATGAGAGGAGACAGAATAGAGGGACTATCTGAAGTGGAAATGCAGACCTGAAGAAAATATAGACAGTGCAGCCCGAGATTCAGAGAGAGAAATTGATTCAAAGAAAAAAATAAAAATTAAAAAAAAATTAAAAAAACAGTCAAATGATGGACATGCTTGTCAGCTGCAAATTCTGAGAAGGCAGAAAAACTACAAAGCTCTAATTTATTGATTTGAAAACAATTAATCTGCTTGTTACAGGCTTATCTTTATCAGTGAGGTTTGTAGACGCACCAGGAAAATGGCAAGAAATTTCAGATTAGTTATGAAACCCAAAATGAATTTTTTTTTAAACTATGAATTCAACTGACTTATTGGTGAAGTTTAAACAAATTAATTTCACATCAGTCTGTTTTTTATTGTTTTTGAATTATTTCGACCAAGTCTTTCATTTAAAACTGAATGTCTGATAGATACTTGTAGGCCCATTTTTACTATAGGCTATTATTATTGAGTTAGCTGATCATTTAAACATATAGAATTAATAAAATATACATATTACATAGTTGGGTTACAATTATTATTATGACTCATAGATAAAAACCAAATTAGAATCCATATCAACAAATGAAAAATGAGCTGGTATGGTGTGTAAAAGGCAGATAGTGTCAGTAAAAACATCATCATACTGTGATGTTAAACATTGTGTCAGCACAGTAAGGTAGCTGAGCTTCCAGTCAGGACAAAGATGTTTGACTTGTATTTCCAAAAGTCTGCAACTGGAAGCGAAAAGATAAAACTGTAGACGGAGCAAAAGAAAAAGTCGAAGTGCTGCGAAATGTCAATATTGGCTTGTGCCGGTGGCTAAATAGCTCTCACAAACCAGCATTCTCTGTCTGCAGCACACTGTTCACAAACAAAACTGTTACTACTGAACACACATTTAAAATGCTGCTTTTAACCATCAATATCAGACCAAGAATAAAAACAAAGTGTAATTCTTCTTTAGCAGTTAAATCTGTCCTGTATGTTGTTGTCTATAAAACTACATTTTTAAAGCGTCTATGCGTAAAATGAAAAAACTATCGAAATATCATATAGACTTTAACACCTTCACATATCTGATGGAAGTTTTCAGTAAGCATGTTGTTAGTTTAAAGGCTACCATAACAATGAAAACTGCATGGCACGCTGCCCATCAAGTGTTTCCTAGATTTAATCCCTCTGGATTAGTTGAGGCTTAAACCACCCAAACCATCCAGCTACTATACATTAATTGTATCACCTGTGGCTGATCTTTTCTGCTGCCAGAGTGTTTGAGGTTTGGTCTTACAAATATAGACTTCTACCTCTAATGATTTCCCAACACTGCATGCTGCAGGGTGTGATGCAGCTGGGAGAAAGAGTAAGACTTTATTTCCAGGATTGCATACCATCATTTACTGACAATGCAGGGATCAACGGATGGCTTTGTAGTCAACTTTGAAAATTCCACAGTCTCTCAACCCTGTGGTAACATTGTCAGTACAGTAGATATACAAAGACGGAGGAAAAGTTAGTCTTTAAGTAACAGTGTGGCTTAAAGGCCACTCTGTCACTAAACTGAGATATCTCAGTCGGTCCTTGGTGGATTGCCATCAATCAGACACTAATGGCCATCAGAGGGTGACCTCTACGTTTATTTACAGCCTCACAGAGCAGCTCGTGTCTGTCCTGTTCTTTCTCAGCAGTTTACCATATATTTCACTGAAAACCTGCTTTTCCGAGCAGCCAAAACCTGGTTGGGAATATAAATGCAGAAACAATGCTCTTCACTTGTCTCCTAAGCAAGGCACAACTACTCATTACAGGTCTGTTGTTGCACCAGGAATCTCTGAAGAGCAAATGTAAGGCATCGTATTTATTCTTCCTTTGAGTTTGTTTTTTCAATTTCATGTCATTTAATACGGTTGATAATGTTTATGGGGAATTAATGGTGTAAACTCAAACAGAAAGGACTAAATAAAAATTTAAAAGCCATACACACACACACACACACACACACACACACACACACACACACACACACACACACACACACACACACACACACACACACACACACACACACACACACACCTCACTTCATCTACAGTTTAAGGAGTTAAGTCGTTAAGTTGCGGCAGGCGAATGCTAACGAATGCACAATTAACTTGGAGGCCGGCCTCCCTCTCCAAAAAGGCCCCAACAAAGAGAGGAGATGCTTTGTTGGTGACAGGAAGGCAGGCTCAAACACTGGCTTCAGTGTGATGGCAGGAGGGGATGAGGAAGAGGAGGAGATCGGGGAAACAGCCAAAGGACTGCTTGGGGCATAAGGGGAGGAGTTGAGCTGTAAACAAATACATCACAGCATCCCAGTGCAGCGGCAGGAGGAGAAAGAGTAGGAGAAAGAGGAGGAGGAGGAGGAGAAAGAGGACATGTAGAACAGAGGGAAGAAGAGCAGAGGAAGGAAGAGAATAACCAGGGAAACGGAGGGGGACGAGAGGGGAGGGGTTGGAGGGTACAGTAGAGGATGAGCTGCATGATTTATGTGCTGTTAAGCCTCAGAGAGAGAGAGAGCTGTCATTTGATCTGGATGTATCTGGCATTATATGATTAAAACCCTCCACAACCCATGTTCAGAAACAGAGTCCTATGAAGTCTGAATTTCTACACTCATCATGGGCTGATAAGGCCTGCACCAGTTCAAATACTCATATAGATGATCATCTTTTGTGTCTAAATTATAAGAACACATTTAAGGCCTCTTGTGCACCCAGCATTTATTTAGTGTAGTCTCACTTATCATAGAGCTTTTTTGGAGTTTACCACTTGTGCACATTGTTGAGAAAAACATCCAAATTCACCTATTTTTGAGTTGTGCTGGCTCAGAGGTAGACATTAGGATACTGAGACCCTAAAGGAGGCCACATGTGGGGAAATACTGATTCATACAATTAACAAAAAAGAAGCCTGAGTTTTGTGTATCCACTTGACGTTGTGGCCGACCCTGCTTTTTCCTCCCCAAACAGTAACCAGTAGCTAGCAAAGCACAGGTGTGAATCACTGATGTTGTGCCAATAAGCCATGTCAGAGAACAATCAGACCAATGTTCTCACAATGAACTAATATCTGGCTGAAATATTTATGCGACACAAGGCTTACTGTTAAAGAAAATGATGTAGTTAAGAAATTGGTAACACTGGTTGATACTCGTGAAATCACATCTCCACAGCTGGATGTGGAAAGTCCAACTACAGCCTGTATTCAACGGTGCTGTTGGCTCGGACAGGAGTGGAACATTTTTTGAAAGTCACTCCAGTGAAGTAGATCTTCTATGTCAAACAGTGGAAACAGCAGGATTTTAACCATGTTAGTGACGTGGCACAGGGAACGGGAATGTCTGCCTGTCTGCCTGCCTGTCAGTCTGTCTGTCTGTCTGTCTGTCTGTCTGTCTGTCTGTCTGTCAGTCCACCACTTTGACACTGACTAAAATATCTCTCTAGAAGATTAATCTTATTGATGTTGGTTATTGTCTGACTTTCTGACATCTCCTTTATAGCCACCACTAGATTAGTTTGCAGTTTTCCTCTGGAATATCTCAACCTCTACTGATCGAACTGGAACAAGATGTGGACATTCACTTACATTTTGATGTCAGACTGCTGCATGTTAGCAGTTTGCCTCAGCTGGGTTCCCCCCCCCTTTTTTTTTGTCAGATTATCATTGAGTTTTGTTCATAAATTCTTTCAGATCAGATAATGTCAGATAACATTACTGACAGATGGCGTCACTGAATTTATAGCAGGTCTACAACAGGTCAAACATATACATTAACTGAACTACAGATATTTTATGCAGCAACAGGTGATTCAACAGCTGCTGCAGGTCACTAAATAAGACTTTGCGTTAAAACAGTTTTTGGTTCATTCATTAGACAATTTTCATTTAGTTTTTTTATTAGTTGATGAATATTTTTCATCATAGTTTTACTCTGAATATACTAGTCAAAGGTTTTCTCTTAGATTTGTTCTAGTGGTGAAAAATAGAAATCAACACGGCCTCAAACCCAACTTGTCATCGTGTCCATTTTGATTTCCCATTTCAGCCGGACAGTTTTAGCAGTTCATCATCATTCATCAAATTCATATTTATCTATATCAATCTGCGGGTAGATAATATGGTATAGGAAGGTTCATTTGTATTCAATTCTATGTTAGTATAACCTATTGATGTACTGAGGTGCTAATCATTTACTGAATTATCTCTTTTTTTAGCATGTGGACATGGGGCCAGTTTTAGAAGCAGAAAGGTCCAGAAACAGGAAACAACAATGATGGAAAGGGAGACCGGAGGTTGTAAGGAAGAGAAAAAAGGTCAATTGAGTTGGTGAGACTGGACAAAAGTACAGGACCTACCAAGGAGAGAGCTGCTGAGAGAGGAAAGGTACGTCAAACGACAGGAGAGACGGAGACAGGTGGAGGGATGAGGAAAGCGGGACCAGAGGAGAAAGGAAGGGGAAGAGGTCACAAACCCAACAACAGTTTTCTGCCAAGGACAAACTATCACTCTCTCTCATTCGCTCTTTCATCCCACCCTTGATCTATTCTTACTGTAGAGCTTCTGGAGTGCTTGCTCCAATAGTTCGCCATACTGCCCGCACCACACATCATTTGTTAACAGGGAACCCAGAGTTCTTGCAGTTGGGGAGCAGAGCTGCATAGCAACCCCACAGCACTTCCTGTTGGGCCGGGGGTTGAACGCCGGTGCTTGTTGTTCACCGCCGTGCCCCCTCTGCCTTTAGAAAAGCAGCCGGGAAGCAGTTCACTTATCGGCTTTGTGCTTCGTTGTGAGGAGAAGAGAAATGAGCGGAAAGCCAAAGCACCCTCAGTTCACTGCACCTCTATATGGTACAGCTAATATGGGTCTGTGAAGGCCAACGTTGAGGTTTTAGGAATGATGCTGCTCATAGCTTCACATTGCTCGCAGTACTTGTGAATGTTTCACTGTGACTTGAACTGTCCAACACTCTCAGTGGGACTCTGGGTTTTCTCTTGGTGAAAGCCCTCTTTCTCAAAACATTGAGAGCATGTAACAGTGTTGGTACTCAGTGGGGACTGCCCATTTTAAGGAGCAAAAACACTGTAAAAGATGACGTGAATGGAAAATGCGGCTCAGTTTTTCACCACCCTGCAGAGTTCTGTGATTATATCCAAAATATTTAAAGTGCTTCTCAGCCATAAGTGTCAGGGCCTGTTGGGTTAACTCACATAAGCAGCTTAAATAAGCTCAGACATTTTCTAAGCATACCCTCTTGCCAAGGGGGCTTGGACTTTTATCGTCCCAGTGGACAACGTGTGGACTCATGAGAAGGACAAGTGAACTGCAAACATTGTTAACTGTCACAACGTGAGAACAAAACATTCATGGCACATTCAATTCAACTTTATTTATATGGCGCCAAATCACAACATAGGTTATTTCATGGCACTTAGCACATTAAAGTCCTTACAGCAAGACGTTACAATATTATACAGAGAAACACAACAATTCAACAATTCCCACATAAGCTAGGAGGGAAAAACTCCTCTTTAAGGGAGAAAAACCTCCAACAGAGGGAAGAAAAACTCCCTCTTAATAGGAAGAAACCTCCGACAGAACCAGGCTCAGAGGTGGGCGGCCATCTGCCTCGACCGGTTGGGGTGAGAGGAGAGCAGAGAGAGAAAAGGACAGCATAGAGATAGAAGAGAAGAACTGTTGGTGGAGACGACAAGCGCAGGGCAAAGACATGCAGCTCCATGACGGGACATCTGCAAAAGAAAGAACAGAAACTATGCGAGCGAGGGAACTGAATGGAGACAACAGACAATAAGAAAAAACTATGGGAGAGAAAAGGATGGTGAGGTATGAGTCAGTTAAAGAGTAGGAGGAAAGAAAAGAAGCTCTGTGTAACGAGGTCCTCCAGCAGCCTCGGCCTATAACAGCATAACTAAGGGTTGGTTCAGGTCTACCTGAGCCAGCCCTAACTATAGGCTTTATCAAAAAGGAACGTTTTGAGTCTAATCTTAAAGCTAGAGAGGGTTTCTGCCCCTCAAACACAAACTGGGAGCTGGTTCCACAGGGGAGGAGCCTGAAAACTGAAGCTCCGCCTCCCGCTCTACTTCTGTAAACTCTAAGAACCACAAGTAGACCAGCGTACTGAGAGCAAAGTGCTCTGCTGGGATTATATGGTTCTATAAGATCTCTAAGATATGATGGAGCCTGGTCATGTAGGGCTTTGTAAGTCATCAAGAGAATTTTAAATTATATTCTTGATTTCACAGGAAGCCAGTGAAGAGAAGATAAAACTGGAGAAATATGATCTCTCTTGCTAAATCCCATCAGTACTCTTACTGCAACATTTTGGATCAGCTGCAGGGTTTTTAATGAGTAATTTGGACATCATAAAAGAAAGGAATTACAATAATCTAGCCTAGAAGTAACAAATGCATGAATGAGTTTTTCTGCGTCACGCTGAGGAAGGATTTTCCTGATTTTATTAATATTACGTCGATGGAAGAAGGCAGTTCTTAAAAAAACAAGTTTTTTGTTGCCGTGGTTATTTTGTCCCTATTCTGTCCCTCTTCCATCACCTGGCAGGTTTCTATTAAAGTGCGTCCAGGTCACTATTACAACACATCTGAAACAAAAATTACAAAAAAAATCAGAAACAGCCATTCGCACTCGGATCTTTTTCTGTTTTTACATACAGAGTTTTAGGGGTGAGTGAAGCGCATTATTAAAATCTAACAGTAGAGATAAAACCATATTGTGGTGTAAGGTGAGAGTCCATTCTTTGCCTGTGAGTCAGTAAAAGGAGGGATGTCATGTGCAGTACTATACGCAGACATCCTTGTATTTGTCCATGTGGAGCTGAGTTATGAACAAAGCAGATATACTTAATAAAACATGAATGATCAAAAGTCCCTTTATCTGGCGTTTAAATTAAACTGATCCATCATTAATAGTGAGACCAACAGTTTTCCTGCGAAGACATATATCTGCCCTGAGAAAGATCAATCGGTGACGGGAGGGAATGGACTCTTGTCATGGCAGATATATGACTCATCAAACATGAATGTACCTTTTATTTAAAGTGACACTTCCAGGTTTCTGCCATCGTTTTTGTCTTACTGGCACATCTGAATGGAACTGGGTCATTAGTCAGAAATCTGAAATGAAAGACTTCTGAAATGAAGCAGATCTCTAAGTGTCACACTAATGACAAAAGCATATTAACTCACATTTTCAGAGAGAAGAGAGGAAGACAGGAATACATTGCTCATTTCATTCATTATTACTAAAAGCAGAAGGAAAAAAAGTGGGTTTGATAAACATCTGAAGTTATACTTTAAAGGGGACAAAAGACTTTTGAATTGTGGAGGAAGTGTAACCGAGAATGTAGTCAAAGGTGGAGAAACATAACATTAAGCACAAAGATATGGAGTGAATCAGAATTTTTGATTAATAAATAACTTTGTGGTTGCTATTGTACAGTAAAACGATGATGAATATTGTAAAGGAAACATTTTCTTGACAAAATCCAATAAACAATGAATAGGCAATGCTAATGCTAAAATGTGAACCGCTACCCCCATCTAGTGGTCAGCATTGTTAAGTGCAACAGCGGTAATTTTAACATAAGCTACAGAACTGGAAGTCCTGATATATGAAAAAAATATATATTTCAAACATTAAGAGTCTTATTCTGCATTTCTCTTTTCTGAACATTAACAAAAAGTAATAATGTGTTAACTAACACAACGACCGGCTGATAATTTATAGGTGAACTTGTTCTATTCCACAAAATAAACCTAAAAAACGCATTGCAACAGCAGCCTGGATTGGATTAATAGAATCCAACACCACCGTGTCCAAACTCACTGTTTTATACCGGATGTAACACCTGACTGGAGTGAACGGTCAGTTACAACCTGAACTTTCATGTATTGTCCAGTTGTAATTTGGACAAGTTCAGTTGCTTTGCGCTGACATGTAGCGCTCACAACCACTCGTCCAATGTTCATTTTTATATGCACATGTAAAATAAAAACTGTGAATATGTGCTTGATTAACTTATTAACACAGAGGACAGAATACGTGTTGGCGATACAGCAATTGAACAAAATGTTAAATGAGGTTAGAAATAAAATGTTTCTGTTCTTAAAATCCTTTGTCTGGCTTCCAGATGAAGAAATGTCCCAGACAAAGAGAGCTTTGGCCTCGTTTACAGCAACAGGGACTACCTCATTCCCTGGCTTCACCTCTGTTTAGTTGTAACCAGTAATCCCCTTCTGTACATTTATTAATACCTCTCCAACAAACAGGAATTTAACCTGCTTTCAAACGGGGAAAACCAGTCACACGCCAGCAAATGGCTCCTCTTGTTACACCAACAATATACTACACTATAGTATAGTATATAAACCATATAAGCCAAATAAAAGGCTAAACAACAGAAAAGTGAATATAAACAAGGCACTGATGAAAAGTATAGTTAATTCAGGGGGTTGAGTTCAGTTCACCTCCAGACCCTCTCAGTGGGAACTCAATCAGGAAACAACAGCATCACAGTCGGCCTCAGCAGCACAAACAACCACAGCTCATCTTGCTGCTGCAACCACATACAACTGCAGTTGCAACATCACAGATGCTCCACATTTTCATTCTCTCCGGTGTTTGCACTGATCTGTCTCTTTATGTCTGTATCTTTCACGCCATCTGTCTTTCTCTCCACGAGTGAGATGTTCAGGTGCCCTTGTCTTATTTCTTTCCCTCATGACAACACTATTTGCAATGTTGTTTTTTTTGTACCACTCATGCAAAAATTCTGAAATAAATTCTTGGAAAAATACGGTATAACATGGTGTTAAATTAAATATCCAAGTTCATGCCCTTCAGTCAATCAAGTACTGTGTCTGTTTCAACTGTTTCCGCTAAAGGATGAGAGTGGAGGAAGTAAAAGAAGCCAAAAGAGTAAAAAAGAAACATGATCTGACATAAAGGTTAAAGTGTCTCATAAATTATATTGTACAACTAAAACAACAGTGAACATTCATGTAATAGGCACCGGTTTGTTTGTTCTAATTCCTGTTTATAACGATCATTTCCTACACATGAAGACATACAATATTTGTCCTGTCAGACTGTTGGGAATTTTGGAAAAACAGATTTGTTGCCAAATAAGTAGCTTCCTTGTGGTTTTAAGGGGAAGCAGCCATTTTGCATATTGTTGTGTAACTGTTTCTGTTTTATTTGCATGATGCACCGACAGGGAATGCAAACTAAATGAGTTTTATGTTAAAGTACTGCCACCCTTATCAGTGTTTTACGTTTAAGAGTGTACACTTTATGATATTCAATGTTTATTATTGTTTTAAAACGAACGACTTTAGTTTACAATGTGCATTACTTTAACACAGATGTCAGCATGTGTCTTTCTTTGTTGTGTCAGACAGGTTTTGGGCATTTAGGTGATTCATATTTTGATAGTTTTAAATAGACACCTTCATTATTCTGTAGCTTGTCTTTTAAGACTGTATTTTCTACCCCCTTGGTGTTTTTCTGTAACTGGGTTCACTTAGGATTAGAAAATTTGCATTTCGATGACAAGAATTAATATAAAGTTAACAGCGGCTAACTTTAGCGTCTGTTGGTCAAACTTTAATGGAAGTAGACATTTATTAAATAAACTTGAGGTGGAGGTGGCATTTATTAAAAAAATTTATTTTTATTTTTTTATTGTTGTAACTATCTTATTGTATGAGTCATTTCTTACCGTCTCACATACTGTAGTGACGTAACCTGGATGAAACAGGTGCTTTACGGTGAGTTTTCTTCGGCCCTGAACGCACCACCCACTCCTTTTTTTTTTTTTTTTTTCTAATATATTTTTTCCTGTTTGGGCGGAGTTTCTGGTTTGAGCTGGAAAAAGTCCTGGTCTGAGAGGAGTGTATTCAGAGCAGCGAACACATTGTCGGAGGAGAGAGGTCACTCACCTGTTGAACAGCAGCGGTCGGCTTTCAATTCATTTTTAATTCGCTTGTTTTGTTGCGGGAGACTCTCGGAGTGTTTTCCTGCAGGATGACGGACACTCTTCTACCAAACGGCATCAAAGACAGCGGAGGAGACGGCGCGTACTTCAGAAAGGTGAGTTAGTTCACTTTGGGAACAAAGTTGACTCTCGTAGTGTACACAGCGCACGTTTTTTACAGGTGAAAACTGGGATTTTAACTTACTGCTGCTGACATGTTTGTTTCTTAGGTTGAGCTTCTGAATGTATTGTTTTCCGAAACAAGTCGGTGCTAACGTAGCAGACAAAACACAGCGGACTTCCGTCGATATGAAACATATTTCATGTCCCTCTTCCTCACCAGTAGGATGTCGTATTTGTACCAGCGAGCCTACTTAAGACTCGTTACTTCTAAGGATGAAATATATTTTGTAATATATTAAATAGCCCTATAATAAAAACGTAAATATAGCAAACATTTAAATGGATGACACAATGTCAGTTTATTTTCAGATCACCTAAATACCAACACAAACAGGCACAATTGAAACAATTTATACTTGAAACAAATAAAAACAGCCTGGTTTCAGTCTTTCCTGCTGCAGCTCCTGATATGCCACCAACAGCAGCAGAAACCACAGCACTGTCAGCTTCAGGTGTCTCTCTCTCTCTCTCTCTCTCTGTGTGTGTGTGTGTGTGTGTGTGTGTGTGTGTGTGTGTGTGTGTGTGTGTGTGTGTGAGTTACTCTGAGAATAGCTGCATCTTCTGCCCTTACTGATAGTGAGAGAGCCTGAAAGGACAGATATAAACATCCTATAATTAACATTATCAGTTTCCTGTTGCCATAGGTGTGATGGTGATTGACAGTTGAAAGATGATAACTGTTTGTCAGATTACTACTGCCTATTGATCTTTTTGACAGGTGTTTTGTTTTCACATTTAATCCAGTAAAACTGCTTTCGTTGCAATTAAGTTTCTGGTTTCCTCATATCAGAGGATGATTCTGTTTAAAGGAACATTGCAAGCCCACTAATGACCCCACCTTTGACTTTTTAATTGATTGATTATCAGGTGCTGATAGGTGCTCAGGATGATAACATCAGCTCAGTGTTATTCAGATAAGAGGGGTATCCCTCCTGGCAGTATCTGTGGATTTGAAACTGAAGCTTTTTTATCATGTAGATTATCTGTCATGATACAGTAAAAATCATCAAATGAGATGAGGAGCAGCAGAGAAACCTCTCAAACCAGTTTCACGTCACACGCAGTGTACCTGCGACTGTACTATTTTCAGGAGCTCTGAGTTTGTCCAGTTGGAGGCTGTGAGAAAGGCCGTTGGCAGCGGTGGAGTGATTATCTACTGTGTATTTACTGAGGTCCCTGTCTGCCATGCTGTGGTCCGGGTCTCATTCCTCCACATTTGCACTGGTATCCTCAACTAGAGTGTTTTTGTGGACAAGCTTGTTTAGATGGGCATCTGAACACAGCCTTTGTGTCTTTCAATCCACCCGAATCCCCCTCTGAATGCTGTCTGGATTTAGGCTCTGTGCTGCCACTTCCTGTGTCTATAAACAGGTCAGTAGGAGCCGGGGTCTGGCACTGCCGTAGGACTTGATGGGAGACTGCAGAGCCTAATACCTCAGTTACAAAATGTTTGCTTTGTTTCTTATCATGCAGTTTGTGGAGCCTCTCTTCATTATATCCACATACCCTTTCTTGTGTCCTCTGTATTTGTAAGTGTTGAACATTCATGGGTTTTACTGTCATTTCCTCTCCCAGTATAGAAAGGCTTCCACATTAGGCGAAACCTCAAAGCAACGAGTTCTGCGTTTTGTCATGTTAAAGAGATTTGGAAACTTTTAGGTCAAATTCTAACCGAGGAGAGCCAAGATGATCTTTGCTTCCATTTTCTGTGCCCTTCTGTCTCTTGGGTGAAAATGAGTTTAATGATTTACAAGGCCTCGCTCGGCCCGACTGATGCTCCGGGGAGCTGTTGTGGTTCAGGGCTTTCTTCCCACCCGCCCACTGTTTCACCTCCAGCTGGCCGACGTCCGACTGGACGGCTGCAGGATGGAAAGATGGCAGAACAAAAAGCAGACTCGGCATGTTTCTACTACTTATCCTCCTTGGCCAGCGAGACCATTGACGTAGCATCTGGCCCGGGGCTGTCCTGCAGCCAGACCACAGACACAAATTGACAACATGTGTCCTGGTCCATGAACCAGACGAGCTCCCTCGACTTGGAGACACACTTAAATCCCCTCAGCAGGGCTCGTATTGGAAAAGAGACAAATAAGAGACGTAGCTGTGATCAAATATTGACTCATACAGTAGTTCACTTAAAATGTAAGATGTCTCTTTGGATTGAATCACACACACACATCCTTCAATCTGTCAAGGCACCCCCACTAACGAGAATGAATGAATGCAACATACATGATCTCAGCTCGTCATTCACGCCAACACATAGAGGCTTGAATTTAGAGATACTGAGCACGCTCGGTGTATTTATAGAACAAAAAAAGGAATTGTGAGTCTGTTGTTGGCATAACTGGGTCGTGGCTGGAGCCTCTTTCTGGCCGGACTCCAGTCTTAATCACCACTTGTATGAACCAACCATCCTATGAACCGTTGCGCCACATGTTCTTTATGAAGCCTCGGTTATATAACAGCAGATTGATTTGCTGTTTGACGGATATGATAATGCACTGGACCGTGTTTGTGTTTTGCTCTAATGAAGTGTTGTGAACACTCGTAGAGAAAGGCTGAACTGTTCAAGAATGCCAGTGGGCACAGTGACGAGGAGGACGGCCGTACTTTTGACTGTTTTCGGTCTGGTTAGCTCTGCAAAAGATGAACAAAATGCTAAACAGCTCACCGTCAGTACTGAACAATACTTTAAAAGACAGTTCAGATCCTGAAAGACCTCATTCTTCCAGCTCGGTTCTCCTCAAGTAAAGAACTGGTATCGGGTTTGTAGACTTAAGTTTTGTCGTCATACTGACGTGATTAAAACAGCGTTGCTACGCATGATCAAGATCACCACTTAGGAATGTTTCATAGTGTAATTATAGCTATGGTTATCATCAGTAACTGACCACTCCCTTGTTTGTACACAGACACCTCATTTTTGATGTAATGAATGACGTGACGGCGCCTGACGTCTTTAACCTGCCGCCATCCTAACAATAATTGCTGCTGCGTCGCGCCACACCTCTGATAGCCTACTGTGCAATTAACAAGGCTTTTATTTTGTCTTGGTTAATCATTACAATCTCAGGTCCCTGAAGTCTTTGCACAGGCTCAACAAAGTCACTGCAATAGGATGGTTGCATTATGCTGTAACTAAAAACATCATGTTAAACTTGACCCCTTGTTGAAGCCATTTGACCTGCAGTGTTGAAATTTGTACTTAAGACCAAATACCTGCGTCCAGTTCTGCTTAATCATTACAGAAAAGAACATCAGCAGCATGACTTGGATGTAAATGTGTCAAATATTAAACTTTTGACACGGGAGCAAAACAATGTTTTTCAGAGGAGCTGGTGTTTGGATCAGCATCATCTATCCTTTATGATCATTTACTGCTTGAGACCTCTGACTGTAGTTAATACAGAAACTGAAGTGTAATCTCCCGCTGACCTCAGACTTAGTCAGATAAATAAATACAATGGTAACTGTCCGCTGCTGTTGACTGTAAACTAACCGGTTTTACTGTGCTGACTGGTCTCCGTGCATCATGCTGCACTTTGCCGTCCCAAATGAAGTATAAGCTGCACCTCTGTTGTGCTGTGAGTCAGTAAGTATGAATGCCTGGAGCCAGTTTATCTGTGCTGCTGTGAGTGACAGCCTGTTGACTGAGTGAGGCGGGTACACTTGTGGTCATGACAGGGACAGAAAATGCAGCAGAGCCACATACTGGCCATCACGTAGAAACACGGAGAGGGAGAGCATGTGTCCCAGTTGAATACTTTTTAACAAGGTGCAGCTGCTTCCACACCCTACTGAGACTTATTTTGACTGTTACATCAAGGCCTACAGATAAAGAAAGATTCACAACATTGATTTAAATGCCAAAAGTGCTGTGTCTAATATTTTAGCTCGTATAATAATAATAATATAATATAATAATAATAATATATTCCCAGAGAGAGAAGTTTCTGGGTGTAAGGATATAAGAACAAAGTGAGAGGGGAAATGTTTTAGTGAGTCTGGTCACGTTTGGCCTGACTGAACTCCATCTATCTAATATTTTTAGATTTAAACAAAAATACTTTCTCTGAACCAGAACAAAGACACCTGTTCAGCTGATTGTGGTTTCACTTGCTGCCTGTACGGCCACTTCTCACAGCTGTACAGCAACAGTGTCATATGGAAATAAATTCCTGGGGCTGACCAAGCAACGATTAATAGATACGAAACAGAGTTTGAATGAAATTAAGGAGGGAAAGGGAAATTAAGGTGTTATTTTATGATTGTTGCTCGGCGAATCTTTGTCTCTACAGTATCATGTTTTTCTTGACTTGCATTTTCAGAGGATATGATCTTCTGCTGACATGTTTTTTTCCTGTCTCTCCTGGTCTCAGGGTTGCAACCCGTTCGCACAGACTGGACGAAGCAAACTGCAGAATAAGCGAGCCAGTCTGAACCAGCAGATCATCAAACAGATGAGGATGAGGGCCGGGGCTGAGAATCTGCTGAAGTAAGAACAAACTCACACATGCATACAACATAATACATGGGTCAACACTTATTCATTACTCACTAATTCATTGAAGATTGCACATGTTTAACGAGGAGAAGATAGTCCAGGATGGGTTAAAGTCACACACACATGCAAGCAAAGATACGGATTTGCATCTGTTACACAAGACAACATTAGTATTGTCAGTCGCTCATGTCACTGTGGTATAAAGGACCTCAAGTAAACTCCTTCTGGTGCGTCGATGTTGACAAGTTTGACTTCACCTCCTTCACCGTTCTGTCATGAGCTGTCATGAAGTCTTGGTGAGACTTGAAACAACACAGGCCAGATGATATTAAACGATAGCAATCTTAAAGAGGAGCATTTCATGGAGGCTGAAAACAAAGAGCTCCTGTGATACAGTTTGTGGTGCAGAAGAAAATTATTTGTGCTCTTTGAGCCCTTTGTTTTGATTAGGTTGCAAAACTATTCCTCCTATCACAGTATTTGACAGGATGATGGTGCCTTTTGTAATTTAGCATTTGCTCTGTGATAGCTACAGCACGTGCTGCACAAACCCGACTTTTTCTTCTGTGGTTTTAGTGCTTAAAGGTGGATTTAGAGGAGGTAGTCTAATTGGAAATATGTGGGTTTATTTTTATTTTTTAACATTCTAGATTTGCTTGTTAGTTTTTGGTCTGCCTGGGTCTGAGTAAGGGCAGAGGACAGTGTGTTTACTTGAGGACTGTTAGTGGTTGCGCCACCAGAAGCTGCTCTACTGGAAGAATAATCAAGTCTAGTCAAGGCAACTTCTAGCTGCCTGGTGTGGAACAAATAAGAGATTCCATAAGTCATCTTTTTGTATGTTTTTACTGCAGTTGATTATAAGAAATCATCAGGAAAACATGGGGGAAAAAAATCCGGCCATAAGTATTTTCAGAGTTGAATCAACTGCCCTGATAAAGTGTCAATAGACACGGACTATCATAAGCTTTATGAAGCCTTTGTTTATGGCACACTTACTGTATTGGATTGCATTAGATTGTACAGTTCTCCCTTGTTGTTGTGAGCTTCAGCAATGATAGTTTGTCTCATAACAATTGATGATGGTGTCAGGTTTAGTGAACTGTTCGAGGTCAAAAAGTGTCTAGTCATCGAAGCTGAAGCTTCTCGACAAGAGAAACAAAAGGTAGGAAGGTACACCTTTCCTCTGACCACTGTGGGATCATCTCTGTTTCCTGTGTTGAGATTAGTCTGGTGAGGAAGGATACTGTGTGTGTGTGTGTGTGTGTGTGTGTGTGTGTGTGTGTGTGTGTGTGTGTGTGTGTGTGTGTGTGTGTGTGTGTGTGTGTGTGTGTGTGTGTGTTGGTCTATGAGTTCATTAAATCTGTATAAGCCCACTGTCAGTCTCAAAGGCATTCACATTCCTGTAATACTTCACATAGTCTGCTCAGCCAAGGCCCTCAGCAAAAAGTGTGTGTGTGTGTGTGTGTGTGTGTGTGTGTGTGTGTGTGTGTGTGTGTGTGTGTGTGTGTGTGTGTGTGTGTGTGTGTGTGTGTGTGTGTGTGTGTCCCTCTTTGCCAACCAATCTGCAGCCCAGAGAGCAGCCTGGATGGCTCCCTGAGTTTCAGGTATGCTCTCAGGTTTATTTTTAAGGCCTTAAATCACATGTAGTCTGACAGTAGTTCTACCTGTGATCTTCCATATGTCTGTGTGTGTGTGTGTGTGTGTGTGTGTGTGTGTGTGTGTGTGTGTGTGTGTGTGTGTGTGTGTGTGTGTGTGTGTGTGTGTGTGTGTGTGTGTGTGTGTGCGCGCGCGCGCGTTGTTATCCTACCCATCAGGACATCCAGCAGGGGTTGTCTCGTCAAAAACAGGCATTCATCGGAAGACAAAACTTCATTTTCTTGTTTGTTCCTTGAGTATTCAGAGTGTTTCCTCTTTTAAAAAAAAAAATTGTTTCTCTCTTTTTTTCCTTCTTCTCTTTTGTTCTGCATTGCTCTCTCTATCAGCAACAGGAGAAGTCTGTCTGGTCCGACCAGTTCTCTTCTCTTCTCTTCTCTTCTCTTCTCTTCTCTTCTCTTCTCTTCTCTTCTCTTCTCTTCTCTTCTCTTCTCTTCTCTTCTCTTCTCTTCTCTTCTCTTTCTTCTCTTCTCTTCTTCTCTTCTCTTCTCTTCTCTTCTCTTCTCTTCTCTTCTCTTCTCTTCTCTTCTCTTCTCTTCTCTTCTCTTGTCTTGAATGAGAGCAGGATTGTCTTGGCTTGAGTTTGAGAGTTATTGTTTTCAAAGTTTGTTTTTCAAACTGGGGAAATCTCTAGAGCTCCACAACACTCACTATGATATGTGAATTGAAATGCATGTGTAAAATTGGTGATTCCCCCTTCAAAGCTTTGTATAATTGAGTTTAATTGAAATTCCAATCAGTATCAGTACTACCAGGTATCTCTCTTCAGATCTAAGCCCCTGAGGAAAAATACAACTAAATATCAATCTGCCACAAGAATAAAACCTCTCCGGAGAAGAGGGTGGGAAAAATGTTCCCTCTGCAATTCCCACGCACTGCAGGACGATATTAGATATTAAAATTGGATGTTAATAACAGCTTCTGGGCTAGCTGGCATCTGTTCGGTCTAAACCACAGCAGCTCCTCCTCCTCAGACCCCCGTCAGTGAGCCAAAAAGAAGTGTTACAGTAGTGCTGACGTCATGTTGCAGTGTGTTGTATAGATAGAGTCTAAAGGAAACATATTGTGACCACTCTTAGGAGTAAACAATGTGATTTAAGGTTCCAACTGTCAGATAAAATCATTCTTGCAGTACAAAGCCAAGCCACCAAAATGTCGAGTAAAACCTGGTTATCTTGTTTCAGCTCTTTAACCTTCAGTTGAACTGATTATTTTTGTTTTTTTTCAACTCCTGCTTGTCAGCACTTCTTCACATGTCACCTTTGGTGTTAAAAACAGCATCCTCTGTAATTACAGGGCAGAAAGAGATCAGGTGACACAGTGACAGGCTCTGAAACGTCTCTAGACTGACAGGTTTGAGGGGTGAGGGGGATGTGGTGGTGGGTGGGTGGGTGTTACCATTAATTACGACTGTCAGGGAACTTGTTAGGATTCGCTGTAAAAGCTAGATAAGGCTGTAGCGAGACCACTGAGCTGTGCGTGTGTGTGTGTGTGTGTGTGTGTGTGTGTGTGTGTGTGTGTGTGTGTGTGTGTGTGTGTGTGTGTGTGTGTGTGTGTGTGTGTGTGTATATTATCTTGAACACATGCAAAGTGCAGGTTTTGCTTTCAAATACAGACACTGAATCATAAATTCTGCCCAACAAAGGATTCAGCCAGTTTGTACACGCACGCACACCTCTGAGGTATCAGTACGGCCTTATCTCTGCTGCGCAGTGAATCCTCTCAACCCATTTTCTTTATAGACACTCTGCACCCTCACAAAGATATACACAAATTAGTGTAATGACCCTTTTCATCTTAACACAAAAATATACAAACTGTACATATAAACAGTTTTTTCTCAAATATACTATAAGATGTCCAAAAATGAACCCAAATTCTTACGGAAACAGATGGTCACCTGAAATTAGGGGATGTTGTGTCCAGGATGCTTTCTTTCACATCCCATATCATTTCAGAAATCGAGAGCTAGATTTCAGCACGCACGATGCTAATGTCACCATCCCTTCGTGACCTCTGATCGCCACGGAAACATCGGTCCTAGTGCAGTACAATATACATACTGTGATGCATCTGTAATGCAAGGTGGGTTTATTTAAACACTGAGTTTACCACGGGAATGACAGACTGTGAATCATAGCTCTTGGTTGCGTGCTGGAGAGTAAATCAAGTGCACAGCAGCGCGCAGTGACGCAGGTCTGTGGACCACAATACCATGACAGACACGCTTGTTTTAATAATCAGCTGCAGGAAAGTTTGACTGCATCAGATTGGATAATAACAAGGCCGATCTATTTTTCTTTCTTTCTTCTCCCTCTTACTTCAAAAGATTTATCAAGTTTTTTGTTTTGTTTTTAATGTGCCTTTTTGCCTTTCTGCCTCTGCCTCTCTCCACGCTCTCCTGTGTGCAGAGCTTCATCCAACAACAAAGTTAAAGAGATGGTTCTCTTGGAGTTGAGCTACGTGAACTCCAACCTGCAGCTGCTGATGGGAGAGCTGGAAGGACTCAACAGCTCAGTGGAAGTCTACCAGAACACCCAGTAAGTCTCTCTTTTTCTACTACCGATCCTAAATTGAACAAAAAGATGTTAAAACGACCCATAAGGAGGAGGAAATGTGAACTTGCTGCAGTGTAAAGGTGTTTCCACCTAACATACAGGCATCTTTAGAAGAACTTTAGAAGAACTCAACAAGGATCCAACTTGTCAACAGACTGTGACTCATTTTGTGTCCTAGTTTGTTGGCCACACAAATGACATTTTGCGGTGAACTTCACCAACAAAAAAGATGTCTGTTGCATGCATCTGCAGGCAATCGAATGTAATTACTTCCAATTTTCAGATTAATGAAAGGTTTACTTTCATGCTAACTGCCTGTGATGAGGCTATTAAATAGAGTCCATGTTAAATTGCAGAGGCAGCAGCCAGAGCTTTCTACTGAAGACGTGAAGTCCTCTTGTCACAGACCCAAACTCCCGAACATGCCGCAGAGGCTGAACCTTAATCTTCAGGTTTTTTTCTAACTTGTAGAAGTGAGGATTTGTCAAGGTCATCTCAGTCTGCAAATAATTTTTCAATCCGGAAATCAGAATTTTTATTTACTGTTAGAACAAAAGAACACAGACACATCGTTTTGATTGGCAGCCAATAAGAACTGATGGCTCTGACAGCCACCATGCACTCCTCCAGATGAAAGGCACTTGATGACAGACGAGCAGACAAAAGGGCAGTGTGTAGAGGAAGAGGGAGACTTACAGAAAACATCCATGAAGGCAAAGTGCATGAAATTGTTGTTGTTCAACTGGACCGATAGGTTTTTCTGGCACGATGCACAGAGCAGCATGGAAACCACCAGCTGAACTTTTATGCAAATCAAGATAAGCATCCAGGAAAGGTCAGGCTGACGGCCGGGTGTGCACTGTGGTGTGGGTGACAGTGATAGCTTCTGGTGTTTTCTTTCTTACATAAACCAGGTCTGCAATTATTCTATTATTATCTATTGCTTCCTGGATGCTGCTGTAGCGAAAAAATTTCCCCTCGGGGATTAATAAAGTAACTACCTAACCTAACCTACAGTGTGTGGATGAAAATGCCTTATTTATGTCACGAGCACATCAGTGTCTCAGTCACATGTCCAGAAAGCTTTAGTTAGAGGCAAAGAATTCAACACAGAAGTATAGAGGTTTAAAGAAGTGGTGACACATTTTATTGGAATATTGGAATGTGTCTGCGCTGCAAACTTAACATTTCCTCATGATAACATGAAATCTACTGACAATAATAAAACCGGTTTAAAGCTGGTGCTTGCTTTGAAAAGAAAAGCACTTGGATAACTAAAAGCAAACACTTCAATGGCTGGGTGTTGGTTCTGGATGAAAATGATGCACTGAAGGCAGGAAAAGATTTACATTATGAACATACAACATTTGTAAATTAACTTCACACACACAGGCTGTTACCCATGACAACAAATCACAGCAGAGCAATAAAATGATGAGCATGTTAAGGTTGTGGAGGATGGGTTTGTTGTATGATGGTGACCATGGTAACCGCTCTGAGGGTCATTCACAGAAATGTCACATGGTTGACAAAGTGCCAAGCTCCGACTACCAGGCTGTTTGTTTGTCTTTCTAATACTATTCAATGTTTTATTTTTTTTTCTTCTCTCTTTTGAATAACCTGCAGAAGTAGTCTGAGCTTTCTTGTTATTCCGTTCATAAATGTGCAGATTAACTTCTAAAACCTAACATGCCAACTTCTGTCGGCACTACAATAAACCCAGATTAGTGTGTTTGGCTGACAGGGTCTCTGTGCTGTAAAGCCGAGACGCTTTAACCTGGTTTTAATAAATCAGGTTGCCTGTCTGACTCCCTTTGTAAGGCGATGAACTTTCCTCTCTGGAATCCAAATATTTTCCTGACAGTATTTTGTGTTCCACTCAGCAATGCAGCTGATAATATTATCCACAGATACATCATACCTGTCAAGGTGTTTGGTGTCCTCCTCAAAGAAACAAGAAACAAACTCTATACATCAGCCACAAAGAACATTACCATCCTCGAAATGTAACAGCTGCCTCTTTACAATCTTGAGTCCCAATTGTCCTACGTCACATGGGATGAGGCCGACTGGGAGTGTCGGAACAATCAGCATGTCGTCAGCCTCCTTATCGGGCTCTGAGAAGCACCAGCTCACTGCTTTGTGCACACACAATAGGGAGGCTGTGAAACCGGCTGTGAAACCGCCATCACCTGTCCACTGCGTGTCTCTTTTAAAAGACAATTAAACACGTGTAAAGTCCAAGATGTTCCCATCATCTTATTCACACTACTAGTACACAAAAGGCCACTAACCTGAACATAAGCATACTGGATATGTTGAGAAAGTCCTCCCCTGTCATTTCAGAGCAGGTGTCTCAGCGGGATGACGCTGTATTGCCACAATGGAGAGTTAGCCTCCTCCTCTCAGCCTGAAACACAACCTCACTCTTAAGTACAGAAACAAAACACCTCTCCTCACCTTTCCAAGCTTTTCCCACTGGTCTAGTGTCCTTTTGAATTTCTCACTCAGACCAGATTCAGCTGGTTTTTGGCATGAGGTAATGCATAACAGAAAGCGCGTACAGTCTGTGTGACCGGCACAGTATGTGCTGTACATTTGTTAAGGCTCTCCCTGAACCAGGAGCTGATCACTGCAGCCTTTACAATCTTATCAAATATTACAACTAATACAACAAACACTAATTAACTCTGTTGAACATCATGTTTATTATATAGATTCCTTCAGTTTCACTCACAGTAACAACATGTTGCTGTGTTGTGTGATGGAGGAAATCTTTGTTCAGTTCCTTTTGTGCAATGTTCTTGACCCGGATAACAAACTGAACCTTTGTAAAGACTCTGAGCCAGCATAGCTAAATGAAAACAGGACGATAAAGATATCAGCACTGCAGGCTGCTTCATTAACATTGCTACTTTTTTTTTTTTTTATCCAAGATTCCTTGAGAGATCAGATATTTTGCTCCTGTGGCAACCTCTTGGCAACTGGCTGCTTATACAGAGACAATCCAGTAATACATAATAATAGGAAATAGGGGGAAATAGTTTTGTATCATCATATAAATAAATCTTCAGATAAAATTAGCAATTAATCAGCTGACAGCAAAAATAATTGAACTTTCAAACACATTATTATATAGTGTATGTCAACAGATCTTTTTTATGCTGATAATGTCTTAACATTGGAATAATATTTATATATATGTATATATATAATATGCTTCCTGTTATATCCCGTAAAACCACAACCGACTCTCCTGTCTCACTCATATTATCTAGTAGAGCAGTGCCTACTGACGCTAACTTACACGAGGCCCCATTCAACTCTCAGAGGAGTCTCAACATACTGAAACATATCAGTTTACTGTGTCACACAACAACATGATGTTTACTGTATTTGAATTCGTAACCAAGTTGTGCCCGGCTCCCTTCAGCTAAAAACCACAGCTTCCATTGACCGCTACGGTTGTCTGTTGCACTTCTTGCACACAGACACTTAAACGGTGTTTGTGTTTGTGTGTGTGTGTGTGTGTGTGTGTGTGTGTGTGTGTGTGTGTGTGTGTGTGTGTGTGTGTGTGTGTGTGTGTGTGTGTGTGTGTGTGTGTGTGTGTGTGTGTGTTCTGGCATGCAGGGAGGGGGGGTTAGCTTCGGAGAGGCTTTTAACATTTCAGCCTCCCTGCAGAACACGTCCCCTCCTCCTCCCCCCATGGATCTGCCTCTGCCAAACCAGAGAAAAGAGCAGAATGATCTCATCTACAAGTCCTGATGGATTACACTGCAGCCTCTATCGTGGTCCGTCAGTGTTACTGATGAACGAGGTCTGCTGTGATTCACAGAGCCAGGCAGCTCCAGGAATGTTGTCTTATCATCAAGTGATGAATGATTGTGATGCTGTTTTTCTGAACACTGTGATCATGACATCTGATCGTACTTCATCTCTTTCTGTTGGAAAGTCGTGTATCAAATAGATTTGAGATCATTTGTAACTGCTGGTTAATGCCGTAACTGAAGTTTGTGCTGCTGTTAGACTCATGCAATTCCAAAAGCAGCGCCGGAGTACCACCTCATTATCCTGCTCTCAGTATGGGGGAGGGCTTGTTTTTTTTTATAGCCTCTCTGTGATCAGCAGCAGGTATCTGTCAGGTTATATTTCCTCAGCTCTGATAACAAGCTGAACCTGCTTTCCATCTGTCATTAGCAAGGACCTCCAAGTCCACACAGCCTGAGAAATTCCAAAGCATTCAAGGCTACAGCTGAGGTCAAAACAGACGGTTAACCTGCTGGTTTATGGCACACTCTATTTATTGTTTGATGGGTAGAAATACAAAGACGTAAAAGCCCACCTTGATAGCAGCTAGAAAATAGATTAGCTAGCATTACTGAAGCAAAGCTCCAACTCCAGAATGAGTAATCAGCAGCTTTACAATGCAAGAGGCGCCATTCACCTGTAAATCCCAACTCCTGCAGAGTGTTTACTACACCATCTGCCTAATCCTGACCTCTCTAGTATGAGACTACACGAAGCTTTAAACTAACATATCAACTTTCATGAACAACAAAGCTGTTGCTGGTGTGAACAGACTCTTCTTAATATGACATTGTTGTTGATATCAAAGGGAGTTCCTTGTTTGATATATTGTATCAAACCTTCAAGTCTGCTGTCATTCATCATTAACATAATTTTATGCAGGTCAGATAAACACTTCAGTGTCCTTTTTGTATGAAAGACCCATTCGTCACACTGTGACGAATAGAAGTGGGTCTATGTGTTGTGAGAGTGTCCTAAGGCCAACATGTCTGTGAGCAAACTTGATGTGTGTTATGTTGATTATAAGGTGACTGATGATGATATCTTCACAGGGAGACGGCCAACATTCCCCTCATCGCTCTGGGTCTGAAGGAGACAAAAGAAGTGGACTTCTCAGCTCCATTCAAGGTGCAGCAGAAATAACAACAGTTTTACCATCCCCTTCCTAAACTGTGTTTTATTAAAATTGAAGAGACATACAGTAAAGTATACAGGAACTAAAACATTTGGTTTCATGCTTTTACATTCGACTCATCAGCTGAACAAAATGGTTTCCCTCAAACGTTAAAGGGCAACGGTCTAAAGCATGATGGCAACATAAATGCAGACTGAGCCACTAAATAAAAACTGCAAGTTTGCATGTCTGACCCACATCGGCATTGTTTTCAGTTTGGATTTTGATCCTTACAAATTAATGTCTCCTTTCATGAAGTATTTGGGTCACGAGTTCTGCACCTGCCACTACATTTTGTTTACCGTATGCTCATTCAGGCTCATTCAGGAACAAGGCCACACCTGACTAATAAACTAGTAAATCGAAAAGTGGGTCAGTAGTTATTGTAACCAGTGGAGCTATCACGAAGCTGTGTCCCACTGCGGGGAATCTCCTCATAAATGTCACGGATGGGATGTTACGTCCTGTTCTGGATTGTTGGCAGGCGTTGTCAGAGGTGTTGTGACTTTGTGATCTCTGAGCATGTTAATTCTGCTCCACTGTTAACTGTAATCACACCTTGGTTTTAATGACCCCGTGTCTCCTATATCTGGCTGGCTCCAACAAAAAGACAGGTTTCACCAGCCTACTTGGCACAGTTGGGTTTGGCTTTGTTTAGAGTGGAGTAGTTATGGGAGAGGCCACCTCGTAAATGAAAGATCACTTGTTTAAGCCCCAGAACAGTCCACAACCACTGATTGGAAAAACTGTTGTATTTACTTGTTGACTTGTATCTGTCTTTAACAGGACTTTATCTCAGAGCACTACAGTGAAGACGGGAAGCGTTTTGAAGATCAGATTGCTGACATGATGGACCTGCGACAGGTAGTGTGCGCTCACTCTGATCTGACTTTATATGTTAATCAGTTCTGAGCCAAATGTTTGATTTTGCGCTTATGAACTCTCTTCGGTGTATTTTAAGGATTAAGCATTCATAAGATGTTCCACCACATGGATACCACTGTCTTAACTGTGAAAAAAAACTGTGTGAACTGATCCATTAAATGGGTTTAAACAACAGCACAGTGTGTCTTCACCACAGGAAGTACCTTATTATTGCAGACTGTATCAGATCTTTTTTCTCTCACGTTGTAGGCATGCAGAACGCCGAGTCGGAATGAGGCCGGGGCGGAGCTGCTCTCAAAATACTCCAGCCATCTTCCTCTGATAGAGAGCCGATTCTTCTCCCCAACCCGCCAGACCGGCATCTTCTTCACCTGGTACACACCAATTATTACTTATTATTTCTAATCTATTATTAACTGCAGTAATAATAGTAATAAACTAGCTTTATGATCACTTGACAAAACAAGTAATAAATATTACATTATAAGTGATTAAAATGAGTTATACACAAAGAGCATTACAAAGAAAGAAGTCCAGAGCTTTAAATTAGTTGCCTTGAGCTTCTTTTCCTGGTCTTCCAGGGGTTTGAAGCTCAAACAGCAAATGCTGTTACTTGAATCCATGCATCAGCTAGTGTATATATATCTCTGCCAGAAATCTCATTGGCGCTTATAAGAGATTATAAGAAAAGCAGGTTTTTGCCTTCCAACTGAATTTTTCATTTGTTACTATAAGTAAAAGAAAAATGTATCTAGAGAGGTGGAGAGAAGAGCGGTAGTCTGCAAGGATAGCTCTAGTGACATTATCAAATACCCCGCTTTGGAATTTTATAAATTTTACGTTTAACATTCAAATTTTACATGGGCAGTCCATAGAATCAAATAGAGACATTTTCATTAATTTGAAGTTTTGAAACATCCAGCAAAATCAAAACCGTGTCCAAAAAGCATCCAACTGACTTCATAGGAAATGCACTTTATGTTTGTAGCTGAGATGAAGTAGAGGGAGAGAAGCGATGTTTAACAGACAAGCGTAGAAAATATAGAGGAAGGCCGAAAGATGATTTGATGGGAAGTCGGAGGCAAACTAGAAATAAATACAGTACTTGCAATGTCACTGTAAATTTCTTAAAACACACACTTTTATTTCTGTATTTACCTCCCTTAGTTTCTACTAAACATGTAATTAACTCAAAATATCTTATCCTGTGTTACTCTTTATATCCTTTACTTTGTTTACCTTCTTGCCTTTTACAGATTTTTATTTTCTATAAGGCATTTTGTGATTTTATTCGTACCACCGAAACAGTTACCTCTCCTGCCTCTTTCCTTCAGGTACGACTCCTTCACGGGCGTGCCAGTGTGTCAACAGAACATGTCACTCGAGAAGGCCAGCATCCTTTTCAACATGGCCGCCCTCTACTCTCAGATTGGTACCCGTAGTGACCGTCAGACGATAGTCGGCCTGGAGGAGGCCATCTCTTCCTTCCAGAAAGCTGCAGGTATGCAGAGATAGAAGTCCAACAGCTTGTGATCTTTGCAGCATTCAGAGACGTTTATTTCATCAAACTAGATTTATCCGTGAAGCCATGGGATTCAAACAAGAGAAGTGATGAGAGTAACTCCACTAAAATACTCTCTGACAGTCAGCTATGATAAGAGTTTGGAAAAGAGTGAGGAAGAAAAGGACCGATAGGAGGATGAATAATAAACATCAATAACTTTATAGTTTTCTTTAATGTAAATCATCACTGGTCCAAACAGAGAATCTTTCTTTCCTCTCATTTATAATGTCTCATTGTTCAGAAAACACCACCACAGCCTTATTTTTGGTATTCCTGCCAGCCTCCACCCTCTGACTTCTGTTCCATGACGGAGAATGAATGCAAATTATGTTTCTCTGGCTTCTTGTCATGTGGCAGAGCTCCAGGAAGCACCAGTCAACCCTCCTGTCTCCCCAACCCTCAAAGGTTTCAGGAAGCTCAGACAAGTTTTGATAGAATTATGACTTGGCAACATGGGTGTATTGCACTATAATTACAGCTCTAACATGGCTGTAGTTATGTTTCTTTGATGGCTATAATTTCAATTTGTGCACAGTAAAACAATGATGGCATCATGAGGAATGTTGTCACCATTATGTAGAGCCAGTAGTAAACTAATGTGGGGTTGATCAGCACGCATGCTAGCTGTATAAATGCTGCTGCAGTGATCTCCAGCCAGGGACACAAAAGAGATGCAGTTGGGAGGAGCCAGTCAGCAATTGCAGAATCTCAGATGAAGACGACCGAGGCAGTGCTCTGTTATTAAGTTGTCTACAACTCTCTGCTGCCAGGTTTTTAATCTGAAAAATAAGAAGCAGGCGTTCCGGGTTGGAATGCAGATGATCCTTACGCTTCCCCCGAACATGAAACATTGATTTAAGTAGGGTTATGTCTTGGCTTAATTTTAAAGAAGCACACAGACATTGATCTTACAGTTTGTGGTGAGCATTTTTTCCATACTGAATATTGTAATAACAGCAGCAGGCTGTCACTTAGCTGGATCCTTGTTAAACATCTGTGGAAGAGAGTGCCAATAATTAAGGTCAAAGAAGCAGCAGAGCTACATCTATCAAACTCCTCTACATTAACTAACAGAGGTTGACCCATGAAAGTTCACTGTTGCCCAAACTGTTAACTTCACTGGAAGACTACTACTAGTACTGACTGTGGCTCTCAGAGTAACTTGTTTACTCTGGGCTAGATCGAATGAATAGATACAATCTCCCTCATAACCTCTCTGCATCCCCATTCAGCTCCCATCCACACACGAGACCAAATCCCCTACATTGGATCTAAATGACAGATTATACATGAATTCCATGGAAACTGTCTTTGTTATATAGCTCACCTGGACTTTGTACTGGGAGAGAGGAAAGAGAGTTTCTTTCTGCAGGCTTCAAACGAAATCCTTGAAACATTCTTAGTGTGCAGAGGAGCAGTGATTGAATTATCCCAGCTGCCTGTAGGATGCAGAGCCTGGAATAGAAGGGTTGCTGGTTCAATTCCTCCGACTGATGAAGATTAAACGTCCATGCTGGAAAGACTTTTGAACAAGTTATCTCACCCCCAACTGATCCAGGGCATTGCTGCTACCTCGTGCTCCAAGAGTGTGTGTGTGTGTGTGTGTGTGTGTGTGTGTGTGTGTGTGTGTGTGTGTGTGTGTGTGTGTGTGTGTGTGTGTGTGTGTGTGTGTGTGTGCGTGCGTGTGCGTGTGTGTGCGTGTGTGTGTTGACTACTCACAGATTGGTTAATTGCAGGATTCAAATTCCTGTATGTAAAAACATGTACTGTTAGCTGAGACTGGCTAAATAAAGTGTTACATGATGGTTTTTATTCTGACCAAGAGGCCTGAAGTTCAAAAAGTCAAAGCGGACAAAATGCCTTTAATCCAGCTTTAATTCAGTTCAGACCCTCTCAGCTGAACTAACTGATGTTTCGTTGGAATAGCTTGTTTTTGGCCTGTGCTGACCTCTTGTTCCTCCGCAGGTATCCTGAACCACCTCAAGGAGACTTTCACCCACACCCCCAGCTACGACATGAGTCCAGCCATGCTCAGTATGCTGATTCGAATGATGCTTGCTCAGGCTCAGGAGTGTCTGTTTGAGAAGACCGCACTGCCCGGGATCCGAAACCAGTTCTACCCACTGATGAAAATGGCCCAAGAAGCTGCAAAGGTAAATAGCAGCAGAGGTACACACACAGGCCTCACACCATATAGATAAAGTGCTCTTTGCTTTTGCTCTAGACTCGGCAAGATTTACTGTACCTAAAGTAAATGTAAAGTGATAATGTCACCACAGGCAGACTCCTCTTTTTTTTTTTTTCACGGGTTCTTTCCAGCTCTGTGCTCTTAATGTCCTCTCAGTAACTCGATTCTTCTCTTCCTGCCAGGTCTCCGAGATCTACGACCAAGTCCATCAGTCCATGATCCAGACGCCAATCAAAGACAATGTCCCGTTGTTCTGGTCCACCATGTCACAAGTCAAAACCAACCACTACCGCTCCATGGCACACTACTTTGTAGCCTCAGCACTGCTGGACCATCAGTGTAAGAAAAACAGCTGCTACTTTTCACACTCGGCGAGCTTTAACTGAATACAGAATTTAGAATGAAAGAGAGTTGGAGAAAGAGTGGTAATTGTAAACCTGAAGGCTGGATAGTTAGCTGCAAAGATAGTCAAACATAAAACACACATGGAATATTTAATAAATAAAATGAAATAACAGGTCGAATTAAAGGTCCATTTTCACTTCTGGAGCATCTCTTTGCCAAAGGGGCGGGGTTATCTAGCTTCCTGGGAGTGCACTCAACATGACACACCCAGGAAGTGGTATGAAGGGTACTTATATGTGAAGATGTCAGGTGAGGTTAAGTCTTTCAAACTTGTGATTTAACAGTCATCATGCAACTATCATTATTATTATTAATTCCAGATTAAAGGGGCATTACACACAGTTCTTAGAGGAACCACTCTCAGAGCAGACAGGTGTCTCTTTCATGGACATATTGTATGATAAAATTGTTCATTAATCTGATGTAGGTCTGCTACATTACCACAATTCAAGTATTTTCCTGCTTCTCTGTTAACAAAAACCCTGAACTACCACTGTGTTTGGGTTACCTACCTACCTTGGGTTACTTCATGTCAGCAATGTACCATAGTTATAAACAACCTCCACTCCGTCTGAACACGTACTGTAAGTTTTAAAGCAGTGGGTCAGTGGCATTAACCTGTCTGAACACCCTGGAATACCCGATCCTTCTCTTTAAAGGCTGTGTGGGCCACTGGGCTGGTCTTGTCAGATGACTACACTGAACCACAGCCAGCCCTGATGCTATTACATAACAGCTATTTAGGGATCCACACAGGCTCCCTTCTCTCTCTCTCTCTCTGTCTCTCTCACACACACACACACACACACACGATGGTAAAAAGAGTCTGTGTTTCCATGAACTGTGATGGACAGAGAACAAAAAAAGGCAGCAAGAGAATTCAAGGTAGAGAGAAGAGATGGTTGGTGTAAGAAAAACTGAAAAGAAATGCTGTAGACTTCTGGAGGATTACAGTAATGTAGTAATGCTGTGTACATAATGAAATGGCAGAGAGAGAGAGAGAGAACGTTCTGCTGATATGCATACAGTGTTTGTTTTTATTCTTTTCCTTTCAGTTTTACGTTTAGAAGAGTAACTTGAAAGCACATCAAAATATCTGGTCTCAGTGGATGGTCTCAGTTCTGTGAAAGGCACAAGACTGAATAGGGGGACAACAGAGCGAAGCAGCTTTGAGTCTGGCAGCTCATTAACAGATTCCTGTGAGAACCAGGAGAATAGAGCAATTAACCACAGGACTGTAGAGAGAGGACTCAACCCACACACTGGACTGAATGAAGAGTGCTGTAGTAAACAGATTAACCCCAAACACTGCCAAATAAACACTTTCCACTGTCTCTGTGAACCAAAGAAAGTTGTCATGGTTTAGATTTACCTTTTAAATCCAGTGAACCAGGAGATGAAGGGGAAGAGAGGACAGCTCACAGCAAGAAGTTATGAGAGGGTTTGCATATTGATGAGTTTACTCGTGAAATAATTGGAACATCAGAATCAGTGTAGAGTGTTTTCTCTCATCATAATGATGTTGTATACATCAGTTTTATGTGCACTGGCTTATCTGTATACAGATATATCAACTGTTGGTCAGTCGCTGATTCTTTTTCCTCTCTGTGTGTTCAGTGGGTCCGAGTGACGATGAAGACCAGCAGGAGAAGACCTTGTCCCAGGTGTATGATCAGCTTCCGGAGGGACGCTCTCCTCTGGACATCCTGAAGAAGAAAGATGAACGTGAACGCATCGGTAAACAGAAGACAAAATGAGACATTAGGACATGATAAGACACGACTTTCCCTCTTGATCTCTTCTCCTCCTTATTCTCTCTTCCCACTTGGCTTCATCCATTTTCTGCTGAATGTTCCCGCATCTCTCCAGGTAAAGCTCACATCCGTCGGGCCATCCTGGGTCACGAGGAAGCTCTGAGGATTTATGCTTTGTGCCACCACCTGAACAAGCTGGGGGCCCTTCAGGACATTTTGAAAGCCAGTCACGAGCGCTCGCTCCTCAAGTACAATGAAAATGAAATTGAGGAGGATTTCACTGACTACACGGAGGCCCCGGACATCATCTGTGAGTCTGAAGTGTTTTTAATTGAATACAATGAATTAGAAAATATCCTGTTTAAGAAGGTCGGAAAGGATTGTTAAGTTCATTTGAATCTCCATTAAGGGTCACTGAGGTGACAGTTTTTCTTCCTGTGGTTGACATAGAAACGAAGCAGTCACCTTAGTGTCACCACAACAAATCCTTCACAATTGCCACTAATACAAAACAAGACCAGTGTGTTGGTTTGGCAGGTCTGTTTCTCAGGAAACAGTTCATAAAAGGCTACTTTGTTGTTTACCACACCTGCTGCAATTTCCCATGATAAGTAGCCTCTATTCCAAATACAGATGATGTAATGTTTACACTGCTCAATCCCCGCCCACCTGTGTGCTGGGCAACAGTTAAAATTGGGTTGTGACGGTAAACATTGTAAAATGACAGCTTTGTTTCTTACCCTTTCTTTCTGCAGCTAAAACAGAGCACAAAGCAGAGATGGAGTTTCCTACAAATACAAAGGTGAAAGTCATCGACTTTTTCCAGAGGCTGGTATGTGGGTTACTAATATTCTTCATTAACATTGCTGTTGTTTTCATACATGTTGGGTGGTGTATTCATTAAGTGACATGAAATGGCTCTGGATTTGTGTTTGACACATTAAAAGTAGCTTTTTTTTTTTTTTTTTTTATCACCCAGAGTGCATTTTTTTGTCCTTTCTGAATACAACCAATCAAGGGTGAGTCTCCTGGAGGCTTGGGCACATTTGACCACCAACACATTCAAAGTCCTGTCTCGTTTCCAAATCCTCCTGGACTTTCATCCAAAGCAAATGCTAAACTAATACTAACCGTGGACAGAGGTGGTTTGGTTCTGACTTCAGCTCTGGTATTTATTCAGTGAAGGTGAACGTGACAGTTCAGTGCTGCTGCAGAGGGAAAATAAATCTGCCAAAGTCCGTGTTGATTATTTGAATTTACCTGCAGGTTGGAGGTTGACACAGTTCATTCTCTCAACAGTAACTCCTGAACTTGTGCTCAAAGGTTGGACTGTGATTCCTTTTGGGATCTCTCATGCTAAATGCTTGAAGTAATGTTACTGTACTGTTTCCATTATCATGGAGTCTGTATCTGTCACTGGAATCTTCTGTTAACATTCTCTGAAACACACATTCACTTTCAATGCTTTGTATTTAATCTAACACAGTTTACAGTTACTGTTACTAAAAAAACAGGCATCAGTTTCAAGACAAACACCTTGATATGCAAATCATTCATACAGGGGTCAAAGGTCGGAGCAGATGTTCCCAGGCAGCAGGTGTAAGGGATCTCTGTGGATAAGTACCTCTCTGGTTCCTGTGACAAAATCCCACGCAGCTCCATATTAACAGTCTTAGCAACGAGATTTGTAATCCCTCGAGATCTGAAGAGCAACGTGAGACTGAAAAGTTTAATCCAGCACTATCTCTGCATACGATCGCCATGGCTATGAATAAAGATGGGGCGACAAGAGTCATCTCGGTGTGGCATGGCATTGATTGTCAGGATTTAGTGAAGAGCAGATTTTCCCAAGAGATACCAAGTGTATTAGATATCAGCTACAGCTGTCTAAATGGGAAAGAAGGCAATGTTTGTGCTGGATTCTGCCCAAGTAGAAATGTTATCAAGTCGAAAATACATTATAATTGCTGTCAAAGCATTTTAAATTAAATATAATATTTTTGACTGTTGATCAGACAGTCAAAAAATAGGCAGTTTTAACACATCACCTTGGTTCTAATAAAGCAGATACTATAATTTAATCAGTATAGAAAATGTTGGTTTTAGTTATGTCATACAGCTTTTATCATATACAAAAAAGCAGTTACTCTAAATGGAAAAAATAAGTATGGGAAACTTTGAGATTACCTGGATTTGCAACACTGGTCATAAATTTACAGACGAAAACCTCAAAATATACGAAATATATATGAAAAATGTCTGCTAAACATGGTCAGTTCTGGTGGAAAAAGTAAGCAAACCCTTACATTTAATAACCTGATCAGACCTGTATAACAATCAGGAGCATTTTTGGATTTTTGGATCATATTTCCTGACAGAACTGCTTTAGCTTCTCTATTAGGTTAAGGTCTGATCTCTGACAAAAGAAAGAGGTCCTTCTGTTGTAGAGAACTTAAATGTTTAGCATCATTGTCTGGTTGCAGCACCTAACCTCTGGTTAGCCTCAGCTATTCATATTCATCTTGATGATGGCAAACTGTCCAGGCTTAGAGGCAGCAAAGCTCCACCTCTCACCTCCAACCCTGTTTCATTGAGTGGACTTGGGGTTTGTTTAACTCTGGCTCCAATTAGGTTTTGTTTATGCCATTAGACCGTGTGTTCACATACTTTACCCAGACTACACTGTTCATGTTTTCAGTATGGACAATACAACAATTTTTCTGTTATTACTTCAAATAGATTGTGTTTGTTCATAATTTTAATCATCAGAATTCATACATAAATGTGGATTCACTTTTTCCTCCCACTGCATATATATACAGCCCAACATTCAACTTTATATACAGTATGGCAGGAGAGGGTTTTTCATGTGAGTCAGTTTGTTTTTGGAGTCCAGTAAGGCTTGTTTGTCTTTTCAAAAGAAAATGTGACTGACCTGCTGAGAGGTTTGAAATTTTTTTTTGGGAAAAAAAAAAAAAATCCCTTTACAATAACATTAGAACTCTGGCAACCCAAAAGGTCATGTGTGAGAAATATGATTCAGGGTCACATGACATCTGAACTGGGCTGATAATTAACAGGAATCTGTCTTTTATCACAGTGAGGTTGCTGCTACAGTAATAACAGGTCACATAATTTATGTCACGGACACAAGAAGAGAGCCGTATGATGCTCTTTCAGTTTTCCTCAGGCATTCACGAAAACTGGAACCCAACACGATATTATCCTTTCGAGCGTATAAAACCCTGCAGCCATATTAACCCCGTCATCCCCACACTGTGTCCCCTCAGGGCCCTCTGTCAGTCTTCTCAGCCAAGCAGAGGTGGACAGCCCCGCGGACAATACGACTTCGTCCGGAAGACCGAGATCTGGGTTTCACCCTGAAAGGAGAATCACCAGTCCAGGTGGTGTCGTTGGACCCTCTCTGTCCAGCTGCCGTGAGTACGATTATATTCTTTACCACCGACAGAACAGAGGTAGATGGATGTTTAATATCACAGCCGAGCTTTGTTTCTGAAGAATGTCAGTGTTGGACTATAAAGCAATCAGTTTCCAGATATATGAAATTATCTCCATGACGCTGTACATATATTATCAAAGCTCTGTTAGGCACTTTGTAGTTAATAGATCACGTGTATCGTGCATTAAAAAGGCCTTTTTTGCAAATGTGTGTGAACTGGTAAACTGTCACATCACACGCTGGAGGTCATAATTTACTCTCGTCTTAATTAACTGTTGTATCAACACATGCTTCTGTAATCAGAACAGCGTAAAGTTAGATGCACAGGCTGCTCGTCATTAGCTCCCTGCAGCAGGATTAACTAGCAGGAAGAGGCTTCGTCTGCAGTGGGAAAACTAACAGCTTGAGATGGCAGACATGCTTCTATACAGAGTATCAAACAAGTTCAAATTTCAGCCTTATGTACTCGGTGAACCTTTGATTAAATAAAGTCATTCTCAGAAACCCAAACAGGATTCAGCCTCAAAGAATGTGTGCAGGCACCCTCCTCCTTCTCCTTCTTCTCCTCCTCCTCCTCCTCCTCCTCCTCCTTCTCCTCCTTCTCCTTCTCCTCCTCAGCCACTGTGGATACTAATTTAATTAAGAATCTGAGAGTATTTACTTTCTACAATCCTTTGCAGTCTGACAGCTCATTAAGAGGTGCTGACAAAGAGCAGACTCTTATTAGGCCCTCCAGGCTCTGCACAGATACAGATTAGCAGTATTACTTAAACCTAACTAGGCCAGACTCTTTCTAACTTTTATTTAAAACTGACTGATTCTCCAGAGTTGTTGACCGGCCTCGGGCACACACGGATCAAGTTATTACACTGAGTAGCTGAAATCATGTTGATAAGAGAGATTTCCCACAGAAAATAATGTTCTGTGGTGCCCACAGTCTGCTATGTGTAAAAACTGTGCTCCAGACTAAACCTCATTGTTTTTTCTGCTGATCTCAGCTGACTTCAGGGTGCTGAAGGAAACTAGGTGAACGTGACCTGGTTTACGTTCAAATAAAACTTCAGCTGTAAATATTTACTGTCTGCTGTATTATCAGGACGATTCACTCTCTTCTCGTGTTTTCCAGGCTGACGGGCTGAAAGAGGGCGACTACATTGTACTTGTGGGCGACACAGACTGCAAATGGATGGGTGTGAGCGAGGTGATGCGACTTCTGAAGGACGTGGACGAGGAGGGGATTGATATCCAGGTGGTCAGCCTGATGGACACCAACCCTTCCATGGTACGCCATGCAGTCTGTCTGTGCAGTGCATTTAGAGAGAGGTTATCTATAGGGTTTGTTTGATTGACAAATCTGTGTCAGATGACTGAACAGCACTGGTAGAGTTTCACATTTCTCATTGGAGGTGCTGTTTCCTGTCAGTATAAATAGTCTACCATTTCCCATGAGACACAGGTCCTTTGATATGACCAACATGTTGCGAATAAAACTGTGTGAGTTTTTAAAAGGTTTATATTTGGATTGTGTATGAAATGGTTCATGAGCTAGTAACATAAATGTCAGGACAAAGAGCTAAAATACCTTTTATGAAATAGAACAAATGTATGTTTTTATAGTCACTCAGTTGTACAGCTATTTAAAGATGTGGTAAGACTGCATTACAATGTATATTTGTTCATATTATATGTAGTTTTTTCTTTTATATTTGGTCCAGCCCCTGCACAAACCTGCTCCACATTAGTTTTTGGGTATTTATTTATCTTTGTATTGTGACAGTCTATATGGGATGTAATGCAGAAAGCAACTCTGCTCTAATACACACTAACTGTCAATTTCTGTCTCTACCCAGCCTACCAAGAGCGCCACCTTCTGCGGAAACCTGCCCAAGACCTACTCCATGATTTGTTTGGCCTACAATGACGAAGATAAGAATCCCAAGTCCCGCAAAGTAACAAAGAAGTCGTCCTTCCTGAGCTGGGGTCTGAAGAACAAGCTGAAGAGCGCCAGCACCCTCAGCCTCCCCACAGCAGACCACTCGGGCACTCTGCCCTGGAACAAACCCTGTCCCACCTTCCCCAGCTCCAGCTCCTACAACAACGACAGCACCCTCTACTGAGCTAACTGCGGGCGTGTTGCTGTATGCAGAGATCGTGCAGTATGCATGTGGAGCCTCCTGTGGCTACATACAGTGCTGTGCTGTACTCATACTGGACCTGCTGCGGCACAGTGTCGGCCCCCTTTTGTGTTTCCACTGGAATACTGAGCAGTAGTGTGTGTAGCTTTTATGTCACCAGTGGAATGGTGACATGATTGCCGGTCTACTTTGGAAAGTGGCTGTGCCAATTACTGTATATGGGTGCATGTGTTGGCACAAGAGCACTTTCCCAGCACAATTCTGTATATGAAGCAAGCTGGACTGTACATCACGCATAACGGGAAGTCAATCATAACCATGCCAGTATGTGTACAGCACAGTACAACTGCACTGTAGGAAAAACATACCAGTTATCATTCCAATCTACATATACATATACATATATATATATATATATATATATATATATTATATGTATATATATAAATACACACACACACACACAGCACTGAGAAAAGCTTCTAAGTTAAACTGTCATCTCAATATTTTGTTTGGGAGAAACGCTCCAGACAAATTGAAGGAAGAAAAACACACCCAGCGCCAGTTTCTACTTGACTGCAAAGCGAAGATTTTATTGTGGCTGAAGCGGTCCCTTGTTCGTTGCCTTGTTGGCACGGTGCAGTTATGTTCTCTGTGCATCCTCTATACATATTTACATACTGTATATGTGAAGGATTCTGTCGTTGCCACAATGTATGTTGCAATCAGTGGATACTGAACAGTTTGGGGTGTAAAAATTATATATTTTCTAAATACACATGTAGACTTTATAAAACTTGTTGCAGTGTTTGCCACAAGGTGAATGAGGGAAAACAAATTGTGCATTGGAGTTTGTTTGTTTTTTGTCTTGGGAGAGTTGATGAATGCAACGTTGTATAAGCTGCTAAAAGATCATACATGTACCGTGGTTATGTATTACTGTCATTTTGTATTTGTGAGACAGCCTTTGAGGATTATTGTTCCTGCAGAGTGGCATGCCCAGGACACTGTGTGAATGGAAATATTGATGTTTTAGGTTGGCTTCATGTTCCAGTTATGCCACAGCGTCCATGTCCCTCATATGTTTGGATGCATCATTTACCATTCTGATTGATCTGACCCACATCTGGCCCATTTGTCCATTTATAAGAACAGTTATGAGCTGTGCGTCTCTATTAATGTGAATGTTGATGTAGTTAAATGTTATTTTGTCTCTAGAAGGGAAGAATGTGGGAAGACTGGTGACGTATCTGCATCGTACCTGGACAGCCGGTCACCCAACAATGCCCACAGTCAGGTTTCTACTCTTTGTCTTAATCCTAGTTTCATCCCACATTTTACTGACACTCTGCAGTGTTGGCCTATCTGTTTATCTACAAAGTAGATTCTTTTACACATTTGATAATCAAATTATTTATGTAATAAAAAACACAAAAAGATATATATTTACTTGTAAGTTGTAGGTTATAGGTCTAGTTTGTGAACGGTCAAGTTGTGAATTTTTGCACGTTGGTTTTCTTGGAGGAATGTATTTTACTAGCCTCGCTTCATCCTTTGGTGAGCTCATATACTGCTACATTTTGTCCATGTCAAGATGTTTTAAATGTTTTTAAACGGTAACACTGAGAAGATATAACACTCTTTACTGCTATGTTGACCTAATACGGTGTGTTACTTGCCATTTATGCTAAATCATGAAGGAAAATGTCCCAATAAGTATATAATGAGACTGTGCAGTGATTGCTTCATATTGTACTAACAGAAGCTTGTGTAGCTACTCAAAGGATAGTAACTGAACACATGTTTGTGTGCATGTCACAGTGCATAGGGATCCTGAATGCCTTGGTGTAAATGTATGTATGCAGAGGGTTTCATACCTGCTCTGAAGCTTTCAGGTTGCCTTTGCTCCTTTTTCTGTACTTTGTGCTTCATAGCTGTGTTGTTCTTTCTGTCATGTGTAAACTCAAATCTCAATAAAAGAGACTCAAGAGACTTTCTTCTTCTTTTTTTTTATTTCTTTTTTTTTATTACAGATGAGGATTTGTGTATCTGTGTGGTTCAAAGTACCTGGCAGGTCGGGAATGTCTGGAATGAAGTTTGACCACAGTCCTCAGTGAGCCAACACGCACCAAGTCAACACTCATGTTTTTAGCTGTTGTGAGTCTGGCCTGGGATCACATGAATTCCTAATCCGTCATCACAGAAACTGAAAAGAAACACCTTGTGATTAAAGTTGGGCCTTTCTTCTCTCAGACCATTCGTAGTCTATGCTGATCTGTGTGGGTTTTTATTCACAAGTAATGTTATGTTTGGTGTAGCCTTGTTACCTTGTTGTGTGAGAGCTACTGCGATTCTAAAAGCATTGAACTTTGCAACATAACCTTGTAAAGGTCAAAATCTCCTCAGTATTCAAGTTTTAGGCTATTTAGACTGTTGTTTAGTTTAATTTAATATTATTCTATTTTTAGTTGTATATAATGTGCATTTAAAACAACACCATTTTTAATATTTAATATGTGTTACGACCTGTATTTTTTATTTTTCATTTTTATTGCTTTGCCCTGAACATACTGCATTATAATATATGATGTCATTATAACCACCCAGCACAGTACAGCTGGATATAAAATCCGGATAAGGACAAAATGTATTTTCCCATTCTGTTTATGTTAAGAAAATCTTAATTCGATCCATCACAAATTATTAATAGTTAAAAATATAATAAAACATAAAAACAGAAAATAAGTTTGTTACTGACGGTCAATGTTCTTTTATTAAACAGACCGACATCGCCCCCTGCTGGCCAGGACGGTGGTTGGTAGCTAAGGATGTGGTAACGGTTGGTAGGGACGTCGTTGCTAAGTGAATCAAACCGGTCTCTGATTGGCTAGATTTGAGAAGAGAAGCCAATCAGCATTACATGCATTGCGAGGTCCTTTCAACGGTGAAGCGTCCACATCCGAGAAATCTGCTCTCAGCCAGCCTGTTGAATGTTGTCAGCTTGCTCTTTTTGTTTTGTTTTACTGCGTAGATACGTTTTTTTTTTGAAGCTTATGAGAACAAGTTAATATTTCTAATGCTGTCTAACTGAAACGATGCTCGGTGAGAGAGTCGAGCCGTTTGTCTAACCTGAAACAACTAAAAGTTCACTCGGTCAGCGACTTGAACCGAAGGGTCGAAGACATTTTCCATGATGTTAAAATTCAGCTTCAGGAGGGACAAAGACAAGGAGTTTGTAAGTGTCACGTCTCTAATCGTAGAAACGATCATTTCCCGGTATCTAGCTCGCTCCATGTTTTTCTTCATTTCGCTGGCATTAACCTACTTACATAACGGAGGAGACTTAACGTCAGCGCACATTAGATATCTGAAGCCACTTCAGTTGTCATGTTATCTTGTTTTGTTTGAACAGTGGGTGTCGCGGGACGTTGCTTGTGCCTTTAGACCTCCTCTCCTTCTCCCTCTGTTCACTTCTAAATACATGTTATAATAATAGTCCAAAATCATGTGAAAGTACTTCGTTTTTAGTCAAGTCCTGTGACCAAATCACTTCAGCCCTCCAGAAACCTTGAAGAAACTAAAATAAATGGTGTTGTGATGCAAGCCTGTCTCTCTAACCTTCCTCTGTGTTGTGTAGAAACATATAGCTCATGGTTTGATCCCCGCTGCCTCCATTGCTCCCAAACCAGCTGTGCCCCGTACCCCTCACCCCCGCAGCCCAGATCCCTCCCCTGACAGACCCAGGTACCCAGCACTCTCCCTTCATCACCATTAACCTCCAACATCCTTTCATATTGGTGTTTTTCTCACAGTTCCCTGCGTTTTCCCCCTAATTGTTTTTAACAGATTGTTGACCTATTTGATCAAGTGCATGCCTCTGTGTTCCCTAAAAATAATTAAAAAAAAAGCCCCCACACCTTCCTGAGTATCACCGTCTCATGTTTAGCACGTCAGACAATCACTTATTGAAATGTGGTGCAAAAGTTAAATTCTGGTCTCATCCTTTAAAAGCCATCGCAGAGGTGAATTGCCATTAATGTTTTACTCATCGCTACTCATGATCACCTCGCATAGCTTTCTTCAGCTTTGTTGTATATTGGGTTCATTGTTGTGCTTTAAAAACCAGACACTGTGTGACCAACTGTACTTTTCCTCAGGCTGGATGTAAAATGACGCTGTCAGATGCATTTAGGGAAAACTGTCACATCAATATAAACTAAAGAAAATAACAGAATTTGTCTTGACATTTTTGTGATAAGAATGGCTTGTGCCATTCTGTTACACAAGCTGCCCCTCAAAGTGTGTGTTTCTATCCACAGATCAGCCTTAGCAGCAGCCATTTTGTCATCTTCGCTCACTGGACAGACATGGGCCATCCCTCCTGCCCGGCTGAGGTCTTTCTCTGAGGGTGACCGATCGGGATCCTTCATATCTGAACCAAATATCAGCACAGCACTTTACACCAGGTAACCACCCCGTGGCAAAAGCAACGGTGTGATCACTTGCTTTGTGTCATCACCAGAGTCGGAGTGGAAAATTGCTTCTAAATTGCTCAAAGTTAAATTGGTCAAAATGATGCTCCTTTTAGAAACAGCAGGTGAGTCATGTTTTGACCTATCTCAGAGTACACATTCTATGATCTCCACGAGGAATTATAAGAACTAAAGAGCCGTTAGTAAAATGTGGGTCATGGCCTCAAAAAAGTAGAATAAAAAGTTTGTTTTGGTTTCAATATGCAGTATTTCCAACATAGGCCCTTTTCTTGATTTGTTTTCCTTGAACCTGAGCACATCAATGAGCCTTTTAATCTTGTAAGGAGCCTTAAAATCCTTGAAATGTTTTTAGTTCATTTAAAAGTAGCCATTATCCACTGGAAGAAAAGAGGTGTAAATAATCAAATTTACCCATTTCGCTGCATGCATTTCAAGGTCCTTGTACTGTGCATGCTAGCTTACTGTCATTACTGAGACACTTAAATATAAGGTAAATAGCCATAACTGATCGTATTAGTAAAACCTGCTCTGTTCCTGGTATGAAAAGGCATAAGTCTCCTGGGAAAAATACTGATCGTAAAGCTTAAATAGGTTATATTACATTATGCCTCTGCTGAGACGGCTAACCTTCCTCCATTGTTGCATAACATCCCCACCTTCCTCAGAGACAGATGGTCAGAAGATTTGGTGAGTCGGCACCTGTCCTCCCCTGAACACTCGGAGGAGGAGTTGGAAGAGGAGGAGAAGGAGGAGAACGAGGTGGAGGAGGGGGTGGAGATGGAGAACGAAGAGGACGGGGAGGATCACGTGTACCAAACTCTGGACAGACGGGAGAGTTGTTCAGTTACAGAACCCGTCTATGCCCTGCCACTAAAAACTATGGTGAGGAACTGCAGGGAGAGCTCGTATTAATACGAAACATTGTTTTCTATTGTGACAGAGGCTGTGGGAGATGCTCAGTGGTCAACAGGAGAAGACTGGAGATTTTGGCAGGTTACCGTGACAACGGCACAGGTGTAATTAATAACCTAAGGGCACGCTTTACATTTAGGTGAGCCAGTTCCAAGGCTCTCCTTAAAGGTATCAGTTTCACCTGTGTTTTCCCTCCAATGACCAGCCACAACTGCTGCTTTAAAAATGTGTGATTGCATCTGTTCTCTCTTAAATATGTTTTATACTTTTTGTCTGTTGATTTTTCTTTTAAAGCTAAGTGTGGTGATACCAGACTGATCCATTAGGGGGCACAATTGTACACTGAATGAATATCGTGTGTTTGTGTATTAAGTTCTGTTATGTAGACTATGATCTGAATGGTTTTTTACTAAAACTCACGTTTTGATTGAGCTCAGTAGTTACTTTTTAAGGCCCTAGTTTATAGTATGGAGATAACTTTTCATTATTTCATTGTTTTTGTGGGTCTACTACTCAAAGCAGTTTTTTTTTTCTGTGTTATTGCAGGTGTTCTTACAGTATTTAATTTATTTATATGCCAAAAGTTTTCCCTTTGCTTCATTACATCGTTTTGGAGTGTTTGTCTCTGATGCTCCAGCTGTTCAGGTGTCGACATAATGGAGTTCTGCTACTCCTGCTTTTGAAACTGCCATTGTAATAGTGATTTATGGTTGCCACTAGCTACAGGGTATTAGTAGTGGGTACTTTTTCTTAGCCCAGGGGCTTGCTTTAACCACTTAGGCTTAAACCTATTCCAAGGTCTGCAGTATTGTTTAATTTATTCTCAGTATCTCAGTGATTATATCCCAAGAGTCTGCTCTCCTCCTCCTCCTGGGATATTGTTCTATTTGTGTTCTTTTTCTGTACACTGCTAACCTATAATGGTCCCGATGGGCTCCATTTCCCTCCTGTCAATTCTCTTTCCAGCCTATTACAGAATTGAGCTGCCTCCTGCTTTATTCATAACAGTCCCAAGTTAAAGTTATCTGACAACATTTCAGAGCCATATAGGACATGATGGTTCTACTCCTTGTGTCATAATGTAAGGTGAGCACTCAGGATAGTGGCCCGTATAGTAGAGTTTTACAGAATGACAGACCAACGTATGTTGGTCCATAAGAGACACGAGGCTACACCCACAGAAATCTGTAGGAGCGCTCAGGGTGAGGGTGTAAGTTTGTTTATGAATATAGTATCTTTTCTTATCATGTGGTGGTTGGTCCTCTGTCATTCGGATTAGTATGGTAGGTGTGGTGTGAAACAGTTTGTTACAGAGTGATCTTCCTCATTTCATCCATTGTATTTTTCCTTGCTTTCTTTCTTTCTCTTTTCTTTCAGCTGCAACTCTTCTCTACAATGAACTCCCCACTGTAATTCATTCACGTTGCTTTTAACTATCTACAAAAAAAAAATCTTGTATACATTCTGGTGTCTGAAACAGTCTTTCACAGAAGATCTTCAGGCAGCAGGGGTTGGGGAATGTATTTAAAACGACTTCCTCACTATCTGTCTGACTTCCTCTCTGTTTGTTTTGCCTGTCTGTCTTCCAGTCCAGTGCATCCAAGTCACCTCAGATGTCTGGCAGAAGAGGGCCTTCTCCAGGTGCTGAAGTCACACTAATGGCAGATGGGTGGATATAGTACACAAGCATATGAACACTGTAGTTACCAGCTACAAAAATAGCAAATAACAGAAATAATATAATAGTGTAATCTAGTAATCCATGATAAAGTTATGTTATAATGCTGTTTATTTAAGAGGTGGCCTACATATTGAATTATTTCAGTTGTCAAAATCAACATTTAGATTTCCAAGTAGTTTTCTTGGAATCTTGGTGTTGATCCAGAGACTGTAGGAACCTGCAGCCTTCACATGTCTCGTAAAGTATAAAAGCTTCAAGATAAAATTCTCTTATAAATATAATTATACATATTGATGTCACATGAGAGGTCAATACACATCGCCTTTCCTGGAGTATGACTTTTCTTAATACTTAGAGTCCACTCAGTTTACATAAAACATTTGCATTAAAGGTTTTAAAGTTGATGGTTGTAACCACTGAGGGGCAGATTGATAACAATAACTGCCAGTAGTTGATAGTAGAGTAGCTGAAATGCTTTTGGTTATAAGTAAAACATTGAAGAAGTGGCAAATATACAAGTATTTCATAAAAATATCTTAACATGTAGCTAAAGAAATATAAATCTGTTGGTGTTTTGTTTGTGCACATTTACATTCAGAAGAACAAAGATATGGATCTCTCAGACACCTCCATTTAAGCTGTCTGGTGGAGTAGAGCTGTCTATACAGAGAACTAGTAATATAAAGACAGGCATGAAAATACAGAGGAAAAAAGCCAAAGGATGTGACAGACTCAGCTACACCTCATAGGACTCCTTTGCTTTTTATTGAAGAAAGAGCATACGGCACTCATTCAACCAGCAATTAGTTTCTTAAGAGCCATAAGGTAACCTTGTGTCATTAGCGCTACATCGAAAGCCTCATTACAGTTGTTATTACCAGTGCTGACCTCAGGCTTTTGGAGCTGGTAATTTAAAAAGGTTTTATGTGTTCCTAAAATGCTCCTACCTTAATCACTACAAAGCACTGAACCACAGAGTGGGTGGCTTTTTTGCAAAGTAACACTTTCAAGTTATGGAGGAAATACAGTTTTTTTACCAAACAGTAAGCGGAGTTTGTAAAATGGGCTTATTTGATAAAGCCCCAGAACACAGCACTTCTTCTGCAATTGTATTTATTAAATGATGATCCTTTCATGTCGATGCTTCACATCTCAGATCCCCCAGAGTCTCCTGAACTCAGAGAGAAGAAAACATCTGTCAGGAGGAGCCCTGAAAATTGGGAAGAAGACGTGCCGTGTCGGTGTAAGCACTAAGGTTATCTGCTGTGTGTCAGCATGTCTATTTTCTTTTTCTTTTTCTGAATACTTTAATAATGATTATGTGTGTTGAACGTTTTGCTTCTCTCTTCCTCGTCCTGTAATCCACCATTCAAAGACATCTCTCAGGCCGAGCTCTCACCAGTCCACTTACTATAGGAACTGTCAGCAACTGTTTACACACCAGCAATCTGTAGAGCCTTGCTGGAGCTTTTGATTCATAACAGGGTTACTTTATAATCGGCTAAATCAACAATTTAATGTATGCTACACAATCAGTCATTACCTGTATATGATTAGTTACCTCATGCCACTGTTTACTGGTCGGTGCTGCTGCATCCTGCTTTAGACTGGTCATGTCGCCGTGCCTGTTTGAGATGCCGCAGCAGGCCAGCATTTTTGAATGAGAATAATAGATGCATTAATTTTTCAGGTATTCTTGACACCTATTTTTGTGCCAATCTATAGTGTCAATAAGCAATATATAGTATTAGCAATTAGCCTCTTCAGTTATATCTACAGGAGTGGTATGTATAACATTCTGTGTACATTCAAGGGTTTCTACTGTAGCTTACAGTGTAGCTACAGTAGAAACCCTTGAATGTAGCTTATGTGTTTAAAACCCCAAATGACAACAACTTTAGCAGCATTCAGGGTGAGATGCAACATGTCATTTACAATATAATTTCTAGATGGCTCTGTGTGCCACTAAGCGTTTGGTTCTCCAAAATTCAGGCTGCACGATTTCTCACCTGAAATGAGAAAGGCGTTGGTTAAAGACAGTTAGAACATGCTACCTGCTACACAGCAATTTTACATGTAAACAGTAGACTCTCTCATCTGTTGCTTATTTATTTCCTTCTTCACTTCTGTTCTTGCAGGGGTTGTGTTACGGTTTGGGCTTTCTGCATTTGTGTCAGTGTTTTCTATCTAACTGCGACAAAAATCAACATGCAACATTTCATGACATAACCTTTGTTGGTTCAGTCATTACTGTATAATCTAGTTTAATATTCTCATGTATCCTAATACAGTTGCTAGTTTCAATCACTTAGGATTCAATCCAAGTCAGTAAGTCAGTGATGACTTTACATTGCAATATTTTTTTACAAATACATTACATTTTTAGCATTCTATTCAGAAAAATATTGATCTTTCCAATTTCAGCCACACCACCCATCCCACCCACTGACCACACCAGCCAAGCCAAAAGCCCCAAACTTTTCACCCAACCGTCTCCAGAGCCCAGCAGGATATACAGCGAGGCGTGGAGGGAGGTGGTGCGGGGCCATCCGGAGATGAACACCAAGCTTCTGGAGGAGAGACTGCAGCGCCTGGAACAGGAGATCAGTCACAGCCGAGGCCTCTCACACAGGAGGTCCTCTGCAGGTAGAGTGGAGGAGCCACTGGAGGTACACAGAGGGACAACATGAGGAAGATGAGGGCAGGGAGAAAGAAAATGGACAGATAGGAAGAAGGAGTAACAGAGGAAAAGGAATTGAGGTACATGAGGGAAATTAAGCTGTGAGTCACAGCAGATGGCTCTATTTGCAAAAGTGATAGAAGGAGTTTGAGATAGATGACTTGAATGGAGATTTGAACACTGGTAGTGAAGTTGACGACCTGATCTGAAGCAGGAGGCTGTTCCACAGTTTTAGAGCTGCCACTGAGAAAGTCCAGTCGGTCCTAAGAGTCAGTGTGGAACTAGGAAGCGCTACAAGCTGCTGCTCCAATGACCTAAGCAAGTGACTAGGGGTATAAGGGTGCAACAGGTCAGACACATCCACTGTGGCTGCTTTATTTAAGCACTCATACACAAGCAATAGTTTTTAAAAATGAATCCTGTGCTAAACAGTCAGCCAATGTAACACCAAATAACACATTAAAGTCCTCACAGCAGAGCTTTACAATATTATACAGAGAACCCAACAATTCAACAGTTCCCACATAAGCTAGGAGGGAAAAACTCCTCTTTAAGGGAGAAAAACCTCCAACAGAGGGAAGGAAAAACTCCCTTTTAACAGGAAGAAACCTCAGACAGAACCAGGCTCAGGGGTGGGCAGAGCCATCTACCTTGACCGGTTGGGGTGAGAGGAGAGCATAGAGATAAAAGGACAGCATAGAGATCCAAAACATGAACTGTTGGTGGGGCTGACAATCACAGAGCAGAGACGTGCAGCTCCATGACGGGACATCTACAAAAGAAAGAACAGAAACTACGCGAGCGAGGGAACTGAATGGAGAGGCAACAGACAATAAGCAAAAGCTATGGGAGAGAAGAAGCATGAAGTTAATGAGGTGTGATGGTGAGATATGGGTTATAGAGAGTGAAAGAGTGAGAGGAAAGAAGCTCAGTTCATAACGAGGTCCCCCAGCAGCCTTGGCCTTAACAGCAGAACTGCAGGATGGTTCAGGGCCACCTGAGCAGCCCCAACTATAAGCTTAATCAAAAACAAAAGCTTTGAGTCTAACCTTAAAGCTAGAGAGGGTTTCTGCCCCTCAAACACAAACTGGGAGACAATGTCATCGAGACCAACTAAGTGATTACAGAAAGAGTGTCTGAGGTGTTTAGGACCAAGTAGAATAACTTCCGTTTTGTCTGAATTTAGAAGAAGGAACGTTTTGGTCATGCAGGCCTTTATGTCTTTTGACAGGCTTCAAGTTTTACTAACTGATTAGTTTCATCTGGTTTTATAGAAATATATAGCTGCGTCTCATCTGCATAACAATGGAAGTTGATTCTGTGCTTCCTGATGACATCTCCTAATGGAAGCATGTACAAAGTAAAAGGTATTGGGCCAAACACTGAGCCTTGTGGAACTCCATAACTAACTCTTGTTTGTCTGGAAGACTCATTGTTTACATGAACAAACTGAAATCTATCTGATAAGTATGATTTGAACCAGTCTAATGCAGTTCCTTTGATCCTCGTAGGAGGAGGATCTTTCTTTTAAAAGAAAGAAAGAGTCTGACCCCAGGTAAAACTCTGACAGCAGCTGGTTTGTCTGCAGGTCTGATTTAAAAGAGAAGTCAAAAGTAACACGTAGGTTCTTTACATGAGGTTTACAGTGGGGTGCCATAGAATCAAGACAAGATTAAGTATTATCAAGTGACTGCTGGTAGGTGCAAAATCTTTGTTTTAGCTTCACTGAGATGGAGAAAAATTATGCGAGAGCTCAGTTTTAGCATTGACCAGGTACCTTATTTAAGAATTTACAGGAGAGGCAATGTCAGGTTTTAACAGTAAGTATATCTGGGTATCATTGGTAAAAAAGTGATGGGCAATATTGTGTGTTTTTAAAGATAAATTCTAGAGGGAGCATCTACGTTGAATGCAGAAATGAACCCGGAATGGACCCTTAAGGTCCCCCACACATCAGAGGGGCCGGTAGAAAGGAGTACTCACCCATTCTAACAGACAGGATTTAAAGCAGCCCCACGGATGCTGACACAGTGCTCAAGACAAGAGATGAGAATCACTAGGTGGAGAGGGAAGTCATGAAAAGAAACATGGAAGTGATTTTCAAAAAAGCATGAAAAAGTAGTGGAGTTCTACTGCTATTCTGCAAGTGAAGCATTGATTACGTATTATTTTTTTTATCCCCTGTTAGTAATGGAAGTCTGCTTTCCTCCGCATGGAGAGTCAAACCAATATTAGAGGAACGACCTGAACGCCGGCATTATTCAAAGTCTCCAAAATATTTATAACCTAGAATGTTGTGATTGCAGGCAGCCAGGCGGAGTTACAGAGTTTGAGGCAACATGCTCAGGAGCTGGTGGATGAGAATGATGCCCTTAAGCTGACAGTACATCGTCTGAACGTGGAGCTGAGCCACTACCAAAGCCGTTTCAGAACGTTGTCCAAACAAGAGGTATGTCAAGCTACATGATGATATTTTTGCAGAAGAATAGGAGTGTTTGAGAATGATCTCACTGTTACAGAATGTTGTGACTAATGCAGTTAATAACAGCAAGTCTTGCATCACCAACTCACCTCCTGTCAGGGAATTGAACTGAGAACCTTTCGTTTATCAGTCAGCTTGTCTCACTCTAGCTTACGTCTCCAGACTTAATTTAAAACAGGTGTATGTGTTATCTCGCCTCCTCTGCTCTGCCCAACGGGAGGAATTATCATTTCCTTGTTTAATCACTGTCTCCCGATTGTCTCATTTACTCTTTTGTACAGATTCTATTATCAGAACATCACTTTATTTTCAAAGCTTCGTAACTGAGCCATTAAGCTCGATATCCACCTTTAATCCGGAACCCTGCTGATTTGTTGAACTAAAGGAGTTTCTTGTTGCTGTCTGTCCGTCCCACTCTATCCATGTTGCTGTGGTGCGTTTCCGAGTGCAGAAGAAAGCCAGCCAGTGGTTTTAATCATGGCTACCTCATGCTGTGTCTTCTCACTACTAGTTTTCTTCCTCTGGAGCTCCATGTCTCTGCTAGCCCTCATTATTGACAGCTGAAGTGTGGCTGCACAATAGAAAGATATCGGGAAAGGATCTTTGCAGTAGAATCATACAGTAATGAGAGATCGGTCTTAATCAGTTTCATTAGTTTGGTTAAAAACGATCTCCTTCCATATTTCTAATTTCATTTGCTTTGCTATAGAAACGAACAAGAATCAGCAAAATGTAAAACATCATATTCTTCTGTGACCAACATTGTTTCAGATGTGTTGTAGTCATTTATACTACATGAGATTTGAACCCTCCATCAACACATTTCTTTTGTATTTGCCTTGTCTGTGTGAAGGACGACATATAAAGCTGCCGTCGTTACAGTGATGAAATGATGCTAACTTTATTTTCTTTCTCCTTCTTGCTGTATCTCATCCAGAGCTCCAAAATCAGTGGCCTACCAAAGACAGGATCCCCTCCTCCATGGCTGGTCAGTATCTATATTTAGTTGTACGGTACATTACTTTAATACGACTTGACAGTAGGCTGACCTTTTGCTCGGTGTATAGTCAAATTTAGCTAATCAATATGTTTCATGTGGCTGGCCAGTTTTAATAGAGGGGTCATTTGTTAAATTCGACTGGATGTTAATATAAGATGGTGCCTGTTAAGTTAAAGGGATCGATTTGCAGATTAATATGGCCGGTCTTTTTCCATCTCTATGAAAAAGATTTCAAATGTAAAAACACAGGTGCTCAGTCTGCTGACACAGAACCTGTCAAACAGCGTGGAAGATTAGGTCCAAAACTAACCAAAAAAATATGCAAACAATGAAGAGTGTTTGTCTCATCCTTCAAATGGCCAAATCTAAATGGACGGGTTGTCCACTATCTGTCCACAATAAGTGGAAACCTGCTAATAAAGCCCATTTGTACCTGCTATTACCAACCCACTGTGGCTAGTGGGATGAAAAAGGGATTTTCCTGTAAGCCTCATATGGGAATGTATCCATGTTAATTATGTTGTTGCTGAATTAGAATCATTTCTCCTGTTTTGTAGCTGGACATGAAGTATTTATCTCCTCTGCTGCTGGCTTACGAAGACCGGATGAACGAGAAAGATGCACTTCTTCAAACCACTGAGGTAAAGGGTTTGTGACGGATTGTATCCACGTGTGCTACTTTCAATCTCAATCAGTTGTCATCTCTTCTGTCAAGAGAATGTGGCTTTTCTTATCAGAGTTAGGAGCAGTTAACCAACGTTTGATATGCTGCCTTGGATATAACGAATGGGATCAAAACCTACAATACAGGTGGTGGTAAACATGAAGGTTTACAATACATAGGGTGCTAGCTAGGAGGTGAGGTAAACATTGAGACGCACAAATAGCACTTACAAAACCAAAATCATGTCTTTTTTTCCCAATTGATGACAGTTTTTCTGTTGAGGAATGTAGCACATTCTGTCAATTTCATCTTGTGGTAGAACATAGCTTAAAGTCTCAGGATGATGCCTTTATGATGCCGACACCTGTGTATTCAAGCAGGTGTGAATAAATTAAAGTTGTGTTATCATTTTAAAGAAAAACAGTGGCCCTTAGTTATTGTAGAGGTTGTACAGCTGTGATTGAACATAGTGTAATGAAGCTTTTGCAAATAACGGACAAACATTCAGCATTCAGTTTAACTCGCTGCATAATTAAGTTGCTAACGATGAGACTCCATTCAGCAGGTATTTGTGCACTGAAGCGATCCAGTTTCACATTAAAGGGAGTTGTAATTGTGCCACTGGGGCAAGCATGTCCAGGCTTACTGGAAATAACACCACCAGGACAACCGGCGAATCAAGTCATCGCCCCAGTGAAGGACTGTGTCTCCCCGGGGAGACCTTTAAACCTCGGCTCAGGGCTGGTAGTAGAGCACAAGATGTAGTTTTTGTTTTGCTGTCACCAGTTTAAAACTTCAGATTTTTTGTCCTTGTGTCTGCAGGAGGAGGTGAAGAGGCTGCGTGTTCATGTAGAGGGAGTGGTCAAAGAAAACGAGAGACTCCACGATGAAATTGCCAAGAGCAGCGTAGTCAGCCAGAGGGACAGGTAAGAACAAATATATGGTCCGCGTGTGTACTGGTTCAGCACTGTCAGCACTTGCTTGGCCTTCACCACTCATTCTCCTGAAGTGGTTCCAATTAAATGACTCTTTTATTCTCCCCTGCTTCAGTAATGGCTGGCCGTAGCTTCTATAGCATGAAAAAAACATAATGAAACGGTAAAACCTTTGCATCTTTCTGCGAACTACTATTTTTTTTTCTTGACCTTCTAGTTTGAATGTTGCAGGCTGATTGCAAGTAGCGCTGGTCAGATAATTGCAGTGACTTTATGTGAAACAGCAGCAGGTTCAGACATTTTAACGTCTTCTGAATGATTATTTAATACCGTTGAATCAAATCAAGAATAATGTGATTTCTCAACTGGCAGTCGTGTGTGTTGACGCTTGCTACATTTGCATGCATTTACATGTAATTCATTTTCCAAGTGCTCTTACCAAAAGCAGAACACTGAATATTGAACAGTAGTTTACTGTCCAGTATTCATGATAAGACAGCACCACCACTTGAAGTGAAGGTAGGCCAAATTCATTTATTTATGATCATAAGAGCGAAGATGACTGCAGGTTGTAAACTGAAGAAAGAATTACTTGAACTATTTTCAGTACACCAGTCTGCATACAAACCAATCAGCTCAGTGATTCTCAGTCCGACACTTTCAAATAAAACAACTGTTATTACTTGCAAGAATCAATATATGCTGTTAATGTATGTTAGCAGCATACTTCATCTTTAAAGGGTCTTTAAAGTTATGTTCATGGACAGATGAATGATTCTGGACCAGCCGTAGATGCTTCAAAGCTAATCTATATGTAGTTTAATATATGTACTGCTAGTATCACATTCAAAACATCCGGTCTTTATATCCAAAGTTTGACTTTGGCAGTATGTGTAAATTTCATCTCTGGCCAGTCCCAGTTGAAATAAGGATAATTAGTGATATTCTGTCTTTTTGTTTTGATAGTTGCTCTATTCATATTGATCAATTAACAGCTTTTTGTTCTGTTAACTTAGTGTTGTCATAACCTCTCTCTCCTTTTCTTTCTCTCTGCAGTCATCAACTTCAACAACAGGCCTTTCTGGTTTTGCAGGAGAACCAGGTTCTGATTGATCAGCTCGAGGCTCAGCATGTTAAGGCCAAGGCCAATGACAGCAAACGCCACTCTGAAGGTACAGGATATAGGGAAAGACTGAAAACCTTGAGAGTGTTACATTAGATACATTCTTCCAAAGGCAGGTACAAGAATAACCTAAAACTGAAGAAAAAAACTATTCTGCTTCCTTTTCTCTGTCCTGCACTACTTTCACTCAAACTGTTTGTTATACTTTTCCTTCTCTCTTCGTTCTCTCCATAGTAACCAAGGTGTCTAAGCAACTGATGTTGCTGGAGGTGGAAAAGCAGCATTTGCAGGAGGGCCTGGAAGAGAGCAGGAGGGAGTTACAGAAACATGTGAAGGAGGTCCAAGTCCTGCAGGCCCGCCTGAAGGATGCCATCACCTGGGACGAACACTGCAGCACCGCTGGGCAACTCAGACGGTAAAAGCACTCTTTCATCTCTTTTTTTACTCAATATTTCTGCCTCTAACAGATTAATTAATCAGTGTTAAAACAGTTCTGTATCCCAATTTGTTCTTGTTTTGAAGTGAACATCGAAGAGTTTATATTAGCGACACACAGGCTGGTTTGCTGTATGTTAAGTGAAGGTGTGCAGTTAGCTTTGTTTACCTTTATTTCAGTTTAGAAATGGATGGAATTTGTGGGATATAAAAAGCACAAGACAAGAATAACAACAACAGTCTCGCCTGAAGCATTTCATTTTCAATTTCAATACACGGGGCCATTGGCGTGTGACAAAAAAAATGAATGTGGTGAGGTGTGATCATAGCCAGTGGGATTTTAACAGAAAACTCATATTCTTTGCAAATAGATAAAACAAAAAAGGTTGTATAGGATTACTAAAGCTGAGGCAAATATCTTTAGGTTGCATTTTGGATCATTTTTGCATCATATTCATTTGTCAATAGAAATCAGTGAAACAGCTCAGGGTGAATGGTAGATGGTGACACACACATATACCAAGTACATACAGTACTTCAAGCCAAATGAGGGCACCGGTGCATTGATGCATTATTTAATAACTGGATACATTTTGTTGGGATGTGCTGTAACTTCTTCTCTTGACCCTCAAGACAACTGGAGCAGCAGGAGAGCAAGAAGAAGAGTGAAATGGACCAATTGCTTCTCAGAGTGTCCAGCCTGCAGGAGGAGAATAGGAGTCTGGCTCTGGACAAAGCCAGACTGTCTGCTGATATAAAGACAATAGAGGCTGAGCTGCAGCTCTCCAGACAAGTGAACAGGTAGTGAATATATATATATATACACAGCGTTCTTTGTCTGCCCTTATCTCACACATGAAACCTGATGCATTGTTTTTCTTATTGAGGGAAGTGCTCAGCACTGCTGGGCCCAGAAAGTCTTCAGCTTATTATTGTTATTGCTTTTACGGCTGCTGAGTTTAAAATGTACAATTCATAGTCATATATACAGTTTCATTTGGCATATTCTAAAATCTGTGAAGGTTTTGCAAAAGGTATCCAGTATGTGGATTTACTGAAAATCTGATGATGACAGTGACAATGACGAACAAGCAGTTCTAAGTCTTCTAAGATTCGTGTGTGTGGATGTATCCTGTTGCCAAACCCAAATTCACTTCCCTGAATAGAGGGTCTGGCCAGTGACCACACTCAATGGGGGATTATTTTCTAGTAGTTACATCCTAGTTGGAGTATACTTCTTGTTAATTTCAAAACTATTGGAGCAGCCTTTAACCAATCAGCATCATTGACCACCATATGAAGGATGTTCTGTGAGCAGAGTGCAATGCCAAGTAACTAAATTAACACTGAAGACTTTCCTTTCCTCAAAGCCGAAGCTAGCCTTGCTACAACTGTTTGTATCGTTCCATCCAGCTCTACCACCCCCACATGTAGACACTCTGGACCCCAAAGCATGAATCAAGAGACAGGATTCAAAGTTAAAGTCTTTACTGATCATTTACAAAAATACACAAGGAGGAGGCAAAACCCTCAGAGTCCAAGAAAACACACTGAGGTTGTTAGAGTCAGTCTAATCTGGATATATGGTCAATGAATTCAAAATCAATGAATTTTTTCTTCTTCATGTTTTAACATTTTTAAAACACTTACACTTTTTTTTTTGCTGGAGTATGGCTCTTCTTATCACTCCATAACGTAACTGTATTTGATTACTTACTTAGTGGCTCCTTCCCTCTGCAGAGTTTAAAAAATATGCTCACTATGATCATGAATGTCTTAGTACTTTGTGAGCGATGTCATTGAGCACACTGGTGCTTTTCAACAGCTTATAGTCTTATTAGAGTTCAGATCAGGTTTTTCTCCAGTGGGGCTGATTTATTTTTGTCTGGGGTGACAGCTGTTCTAAAATCTGTTCTGGCCCAGAACCGTCCTCTGCTCCCAGAAGACCACTGCTCAGATTAATGTGGACTGTCTGATTCTGACGTGTGAACACTGTCAGAAGGTGTTTGATTAACCAACAATGTTTTCACTGTTGTGTACAGATGGCAGGGCCTCCAGATACCTTCCAGCTAACTCTTTTGTCTCTCTTCTCTTCCTTTCCCTTCACCTCTCCCACACTTTCTCTCTCTTTTTGCCTAAACTCTTTTCCACTCCATTGGTTCTCCTGTGTTTTGCCCTCCTTCTCTTTTTCTTCCTCTCTTCTTTAATTCTCTTTCACCTATTCTCTTGCTCACTGCTCTGCACCACTCAGGAAGGCAGAGAGCAGGCTGAGTGTACTGAGGGGACAAAAGGAGGAATGTGTGCTGCAGGAGGAAAAGGCTCGGCATTACCTGGAAGCTGTCATTTCTGTGGCAGAGCACATTTCCCAGGAGAGAGACCAACTATTACACATGGTACAACTGATGCTACTGATAACAACATTTGTACAACCTTTGTGAGATCTCTTTCATTGTACAAAAGCTAATTACTATGACTTGAAAATTACTTTCTCTGAACTTCTATTCTCTCTGAGCTTTTATGAGTTTTTGGCAGTATTTAATATTGAGGATTACCATTGAAATTCAATTCAGTGCAACATGAGCACACATAACAATGATTTGAATTGTTTCTGGAGCTGCAGATCTTTTTAATTTGGCCTTTAGGCTGGTGCTAGAAATGCAGGCTTAGTCAGCTGGCAAGAAACCGTTGAACTGAAATGCAAGGCAGAATTCAGCAGGCAAGGCTTAAAGGCATTTTTTCACTTGGTCAACTTGTAACAGGTGTGTAGGCAGGTGGGACTTAAAAAAATACAACCATAGAAGAAGCAGCCAGGAATCGGTCATGTGCGACAGCAGCAGCAAGGGAACACAGACAATTTGGCAACCCAGATAAAGCAGCGCTTCACATAAACTGGGAAGCTAATGAGTACTAAAGAGCAGCGGTGCAGCATGTGGCCGGAGACAGATGTTCTATGAAGGCAGGAAAATCTATTTTTGTGCTTGCTGTGATGTGTCATCTATCAAACAGAGGCAGTTTGCCTGTCATATGTACTGTATGCTGTTGTCATGTCAGCATAAGTGTGATTGATTAAGCATTCCTCTATATTTACTAAAGCGCCTGATAGACCTTTTTTCCATTTCATTTTGAAAAGCTGTTGTCGAAAAAGCACAGCAATAATTGATGACATTACAAACAACTTCATTTTATTCAGGTGAGAGGGGTCCAGGTCCAGGTGTATTGTGCATGCTGGCTCACTGTTATGGTATGTGACTGCTCCTAGTCATATTGCAGTCACAACAATGGCTACTACATTTACCTTCTGCATTCCAGTGAGATGTTTCATCAGTTTCATCTCCGCCTCTGCTGGATGTGCTGCTCTTTCTCACTAAGCTCTCTCTGCCTGCTCTCTTTGGGGAGACATCGTTCCACTGTTCATCTAGGACATTCGTGCACCTGAGAGATGTGTCGATGGATAATATATGCATAATATATGCTTCATAGCTCATGTAGAATTACTGACATGAAGTAGGAGCCCAAAGATTTGGCTAAATTATTGGGGAGAGTTGAGCTGCAGCTGGAGCAGATGTTTTCAAATCAGCTGGAATGACACTTAATCGATTGTGTTTGATCTCTTTGAGAATCCCAGTGCTGAACTATCTATCAGAGCTGTATATACTGCTGGCTGTAACAAGCTGCTGCGATAGTGCACTGAATGCAAATAGAAAGACTCAGGCTCCAACCAGTGAAGGTGTTGGAAATATACTGCGTCAGTGTATTTGCTACATACTTGTGAGAAGGCTATGCATTTGTATCCCAAAAATGACATCAAATATATTCAAAGATGTCAACTTTGTGTCTCAGTTCAATACACAGGGAAAACTGAGATCTGTTTACAGCTGCAAAAAAAATCTAAACAGGGTCAACAGAAAACAAGGTATTTGATATTTCACTTTGGTCAAAGGCTATAAGCCATCAGCATTTTTATTCACTTCAATAGTCCTCAGTTGAAAGAGAGGGATGATGGGAACAGAGGAGATCACACAGTAATGTTTTCAACTGTGTTTACTTTGACTGATTTTATCTACATTCTTCTTGAACTTGGAGTAAATATTCTCATGGAAAATGTATTTTTTTGGCTGTGGATCAATGTACAGTATTGATTAACAAGTGGGCTCATCATTCCGTTAATAGCAGCTGTTGTTCTCCGAGTCTTCATACCGTTCTGAAATCACAACTTTTAAAGGACTTTTGTTTTCAGTATTCGGGCAGTAAACGCTCTTCAACGTCGGTAGATTCAGTCTTAAAAAATGAGAGCACTTCAAACCAAAAACAAGCGCTAACACAAACAAATAGAAAAGAAAAAAGGTATCTGGCTCATTGTTTGGCAGAGGACCTGAGAATTCGTTTTTTCTGGTAAATGCTAATAGATACAAGGACTTTGCCAAACGTTTGGAGGAAAAGCAAGCGCTCGTCATGTGTAGAAGGTCAGACTGACGGTACATTAGAGGTCTGAAGCTTACAAGCACCCATTTGTCTGGATGAGGACACGGTGACTACAGCTCTCTCTGTGTGTGAGTGTGTGTGTGTGTGTGTGTGTGTGTGTGTGTGTGTGTGTGTGTGTGTGTGTGTGTGTGTGTGTGTGAGAGAGAGAGAGAGAGAGAGAGAGAGAGAGAGAGAGAGATGTGGTTGTTCAGAGGTGGGGGCGTATAATGTGAGCAGTGCAGCTGTTTAATTTTGTGGATTTAAAGATAACGAGCTGATCTGTTGAAATTTAATTATAGCCTCTTTCACCGACCTGCAGGGACTTTTTTTAATTTTTTTTTATTAATGTCACTTAGCTATTAAAATACGTGGATTATAGTGGAGGTAAACAAATGTAATGGTGTGTTTTGCCTCTTTTTGAAGCTCTACAGAGCCTTATGTTCCTTTTGTGTTGTTTTTAAGAAGACTGTAATGGAAGTGCACGAGCTGACGTTGATGTTTTACCGTTTGTGGTTCACCCATTCAGCTGCACTGGATTACTGTAAAAGTTGGCAGCATTTTTAAGTCTTTCCTTCTTTTTCTTTGTCCCATTCTCCACAATCCCTCCCTTTCTTCTTTAAATGTGTGTTGCACTCTCCCTCTGTGCCCCTCTCTTAGATCAGTAACCCTCCATCTTCCCTGTCTACCTCTCTAGGCTTCAGGCCTTCAGCAGGAAAAGCAGGGATTCATCAGCAGCATTCTGAACGGCACGGTTCGATTCGGAAAGCTACAGAAAGAAGTCAAGGTAAGTTCCTCTGTTCAAACATTACTTTCACAGTACGATCAGGTCCCCCCATCCTCCCCCCAGGAAAAATCCAGGAAGTTCTGCATGCTCTGTTCCAAACATGGGGAGAATCTGCCAGCAACGTCTGCTCTAAAGCTGCTCTGCTTTAATGCAGGCAGGGGAATTTGATCTCAATCCCTGATGCCAGACGAGCTTGTTAAGCCTCAACTCATCCGACTGAACATTTTTCGTTTATTTTGCTCAAGACAATCATCAAGTCTCCTTCCCATTGATCAGCCTACTCCACTGCAATTGATAAACAATCTGCTATCAGCCTCCACCGCTCTGAAAGCATGAATTGATGAGCAGTTGTGTCTCTCAGAGTGCTAGCTCTCAAACGGAGTTCAATGAGTCTTGAGGACTTCATTTTCCACCTTATGTTCCCCCTCTCCAACAGATTGTAGAATAAGCACTGCACCCTGTCAGCATGTTAGATGTAAAGAAAACACCAGCACAGTGATCAGCAGTAATAACATGGCTGCTGTTTGTGCTTTGCTCCACTGGTCATGTCGAGTTCCCCTGACACTGCTGCTGCTATTAGTGAATTTATTACATGTTATTAGTATTCGTGCTGCTTTCTAAGAAATCATACTTACCACTATTCTGTCAGCTGGAGACGTTCCCATATATTCATTTAAACTGAATTCATTGATTTTTTTGTGCAGATATGTAAAACTTAGACCTGTTTTTATAGATCCTGCACAAAACAGACATGATTAAAAACATAGTGAAGCAGCAGGCAGGCAAGATATATTTAATCATAAACAGAGAACCCTGCGGGGGAATGCTAAGAAGCGTAGCAACTGAGCACAAGACTGATGGAAACGTTTGAGTTTATAGGGAACATTTTAATGACTAAATTTCACATTAGATTTACAGATTTTTCCAGCTGCGAGGTGAGGATTCACTAACTATTTTACAGCTTAACTAAACTGACCTCAACCGAAACGCTCACATAGTGAATACTTTTTTCATTCAGGTTTTCATGGGAAGGAAGCTAACTGCAAACTTATGGACGGGGTTGTCACGATCATGAAATTTCTGTTAATGATGAATTGTCATAGAAATAATTGCAACTAATGATTAAATTTCACTTTATTTTGTTAATGTTTTTGCCACTGTTAAAAGCCTTTTTATAGTTTAAAAATACACAATATACAAATATGAAGGAGAGCCATTTATTGCAAGTGAAAATTGGAATATTAAAATAAAGATTACTTTTCTGTTTGCCTTTTAGGCTTTGTAAACACAATTTGCACAGGTCAGATATGACATAAATATCAACTTTAATATACAAAGCCTGTTACTTAAATATAAAAAAAACATTACTGTCAATGACAAGTACCCGTAGTCAAATAAACATTCAGCATTATTAATGGTTGTGCAAAACAATTGCAGTCAGTCCAAATAACTGTAATCAAGCAATTATGTAATAACTGTGACAGGCCTGCTTGTGGATGCAACATTTGTTTATGTGTTTAGTCTCAACTCTGGTGTTTGTTATTGTTGTTGGATGTTCTGGTACTCAAGTGTAGATGACGGTAACAGGCACATCTGGGGACAGAGATAGTTACACACTGGATAACGGAGCCTCTTTTTTCGTCCTCATCCATCCTTTGACACTGCTTTGACAGCAGCCATTCCCATAGACATAAAATTAAGCCTATTCAGGTGAATCACCATGGCAACCTTTTCTACATTTACCTGCAGAGCCATCGTGGTTTGTATCTCACCGCTGTGGTTGACAGCTTTTTTTTATTGTTTGTTTGTTTATGTCAAACATTAACATGAAGAAGGGCCAGCAGTATTAGTGCCTTGCTCCAGGGCCGGTGGTCTGTGTGTTCAAGCTATCAGCAGTTGTTGTCACTCAAGCCACAGCAGGGAAAAAAGCATCGCTCAGTGGTTCTGACAACCTTATTAGTGTCTCTATAGCAACAGCCCAGAGAGAAAGAGGAGGGTGTGTGTGTGTGTGTGTGTGTGTGTGTGTGTGTGTGTGTGTGTGTGTGTGTGTGTGTGTGTGTGTGTGTGTGTGTGTGTGTGTGCGTGCGTGTTCCACAGGTGGTGATAAGATGTTTGTTGTGTACATGAACATTTTATTCCTGTTATACCTCATCAGTCATTCTCCCTCATTCCCTGCCAGCAAAACTAGAAATCAGCTAAGACGAACACTTAAACGTGAAAGTATTCCTGTTTTTCATGGTGTTCTAGCAGTTAAACTAAAGCTGATGATGTAGGGGTTGTTAAATTATGGGCTGTTATAAACCTGCCACAGTGTAGTAAATGAGTCACATTGAGGTACGATATAAACAGGGCTGTTCATATAATTACAAACAGATTAATGATGGATATAACGTGAAAATATAAAAATTGCAAAGTACAGTATGAAATGAGATGATGTTTTCATGTTTCTGATATACTGAATATCAGATATTGGATTGTAATGTAAATGGAAGTTAAAACCATATCATATTTTTCCTATGAATTACTTTAAGGAGTAATTTATTGGTCAAAATTAACTCTTTTTCTATGAATTAATCAATTAACTGACTTATCATTTCAATAATCATGTTTGCTGTGTGAGTGACAGCTGTATAGAGAAAACCTTTCTTCAACCTGACCCATAGTGACTTCATTATCAGACACAGCAGAGACCACAAACAAATAGGAAAAAAAAACGCAGCTCCAATTGAAACTGGTCAATAATAAAAAAAATTAAAAAAAAATGTAGGAAGTTCACATCAGCCAGAACGAGACCTTTCCTTTTCTGGTTTGTCTTTCTATTTCTGAAAGTTTTCATAATTAAATGGAATATGATGCAATGATGGGTTAACATCAATTGCTAATTTTTATTCGACACAAGTCTGCATGGATATTAGTATTTATGTCAGTATTCCACACATAAGCTTCTGTGTTCTTCAGAGGCCTTTCAACCTCAGCTAACGACAAACTAAAGATAGGAAACATTTTGGTGTGATGTTGGCCATTTACAGACCATAAATGATGACATCACAAATCACCAGTTACTCACAGATTCATAGCATAACACAATAAACCTCCTGTCAGACTGGGGAGTGGTGGAAATATTCATAGCCCTCTACCAGAGAAACTTGTTTTTTTGTCATTAACTCAAGTTGTTGAATAGGATTGATTTATCATGTTTCTTTTATTGGTCTTCACATGAACATGCATTTTTACTTTTTCACAGAAATGTGCATATTCAAAGTTAAAAGCCGCATAATTCAACTGTGGCAACATAATTTTGGAGGGCACTGTGCAGTAAGTGGAAGGGAAAAGAGAAAAGGATCCATATTTATAAACAGAAATATATTTTATCTCAAGTTTACTCACATAAATTGCTGAAGGCTACAGAGGTTTTTCATTCTTTTGATGCCAAAATCTTTTTAAAAAAATCTACGGATGTTAAAATGACCTGCTAATATAAAGTTATTCATCTACAGTGTTCTCTTTATACATCAACGTGGTTTGGTACACTACAACAAGTTGCAACTTTTCAGAGTGGGATAAAATCAATGAGAAGATAAGATAAGTCTATATGTATATATTCGGTCAGGAAGATAAAAATACATTTTACAGTCAGTGGAAATCAATTTAATTCACCCCAGGATAATGATTCTGCTATGGATCAGTCACAAGTAGCTTGGCTCCGCCCACCTACTGCTCACACCTTCAGTCTTCGCTGGGATATAGTCTAGAAACCCAGTTCGCTTCAAGGTTCCCTCAGCCACTCTGAAGGGCGGTGGGAGAATTTTGGCGAACGGCATCCGGTATATGGTGGTCAGTGGCGATTGATGAGCAGCCGCTCCAGTAGTTTTAAAATGAACCCGAAGCCGACACTCGCTAGGATGTAACGAGTAGTAACAATCCTCAGTGGACCGTGTTCACACCTGTATTTTCGTGCTGTGAATTTGGGTGCGGTGACTCCAGGCTAAGTCTCGAGTGCTCGGTGCAACATTAACGCGTGACCTCAACCGTCTCCGTTTCATCACGTCAAATAATATCTCAACAATATATGGTCGCTCCACTTCTGTCAGCCGTTTTACAAATGTTACATTTTAAAGCTCTCTAGTTATTTTCTCTGACAAACATGAACCTGGAATTACAAGTGTTTTACTTTTTTGCCTTATGTCCTTAGCTGCTTATGTCCCATTTGTACAGTAATTCACTGCAGCTCATGGGGACCTGATGAAACACTCATCCTCACAGCGTGCAGCGCGTCACTGTGATTGAGATGATGTTTTTTTCCATCTGAAATACTAAATAATTCTAGGCTTTGCTTTCTTTTTGCAAAGCTCCTCCTAAAGGTCCATGCCTCAATGTGTTGCCACCTTATCAATTTGAAAATATAGGGATTGTGCGTTAAGTGTGTGCTATAACGAGAAAGCAGATCGTGACTACATTATTCATATGTAATTAAAATTCATGCTCCTCCATCTTTGTGAAACTACCTGAAAATGTTCAATATTTTAGTGAGTTCATGTATAAATATAGCCAGGTCACATGTTTGCTTGACCCATGCTGCTTGACATCAGTGTAAGATGATTTCCCCCTAAAATTCGACTTTTTTTTTCCCCCCACAAGAATATTCACATGTAGAGTAGCGATCTCTTAATCATAGGATCACATGAATATTTGTTGTATCTGCTCTCTCATGGTGTTGTGACTTTTGGCCTTAGTCTCTTTATCTTTCTGCTTACTGTTGGAGAAATGAATTATTCTTGCGTGTACCTCGCTTGATCAATTTGGCTTATTGTGTTTGAAAGCTGAAAAGCGAACTGAACGCACTAATTAGTTGCATTTTCACCGAGACAGAAGCAGTCGCTATGAAATCTTATAACAGAGAGGTCAGTGGGTTATCCTCAGTATCTTGGACCGGGTTCTCTTGGACTCAATGCTGTCTTATACTTGGAGCAAATTGGTAGTTGTCTTCTCAGATGTAGGGCAGGAGAGTTTTTTTTTTTAAATGTAACCTGCCATTCAGCTGAGAAAGATGAAAGGTGGGGTCCTGCAGATGTCAGCCGGTACAACCAGCAGGGCAAACGCTCCACTGACAAGCACACTATCTAACAGATCTGACCAACTCGAGCAGAAAATGAAATCTCTTTCTCCTGTCTGACCTGCTGCTGCTGTCTGTTCATGTTCTGTGCTTCTTTTTCCTTCTTCTCATGTCCGTCTCCAGCTGGTTTTACCGTCTCAACGGGTTTCAGCAGTGTATGGCTTCGTTGCTCTGTATCTTTGACTGTCGCGCTTATTAAAAAAAGATGTGAGGCTAATTAAGAATCTGTCATTCTGAGTTAGCATCATTAATGGTGAAAGGACTGATTCCTTTCTTGTCTGTCTCTTTGGTGAACCACTTTCTTGTTCACAGCTGACAGTTATTTTGTGTAGCCAGACCTCCATCTCATCAAACTTATGGAGGTTTGGAGAAAATCTTGTTAAAATTTGGCAAAGGAGTCTGCCGCAATCCAGTTGATTGGATATTAAAATGGCCACTTTAAGGAATCAACACAGCTGCTTTGTCTTTCTGTGAAATTACAAATATGCTCTCACTTTTGTGATTTTATTGGTTTGAAGTATGAAAGCAGCATCCTCTGTTTTTGAGCTTGATGATACAGACAAGATTAAACCCGTTATGACAATCAAAAATCAGACTGAAGCAGCAGGCACAAGCAACAGATAGAAAATAAGTCTCCATTTATTTCATTGTCTTGTAGCATCTGTAATCAGCAGTCTGGTACTAAGCTGAGAGCTGCAGTCAGTATATCATAGACAGAAACGCAGTAAAATTTCCAGGGGTGGGTCCAGAGACACGTAGAGAAACACTGGATGAGAGAAGGAAACAAAAATTTAGCGTCCAAACACCAGAGAATTAACATGACTTCCATTATACAGAAAGGGCTTATCACAAATTGAATTCTCTTCCCAAAATGCTACATTTGCATTTCAAAAGAATCATTACCTGAATTCTTTTATTGAATATGTGAAATAATACTAATTCCAGGTCCCTCAGTTATCAACATTGTACAGAAAAGGTTCTAAATAGACCCCTAAGAGAGAACTGGAGCCTGCTTGTGCGTACAAAAAAGGTTGTATTAGTCTATGCGCATAATTGCTCCATCCAAACCCGAAACGAATCAGCACTGATAAAACCACAACCACAACTCATGAACAGAAAGTTCCACTTCCATAATGAAACACTCCTATAAAACAATTCATAGTCTAAACCTTTTATTCAAATGCTGAAAATGTCAGTCATTGTTTTGGTGGGATTTTATTACAATCACAATGTCTCAGGACAAATTTCTGACACCATAATATGTATAGAGCATCAAAATGTGTATTGAACATAAGAACAACTACTTTTTTGGACCAAGAGAAGCTTAAAGCTTCAGTAGTCTTTGTCAGAAATAGCTTCTTTTTTTTTTTTTTATGTACTGTGATAAGCATCTTAAATTACATAAAAAAAAATAAAAAAAATGCAATAATGCCAAAACAACCACAGTTTATAGTGAGACTATATGCCAGGAGGGTACATGGTAGAGGAGCACTATTACATACAAAAGAATCAATATAAATAATGCACAGGATATGCACCTTGGCTTCTAGCATGAAGGTCTCGCATAAACATGCTTACCAAAACATCTACTTTGCTATGTTCAACCCAAGAATGAACTCAATGGAAAGTGTGTAGCTCGATGTTAATAACGTATCAAAAAACCTGAGGTATGATCCTAATTCATGTCTCACCTGCACCAAATCAACTCAGCACAGCAGCCTGCATGGCATGTGTCTGTTATTGTGACAGAGAGATGTAAAGGAGAAGGAATGCACATTCGATAAGCGACAGTAACCACCTCATCACACCTCCGCCCAAACCTGCAGCTGTAACAGATAATGTATTATGAGCAATTCACTGTTCTCCATGGATGTTATGTATTTAGTCGTGGCACAAATTTACATTGCTTGCAAATATGCGTTTTCCAAGTGAGAAACAATTGGAATGTTTAAAGTTTTTAAGCTAAAAGAATTTGCCAAATTAGTAGTTCTATCCTCTAGTATCCTTTACATTCTTCAAGAGTACACAGAAGTTGGCAAGTCAGTTGCGTTCACTTCTAGTTATATGACCTGCCAGTCACACACCTCAAAAAAGAGGGTTGAAACCAACCGACACACCATGATGTCATCCTTTAGTTTATGAACTTCTTATAGCCTGGAGTCTGGTTCACAGAAACCACGCCCCGAGACAAAGCCCTCTTGTGTTGACTTTTTATTTAATTAAAGAAGTTGTTGCTTTTTGAATGGGAGTTTTTTGAAACCAGAGTTTTTTTTTTTTTTTTTTAATCCAGCCCCTAGTGGCTCCCAATGGTATTACACATTAAGGCACTTCTGCATTGGCTTCACTGTCCACACCCGGAGATAGAGTATTTAAAAAAAAAAAAGATTTTTTTTTTTTTTTTACAGTTTATGGTTTCAATTAAAATATAAAGATGTTGCAACAGATTTAGTATGTCAACAGGGTCAGAAACAGCTTAATACCTGTCAAGCCAGTCTAAGAAGTGCCTGGGCTCTGAACTTCTACCCTAAAACAGACATTAGTTTTCCTCCTTATTGTTACTGGCAACTGGTGATTATCTACTTATGTACACATGCAGTTATTAAGCGATTTAATTACATCTTGAGGAAACAAACAAAAAAAAAATACACAGATTTTCAATGTAGATTACGGAAATACTTTGAATTTTGTCTCTTCAATCTACTCATATCTTCAATTCTATACTTTCCATTTTGTACATGGTATTTCATTTCTAGTGCTCTACAGATATCCACATGTTCCAAATGAGTAAATCCAACTTTCACTTCAAACTGATTGATTCAAGATTCTTCTTGGTACACCATGTTGATAACTGGAGGGCCCTGGACTATTATCAGAGCTGTTAGGTAATTCAAAGATTAAAGGTCTGCCCTCAGATGCTATGTTAGACTAGATCATACGCACAACATAGAACAAACTAAGGTCACACAAGTACGTCACAGAAACGTAGGTACAGGCTCTGCTCCCACTGACAGCTCGTCAGCGGCTCTGTTCCTCTTGGCCAAGCTGGTGTCTGTGTTGCAGCAGTAGGCCTATCAAAAGCACAGCACATCACCATGGGTGGTCTTCTTATTTCATCTCAAAGGCCCTCACTTACTGCTAGGCTTGTGTAAGCCTGTGCAGGAGAGGATATAATTTTCACCCTTATCTATCCACCCTAAATGCCTGTTGTCTGCAGCTAATTATGTCTGTGTCCAAGGACCGGTTTTAGGTCCTGTCAGCCCCTGGAGGAGCAGTCACACATGCCCTGACACAGGCACTGGCAGAATCCATAGACCAGGCAAACTGTCAGGCTCGATGGCACTAAGCTAACGCAGACGATGCCCAGAGTCACTCTCTGGATCACCAACAAGTAGATTCCTAGAGGCAGCGAGCCAAAGTATAAGAAACCCAGCAGCCAGACCAGGATACGCGGGACATGAATGCAGAACTTGGACAGGGCGTCCTGATCGGGGGGCCCGTTGGAGCCGATCGATACCGAGTCCAGACTCTGCTCAGCATACGCATCAGAGCTGCCATTCTGGCTCGGGGAGCGCTGTGATTCCCTCTGCACCTCCACGATTGTTATGACCAGGCAGTTGGAGGAGTCATGAGAAGGGCTGGATGAGGAGAAACTCTTAGGAGTCAGAACCACCTCCTTGCTCTGGTCCGAGCTCCAAGACTTGTCCCGCATCGCCAAGTGAGATATGATGTTAACGTCGTCAGGCAGAGCTGAAACTTCGTACTCCGTGATCTCAGTTTGGTGTCGGCAAAAGGGGCAAGAGATGCAGCCCGCGCCATCAGCAATGTCCAGGATCTTAACGAGGCAGCGGGTGCAGACCCGGTGAAGGCAGTCCAAGATCTTAGGCTTGCGGTTGTGGACATTGTAGCGCTGGTAGCAGATTTTACACTCTAATTCCTCTGGAGGAGGACAGTCCTTCTCCTCTGACTCAGTCTGAGGTGAGCTCATGTTCAAGTCATGTTCTGTGGAAACATAAAGGCAGATGGAAGAAAATAGTTAGAGAAACAATGACTTTATCTATTCCAGCTTCACATGTGACTTTGACACGGATGTAAGAGAAGGGAAACAAGAGGACGTTTGTGACTACAGTATCTTGTGTTTCTGTACCAGGCAGGAAAAGGTCCGGGCTCCGCCTCCGTCTTTCTGCTTTGACTCTTGTTTACCTGATGGTTATGAATGATTTATGGTTTGGGATTTGGATCGGGGTGTCATCCCAGTGCCCTTTATGGGAAGGCAAGAGCCAGTAGTGATATTGATCTTTGGGGAGGCGGTGTCGGAGAGAGTGGCTCCTACAACATTTTTGTTGATTCAATGTTTTTGTGTTTTTGTTTTGTGCAGCCCTTGAATTACAGGTTTCACATGGTTCTTTTTAGGTTTTTAATTCATTCAATTCTCCTTGGACTATATAAAGCTCTGTTTAGCTTAGATCTACAACCAAAAATATGATTTAGTTGGTATTGGTCTGTTCCTGCTCAAGTCATCAGGTCAAATGCAGGAAATCAAAATGATTATAACAAAACTGTAAAAACTAGACAGAACAACACAGTATTTGTTGAGTGCCAAAAATAAAACTTAAAATTAGAGCCTGACTGATACTAGATTTTGAGGCGGATACCAATATGAAGGATATTCATATGACAGCCAGTATTCTTTATTTACATACTATAAAGCACATATAAACACAAATTATTTTGCAACACTTTTGACACTTGTCACAAAAATGTATTTGACTGTTTTTACAGTTGATTGTCCCCACTGACATCAGTGCACTGGAAGAGTAAACTTCAGTGGAAATTTAATCATTTGAATTTAATTAAAAAAAATTCTGCATTATCCTCCACGTAAAAAAGTTTTTATATTGGCCAACATATACGCTGACACAGATATATCTATAATTGGCCCACCTACAATTTATTATGACTTGAAGTCATGAATTTTTGTCACATGACTCAGTACTCCACATGTACTCAAAATCACGGCCACATGAGTTGAACACCTTACAGCAATCACCAATCTCTCAACCACCTGCAGTGTAGAAACGGGTTCAGTAAAGGTTTACACAAGCTTGTGTACAAATCATCAGCACTCTTATTTTCATCCCTGTATCAGTAGGCTACTAGTTGCAGGCATCTCCAGGGGGATTGTACATACAGTAATTGCTGACAGCTACCAAAGTCATAAAGTGTTGAGATGAGAAAAGCCAGTTGATCAGTTGGCTCCATGGAGAAATGGCAAGAAACTGTCAGTCATCATTAATGAGGTGAAATCGCTGTGAGCATGAATCCATAAACCTCATGCATGAGTAGGAGGGGGCTACAGACACCCCACCACCTGAATCCACTCCAGATGGAGATCCCTCTCTGCAGCTACATGCTGGAAACAATCTTTTTCAGATTTCAAGATCTTCATTATATAAAAAATAAAGTGTCAAAACTGATACAAAGATTAAAAGTTATTACTTCAGTGTTTTGGAGTGTTTTCTCTGACTTTAATGACTTTATTCATAATTTGAGTCAAATGTTTTGAAGCTTTTGAGAGTATTACGAAATGTTCCTTATTGAGAATTTGTCTAAACAGTTTTTATTCAAAAATCTAAATCTGGCATCGTGTGTCTTGAGAAATCTATATATCTTCTTTATGCGTCTATAATTCAGATTTATATTTCTTTTTAGCATTCTGATTATAACTCGGAGCCCTGAGTGGAAAAAATAAACATTTTCTTGGCTTGGGGACAACATGTTGGTACTATGATAACTGAATGGTCTTGTCTCGGTGCAGAGGAAATGTAATGCTGTGGTAATAAGATACTGGAGTCAGATGTTAATTATATGTTTCAGGGTTTTGATGTGTTTGTGTAATGGAACTTTGGTGGTTTGTGGTTATTTTTGGTGTAGTAATAAATAATATAACAGCAAAGTGTTAATCCATCAGTAAAATGATAGCTCTCAGATATTGGTGCAGTAACAAACCTTTAGTGAAATGGTGATGGATTTTGTGACAGAACTCCCGAACATCCGCGTCTTCCTGCTACTTTATTAAGAGAATGTGGAGATACGCATTTGATGTTGAAGCCGATCAAGAAAAAACATATCACACACAAACACACTAATGAATCTTACAAACCACATCAGTTCATGTAGTTTTATTCAGTTCAGACCAAACATTAGCGACGAGATGATTTGACACCGGCAACTACTCGCAGATCTCCAGTGTGCAACGTTGTGAAACCTGCCAGTTCAACATCTCCACAGCAACGACTCTGTTCGCTTCCGTTCTAACCAACGGCTTTTTAGGTTTTTCGTGGCTGGATTTGTAGCATCTGAAAACAAGAAACATGAAAACACGAGTATAGTGATAGTAATTTAGTTGCAACAATTGCATTTTTAGTAGTGATAAAACAATGAAAGAAAAATGGTGCATCGATGGAATAGCTCAGGGGGATGTATGCAAATCTATGCCATAAACATGAGACAGGGAATCGTCTGTTTTTTCATTTTCTCCCACCGTTACGTCATTTATAGGAGTTGATGGCTCCTCTAATTAATATGAAAAAATATTCACTATTACACTATCACATTATAAAACTGCATTTTTGACTTGACAAGATGAGTCACGGGCGACACCGTCAGCTGGTCTGACTCGAGCTGCAATGGGCCAGTTCACACTGCTGAAACCTTTCCCTGCAATGCTCCACAACAGGTTGGTCTTGTCACAAATCTTTGGTCGGTGTGAACTCGGCTTTACGCACCCGGATAAGACCTGACCTTTGGTTTGCCAGAAATTATGTTTGTAAGCATTTCAATGACAAATTCTCTGGATGATAATTCAACACGCAATAACACATTTGGAAATGACATTACATGAAGGACAACTACATTCACAAACATTCAGTTGTAATATAAAAACAACTGCGGATCACTTGCCAGCATTACTGTCAAATTTTTGTACTATGAAACATTTGCGCTGTAATGGGTTCTCCGATAACTCGCCTTCCAGCCACACTGTGGATTTCTTTGAATGTCCCCCAAGGAGTGGGAAATGAGTGTAATCACACAAAAGGCACCGGAGGCTTAGCGGCAGGTCTGTCATTTTCAGAGCTCGATTTCATTTTCCCATATACAGTCGGGGCACATTGCGGTATGTAGAAGAGGTTTTCTCCCTGCAGCTACTGTTGCAGTAACGGCCCAGCGGCGATGCTGGTTGTGTCAGCGTACTGGTGAGCTGTGTCAAAGATGTATCCCAACGTTAATCAGCTTGGTGCTGATAAAAGACTCTTCCTTTGTACTATGCCACTCTACTGTATATTAAATTGCCGTTCTTTTATCTCCTTAACTAACTAACAACATGACTTTCTTCGTATAAGAACAACACAAGCCCTCCTCTTAAAGGAGATTATGTATTACCTTGCAAGGACCTTGAAGTGAGTCTTGTATGTGCATTTATCACTATTTTGAAACCTCTTATTGCCTTTCATCATATAGTTTTATGCTTTGTGTTTATAAATTTGTCTTCTATATTTCTGGCCTATTAAAACTAAATGAGGGAGGAAATTCTCAATGTCTTGGATAGAGTTGTTTTTTCAGTTTCACTTGCTTCTGCAGATTTAACACAGCATTTATTTTTGATGCTCTCTTTTGAAATATAGCCTGCAGCAAAAGATGAAATATGAATTCCCACTTTATACAGGTAAAGAAATGTAAGGTAGCGCTTTGAACTGATTGATATCCCTTTTTTTCTTGTTGTGTTAGTGTGTCTGTAAACGGCTGTGTGTGCATGCGCCCCAGAAGAAAACCAACAGTTGGAGGGGGCTTCACTGTCGGTTGTGCCAAGAGCAATTGGCAGCAGTGGGGTTATTGAGCAGGTCCTGTGTCATCGGCCCCGGTGCAAATACTTTTCTCGGACCAAAATATAAGCGCATTATTGTGCGTGCACACGGGCACGGACATCCACACGCAACCACTCCAGATAATTGCAAAGTAACTTTTTCTGACAACTACTAGTCCTACACAGAGTAAATGCATGACGGCGCCTGATCACATAGGCTATCAATTGTATTTATTGAATCCATCATCGATGATGTTGTGGCCAAATGTTATGTTATTACAAACATAGATTACAGTAGGCGCACAACATATGAGAGGTAACAATTTCATTGCCACCGATTTAAATTCCGGATCTAATCCCACATCATAACAAAGAGAAACCTGTACTCACCTATTAGCAGTTCATCTTGAGGGCTTTGAGTTCAAAGTCATTAATCAAACTTCTCACGTCCAAATTCCTGGCTCTGATGTTCTGTATTGAGAGTATAGCCAATCCCCTGAGTCTTGATTGTCCCATGCTGCTTCTTAAATAAGATTTAAGCAGCTTGAGCCAACGTCCGCCGAATATCTTGACGAAAAGTTGAACCGGTGAGAAAAAAAATGTACGTTACGACCTTGACGCAAGTTATCACAAATGACAGGGAACAAGGTCATTGGACAAACCAAGTAGCAGTTCCCAGCATGCCTTCTTCCTTCATAACATTTGAAAATAAGGCAAAAAAGACAAAGACAAGACAAATATAGATACATTAAATACGTTATGATTCAGACCATAAGTGAATGTGTTAGGTTTGTGGCGTATATATTGTGCATCTATCATTTTAATACTGCACAGGGTCTGAAAGCACCTGAGCTGCATATAGCTGTGAACATTAATGGAAGCCCGTCTTGAACTGGGGCCTGAACCGTCAATAATTGCGCCAGTGGTTCTAACACGGCCTCAGAACTTTCTGAAAGCCCAGAGTTTGCGAGTTTTGCATTTTTTCCTGGGAGTAGTTTATTTTTTCGTTGTTTTTGTTTTTTTGGTGAATAGTAATTTTATATATTATAATTTTTGTCGTATAGATTTATATTTGTGATTTAAAAATACATCTGAGGACAATGTTGATGTTGCAACAGCCTCATCTTCTCCCTGCGTCACTGTGCCTTTGCATTTCCTGCATGACGTTACCTGCCTGCTAGCTTACTAAATTGTTAGGTCGTGTGGCCTCTCGACACTGTTCATGTTGCCGTTGCCTGGCAGCGGTATTCTCCTGACCTAACCACTTGAATGTCAAGCATACTGTGCGCACGACTTTCCATGTTGTAAACACAGCGTCACGAGTTCCATTTGAAGGCAGCATGGGAACTCTTTGCCCTGCACATTTGGTTCATATGATGCGTTTTAACACAATTCATGAACTTAGCATTTGATAGCCTGAACACAAACCCAAAGCCAGTTACCTCACCTCCCACATGACCACTTGTCCTTTACTACTAAGGGGAATATCTTCAGCTCTTTGTCTCTCTTCTGGCCCTCCGCCCAGCTCTCCTGCTCATCTCTGCTGATGCTTCCACCAAATAACTCAGTTAATTTTCTGCATTTAGAGGCAGCGCTCTTCAGTGCCGTTTCTCCAACCCACCCTTTTGTTGCTGTTTTCTCATCAGGATCAGTCACAACATGTTCTGGATTCTTCCTCACATCCTTAAGATTTCTTACATAGATCCCAGAATGGAACAAAAGTAATATATATATAAAAATGTTGATAACATTTAAAGACAGGAGAAGGTCAGAAATGCCATAACTGCCATAAATGGCATGATATTTCAGAAGTCATATAAGCTATGAAGCTATTGAACAGGTAATAACAGTAGAAATCCTTCATGGAGGGTGATTAGCCAGTCTCTGTTCATTAGGTCAGATGGGCATTGACTTTCTGAAAGAATGCCCAGCTAATCAGTCTGGCTTCTGCCATGCCTAAACTAATTTGTAGACCTTGCTTGATTGGTTGTGTAAGACCCAACAAAAGTCTGGTTCTGGTCTCAACTCTCAGATTGAAATCTCTGTGATTCTGGCTCTGGGTAAGTGGGCTATGGTTGAGCGAGGAGAGTTAAGCAGTTCGGGTCTTTATCTCCTCAAAAGGTTTAGGAAAACCTCAAAAAACTGCTTTTGTGAGTCATGGTTGCAGTTACTTCATTCCTCCTATTACCTCTTACTTTATCTCTATATTTGGGCATTAACAAGACTACCTCCATCTTGATAAATATAGATGCTATATAAAGATGCTATATAAAGAAAAGCCAGTCATTCATACATTCAAGACCATGAAATATAGATTGGATCGGTGGATGTTGCATTGGCAATTGCCCAACAGGCCTCCCTGTGACTTGCAGATTGTTAAATATTTCAGCCACCAGTCTGTTGCGTTAAAAACCCCTTTGAAAGATGTCGGAAAGAGGAAGCTCTTGCTGAGTCAATCCCAGGGGCAGAATTGCCCAGTTTACCCCTGCACTTGTAAAAACAAAGGCACGGCACTGGGATTGTACAAGACAAAATAAAGCTTCTAGTTATGCAACACGCAACATGTAAAGCTATTCTGCAGAGTTACACATCATCAACAAACATTCAACGTTTTGACCCTACAGAATGGTGTCTCTAAGGCCTGACAATGCATTTGTTATCTCAGAAAACATTTGCAGAGCCTTTTTTCTAATGCTTTCAAACATCAGTATTGTTTATATCACAATGTTTTCTTCCTTTTCTCCTCTTTTATCAGCTCAAAGTTACAAGGACCATTTCCACTACCAACTGCCAATATGCATAACTGCCCCTCTGTTGCTACAAATGTACATCCAGTCTCCAATCCAGCAATAAATTAATTTATGTTTGCAGTTCACACTTTCAAATGTACCAGATGCTAGCCATTCAAAAGGGAAATTAAAAGCAACAAAATGTATTTCTAACGCTTGCAAAAAGTGTCTTTAGCATTTGTTGGTAGAGGTAAACACTATGGCTGAAATTAAATTGAAATGCTGAGTGTGGCATTGTGAGGTTGCCCTTCTGTGAGGGGGAACATCCCTGTATGTGCAAAGCTATTAATCACCTCAGCCTCCATCACCAAGCAACCTTGGGCCCAACAATATTGCCCATCTCATCACTTTGCAGACCAGTTGGATAGTTCAGGGCAGCTCAGCTATGTTGTCATCTGGGACCACACACATTTGATTTGTTCTGGTTCTGCAATTTACCAGGTTTTTCCATCGTTTGTGTGTTGCCAGATTCTCTATTTCTCAACCCGGGAATTGGTTTTAGTTTAGTTGGTATATGAACACGATCTCCATTAGTGAATACCCTTACACCAAGGTGAGGAGCTCAGTTAGTCAGTGTTAACTATCCAAAAGTGTTTTAATTTGGAGCGGGACCCTCTCTTTAAATCTGACCTAACCTTGGTCCATATGTCCAGACTGAGGTCCGAGGCACATTTCACACATACTATTTTGGTTTGGACCCAACTAAAAAATAAGAGGGTCTGGACCAAACAAGGCAGGTGTGAAAGTACCCTTAGTCATGCCAGGCAGTACTTTTCCTGTCTTGTGGCCAGATAGAGGAGGAAGGTAGGATGTATTCTAATTGTATTTACAGTATGTACATTTCTCCTGTATTCTGTACCTGAAAAACGTCGCAAATACAGAAAACATTAACAATTACAGAAATACTGCAGGGTTAACAGTCAATATCTGCAATAGTATTGGAATTAAATGATCACAAAGATCAAACAAACAAAAAACATGCACCTGAATTCTCTGTTTAGTTTTGTTTCCTCACTTTGCAGCATCTTTTTTTTATTAAATGTTGCACATGGGGAGAAGATGTTCTCTTGTTTTTGTTGTATTTTATTTATTTTCCTGTGTATTCTTAAGTTGCTCAGGGCCAACATACCTAAAACAATTCATTTTCGGTGCTTTTCTACCTTTTTTGGAAATTCAGTGTCAAAGACCTATCCAGACATTCCCAGATATCTACTGGCTCCGCAAAACATCCCAATTAGCTGCGAACTGTCTGTCTCTGAAAAACTCTACTTTATACCCTGGATACTATTGCTATGTGACCAAACTGCTGAGATTGTAAACTAACTGGTACAATGGTCACTGTTTGCAGAGGAGTGGTAGAGAGGAACACCAGGAAGTGGGTGGCTAATGAAGTTCCGAAAGGGAACAAATGACAGCTGGCTCATACAGGGAATTGCCAATAAACTAATAATCAAATAATGATAAAAGCAGTCATAACTTCTTGTTAGAGGCAGTTATTATCCTGCGATAGTATATAGTGAATATCAGATCCACCATTCTTCCCTGTCATTCACAGCAGTGTTATAGATTCCACATGAAGAGTGACTTAATGTTGGAGAACCGCTACTTAATGTGTTCTGACGGACTGATTGGTTGGTTGAAACACTGGTGTATTGACTGAGTTAATTGACTGGTTGACTGACAAGTTGACTGACTGATTAATTGGTCTCTAATGTAAATATGTTGAACTTGAAAGGCCTACCATTAATTTGAAAATAGTGGATGAGGAATAACACGCGGGACGAGGTCGACTTTTGGAGCGACATTTGACATTTTGGAATCTGAAATCGAATTTGAAAAGTAATCTCAAAGCTTAAATAGATAATATAATGTTCCTGCTCTCCATGTTATTATAGGGATCCAATTACATCTTACTGTTGCACGCACAGAGCAACTCTTGAGTTTTCCGATACTGCAAATGACAGGGTGAGCTGGATGGTGTAATGATTAGAGAGATTGCTCTTCACCTGAAGAGCGTAGTTTGATGTGTCCTTGAGCAAGATACAGGAATCCAGAACAATAAACATCCGGAACATGTGTTTTTTAGGCACACAAACAGGAAGCTGAGTTTGCCCACATTCTTAGTTGCACATTGAATTGAATCACTAATATGCACCTGTGTCCTGAAAGTATTTGATTCTGCTCTTACATTATCACGTGCAATGGGCATTACAGTATGACTCAAATAAAATGACAGTTTGATTTATATCTCTGACCCTGTACCAACAGCATGTTTTAAGCAGGTGTTCAACAGCATTACAAGTCATGTCCTCAAGATTATACAAATTATTTTCCCCAGATGTCTTCAAAACAGCTGTTGTAAAACCCGAACTGAAGAAACCTAACCTTAATGGCAATGCGCTGACCAGCATCAGGCCAATATCCAACTTTCCATTTATTTGTGAGATACGTGAAAATATAGTTTCAGTGCAGAAAAAGCCTCCTTTCTTAAAGAAAGTCAGACTTTAGAGCATATCACAGCACTGAAAATGCACTCACTAAAATAGTCAGTGATCTCAGAATAAACCCTGACAAAAATTAGGTTTCAATTCTACTCCTCCTACGCCTCAGCGCAGCCTTTGATACGATCAATCGTCTTGTGAAGTTGGTTGGTCTGTCCGACGATGTCTGAAACTGGTTCAAAACATACATTAAAGGGAGAAAGTTTTATGTCAGTGTTGGAGGTCGTGTCTGAGGAACATGAAAGCTGCTGTTGGGTTGCACTCCCTTGTGCAGCCTCGCTCCTTTATTATTCTCTCTTTCCATGCTGCCACTTGGGAACATCATTAGAGAGCACAATGTTCATTTCCATAGTTATGCTGATGATACATAACTTTACAACAAGACGGAACCAAATTAAGATGCGGCTATGTTCTCCATCATTGAATGTCTTTTGGCAATAAATAAATGGATGAGCAATAATTTCCTAAAGTTAAACGAGGATAAAATCCTAAAATGATTTTAGTATGCCCCAAAACAAAGAGAGAAATGTTTGAAAATAATCTGGGGCAAGAGGTGACAAGTCTTGGTGTAATCTTAGACCCAGATCTAAGTTTCAAGGCCCACATTAACATGGTGACCAAAACCTAATTTCTCCACCTTAGGAATATAGCCTAGGTACGTCCATTTATTATTAGTATATAGATAATTATGAGCCTAAAGAACTTTGCAATCATCTGCTGCTGGTTTATTGGAGGTTTTCAGCAACAGCCAAGATAAAGCTGGGGAAGAAGCTTTTGTCAGTTCTGCTCCAAAGCTGTGGAACAAACTGCCTGTAGATATCAGGGAAGCTAGCTCAGCAAATACTTTTAAAAGAAAGCTTAAAACATATCTCTTTACTTTAGCCATCAACCAGCTATACCTCACGCTCAATCACACTCGCCCACACTTTGCACTACAGCGCCTTTAAATGCATTGTTTTATTCTATATTTGTATTCTATTTTATTCATGTTTTCGGTTTCATTTTATCTGTTCTTATGCATTTAATATCTGTTTATATTTTGAAATGACATTTCGTCGTGTTTTTATGTTCCTTCATATCTGTTTTATGTGGAACACAATGAATGTAATTTTCTTGGTGTGAAGGGTTTTCAGCTGCATTTGAAAGGTGCTGTACAATTAAACTTTATTATCATTATCGTTAAAAATGTACTCGTCATAGACATGGCATGCATAATTGTGCCTCATCTTGTGCGCCATAGTTCATTTACCAAAGACTGCTGAACAGGCATACAGTACCTGTCCTACAACCTTCAGATGGATTTAGAATTCAATTGAGTAAAAGGAAAGGCCTTCTGACAGTGTAAAAGCACTTGTAGATAATAAATAGCATAAATAGACACTGAAGGATGCACCTTTCATGTTACTAACAACATCATCTGTAGTGCACAGTTCATGAACAGGCGAAGATTGGTTCAGGTTTCGGAAAACATCGACTGAATAAATATGACAGCCTTTGTCCAGGCAGAGAAAAAGAGTCTGTAACCTTCAAGTGGTCATCAATGTTCACTGCCTTCAGTTTCTTCCTTTGTATCTGCATCCCATTTGAGCATCTGCTGGACCATTGGTGTGTGTGTGTGTGTGTGTGTGGGGGGGGGAGTCTCTCAGTCTACCAGTCCTTTGTAGAGCAGGACTGCATAACTGTCTCTTTCCTTCAGGTGCTAATATCACATATGGAGTTAGAACGAGACTGCCTTCCCACAACAAATGCAAAATCTGTCATTTCAGCAAACATGTATATTCATGGTCTGAATTTGGATCGGGTAGATCCAGGCTAGGTGGGCATAGTTTGGTCACCAGAACGTTGGGCTTTAACGCACAAGACACATAATGGATTCCCATTATCATTCCCTAACCGTAATCACATGGTTGTCATTGTAACCATGATGACGAAGCTCTCCTAAGGTAGTCATTTTAACCCAAACCACAACGTTTGCCAAACCTTAACTAAATGCCTATAGTAATCCAGACCATGATATTTAGTTCAACCTAACCAGTTAGATTGTGGGTCTGAACAAAACCTTAACCATCGTGTTGTCACATCACAAGACAGATCTATAAGTCAACTGTGTTTTGAAATACACGAATGCTATCATCCTGCCGGCGGAGGCGTCAGATCAGTTCTGATGACTTTGTTCTTTAAATTGGAGGACTTATGGTCAGAACAATGTGTACAGTACCTGTGCTTTTGCATCAGTACCGGCTCCGTTCATACTGCTTATCCTGAGCTCTCATTCAAGGTCAAACCAGAGGGGAGTTTACCCACAAGGACCATCAGCAAAGTATCACATTAAATCACTTTACAAATCACTACCGTAGCAAGTCCATATTTCCAATAGCAAAACGTGCTTTGATCAATAATGGAAAAGACTTTAATCAGCGAGATGAAAGCAAAGTCTAAGCTGTGTAATCACATCTGCAGAAGTCTGTACAACACTGAGTTCCTGACACCCTGTTGGATCTGCACCTGTGCAGACATAATTACGCAAAGTCAATACTCTGCATAGATCCTGGCAAGATGAATAAGATCAAACGCTGTCTTTAAATGCCTTTATAGCATATACTGTAATATAGACATCAAGAGACTCAAAATAAAAAATAAATCATTTTCGTCTTAGCTGGTAGGAACTGCTTGGTATTTAGATTTGCAGTCTGACCATGTCCAATTCCACTGACAAGGTTAAAGTATATTCCTAAACATAAAATTGTTTTAATTGTACATGTTCCAAAGATTGCTACTATAGTGCAAACTGCTGGATTTTACTATGTTAAATTGAATCAAAAGCCAGAGCCAAACTGAAAGTGAGACAAATTCTGGTATCAATACATCGACCAGTGATCACACAGATATGTCAAAGATATATAATGCAGGCAGCTGAATGATAAACTTTAATGCCCAAAATGACATCAGTGCATAGAAACGGTGAACTTCCCTGGGAATGTAGAAATTATTAGTTCTTATCAATTTTAAAATGTTTCTGTGATAGGAAAATATTGGCTAAAATTGATCAAACACTAAATCTGTCCACTCTGTCTGAAACATAAGGTTTAAATATAGATGAAGTGGATATACCTCCCACAACATTTTGACTGACAGACTTGCAACACGTGGCGCAGATATCACAAAAAAAGCCCATAATATACCCCAGTTTTCATAAACTCATCGACTGATACACACTGTGTAAGTGTTTGTGTGCATGTGCGCATGTGTGTGGCTGGAAAGGTGGAACACTTATCCTCCCCACCTCTGTTCCTCCCTCCTATCCTCCTCAGTGTGGATTATTATGATAGCTTTGACCTTTGTGGTGAGAATATCTGCTTGGTGATGCTTGTCTGAATTATGCCATTGATCCAAATGATTATGTTCATGCTGCTGTTGGCAGTTTTCATTCTTGTTAACAACAATTAAGTGTAAAAACAGAGCTGTTTTTTGGGAAAAGGTGATTTGGGAAAATACATAGAAGCATCAGTTGTACTCTCTATATAAATAGTAATTTGAAGGATGCATTTGCTAATAATATTTGTCAGGGTTTCACATGTACAGTACCGTATATTCCAGTAGTATATTACCAATTATCAGAAAAATGACCAAATTAGATTTTGCAACTTGATCTATTAGAAACTTAAAAGGTAGGTTCACAGATTTTCACGTTTATCTTAAACCATTAGTTAGGTGGTCATGTGAAAATTGAAACAGTTTGTCTGTTGAAATCAGGAACAACCATACAAACTAGGGCTGTGCAATAGGACACAAATTTCATCTATCCAGGTAGAAATACATATCATGATGTATAGATTTTCTATAAATTCCATGAATCGACAGATTGTACAAAATGACCACATAAAGGCGTAATCCCTCTTACATTTTAAATGATATACTAATAAAAGGCTTAGTTGTCCATAGTTGATCACTTTTCTCCTTTTATTTAGAACCTTTAGCAAATTTTCAATTTGGATGTCACAAATGATATTTAATTTTTGTTTAAAGGTAAATAGAAAACACAGCTAACCACATATCTGTTGTTGTGGAGTAGTGCAATACTTTGTGGATTTCCTCCTCTTTCCCTACTTTTCCCCAACACTGTCGATATAAACGAGGCAACTCAATTTGTCGTGTTTTGGCTTGATGTTTTGTACCTTGGGACACGCGTTAACTCATGAAGCTGCGGTTTCTTACGCATGTAAATTGGGCCATGTGATTCTTCGACCATATGGTGTGCGGCGGGCGGAAGCCTCTCGAGATGCGCGAGTGTCAACCACACCCATGCAACAGAAGAAGCCCTTCGTTTAGGCCCGAGCTGCTCGTTTGCTCTTGGCTGGTTGGAGTTCTCCCCCCTGCTCTGTCTCATGTTAACGCTTCTCCATGTATGCTTGTATTTCCTTCATGCAAACTTCCCGTCTGCATCCGTGTGGTGTGGAAGAATGTAAAGTGTGATCCACGTGACAAGAAATATTGACGTAAAGAGAGTGATTTGCGACGCAACAAAATTAACAGCAGAACATAATATGAAATGATAAATGTTTTCTGTCATCATACTGCACAGCCCCAGTGCAAACATCTTTAAATGACTGAGAAAACAGAGACGCAATGCTTCTGCCCAATAACACTCGGAGCACAATAACACCACTGCAAAACCTTTTTAACTGTGTTCCTCACTTGAATAGTGATAGAGTACAGAGTATAGATGGAGTAATTAGGCTTCGGGCTAAGCAGTTCTGTGTTTGATAGAATACTGGGTACCTGTGCTTCATTAGGTGGATTGCTACATTTATCTAAACACAATGCTATATAATCAATTGTGACCTCTCTACTCCCCAATCTGCGCATTGACTTTTGAGCTGCTGTCATTTAAAGTGATATGCAGGCATTTTTCTCCAATCTTCATCCATGACAAAGACAAATCCGCCGATCTAAGATGACACATCTGACACAAACAATATTCTGTCAGGGCCACATATGTCACATTGTGTTTATCATAGCAGCGATTAATGGATGTGGTTCAGTTCTCGAACAATCCTGCCATCTCACGCAGGCACACAGGAGAGTGCAAGGCAGGGAGAGCAGTGAGCAGAACAAAACCTGCTGCAACAATGGCAGAGGTGCTACAATCTTCACATAAGCCACTACTAACTGTAAACAGTAAGTGGACAGTTGAAACAACCCCAAACCTTTGAATGGCATGGTATGGTTGCCTGAGCACTATTGATTCATTAAAAGGAGGCTCTGGCTATTGTGAGGTGTCTGCATGCTCTCTGTGTCTTTATGCAGGTGTACTTTAAGGGTACCAGATTTTTCTCCGTACCAAAGGAGTGCTTTCAAAGTGCTTTCAGAGTGTTTATTTATGGTGCCTCCATGTTTTCCAGGGTAAACATAGTAGCGCTGCTGCCAGTGCACACTGAACTGCACATGCCTGTCGAAACGTCAGCTCATACCACAAGAGCCATAACTGCAGTGTCTACGTCCCAATGTCGTACCCTGTACCAACCGAATCAAATATAGCTTTAAACATGCTTTAAAAACTTTATAAATATGGATATCTGTCCAGCCAAACACTGGTAAATCATTAGCTCATAACAAATCAGGAAAATAGCTTCCTTTTTTGGGTTGCTTTACCATTCAAGCACATACAGTATACTTCTACTGTACTGAAGTTTGCTGTTGTTAAGGCTCCAGCTGGACAAAAGTACATCACCAGCAAACAAATCTAGAAAATGTTCAAGTGGTGCACTTCCAGAGAGAGAGAGAGAGAGAGAGAGAGAGAGAGAGAGAGAGAGAGAGAGTCCTGCTCAGGGAACTGGTTTTGTCCAGCTCTAAGTCTGGTTCTGACTGAGGTTATCTTCCTGTTAAAAGACAGTTTTTCCTTCCATCTGTCAGAGGTTTTTCTTCATTTTAAAGGGGAGGTTTTTTTGCTCTCAGCCTCTTGTGGGAATTGTAGAATTGTCGGGTTCCTTTGTTTAATGTTATAAAGTTCTGTTGTGAGGACTTTACCATGTTAAGGGCCCTGAAATAACTTGTGTTGTGATTTGGCACTTTAACATTACTTTAATTTCAATTGAATAGACTAGTGTGCCAGTTAACATATTTATGACCAGAACTAATTATGACATTGACATTGGCAGATGTTTGTAACACATCTGAGCAGCAGAGCTTAGTTGATCAGTGACCTGTGGGATGAGTTGTCTTCCCTGTTCTCCACCACAGGAGTTGTGTGTTTATGTGCATGTGATGTGAGTGTCTGTGGGCTGCAGCCTGAAAGCCTCCTTCTTCGAGGTTTTCTGAAAACCAGCAGACAAAGAAGCTTGGCTATCTTACACTTGTATTCTCTGCCATTACGAGCCAACCTCAGCCAAACCTCCACACAGCTGTTGACTCTCACTGCAAAAGCTTTACTCCTCTGCAAAGGTCAAAGATGTTTAACCAGTAGGGAATGACAGCAGAGTCTGGTGAGAGGTGGCAGACCAGATCATCCTTGACATGTTGAGTTGAGGTTTATGCTGCACAGCACTGGGTTAGAGGGTGAAATGTCATCCCTTCTAACCTTTACTTAGCTGAGAAAACATAGCTGACTTACAGTAAATGCTCTTCAACCTCACTCTGCTGTACAGTCGTATAGTTTTATATCTTCACAGCTTGGAGCTGCCCGGGTACACACAGGATTCTGCTGTGGGTCCCACGAAGACAGCCGGTGTATTTTTAGTTTTCTAATGTTTTATGGTTCAAAGCTAAAAAGTATAACCACAGAGCTCTTCGTGGTGGTCGCTGGCAGCTGAGAATTTGCAACCACAGTCTTGTATTTCTCCCCTCTACTGTGGCCAAAATTTTGTTCTGCATTATGCTTCCATTTTAGGATTAAATATAAAGATGGACAACGCTTCTCCCACTCGGTGGGAGGATACGAGCACCGCCATCTTGTGCTCATGTGCACTTGTGACATCATTTGTTACTACTCGTTGTGGTTGGGAGATGAAGCCCCGGTACTGAGACCCCACCCAAAAACCTGTGCTTATGCGACTACTTCACTCAAAGCGGCTGTCAATCACGATGTCACACCCCCTTTTTGTAACATCAGACAACAACATAAAACCAAACTTAGCAGAACAAATGATCAATTGAACAAACATAATTTATGAGAAACCAGATTTGAGAAAAATGCATTTTGGATTCATTATGATTCTGCAGTTTGTCTTATGTCCTATTTGTTAACATGAAAGGGGCGGGGCTTGTGACCCAGCCAACAGGGGGCGATCGAGATGTTTTGGCTTACATTTTGTGGAGCTGTCATGCCATCCATGTTTATATACTGTCTACTCTATGTTCCCATTCTGTTTATCCATTTGTCTCCATCTAGATGCACTGAGATGAACGTGGTGTCGTGTAGTTGGATTGTTTCATGGAACTGCTTCACTACCTCAGCTGACTTTTTCTTTGCTAAAGACACAAAATGGTGAATTTTAGCAAGCTGAAGCTTAACTTGTTTTCACATGTAGTGGAGCTTCATGCCTAGCTAAATGAAATAACTGCCGAAGGGATTTCAAACAGAATTTGATTTTGCAAATTAATGGACTGGATTAAAGGACATGCTGTTGTTAGTGAGGTTGTGAGGTGTTAATTAAAATAACGTCAGGTTGACATATGAAAGCAGAGGAAGGTGTATTCGCTGCAGCCTTTAGCTCCAGCCTCAGTTGTGCTGTGCATTCAGAGTGTTTGCACCTGTTGCTGGCAGCAGCACAAATGGTATTTCAGCATAAGGGAGGCCATATGGCAGCGCTGATACATGGTTGGCTTTGAGCAGGTGGTTAGACTCAAAGGATCACCTTCAGCTGGCTTTGCATATGGACACAAAAAAAAAGAAGCAGCAGGTGACTGGTCACTCCAGAAAATGAATGGCGTGAAGCCTGCAAGCAAGTTCAAGCAGACAAATTGAGCGCACTGCATGTCACTGCAACATACAGAAAGTTCAATACCCTCCCATAACATGCATCTGCAGGCTCTATAGGCAGGTATTTTTTATTATATGACCCTGGACATATATATATATATATATATATATATATATCCTGTATTTACATAAGAATCCATAAAACCTGAGCTGACTCACTGAAATATATATTCAATGATTTTGAAAATGAATGCTCACATGTATAATGTAGCATAATTCACTGACATCTAATGCTTATGTGAAAAATATCGCACGTGACAAAACCCGGCTGAACTGGAGGTTGTGTTCTTATCTTAGAGTTACATGCTCGTTCAGTGTTACCTTGTAATTTACAGAAGCTCAGACTGATAGCAAATCTCCTCCCCTGTCTCCTGAACAATACGCCTCACAGTCACTGTGCTTTTCCTTCAGCCCATCTGCAAACATCTCCTGCGGCAGATGTCTGACTGCCCATCAGTCATGCTGATCAGTAGTTTCCCGTGGGAGGGACGCCGTCTTGACTGCCTAACAAAATGTGGCTATTTCAAAATGGATTTGTCTTCAACACATCTGTCCGTGTGACTCGGCATCATGTTATTAGTTTGATTATGATGGACAGTCACAACATGTAGTTTTCTACAATATCATCGAAACTAATTCGTACGTATCTTCACAGAGCTGAAGCTCCCTTTGTTATATTTGTAATGGATACATTGTTTTCAAATTTGAAGGGGAAGTAATGCATTTCTTTTTCAATGTCAAGAAGAGGGTTTAAAGACAATATAAAAGATTCCCACCCTAAAAGACAGTGAATTGCACTTTGAGAAACTTTTTTTTGACAGATCATAATGCAGAAAAAGATACTTGGGGTAGAGCAGAATTGTTCTATGTGTGTTTTTATTTATATCCATTTCTAATTATGAAATTGCCATTGAATTGTTTGGTATCCACCTTTTTAGGGATCATTGTTAAATATCGTGTGTTTATATAGATTGTATATGCAATATATATGCCGATATATTAATATGAGAATTTATTTACTCTCTAATATTGATATCTGCATCGCCCCCTAAAATCTAGTATCAGTAAGCCTCTAGAAACAAGTGTTATGAAATAGTGCCAAAGATCTCCGAATTTGTTGCTGCTGTGTGGAGAAGGTCAGCAGCCTCTGGGTTTGAGCCAGGAGAGGGAATATATTGGTTTTGTGTTGCTCAGCTCAGCTTGTTGTGAGGGCTAAATGCCACTGCTTCAGCTGGGCTGATGCGGGTGCCCTGCTGCCTCCCTGGGGGGTGCAGACATTTTGATTCCCTGATTGTTGTTCTACAATAAATAATACCAGTTCCATTTGTTACAGAGCGTGACTGAGAATGAGTATGTGGACTGGGCAGAGAGATGGGCCATATTCAAAGTTAACGCTCTTAGCTGGCCCAGTGTATGAAGAGGCTCGACTGGATGCAGATAAGTTTCAGATGAATATTAAGAGTTTTCTTGTCAGCAGGGTCCTGGAGCCCCCCGCTAAGACGATGTCGGCACCTTGCTGTTTCTGAGCCCTCAAACCTTTGTTGAGTGCATCCTCAGTGTCTCTGGCATGTGCTCATTTTGATCAAACACATTTGCTCTTGTGTGCTGCCCCATGTCTTTGAATTGTTTTTGAGAGTGTGCACTGTAAATATCCTCTGTGGCCTCCACGTCACCTGGTGCTTCATTTTCTTCAACAAACCACCGCAAAATAAATGATGTCGTTGACAGTTTTGGGTTACCCTGCGTAATATTGAAAAACTGTTCCAAATGACTGCACCAAAGTTGCAGTGGCCATTGCATTAGTTATTTTATCATGCTGAGATAAATGTGTGTACCACTACCTACCAAACCAAACTTCCCACGTACCCCCATCACACTGCAGATGCCAACAGTTATTTTTTCATGAAATAAAATTCTGTTATGTTACAATGCCGTAGTCTCACAAAGGCTAAAAGGCTACTTTTTCAAAATCCATAAATACATTGATATTTCTTGCTGGAAGTGGTGCCACTCGGTGACTTCAACTGCCGACTCTGACTCCTTCAGCACTGAAAGGTTCAGAACTGTGAGGTCCATTTCAAAACTCCACTTATTCCGCTTGATAAAATCAACAAATGAGAAATCTGTCAAGCTAACGCACAAGCAAATTATAATGCTAAAATATTGAAATGATTAATTAATAAAACAATTTTTTTAGTACTTTGATCAGTTAAAGTGTAATTATTATTATTTTATCAAGTTGCAAGTTGCAAAGGCTTTTTTTTGTAGAAATGGCTGTTCTTTGCCCATGAGGAGCCTGTCATTGTAAAACCAGGCAGGGTGGTGGCTGAGGACATGCCGCTACCTAATAAGCACGTACATATTCTTCTGCAGAGGAGCAGTCACATCTGCAAGATAAAGTCGGCAGTTATGTTACAGGAGAAGCGTTTGTAGGATGGAACATAGTGGTGTACATGTATGCATGTACAATCCTGATAGATTTTGTTTCAGGCATATTTTTCCATCAGCACTTTGTTTCTTTGTGCTACATCTTTCATTTGCCCGCTCACACACACCACAATCACAATCACACGCGCACAGCTGCATTCAGAGTTTTGCACTCTTTTTGCGAATAAGGTGTCAGTAAATAAAAGCCAGGTCAGAAACATAATCAGCCACATACATTACTTGGAACACGATGGTCGACCGCTCAACTCACAGTCTGTCTGTCTTGCTGAAACATTGCTTACAATTAGTGGCCTCTCACATATGGAAACAGAGCAGCGTGTCTTGCATAGCTTGCAGTCAGTAAGCTTAACAGCTGCATTAGAGATGGCTGAATAGCAATACAGCCTGTTTTCAGTTGTTGGACTGTTTGGAACAGCCAATGCTCTCTCGCTGAAAAGATCAACAAAAATGTGGCAAAAAGGGAATAAAAGAGGTTCAAATTCAAGTGTCAGTAAATCAAGAGATGCTCTCAGGCACATAATTGAAATGTCTCATGTTGAAACACCAACACCAAGTGAACAACAACCATTGTGACATGATAAATGGTATTGATTCGAACGAGCCCGTCCTTACACTGAAAACAACAACACTTGTTGATTATTGAAGGGTGTTAAAACGACCTATACAATTGTATTTATTGCAGCCTCTCGGGTTTGTAGTAATTATATCAGAAGCAATGGAAGAAGTCAGGTGACGAGTATAAAGTGATAGAGATGCAATCACAGGACTTTCACAGGACTTTTCTACCGAGTAAAACCAAATGTCAATGGTGACTGTTTTGTAACTTTAATGCAGAGGTCTCCAACCTTTTCCGATCTGCTTGTTGGGAGACACCTGATTTAATGTATGTCACATACGTAACGTAACAAGCATAGTTCTTGTCTCCTAAACTGTGATCTTTTACTAATGACAGTTTTGGTGGCTAAAACCTAATCAAACTGTGACTGTGCCACAATGTTAACACTTGTTTAGTACTGATACAATAACACGTGAGGATGCATTGGGCCTGTAGAGGGTGCTCAAATGCTCATATCTAGTACATCGTTTTGGGAGTCGGTGGAAATTTATCTGTTGTGTTGGCTTAAAAAAGGTAATGGCGCCAGACACGTCACCTTCAGTCGCCAGCCTTGAGGAAATCGGTCCAGAGTGTCCTCGTTATTCTCTCGTAGCTCACACAGGTTATCCTGAATTTAGGTACTACAACAAAAACTGGCAAAATAACTTGATTTGATTTTACTTTAATACCCTACTTATTAGTTTCGTCCCAGATTTAACTTGTGACCTTATATGAATCACACAGCAGCACTACATGCTGTAGAAACACATGCATGTAATCACATTATTGTAAAGTCTCTTTTTACTCAGAGCAGAAAGTAAGTCATCATTTGACATGCTGTGAGCCCTTGAGTCTATCTCTGGTAATACATTATTTAGAAATGGCAAAAACTGTCAGCTCTATTACACGTGCATTTATTTAGAACCACAACTATTGACTGAATTGTCAAGTTTGTGAAATATTATTGCTTTAAAGTCACTGATGAGGTCATAAATTTCTCCCTATCATCCTAACGCCTACTTTACTAAGTGGTTCATATAGAACTAGTAGAAGTGCAATTATATAGAGGTGTGACAAAGTGCTTCACACACTTTTTATTGGAAACCATTCATTTCAGATACCCAAAGCTCTATTCATTCAACAGCACTCAGCACTACGCATGAACAATTTCCCCACGTGTAGTTCTTCCATGTTTGTATTGTAGGGAGGAACATGAATCCATGTCTCAGTAATGATGATTGGTTGCCTTAGAAAAAAGCAGTTGGCATCTGTTGGTGCTTTTCTGAAAAAGGTTTTGTAACAAAAGGCCTCATTTTAAGTAGTTTGTAAGTGAGTACACTTAGGAAAGTACAATAGGAAAGCATTTGTTTGGAGAGAAATTGGGCTCAAAATGGTCACAAATGTATTACATGATGTACAAATGAAGAATAAGATTTACAAATGTCTACAACAATTTGTGTATAATTTTGAATACAAACAAATATATGTTCTAATCCACATACAAATACAAAGCAATTTGGACACATGTAAAACAATTTTACAATTGCAAATATTTCAACTGTTTACTGTATGGAGTCTGTAGTTGGTAAATGTGTTGTAATCAACGACTGACGAACTGTTCAATCGATTTAGAAAAATCGGACTTTTAAATTATACATGAATTCACAGAAAATCCAGATTTCCCAGTTTTCCACCAGCAGTTATACACAACATGCAATTGTGGATCTGTGTGGAGCTGGAGAGCATCCAAACAGTCTCAAAATTCCACATGCAAATGACCTGTATGTATTAGCAATTACACACGCACTCAAATTTAAAGCTCTAAATTGCAGGACTTTTACATGAAGGTCCATTACACTCAAGCATTTGGCAAACAAATTTACACAGTGCTGAGTAAACCTTTTACTGCCAGTTAAATGTCTGTACTTCACAGTATGCAGAGTTTTTACATCCATTGTCTGGTGTGACATATCCATACTGGCCAGAAGAATCATACTGGACACAGCAGGTGCACCATAGTCTTCCGACAGATGAGTTTTCTGATTTTAATGCGGATAAAATAACTCAATCATGCGGCTTTTCTTAACTTTCAAAACGTGATCTGACTTTATAAATCAAGTTCTCATCATGAAATTATTCATTTGAAGGGGGCTGGAATATATTTTATTTAGTTTTTCCACAATTTATCCACCACTTCACATCTGAACAGTGGTGAGGGAGTAGATTATAACTCAGCCGCCCTCTGATCTGTCTGTTATTATTGCTCTATTTAAAAGAAGGGGTAGGCTAGCTGTAGAAGTAAAGCCTCATAGACAAATAAATCCGTATCAAATTCATCATCAGTATTTAAACATCTGGCACTTTGCTCCTGTGACAAAATGTCTCCGAACCGAATCCAGGCGAGCTATTCAGTAATCCATTATTATGTGGTGTGAACGAGTCAAATCAACATGTTTGTTTTTCCCTTTACCAGGCAGACAGAGTGATAAACTCCACGCATACACACAAATGCACAGGCTGATAGAAGGCAGGCACTCACACACTGTCTGTCCTTATTCAGACCTTGTTTTTCTCATCTCTATATTGTGTCTCAATAGTCTCCAACTGCAGAGCCCAGAGCAGCAACACATCTCTACCCTCCGTGTGTCTTTTTCTGCATCTGTCTTCCTCTTGCTGTCTTACAATGTTTCCTTTTGTGGATTATTTCTTTACTTTCTCTTTCTCTTTTTGCTTCTTTGTCATGACTGGTATTCTGCTTTAGCGGAGGTAAACTTGTCCATTTTCCAATTACCATGTATTCCACTTGTATGAGTGTGTGTGCTGCACTGCCATCAGTAGTTCTGAAGCTCAACAACAACAGCTGCTGCTGCCACACTGACTTAAATATAAGTCCACAAGGTAACTCTTTTTTTTGCTGGACATACACACGAGCACACACCCTCCAAACAATAAACTCCACATGCAGTGCAGATGCGCTCCCGGCAGCCTTCCCACAAAAGGAGCTGCAGGTTAGTGTGTGTCTTGTTGTTTCTCACCTTGTCCCATTGTGTGTGACTCCCCCTCCTCCACTCCAGTCGTCTCTGCTGCGCTGTCCTTCATGTAAATCCACCTCCTTCATAGCAACACTCCACATCTCATTCCTCTGTGTTTGTGTGTGCGCGCAGGTGTACCGGAGGCAGGCGTCAACCAGGCTGGCAGCGTTGGAGGAGGCAGCGGAGGGGAGGACAGCTTCTTACCACAGGGAGATCCTTCACCTGCAGAGGCTGCTCACAGAAAGACAGGAGGCTGAGGAGAAACTGCTGCAGTCCAAGCGGTAGGAGGGGGTGTGAGGAGAGGAGGAGGAGGGGAGGGGGGGAGGCAGACAGGATAAAGGGAGGAGGATACGGAAAGATGTATGAATGAGAGTGTGTAGTTTAAAAAAAGAAGAAGAAGGGAACCCAGGCACTATGAGAGGCAGAGCAACAACAAAACAATTACTGACCAGAAACAGAAAGAGATGTCTGGACAAACATCCGTTTTAAGCTCTAAAGTCCTTAAAATATATCAGAGCGCAGGTCTGATTATAGTCCAGTTTTACCTGATCATAGATCTATCAGTATCCACATATTTGGGGCTATAAATAACAAAGAATTGTAAGCGTGACGCGTGAAGCGTAAATGTGACCAATTTTCTTGGATGCTATCAAGCAGCAGGGTTGAAGCGAAGAGTATCAACAGGTTTATTCTTTAACTGTAAAGTTACCTTTTTAATACATACTTGACCCTTAATGACCGAATTGAAAGAAACTATAAGTGAGATTTTTATGTTGTGTTTATGTAAAAGTGGTTGTTAGAGCCCACAGGTAACTATCAGCTGCAGTTCGTATTAGCTTTATGAAGTATTTTCACAAATTTAATCTCATTGCTTTGGTTTTAAATCCCTGAAACGTAACTGTTATGGAATTTTTGGGCCCCTAACGATTAGCGATAATGATCTGTTTGTTGTGGCCGGTGTCGATATGATCGGCAATAATGTTAATCTTAAACGTTTTCTCTCCCTTTTGCACGTTTATATGCTGTGTTTGTTCAACAGGTGTGGATTTTATTGCACTTTGTTGTCGTCAACCTAAAAGACTTACCAACTGTCCACTCCATTTCTCAGATGTGGCTTCTGTAGTTGCGCTCTATCTGCTGTGTGTCAGTGTGTGTCAGTGTGTGTCAGTGTGTGTGTGTGTGTGTGTGTGTGTGTGTGTGTGTGTGTGTGTGTGTGTGTGTGTGTGTGTGTGTGTGTGTGTGTGTGTGTGTGTGTGTGTGTGTGTGTGTGTGTCACAGCCCTGCCTTTGTATAAACAGGCAGCAAACGTACAGTCCATATAAAAAGGGATGTAGCTTCCGGGTCTGACAAATGAAGCCAATGCAAAAGTGCAATACCACTGAAGGCCACTAGAGGTTGGCTCCAAACAGCCTCTGGCTCCATAGACTCACATTCAACTTCTTTCATGAAATACTAAGTCAATAATTTTTTTCCTCAAGTCATTATTGTCTTTTGCTAATTAAAATACATATATGGTCACTTCTGACTCCAAAATAGCAAGATGGCGACGGCCCAAATAACAAACTCGAGGCTTCAGAACACGAGTTCACAAACCAGTGGGTGACGTCAGGGTTGGTCACCATTTGGCAGCAACACAAAGATCAGAAGACAGGAGAGAGGCAAAATTCAAAACTTGGAGCTGGGTTTTGAGTGGCGTTAATTGTTATGTGATTATTTCATCACTGAAACAATCACAATAATTACATTTCTTACTTATCAAGCAGTAATAACTGGCTATCGATGTGTCAAGCAGCCCTGGTTTTAGTTTACGCTCGCTGCTCTCATTAGCATAAATACCAGCTGTTCTCAGTGATATATCAACTGTACACCACGTAGTAATGCAACAAATGGCAGACAATCAGAGTAGCAACAAGCTTCTGAATATAGTGGAGCATGTACAGCCAAAAAGATCTTCAGGCGCGGAAGTAACAAGATAAATGTTTGACTTACATTTGTTACCTGTGTTACTGGTGCAGATTTTTGCTCTACCTGCCACCTTATCTGCAGTATATATCATCTTCATGAGGCTGTTTAACTGTAAATGTAAATAACTGTAAATAAGCTGTAACTTCAAGTAGTCCAAAACAATAAGTGAATTTAGGTTTAGAAGTCACTTTTCCTAAACAAGACATGAACTTCTTTGCTGCTGTACATGTCTGCGTTCTGCACAGTATCGATACTTCTACGGTGCACTTTCCTCTTTCATCGGCGGGTTCAGCAGACAGATGCTGACATCCCTGTAAACCGGTGGACACAGCAGATCACACGACTCCACTCTCAGATCCTCCCCTCACACTTAATCAGCATTTCTAGTCCTCCAATTCTCACAGTGCATTTTTATTCACACGCAGGGGATTCCTGAGGGTGTCATAACCTCTACTGCCTCATCAGGATTCACATAAGTAGTACCTGAGGCATTAAGTATTTGATAAATGTGTAGAATTACCTAACACAAAACATTTTTGCTATAGTACTTAACGCCAATATTTCAAGCTGCTACTGTGTGACACCCTGAGAGCAGCCGGTCCGGTTCTTTGATGCTGCTCAAACAATCTGCCACTTCCCCTTTATTCCTCTGTTAGTCTGTTTTTAGCTCGGTCTCTTGGGCCTGCTGCCTACCGATATCAAATGAAAGCAAGCTAATCAGATTGTTAGAAGATCCTGTCCTGCTCTGCCCCGAGGGCATCTTAATGACAAATCACACACATTATCACACACATCCCTAACCTACTGGCTTTAACACACCACAAACTGCTGCCTCAGCCTCTCCAGGTCATCCAAATGCACGTGGGTGAATCCATGACTGACCTTTGAATGATGGCCACAAGAGCGGACAAGTTCACCAGGACAGCAATAATGCGGAATCACTGTAGTAGTGGGCGGTGAGATCCTAAACAACGTGTGATTGTGACAAACCAGCTTCACCTTGTTCGTATTTAGGGCATCACGAGTTGAATTCAGAAGGGATCCACCAGGCTGAAGACAAACTTCTCCCCCTCCAACCGAAGAAAAATCTATCTCTGCCTCATTCTCTTTTCTCTCTGATCCACTGCTTTGTATTCTGCCCATGCTACAGCAGCAGAGATGCTGATAGGTTGTTATTGCCGCCTGCCTACTGAGTTCTGCGTAGCCTCCGGGGAAGCAGCTCTGCCCGAGACTTCCAGGAGCTCAGGGGGGGGATTGAGGTTTCACCCCCCCCCCCAATCTGGAGGCAGTCCTGTTTTCCTCAAACTCAATCAAGGAAAACAGAAACTGCTCCAAATTAAGAAAAATCAATCTTTCTAAAGGCAACAGTAGTTGTAGTGTGTTTTACCTTCTAGCAAATAGTTTCACTTTGATTTAATTTTTTTCAACAGCCTGTGGTCTGAGCACACAATTGTATAATCTGTTCTCTGTACGTTTAGAGACACTTTGAAATACATGTGTTTAACAGGATTTTGAGGAGGAATGGATTCAGTGGAGGATTATTGTTTTCCAATTGATGCAGTAGATTAAGAACCATTTTAGAATGAGTTTACGGCGAGTTAAAAACATGTTATTTTTTATGAGTTTGTTTCTAATATTGTAGGACAGCAGTAGATTCCATGTTCCATTCATTAAAATAGTATTTATTGGGTAAATACACTGTTTTCACAAAGTTTTGGCTCCGTGAAACAGTTTAAATCCAATGACTGATCTAAATTCAGTGTTGCTCCTTTCGATTCTGTTGGAACTTGCTTTTGCTGCAGCCTTAATCGCTCCTGTTTCCACACACAGGCAAATGAGCAGTGTAAATTGCTGACTTTATTTTATGTTAATGGTGTACACTCTTGGAACATCATGCATAATTAATGCTAAGGCCCAAGAATGCAGATAAACACATTTTAGCAGTGCCTAATTATCTCTTGGTTTCCCATCGGGTTTAGCAGCGGTTCTGAATTTTCATGCGCCATCTTGTAATGACTCGGTTGTTTCAAGAGAAGATCTGGAAAAGTACAAAAATATAGAAGCATAAAATTGACAGTTATGGGCAGTAATTCAACCTGGAAAGCGTGTAATAAACCTGTCAGCCTACTACAGGATAGCGTGCCAGTGTCACCTTTTGCCTCACCTAGGTGTGAAAAGTAAGAAGCCTTGCTGTACTTTTTGTTAGGAACCTGGCTCGTAGGTGAAAGGGAAGTAACATAAAACCAGATGAATTTGGTGACCAAAAGTTATTTATTAATTAGAATGAGCTCCAACATGTTCAATATACAAAGAATGAGGTGAACTAAAAAAGGTGAACAGGGCAAAACAGGAGCTGCTCAAATCTCAAATCAAAAAACAAGCATAACAAAAAGAGATGTTATAATACATTGCATTTTGTAAGTGACCTACTTACATTAAACAACAGAAATCTACGATGACTTTAGCTTCCTCCCAGCCTTCCAGGTGTTGTTCCATCCAACCACCCTAGACTTTGTCCGTACGCAGACTTAATCACTCTTTGTATGGGATGGTCATACATGTGTCATTTTCACACCTCGGCGAGGCAAAACGTGAGTTTTACACGTTATCCTATAGCTAACTGACAGGTTTATTACACACTTGGTTTGATTCTGGACTTGGTGATGATACGGCATCATTTGTAACAGTAGGTACTGTGTATTTTGTACTCTTTGCTTTCCAGCTTCTCTCTTGAAGGTTTATTTTGTGGTTTGAAGCACATTGTCGGCGGGGACTGGCACTGACGCACAATAGGAGTACTCTGCTAATAGCAGCACTCAGACCACATAGATAATCCTTAATCCTTCTGTGGAGCTGAAACCACCAACAATCGGCCATTTCTATAACCGACTGAGATAAAACCACTGTGGATATGTTCTTTGATTGCAGTGTCACAAAATAATGTACCTCACACATCGGTAACGTAAAGCTTTATCATAATAATAAAAGAATCACATTGGTATGCTAAGAATAAATCCAGGACTGAACACCTTCACGAAAACAGTCTCATTGGATCTAAATGGTACCGGCATTGTGGCCCCTCAGTGGTACCTGATAAATAAAGGTCCTCAGCACCTGTTCTGGGACAAGGTTTTGCTCTATGAATGGTCTTACTCAGTTTGGAGAAACTGCTACCCTTCAAACACACAGCTGACTCAAGTACAATTCAGCCATTACAATATCTGTAGGATCAGACCCAGACAAATGGATAACACTGAGTGCACATGTGAGGATTTGGTTTGACACAGAAATGTGCTGCAGTGACACAGTTACTGTATCTTCAGTAATGCAACTTAAGGACAAAGACTTTCCTAAAGTCATAATTAAGGACTGACAGTCTAATGCCAGTGTTGCTCCCCGTTGCTGTCTCGTAACCGTATAAAGCTCAGTGCTCAGAATAACTCAGAATAATGTTGGTGTCTGAACTGACAGTGCACGGAGGGCGAGGAGGGAGTTGTTCTGCTGCAGAGCGATAGACCAAATCCTGAGATGGCTGCAGCTTACTGAAGCTGTAATTGTAATGGAGGTGTACTGGGATAGCAGAGCTGCTGCTCAGCCTCCGTCTATACAGTAGGTCAGACAGCATCTGTACGGCCAGGTGGGCACCGCAGTTATCCCACCAAAACACACACACACACACACACACACACACACACACACACACACACACACACACACACACACACACACACACACACACACACACACACACACACACACACACACACACACACACACACACACACACACACACTCCTTTTGGATTTTCCATCTCTCCAAGCAGAAAGATTAATCTTTGTACACTGTGAGTCGCTTCTCAGGAGGAAAAGTGAGAGCTGTTGCCACTGGCAACTGTTTGGGTTGGAGGTAATTAGCAGATGGTTTGTGGGAGTCTTTTAAGTCAGGGAAGACAAAGGACACTGTCTTTTAGTCCAAGTCATTCACTCAGGAAAATTATTAATTAAGAATTAATGTTCAATGTTCAAGATTCATTTTTAGTCTCAGTACATCAACAGACTGAAACTGACTCCAAGTATCTTTAGAGAAACGAGTCCTCACACCAGAACAACACACTGAGATGTTTTTCAGTTTTCAAAATCATCCCTTTGGCTGCTCATACAAGCGTTTCATGTTCTGCCACCTGTGTGGTTAAGGTTTACTGAATAGGAGAGAGAACCACTCATAGTCCTTCCTGGAACACGAAATCAACAGGAAACCAACATTTAACATGACACAAATGTTAGCATACTAACACACTGAATGAAGATGAGTGTTAAACATTTTACAAATTAAACATCAGCATTGTTACATCGTCACTTGAGTTAGCATTTAGCTCGGACAGACTACATTGCATCACACAGCTGCCAGCATGGCTTTGTGTTTCAACCCTTCTTTGTGCACTGTAAGTGGTAGTTTACCATGTAGACGTTAAATCCAACTTTACTTCAAGGTGGGGCCACATTATGATCATCCTCTTAAAGCAGATTAGTTGTAGCTTTAGTCCATAGCTGCTAAGACACTGGTCTACAGCCTGCTGCTTCATTTTAACTCCACATGTACAACATTTGTCTTTCATAATTATCCTTTGCTTCCCTCCTCTGTAATAAGCAGCTAAGTAGGTCCAGACAGGGCGGCTGATTGCTTCAACTGCTGACGTGCGAACTGACGTGCTGACAGCACAATGACAGCAGAGCGTTAATTCATCAGCATTATGACAATTACACACACACACACACACACACACACACACACACACACACACACACACACACACACACACACACACACACACACACACACACACACACAGGTAATTACGTGCCGTCTCCTTGGCGCAATTACTCTCTTCTGTTATCATTGTTTCTCCTCTCTGAGAAACAGTGGGCCGTTGGTTGTTTCATCCAAATTGCATGTTCTTGTTGCACTTTAAAAAAAAAACAATCAACAAGCATAAATATAATGATGTAGTTCATGACCAGCATTAATTATATACCAGAGAAAAACGTCATCATCAGATTAAACATTAAGTACACACACTGCTACGCCTCAGTCGTATGCTGCTGTGTATTTCTATGTGTGTGTGTGTGTGTGTGTGTGTGTGTGTGTGTGTGTGACGAGAGAAAAGTGGATAAATACTAGTAACGTATTTTTTAATGATGTGAATTGTGATAGGGAGGTTTCAATGCTACTTTTGGTGTAGATTTTTTTTTTTTTATGAAGTAAATTTCACTGAGCGCTAAAAATAATTTGGAGCCATCTGCTCTGGAAAATAAAAAGACGTCGCAACTTTACAGCCGCTGCTCTAACAATATAACGAGAAACATGGAATCTGTCATCAGCAGCTTTACTAAAGGCAATTAAATTTCAGTATTGGACTTCAAAGTGAGAGTTTTGTTCCTGGCTTTGCTAATAGTACAGTGACTTTACCTCAGGGCGCTCCTGCTGTTTCTTCATTGGCAAAGGAGTTTGCTAAACTATCATGTGACCTGCAGTACAGTACAGATGGAACTATGGTCATGTGGAAACAGATGGTTGTTTATAGTCAGACAGCACTGAATAAGAAGGAGTCAGCTGGATAAAGATCACGGACCATATAAGACCACATTCACCTGTTATCATGAACAAACTGTATGACTTTTCCATTTGCAGGTGAAGACCATGAGATGCTTTTAAAAGCTCCAGTAAAAAATAAAAAATAAAAATAGTAGTGGGACTTATTTCGTCAATGATGGAGTTTTATTCCAAACTAAGTTGTTTGTAATTCCACACAGTTTACTGTGCTGAAGCATATGAAAACCGAGCAGACAACAGCTGCGATGATTCATCCGAGAAGAAATTTGACCATCTACTTTGTCAATTCAGACACATTATTGTTCATTTGTAGTGACCAGACCTGAATGTCACAGCAGACTCATCCCTCAGTGTTAAAAAGTCATCCTGGAAGAAAAATCTAGACAAATTTCAGTTTTCCAATTTTTTAGGGAGTTTAAGAATGTGAACACTTCCAAGTCAGAGTGTTTAACAATAATAACACTGTCGTACTGTGAATGCAGTAACACCATGGATGAGCCCAATGATTGATGCTTTATATAGAAACACTCCACTTATTTCCTGCATTGTGCCTGGTGAGTTAATTTGATGAGGAAGTACTCTTGTGCTTTAGCTAAAAGATCCTTCCTGACACGGAGGTGAGTGTTGTGGCCAGTGGGATTTAAAGCTTTCAGGCACACTGAAAAGATTCATGTTTTATTTATGATCTAATTGGAGAGGGGGGGGGGATTCTGGCCACCAGATAATCAAAATTTGTGTGTGCTTGTGAGATCTGTGAAGTCTAATCCCATCTGATCACATCTCAGCAGCTTTGAACACTTCCAGTCAAAGGGATGTCAACTCATACCACAGCGGATGATTTGAGCATAAAAACACTCTGGTGTTGAAAACCCACATTAGGAGCAAAATCAAATTAACTGACTGATTATTCTGCAAATTGGAGCATAATCTGGTTCCAAAGTTTTTGATACACACATCTTTAGAGATGAAAAGTGTATGTTCTTCTACCTTTGTGGGCAGTTACTCTGCTAAACATCCTGCTGCTCACTCACTGCAGCACAGAGCTTGCTATAGTTGTGTATCGTATACGAGGGTGGATCAAAACGGTCAGAACCTGCTGCTGTTGAGGGCAAACTGAAGCGCAGCACACTGATGTGCACGGAGCAGGGGACGCTATCCTTTTTTGGGGCTTAAGTATTACAAATTACGTGGGGATTGGTGATGTCACCGTGGACCTGAAACTCGAGCAGAGTGCACGTTAAGTTTTAGGTAAAACCTTTGGGGAACGGAACATCTGGTTAGTCGAGGAAAGGGGAGCAACAACTGTGTTGTTGAGGGAAAGAAACTTGCACGTCTTCAAAGCAGGTGTGTTGGAGAACCAAAGTGTCGTATCGCGTCGCTGTTCACGTGGTTTGCGCCGAATGTCTTCTCTCAGACTCCTCAGAACGTCACAGTAGAACTCTGTTGAGAATCTGACTGGGGGACGAATTCATGGCGCTCGACCCGAATATCACGGAAAACCCACCTGGTTGTGATGCTGGCCTGCTTTGCCTTTTTCAGTCTTTGTAACGTTCTGCCCCTCTTAAAAGACAAACGTCACTATGAACACCTCGTCCGACTCGTTGCTTCATTACTGTTGATTTTCTGAAGCATTTCTTTCTGTCACATCCGTCTCTGTTGCTGATTTACAGAGTTTGATACCAAATGTGATGCTCGCTCTCTGCTTCAGTTTCAGGTCCATGGTGTCATGTGCACACGTGCACAAACCAGTGGTCACAAAAACAAGTGTAACTCAGGTGCTCATGTTCATGAAGTGACTTAACGTGGAACACTCACAGAACGTGTTGATCCTCGGAGCAACATTGAATTCGTCGGGTCGCGGTTTTGTGATCTTTCTTTGCAACGAAGACAAACGATTTCAGCATAATTCTTCACGTGCCTGTTCTTCGTTTAATCCTCCATCACGTTACTGAAGCCTCACTGCTGACATGAAGTATGAACATCAGACAGGTGACTGCACTCACATGAATGAACAACACATTGGAGGTCGAGGTGTCGAAGGCTTAATGAATCTGTCCATTTAGTCCAACCGGTCGTACTCTCTGTCTTTTAACTTGACTGGCGCTTTGTTAATGTGTCGGCCAGTAACTGGTTAATAAACCCGATCGGTGCCTCCTGTTGTGTCCAGCTGAATGTTAAACACTTGCTGATGTGACTGCAGGCATTGACCTTTCTCCACACACACACACACACACACACACACACACACACACACACACACACACACACACACACACACACACACACACACACACACACACACACACACACACACACACACACACACACACACACACACACACACACACACACACACACACACACACACACACAGAGCTGATGAATTTATTTAATCTACTTTTCTCTAGTTTCTTTCATGAAGGTTACAATGTTTTGTGTTTCAGGCTGTTTTCCGTGTTGATTTACCTTAATGGTCTGTTTGGAGGCTGCAGTTTGGGCTCATCCTTGTGAAGGATTTCTAATATTTAGTCCGCTCAGTTTATAACAATGAGGGCACATTTTTGTCTGACCTTTCTATTATGAAGCAGTGATGCAGTTTTATAGCCTGATCTCCTTGAATCTCACTGCAGAGTCCAAACTGCTCCATATTTACTCTGCAGCACCAGCACTGTGAAATTTAATCACACCAATTACAGCCAGGTTTCTGTTCTGTCACATCCTCACGTCCACGGCTGCTTGGGGTCTTTTTCTCTATTTCAGTCACAAAATACAACACTTCAGGCACTACTTAAGGAATAATTGGAAAAGGAGACGATGTATGCAGTTGTACTCCCTGCAGCCCGGAGCGGGGAAGGATGGCGCTTTCACAGGGTAGACAGAAGTTTGAAATGGAGCCTGCTGCAACCTGTGTGTCCCGGAGAAGTCGCTGTTATCTGCTGGGATGGTGATGGCAGGTTCACCGTGGAAATCCTCACATGAAAATGAATCTGCAATTAGTGGCAGTTAAAGATATCTCAGGACTTTCGCATCAGAGAGTCTATATTGGAGAGCCTGTTGCCACGGTGCCAAATCAGTGAGCTTCATGATCACAGACATACTGTGTACCATCTGTTGCTTAAAAGCCTCGTTCCCGTTACTACTACCTGCTCTGTATTGGCGCTAACGCAATCTGTTCACCTTCCTTTTTCGTTCATTCTTCAGTTTATTGCTTTGGTAATAACTTGGCTGGAGCTTCATCAATTTCTTTTAATCCAGCCACTTCCTTTTTCTAAATAGAAATGAATAGAGTGACTGACTGATTTCCTTGTCTCTTCACGCCTCCAGGGAAATCGAGGAGGAACTGGAGGTGGTTTGGCAGGCAGCAACACGGCAGATGAGGGAGACTCTCTCGGAGCCCAAACTCTCCGGGGACCCCCACGGCTGGGCTCCCTGCGGTAGCGCCTCTCCCGGCGGCCCTGATGAGGCTCCAGATGAGACCACCGCATCCTCCCAGCATCAGCAGAAGCACGGGCTGGATTTCTATTGCTAAAAGACTTGGAGCCAAAAACCCGCAGGGTGTGCCAGTCCACGTAAAACAGACTGCTCAGATAACTGTAGTCTTGTTCTGGTCAACATGTTAGCTGACAGAAATCTGACAGTTTGACTTTAATATGATGGAGGGTTCAGATTTACAAAGGTTTTATCAGAGAGGCAAACTGACAACTGTTGGAAACCATTAGTCAAGGAAATGGAAAGGGAATCTATGTTCACCAAACACAAACAAATGGAAAATGGAAATAGGTAGTTATAAGTCACTTTATAACACAGCTCAGTTTGACTGCCAAAGACCTGACATCAGCCTGGCTACTCAGACTGACTTCCATTTTGTAAACAGTGATTTTTTTTAAATGTTTTTTTGTCTTTTTGAATCAGTCTCAGGGTTTTATACACCATGCCAAGTATAATAGACACGCAGATACATGAATAATGGAGAAAGTTGCAATATTTAGGACTGTTCGAACTATTGTGTTTTAATGGCTAGAGCCAACGTTGCCATCTGCTGGACACTTATTGTAAATGCATTATTGTTAACAATTCAGGTACAGAACAGGTGACATGGAAAATCTGAGTGTAAACCTGTTTATTGCAGGAAATCAAAGGGACTGTATGTTTAAACTGATCAAAAGGAAACCACGTATTTATCTGGAAGAGATGGTAGGTTGATGGTATTTCAAAGGAATTTTCTGGTTTAAAAAAATAAATAAATACAGAACAACAGTTCAATTGTGTTTTATAACGTCATTACCTCTTGATAAATATCAGATTTCTTTGGGACAATACTAAATGATAAATGGGTTATAAAGGGTTTTTATCACCTTTGCAATCTTAAGCGCTTTACAGTTTGACTTCCATTCACCCACTCACGCACACATTCACACACCGATGGCTGTCATGCGAGGTGTTCGCCTGCCATCAGGAGCAACTCGGGCTTCAGCTTGTGAACAGGAGAACCCTGGATTTGAACCGCCAACTTTACGATTAATGGGAAACCCGTTCTACCATCTGAACGACAGCCGCACTTGTTCAGGTAAATTCGTTCATTGTTTTTCACTCACAATAGATAAATCTCAGTGCGGTGACTATTTTCCTACTTTCAATAATAACGGCAGAATAGTCACACACTCTTCATCTACAAGGAATATGCCACTAATCATTGACAGGTTTTTCTGACTGAGACTCCCTGAACAGAATCTCTTTTACAGAAACGCATTCCAGCTGGATGAGACTGAACCCACAAGGCAGAGAGCCGTGCTTACTGTGTGTAACCACAGATCCCTGCTGACGAGCAGAGTGAGGTGACGGCCAGACGCGTGATACCTGATGAAATCACAGTAATACTTGGTGTGACGGCAGATCAGAGCATCCTGTTGACCCGAGCAACCAACAAATCAATCAGACAAATTACAGCAATGAGTATCTGAGCCACAGTCATCAGTAGAAACGTGATGATCCGGCTTCCTGCTACCAGGGCCAATGGGACAAAATTCTACTGTGGACCCCACAATGTTTAAAACAGATATTCAGCATTATTGACAGCCGTAGAATCCGTGACTGTGTCTTTATACAACTTGAGTGTTTCATTTGAATTAATCAAGTGAAGTTTCTAGCTCTCTCTGTAAAGGTGAAAAGCAAACAACTGTCTGCTTAACTGGTCCCCTAAAGGCAACCTTTTTTTTTTTTTTTAACCTCACTTTATGAAGGACTACTTAACTGAGGCCAGAAACAAACACTAGTGCAGACAGTCACTCTGTTTTAGCTGCATAGAAACACTAACTGTTGATTTAGGAGATGCTTCAATAGCTTGCCTTTAATCCTGTAAAACTGAGTTCATTTTGTGTGAAGAAAGGTAAAATAATAGCTTACTCGTAATTCAGGTAATAAATTACACACACACACACACACACACACACACACACACACACACACACACACACACACACACACACACACACACACACACACACACACACACACACACACACACACACACACAGAATTTGTTCTTGCTGACACCCCTTCACCCACTCTCTGTGGGAAAAGTACCAGTACTTCTACATGAAACATTAACCTTTAATTACCTGCGGCAGCTTTTTCATCTCAAACATACTGGATCAGGAGCTGCTGAAGGAGAACCTGATAGGAGAAATAAGCAAGAGCTTTTCGCTCAACGTCTGTCAATCAAGAACAAGACCCCTCAATCTCCACCCCTCATCTCTGTGTCCCAAAAGAGCAGCTGAGCCGTCCAGAAACCTGGGAGAGCCCTGTTATCATATATTCCTTTATGGGTGCCATCATGATAGAATATATGTCAAAAAGCTTGCAAAAGTCTAAATGAAATCAGAATAAATAAAACCAATGTATTGAATTTCAGGATTTAACTTTTATTGAGCTAAAGATAATGATTGTGTAGAAAAACATTTTAAACTACTTTCAGGTTGTTAAATATACACCAGGACCATTTGCTCCAAGGGCAATGTTGTAACTCCTCAGTTAAACATTATAGGAAGGTTAATGTTCACATCAACCAAGAACAGGACATATGAACTCTTAGTGACATCTGATTTCTGAAACTGCTGATCACCTGGGATTTTCCCCACAACAGTTTAAGGATTTTTCAAATCATTTTATTAGTCCAGTTGAGTCCCTAAACAATGAAATATCTGTTCATGTGAAATTGGTACCGCAACCCAAAGTAGAACAGCCCTTAATATGGCTGCCACTTACTTCCGGGTCACTTCATTCACTTAAGAACCTTCCTGAGGAAAACTGGATTATTCGAACGCACCCCAAGTCAGGTTCCACTCTTGTGGGCAGAAATCAAAACTGTACAGTTAAACAATGAGTCAAAAACATCAGTCATGACTTGAAGAATGAGTTTTGGCCACTTCCCTTTAAAAGTCTCTGGTTGTCACATTCACAGCTTGATTAAATGATGCTGTGATTGTTGCTGCAGGTCCTGCTCTCGTCCACCAGTCAGTTCCAAGCAGACAAATTCTGGTAAATATTTACAGTTGGTCATTTCTGTAATATTTTTCCCTTCCCAGTGTGAACAAGCAACAGAGATTTCACAATTTGTTGAACAAATGCTGCTTTTTGGGTGGGTGGGTCAGTCTGTTTACAAAGTTTCGCAACAAAGACATGAATATTGTAAACTTTAAGTGTTTCAGCTTCAGGAAGGAGGGTGACCAAGTGTCTGTTTTCCTCCATCTTTGCTGCCAACACTATGAAAACTGGGAAAAATTTCAGTTTTTTTTCCTGCAACCTGCAAACTGTAACCTGCAAACTGGATGCCATGCCGTTAAAGTATAACTTTGTTGCGTGTTTTTGTTTTTGTACCTCAGTGTTGGGAGTTTCAGATCATTTGGTGGTCAAGCGTTGAAGGCGGCTCCAGTAGTTTAAAAATGAACTGGAGGTTTATTCCAAATAGGATCCAACGACTAGAAACGACTCCCCAGTGCGGCCAGACCCGTGCAATTTTCTCAAAATAATATGCCTACAAGGGCCTTCCATCTGTATCGTAGGCTAAGCTCCACATTAATTTGAACATGCAGCATCAGCGCAGTTCCCCTTTTTATACATATGACCCTTTCTTTGCATTCAGTCACTGCCCTTATCATCAGCCTGCACAGCAGTTTTTGACTGATACAACTCCACCTCAGTATTTACTGTACAGTAAAGTGAATGTCTCCACTGTCAGATCAACTGTACTGTATGTTATCTGTGCTAGTTGTCTTTTCCTCATGGCTGATTAGCTCTCAGGGTCAATGATAGCTCCACACACACACACACACACACACACACACACACACACACACACACACACACACACACACACACACACACACACACACACACACACACACACACACACACACACACACACACACACACACACACACGTCACAGCTCAGCAAAGACTTATTTAATTCAATCAGACCCGACCAGTGATGCTGTAATATGATCTTCATGTTCATATAAGTTTGGGGATGTTTGTCAAAATACTGGATCCTTTCTGCGACATAAAACATTATGAGATGTCGTATTACCTAAACCGTTCAAAATCCAATGTTTATTCACTTAATTGTTCAGTTTATCATTTAATCTGATTGTGGTTTTAGTTGGTTTATGATTTTGACGTTATTGCTGTCCGAGGGAGGAGGGAAGGGAAATAAACTCCTGCACAGGCAAACCTTTGATCCCTATAACTAACGCGTGTGAAGGCAGAGTAAAGCGCTGTTTCGGTGGAAGCTGTGGATCCAGTGAGATCGAGCTGCCGTCCTCATCCTCCACTTAGAGGTATTGTTCTGTTTTATTGCTCTGCTCAGTTCACTTAAAAACTACTTTTGATCAGTTCGTTTGTTTGTTTATTTATTATTTTGCTTTTGTCACTTTATTGAAGATTTTTACCTGAACTAGTGCATTTTCAAATAACATTTTAATCATGTTTCTGTAAATTTCATTAGATTTAGTTATATTTATGTTTTTTTTTTTTTATTAATTATCAGCAAAAAAAATAACAACTCTGTTAGGTTTAGTTCAGCTCGATGCATACTGCCCTATTTTTCCATGTTCCCTTTTTACAGCTGTAGATATATTTTTGTTATATTTATGTTATTTATGTTATTTATCTATATATATATAGCTATATATATATATATAGCTATATATATATATTGTGCTGAAATTTGCATTTTTCTTGCCTCAATACTCTTTTTAGTTGATGACATGCACATTTTTATGTGGTATTAAAAATGTTTTAAATAGTTGTTTAACTATGTGGTAAAATAGATAAAAGCTGAGATTCCACTGTGTGCTCTCTACTGTTGTGTCAGAAGTGCAGCTCCTCTGAGGTCCTTCACATGACTCTCTGAGCTGCATGTGATCGTTGTTGTCAGAGTGTGGATGAATTTAGAACAACATCTCTGGATTTATGACTGAAGAGCGTTCACGGTCAACTGTTGGTTGCACTATCTGTGGTTTTGTGTGGGTTCATCCTTTATTGGTCTGTGTTAAAGGTAAGAATATAACGAGTCTTTTTTATTGTCCTCATACAGTCGTAGATTATAACACACACATGTATTATAACTGTACTTCAGTCCTTAGTTTTACACACAGTAGTTACATATTGTTTTTTTCTGTTGTGAAAAGGTTTACTGTAATGTAACAGAAGTCACACTGCCTGCCTTTAATTTGGCTTCAGAAACTTTCACACAGTGTAAATGGAGGTGAGGGGTCGACATGAAGAGGAGGCCTGCAACTCATTGACTCTATTTTCCCATGTTAGTTGTGAAGTAGAGAAGAATGCTGAGTCATGGTATCACAGCTACCACAGCATACTCAGTTGCTGTACATGATTTCCTCATTCTTTCCAGGTTCACGCTGATGTATATTTTTGATAGACTTTACAGTATAACCTTTAAAGCAGTGAGGGCACATTTTTGTGTCTACATTGTGAAAGATTGTTCATTCATCATTAGGTTTCTCTGGCTCTGTGAGGTAAAGGGATCCTCGTGGGGTCACTATGACACCCTGTAATGTGTGTCGTCATGGGCAATCCCGTTAAAAAGAGTCCTTAATGTAAGGGCCTTGTGAAAACATGATACATTGAACACAGTGAACCATTTTTTAATGCGCATGGCAACTGGTAAACGCATGATTACATTACATTACATTACAGTTCATTTAGCTGACGCTTTCATCCAAAGCGACTTACAATAAGTGCATTTCAACCATGAGGGTACAAAACCCAGAACAACAAGAATCAAGAAAATACAATTTCTTCAAGAAAGCCAAACTACAAAGTTCTATCAGTAAGTGTCATTTTAAGTGCTACTAAAGTTCTACTATTCAAGGTAAAGTCTGAAGAGGTGTGTTTTTAGTTTACGGAGGAAGATGTACAGAGTTTCTGCTGTCCTGATGTCATTGGGGAACTCATTCACCATTTAGGAGCCAGGACAGCAAACAGTCATGATTTTGTAGAGAGTTTATCTCAGTGAGGAGAAACAAGCTGATTGGTGGAAGCAGAGTGGAGGGAACGGGCTGGGATGTAAGGTTGGACCATGTCCTGGATGTAGACTGGACCTGATCTGTTCACAGCACAGTACGCAAGTACCAATGTTTGGAAACGGATGCGGGCGGCTACTGGTAACCAGTGAAGGGAGCGGAGGAGGAGGAGGAGGAGGAGGAGAAAGAGGAGGAGGAGGAGGAGGAGGAGGAGGAAGAGCGGAGTAGTGTGAAGCTGCTCAAAGACAGCAAGGAGGGCCGTCTCTGTTGAGTGGTCTGTTGAAACCAGACTGGACTCGAGGGGGCAGGTGGTTGGGGAGAGGGGGGGTACCAAGGTGAGAACTAGATTAGGAGACAGGAGGGTGAAAGAGGAAAGTGAAGGGGATGAAGATGGAGATGATGGAAATGTAGTTACAGAAGCTGGGTTTGAAAATGAGGAGCGTATGTCATCTATCTTTTTAGTAAAGTAGTTGACAAAGTGGCTCGGTAGAAAGGTGGAAGGAGGAGGGGGGCGGGGAGGTTGGAATGATGACTTTGTTATGTTGCATTTGGCAGCTTCACACACAGAGTGCTGATGTTACATAACACAGGATGAGGCATGATAACAGCCTCCACTTTGTCATTAGTAAAAGTCTGTCTGGTACATCAGGGCCTTAAGTTTGTCGATTATACTTGTGACACAATGTCAGCTGTTTTGTGATGGAAAAAAAGATTTGTTTCTTCCTCTTGTTTGCATTGTGGCTCTGGAAAGTTTCTTGTCAAGCAGGCTCTGAAAAGTTTCTTTGGGTTTCTGTCTTATTTGCAAGTGATTCCTTTTTGTTTCACTTTCCGCATCTAATTGACAAGTCCCGTGTGTCCTTATCTTGTGACCTACAACCAACTCTGTATTACCATACGGAAGCAGATACAAAGGGAACGGGAGTGATGGTCTACTGTTTGTCAACTGTATAAAAGCTGCCCTACGGAGGAGATCTGGGAGCACTGCTGGACACCTCTCTTTGAGGGTGTATGTAGTTGCTTCTTCTTGCAAGAATAAATGTCCGATGTGTTTGATTTTGAACCAAGCCTCTGGGTAATTTTTCTAACATTATGATACTGACTTTGCACACTTGTTTTCTTTGTCACAGGACAAAATGAAGACCGAAAATTCTTTGGAGAATAACAGTACTCGAGGAGTTTCTTTTGTAAGTAGAGAACAAACAGCAGCTCCCAGCAGAAAAACCCTGACATCTCCACGTGTTGCTTTTTCTGCCTCAGATCTTTTCCTCCCATTGTTTCGCCTGTGTCCGGTGTTTTTGCTGCAGCTGTGTTTGATCTACTTTTTGAGACTTTGAAGCTGGCATATTGACCAAAGACAGCACACATAGTCTGTTTATTTCTCTGGCCAGCTCTGGATTTCAGTCAGATTCTTTAACTCTGTTTCTGACTCTTCAGGTAGAAGATGGTGAACGCCGGAGAACTGGATCCATGGTCTCCAGTCCAGAACATCCTGACGTGGATAAGAATGAAAAAGCCCACACTTCCACATTTAGAAAATACCACCAGAGCCTTCAGACCCTCAAGCCCTTCCGCTGGTCCTCACCACAGTCAGTTTCATAGTCTTAAGGTAACATTGGATATTTAAGGCCTTCCCTTCACACGGCTGATATTGGATGATTTTTTTTTTTTATGTCTAGGTCCCAACCTTTGGACAATGCAGGTTTCCTTTCCTTTACAACCTTTGCCTGGATGACCCCCATGATGTGGGCCATGTTCAGGAACAAGCTGGACATGTCCTCTCTCACCCTGTCTCCTCTGGATATGGCTGACACCAGCGGAGAAAGGTCGGACACTCTTCTTGCTGATTCGCATTTCTTAACTATCATTTGATGCCATTACAGTGTAGTTCTAAAACACAACACACCATAAACGTAGTGGCGGAAATTTGTATCTGGAAAAGGACATGAAAACATGAGAGGAAAAGGTCCAAGTCGAATGGAGGACGTGTTGATTGGTGAAAGGGAATGTCCTCTAAGAGTGCATGTTTTTTAGGCTCCAGAGACTCTGGGAAGAAGAGGTGGCGAAGGTCGGCCTGGAAAAAGCCTCACTGGTCCGTGTCATCCTTCGCTTTCAAAGAACCAGGCTGATTCTGGCTATCATCGTCGGTATCCTGGCCATGGTGGCGGCGTTTTTGGGCCCGGTGAGTGTTGGCTGGATGAAGTGTCCAAATATCACTTGAACTGAGAATCATGTTTGATTAAAAAGCAGTGGTGGAGGACGTACTCAGGTACTTTTATTGTAACTCAGACTGAAGTAATGGGCAGTAATTGGGCAAATCCAGACTAAGGTGCCAGTAAAAACAAGGCAACATGTATTTAGCATGCAAATGAGTTGCTTACTGTGTGACTTTTGAAAGGGTAGTGTTGCCTCAAATCAAACATGGCTGTTTAATGGAAATGACTTCCGCAACCTTTGAATGCATCATCCACAAAAATATCCGTCGGCTTTGTTTGGTAATTTTACTAAGAAACATGTGTTTGGGCTTCCTTTTCCTTGTGCACAATAAAGGTATTGATGGCTTATATCTGACAGCAGCAAAGCGCTGTTTAGTGAAAAAAAAGACACTTTAATGTGGACGTGTACATTTATTGTGGTGGTGACCACAACAACTAATTCTGTCTTTGATTTTATAATATTGTGACATGGCATAACTCTTGTCTTTTGCTGGTTTTAAAGGCTGCATTACAGTAAAGTGATGTCATTTTTGGTACATATCAGACTATAATTACTGTTTTATTATTTGCCTCAACCCCCCATTATATCCACATTAGTGAGGATTGTTGATCAAAAATCCCTTGATGTAAATATCATGTGAAAGCAACATTAGTCGTCCCTATAATATATATTTATTGTCCAGCATTAGTTTGAAATTGGTTGGTGGTCTCTACTCGTCCTTTATGTCACTCAGATGGTGACTGTAGAGGGTGAGAGGTGTCCAATGTTTCATACTCAATATTTTGACTGCTATGAGTACACCATCATCTTGTCAATGTGAACGCACTTATGCACACAAAAGCGCAAAGATGCAAATTGAGATGCAGCCAAAGACTAAAAGGCAGCACAATGACATCGTGCTCTTTTCAAGTGTGACAAAGCTCCTTCTCCCTCTGTCCTGTCAGGCTTTTCTGGTCTATGAGATCTTAAACTATATCGATGACCCCGGGAAGTCCACCATGTTCCACGGTGTCGGTTTGTCCGTCGCTCTGTTCGTCGCCGAGTCCTCCAAAGCTTTCCTCATATCCCTAATGTGGGCGGTGAACCTGCGCACTGCCGTCAGACTGAAAGGCGCCTTCTCTTTGATGGCCTTTCAGAAAGTCATCTCTCTGCGGGTGCACAGCGGCATTTCAATGGGAGAGGTAAAGACCGGGTAACACGTGTACACCTATATAATGCAGTGTACCTGCGTTTGACTCACAAAGTTGTACTAAACAGGATTTAAATTGAACTGCAGAATCATTTCACCCATCATTTGTGATATCTTCTTACGCTTGGAGGGCAATAGTTAGTGACAAGGTAACATTTTTGAGTATAATTGATGCATTTCTCAGGGCATACATCTTTTATTCGTGAAGGTGACTAGCTCTGGCAGTGCAGTCTGTCTCTGATCCTCTCTCTGACTCTCTCCCATCCAGATGATAAATGTCATGACCAACGATGGCCACCGGGTCTTTGAGGCAGTATTGTTCGGGAGCTTCGTGTTGTCCACCCCGGTGCTCTTTGTTGTGTGTATTGTCTACGCCTGCTACGTCCTGGGCATCACCGCGCTGACTGGAGTCTCCACCTACATCATCTTTGTCCCCCTACAGGTCTTTATGTGAAGTATATAGATAGATACATTTTTATTATCTCCTTTGTTACTTGATTTCTGTAGTCAACAATAATGTCTTCTTTTTTTTTTTTTCTGTTTTCAGTTTTTCTTGGCCAAGCTCATCAACATATTCCGATGGAAAGCCATGGTGATGACAGACAGCCGTGTTCGCACAATGAATGAGATTCTCTCCAGCATCAAGCTCATCAAGATGTACGCCTGGGAGGATTCTTTTGAGGAGAAGATTTCAGGTAAGACGGATAGCTGCATGTTGACCAGATAGATACGTTTTTTTTTTTGTTTTTTTTTTAATCATTTATACTCTCCGTTTTTATCAAAACACCAAACCAACCTACGTATCGCAATACTGCTGCTAGAGGAGGAAGACGAGGCTACCAGATCCTCTCTCACCTTCGTCCCCCAGTACCGATCCAAAACGAGTATCATGGTGTGCTCATTTCCCACCAGTCCATGCTCTGACAGTGGACAGCAGCGTGCCTTGTTTCATATCCATCAGAATTCCCGTTCAGTGGAAAACTCAAAGGCAGGTTGTAAAAGCAAAAGGGGGGTATATACAAGAGATGGTTGAAGGTTACAAAGCAGCTGGCAGGCAAACAAACCAGGAGAGACAAAATCCAGAGTTCAAGTAAGATCAACAACAGCAATACGTAAATGTTTTTTCTGCTTGTAAACTTTTGGAACAGATTCTTCACAGCTTTACACGTTATATGAGTTTCTCGGTCTTGTGTTTATGTTTCTGTACCTTTTAGCAAAAATATTACAATATTCAAAATATCTCAGCAGCTTAAATAAAGTCATGTGAAAAAAAAGCTTATCCCCGGTTGTTCCCCCATTGAAGGTGTTCGCTCTGTGGGCGCACTGGACAGCTGGAGCAGGACGGCTTTTAAAATGTACAGCAGGTAAAAGACCAAAAACTTTCTCTCTTACAGGTTTAAGGGAAAAAGAGAAGACACACCTGCGGAACATCAGTTACGTCCAGAACATAAACACCAGCATCACCAGCATCATCCCCACGCTGGCCACCGTCCTCACCTTCCTGGTACACACTCTGTTGGACTTACCGCTTAAGACGTCCGTGGTGAGTATCGCAGCGACGCAGTAACACAACCTTTGCCAACAGGGTGATTTTAGTGGGTACTAGAGATGAGTTTATAAGGATACAGCAATATTCAGGCCTGAGACATTAAATATGGATGATTATCTTTCAGTTTTTTCCACATTTTTGTTCCTGTCCAGCAGAGCAGGGCTATTCAAACTCCATAGCAACAACGCTGGAGAGGAAGGTCACTGGGGGATCAAGGGCCGCACGCAATATTTTGTTAATTAAAGGCTAAAAATAACTCTTGATGTTGATGATATGTTAGTACATGGAATAAACTAATCACAGGCATCCTTTTTATGGCTGTTATGGCGTCAGTTTCCAACAGCAAAATGCAAGATGTACATAGTAAAACAGTGTGGGCTTGTTTAAGCAGACATGAGATGCTGATAACAGATTAATATCTATATTTAATAAAGGTGAAAACAGTGAAACAGTATCCAGACAGGCTTCTTCTTGCAAGCCATAGAAAACGTTCAAACGGGCCGTACCTGGCCCACAGGCTGCAGTTTGAGTAGCCCTGCTTCAGAGTGTAGTGGACCATATTGTGTGACGTTTTAGTATTGAGCTTTATCATTCTTTGTTGTTTCCAGGCCTTTACCACCATTGCCATCTTCAACTCCATGAGGTTCTGCCTTGCTCTCATGCCCTTATCTGCCAAGTCCCTGGCTGAGGCTACTTTGTCAACAACACGATTAAGGGTAAACTCTTTTGATGGTGCCCTGCCCAGCCGTTATGACTGGTGTTAGTAGTATTCATTACTACTATCAACTTTTACCATGATGTCATTAATTAATACAGCCTGCAAGACTGTAATATCTTACCCTCTGGTGACAGTTGAAATGTTCATAATATACAAGACAGATTTATTTAAATACAGAAATAACAGCTTGTTTTAACAGTTGTTTGGTCACTCTCATTGATCTCACTTGCAATCAGAAAACGCAATAATAAAAACCTGAAAAGGTTTGTAAATGTAGATTATGTCTCTTTCAGAAAATACTGCTGATCCAGAATCCAGAGCCCTACCTGCTGCAAGAGAAAAACAGTGTCTCAGCTATAGAAATGAAGAATGCTACATTTTTCTGGACCAAACCAGACAGCCGGGACGACCCTCTGCCCAGCTCGGCCAACGGGGTGAAAGAAGACAAGACGGATGAGACGTCGGAGAATATAAAGGCTGAAAGCTTACCGACCCTGAGAAACATCTCCTTCTCACTGTCTAAGGTGTGCTTTACCTCTGATGAGAAGAAATGAGGTTAACGAGACTGAAGGTAAACTAATAATCTGTGATATTTCCTGAAGGGCAACCTGCTCGGTGTGTGTGGGAACGTTGGAAGCGGAAAGACATCACTGATTTCCAGCATTTTGGAACAGGTTGGTTCCTCCTTTGTGTTTTTTGTGCTTCTCTTTTTTCCTCTGACAGCATTTCTGACATTTCTATTATTTTACTGTACAACTCTTCTGTATTTCTAATTTAAGTGATGTGGTGTAAGATACTCGACAGCTTTCCTCATGATTGTCTGTTATATTGTTCTATTTCAGATGAACCTTCTCAAGGGCTCCCTCACAGCTGACGGGACGTTTGCTTACGTTTCCCAGCAGGCCTGGATTTTCCATGGGACTGTACAAGAGAATATCCTGATGGGGCAACCTTTGGACCAGGCCAAGTAATTCATCCCTCAACCCACATTAATTATTGTTCTTATTCTTGTGCGCGTCCCATACAAAACTGATCTTTACAAAATGTAAAAGTAAAAAAGCTGAGCAAACACAAAAATACAAGTTTTAAGTTGCAAGTTTTAGAACGCACGCACCTCATAGTCGACGTGCCCCACTCGCCGTGTGACCACGAAGGGTCCTCGCCACTTTGGAGGAGTTTAGAGCTGGAAGAAGGAAGCAATACAAGCACTTTTTCATCTGGGACCTAAATTAACAGTAATGGGTACAAGGGCGCTTTGGGAATGGCCGGCTGGTTCACTCGCTGACACTCCGGGCAGGACGAACACTGACGGAGCACATCCAATAAAATTGCATCATTTGCTGCATTCAAATGGAGCTCGTGGTTACGACAAGGGAAGTCGTGTCCACTATATACTTGGCGTTCAAGCAGTTGTAAAAACACCGTTGCTCGGCAACAGCACCGTCTAGAGGTCACAGAGGCGAAACATTTAGCAAGCTAACAGGGAGGTAATGTAATGCAGGAAATGCAAAGGCACAAAGGGAGAAGATGAGGTTGTTGATAAGATCAACATTTTCCACAGAGGTAAACTATTATCTAAGTTATGAAGGCAAACTCCACATGACTAAAATTACAATATATTAACTTAACATCCAACAAAAAAATGACTTCCGTGGCTTCTGTCATTTCCATAAACGTCAGCAAACAAGTCACAACTCGTGAACTCAAAGCTCATAAAAAAATGTAGAGTTCTGACGTAGTGAGTACGTAGAGTACATGCTAAATATTCCCCAATTTAAACGCAGCCATAATCTGATCTGGTGTTTCCAGTATCCCATGTGACCAGCCGTTCAGTACTACTGCTGATATAAATAGGAAGAGAGAGTAATCAGTGAACGCCTGAGCTAATTACCTCCCTCCTTGGCACTGTTCCCTGGACTACTCTCACCACCTCCCCCTGCTGCAGCTGACCCACAAACCATGACCCGCTACCACAGAAGTATTGAAGGAGAAGGTTTTTCTAATACCAGCTGAGCCTGTTATTTGCCCCCTGTTCCTGTTCAATCAAATCATTAAAAGTCTGGACCAGATGCAGTGGTGGGACCTGAAAAGAACTTTCATGCTTGCAAAGCTTTCAGTATAGCTGCATGAAAGCATTTCTGCAAAGAAGAGTGGGCTAAAACTAAACCACACAGCCACGTCAGAAACTCTTCTCCAATTATCAGAAGTGTTTGGTTACAGCTGTTGCTGCTAAAGGTGGCACAACTCCCTAATTTTCTACTACTTTTTCCTCATAAAATTTAAAACTTGCCTTTGTTTTATGTTCATTTTTTCAGATCTGGCATAGTTTGATATGAGATACACACATAAACAGAGATCAGGAGGGTGTTGAATACTGACAACTGAAAAATAGAAAGAATAAGAGGTATTATTAAATAAGGGCGAAACGTATTACTGCACTGACACAGACTATGAAAACAAAGCTGAGTCAAATGTCTTTGTACTTGAATAGGTTTCTCTTTTGAGGTTATTTCACTTGAAAAAAATGTAACTGAGAGAAAGTTCATCTTTTCTCTGTGAGGTAGCCAAACAAGATCAGAGATCATCTCTGTTATCTGACAGGATTATTACTGGACAGATCACATGGCAGAAGCGACATGAAGGGAGACTATTGACAGTGCACACTGTGTAGGCTTGATAGAGACAGTTTTCTCTCACAAAACCTCTCATAACCCACCAGGGACTTTATGTCTGAGCAGAACATTTTAAAGCATTATTAGGATGCTTATGACAATCAGTAAACTGATCTGAATAGTATATAATAGTAATATTTTTTTTGTCTTAAATTAAAATGACAATGTAAAAGAAATAGTGACCTATAATTTCTGTATGGGTTATTATTAGACTCATTAGATGATGCATACAAAATATAATTTATTTTCAAGACAGAATTTTGGGTTTTTCTTAATATTTCTTGATGTATTTTTGATACATTTTTCTAAAATAATTTCAGTCACTTTTTATTGTTAGCTTACTTAAATTGAATACGTTACTCTTACTGTACTGCCCCCAGTGTCAGCTAATGAGCTATCTTCTTTTCTTCCCCCACAGATATGACAGAGTTGTGGTTGTCTGCAGCCTCGAAGCTGACTTGAAAATCCTGCCGTACGGTGATCAAACTGAGGTAGGCTCTGTCTAAACTGACAGTTTCAGATCCCTCTAAATGATTTCTTAAAAGTGTTGAAGAATGATAAACCTGTATGTGATGTATCAAAGCACCTGAGGTCACTTCAGCATAGAGAAAGACACCTGACTGTTATCGCTGAGCGACATCTAGCCTGATTCCTTTTAGTAAAGTAATTAAAAACACTCAGAATGATGTGAAATGAAAATTGACATAAGGCTTTAAATAAGTGACTACATTTCTACCAATAATAATTTGTCCATTATAAAGAGAATTATCATATAATGCCTGCTGTGTGCATTTAGTGTTATTCTGCTTCGTGTTTTCAAAGCAGAATAATGGCAACCAACACTGACGTCACCCATTAGTTTGTGAGCAGCTGTTATGAAGCCTCGAGTTCAGAATTTGGCCGGCGCCATCTTGCTATTTCGGAGCGGTTTGGAGCCGGTAGTGACCATATTTGGACAAGCTGGGGGGGAGGGGGAGGAGGGGAATCTGACTGATTAGAGACCCAGCCATACTTTATTAACAGAGAATTTCATGAGACAAGTTGAATGGGAGTCTATGGAGCCGGAGGCTTTTTGGAGCCAACCTCTAGTGGCACCCGATGGACTCGCAGCTTAAAGCCCTTCTGCATTGGCCTCCTTTTTCAGAGCCAGAAGCTACGTCCACTTTTATATACAATCTATGTTTGAAAATTAGTCTGGATTAATTTTCTATGTTGTAGTTTTATCATCCTGAATCCTACATACTGGACCTGGAAGTCAAGTTAAAAGATTCATGAATATACAGTCGTAGTTGAGTCACAAGTAAACACGAGTATCATTTTAAACTAATGTTCTGGTCAGAATAGTTCAAGAGTAACACAACACAAAGATCCTCAGTTCCATGATTTCTGGATAGTGTTGGGTTTTTTCTGTTCTTTGACCAGATGACTCACAGTTCAAAGTAACTGCACTAATATGAGTGTCAAACAGTTACTCAGACAATCTATGTATTTTCCAAAGAAAATACCGTTTTCTACATAAAAACTGCTTTTTAAATTATTATTTTTTTTTAAATAGAAACACAGTTAAATGAAACTGAAAAGATACTGTGGAATTAGCTGCTTGAAGTTAAAAAAAAAAAGAGCAGCATGAAATGTTATGACTCATGATCACAGTGAACTTTCCTCTAGCTGATCATATAAACATTTAAGTACATTATTTACCAGTGTCACACTTTTTGTATTGTTTTCTTCATTTTACTTCTACTAAAACCAAGGCATACCCCGATTTTAAACATTAGTTGGAACAGTCAATGATTTACTCAGGTGGTCTTTATTTGGACAGTTTTAAAAACCATTTAACCTTCTATTTGTGTTAATTACGGCACAATCTGTGATACAAAATGGTTCTGGACAGCATCTCAATCCCCATCAAAAAAAACCTTAACTGAAAACAGTGACAAGCATGCCACTTAACCTTTTACTACAGTTCCAGAGACTGAACAATGATCTGCTGTGCAAAGTAAAGTTCACAAAAATAATTATCGCATTGCACAAATGATATCTTATTAGATGCTTGCCAATTGATTTAGGACGTTTCTGGGTCAAGTCCAAATCGGTTTGATGTTTGGAGCCGCCAGTACTTCGCTCTCATCAGTTTCTTCCTTCACTTGCCCTCTTTTTTGCACAGATGTGTCATAGATGTGTTTCTTCTTTTGGAAAAGTGGAAAAGTGAAATTGGTGGTTTGGTTTTTAGCAGCTTTCTGCTGTTTTGTTGGCAGATCGGAGAGCGAGGGCTCAACCTGTCAGGGGGACAGAAGCAGAGGATCAGCCTGGCCAGAGCAGTCTACTCCGACAAGGACATCTTCCTCCTCGACGATCCGCTGTCTGCTGTTGATGCCCATGTGGGGAAACACATCTTTGAAGAATGCATAAAGAAGCAGCTCCAAGGAAAATCCATCATACTGGTGACCCACCAGCTGCAGGTAGGCAAATAAAACTGCTTCGCTGTTCAGAACACACTGAATCTGAACCTGAACAGGTTACTGTATAAAGAATATTACGTTTTAGAAATATAGTTGTTCACTTTGTCGCCAAGAGTAACATGAAAACAGCAACAGTTTACAGACACTCAAGCACATAGCCCAGTAAAAGGAGGAGACAGACCTTTGTCTTTCCCCGGTGATTTTTATGAGGTGTAGATTAATTTAATTTGTTTTTTTTTACTAATATCTGGGACTGATTGGTGTACTAAAGCATCACACTTGTTGCCTACTTATAAGACCTGACAGTGAATCTGCCTCTCGCTTTGAATTGTGATTTTATATTTATTTCTTATTTGCTTCTCAGTCCATTTGACACGCCCGGGGCTGCAGGTGAAATGATAAGACTAAAACGTTCATACATGTCAGTCATGAGAATACATCTAATAATCAATTAATTTAATGAAATATGTGCATGTAATTAGTCGTGATTGGTCAGACACTGCAAACACCTCCTCTTTTATTTGAACGCGCTCAGAGCCGAAAACAGAAAGCCTGAGTTAACAGACAAAGTTGATACAAAAAAACGTTGTAACACCGACTATCTCTGACAGCGAGTTTCCGCTTTGTTGAGCAACTCAGACAAAGACGTTGACGTTGGAGTGTCGTTGACGTTGGAGTGTCGTTGATGTTGGTGTTGTTGACGTTGGAGTGTCATTGACGTTGGTGTTGTTGACGTTGGAGTGTTGTTGATGTTGGTGCGTTGGTGTTGTTGACGTTGGAGTGTTGTTGACGTTGGTGTTGTTGACGTTGGAGTGTCGTTGACGTTGGTGTTGTTGACTTTGGAGTGTTGTTGACGTTGGAGTGTTGTTGACGTTGGTGTTGTTGACGTTGGTGTGTTGTTGACGTTGGTGTGTCGTTGACGTTGGAGTGTCCTTGACGTTGGTGTGTCGTTGACGTTGGAGTGTCCTTGACGTTGGTGTGTCGTTGACGTTGGAGTGTCGTTGATGTTGGTGTGTCGTTGACGTTGGTGTTATTGATGTTGGTGTTGTTGACGTTGGTGCGTTGTTGACCTTGGTGTTGTTGACGGTGGTGTCGTTGACGTTGGTGTTGTTGACGGTGGTGTTGTTGACGGTGGTGTGTCGTTGACGTTGGAGTGTCGTTGACGTTGGTGTGTCGTTGACGTTGGTGTTGTTGATGTTGGTGTTGTTGATGTTGGTGCGTTGTTGACGTTGGAGTGTTGTTGACGTTGGTGTTGTTGACGTTGGAGTGTCATTGATGTTGGTGTGTTGACGTTGGTGTTGTTGATGTTGGTGTTGTTGACGTTGGTGCGTTGTTGACGTTGGTGTTGTTGACGTTGGTGTGTCGTTGTTGGAGTGTCGTTGATGTTGGTGTGTTGACGTTGGTGTTGTTGATGTTGGTGTTGTTGACGTTGGTGCGTTGTTAACGTTGGTGTTGTTGACGTTGGTGTTGTTGACGTTGGTGTGTCGTTGACGTTGGAGTGTCGTTGATGTTGGTGTGTTGACGTTGGTGTTGTTGATGTTGGTGTTGTTGACGTTGGTGCGTTGTTAACGTTGGTGTTGTTGACGTTGGTGTGTCGTTGACGTTGGAGTGTCGTTGATGTTGGTGGTGTTGACGTTGGTGTGTTGTTGACGTTGGTGTGTTGTTGACGTCGGTGTTGTTGACGTTGGTGTGTCGTTGACGTTGGTGTGTCGTTGACGTTGGTGCATTATTGACGTTGGTGTTGTTGACGTTGGTGTCGTTGACGTAGGTGTCGTTGACCTTGGTGTGTCGTTGACGTTGGTGTGTCGTTGACGTTGGAGTGTCATTGACGTTGGTGTGTTGTTGACGTTGGTGTTGTTGATGTTGGTGTTGTTGACGTTGGTGCGTTGTTGACGTTGGTGTTGTTGACATTGGTGTTGTTAACGTTGATGCTGTTGACGTTGGAGTGTCGTTGACGTTGGTGTTGTTGACGTTGGAGTGTTGTTGACATTGGTTATCCTCTTGTGTCTTCTAGTATTTGGAGTTCTGTGATGACATCCTGGTTCTGGAGGAGGGGCAGGTCCGGGAGGCTGGAGACCACCAGGCCCTCATGAACGCCAACGGCCGCTACGCTCAGCTCATCAGCAACTACCAGATGGAACAGTCCAAAGTAAGAGTCACAAAACCTGCTGTAAAAAAACATACTTCACCTTAGCTTGTATTGTTTAACTAGCCGTGAAACCGAGTCATCAGTTATTTATCATTTTATTATCTCAGTAAAATGAAATTGTTTGCTAAAACAAGGGACAATATGTTGTCAATAAAGTTTGTTCACAGTGACTGAACTGTAACACTGTGTTTTCGATTCTCTCGATTATCAGACTCAGAAAGAGGAGGAGGAGGTGTCACCTCACGATGCTGCCGAGTTAAAAGAGGTTGATCTCCAACATCGAGCCAACAGTGGGACCGTGAACCCGGGTATGACAACCAGCAAATTAAAACATCTGTGGATTTGCAGAGGACTTCAAATCAATGAAAATCACGCTCGTTCATGATAGAGTTCAGTATGAAGACACACCAGTGAGATTGTAGCATGTTGAGGTCACTTGCAGAAATAAATCCCTAAAAGTAGTTTAGGGAGAAGAATGAATGAGAACATAAATGTATTGATATGGTAGGATTGATGCAACATGTTGCTGTAATCTTGTCATAATTCTCTGTGGAACAAAGTGTCATCGTGAAAGTGTAGCTTGTAAAAGAGCAATTGTATAACTAGGAGGATGTAAAAGCTTGGGAAGTCATGACAAAGCTTTGTAAAGCAATAACAGAGAGTCAGAAACAATACAGTCCCGTCTGGTCAATGCAGTACACTGATTTTATTACATCACTTCTATAAATCTGTTATTGGAGTCTACAGAGAGAGATCAGAGGAGAGACATGAGACATTTAACAAAGGTACCCAGCTGGGTTTTTATTGTGGTTGGTAGTTAGTACTTTAACAAAGATTTTAAAGAAGAGGAACCAGAACTTCCTGTTTATCATACACATAATTCTATCATGATGGAAGCACCTTTCTTGATTTCTCCTGTTTCTTTCCAGCATCCAGCTAGATTTCTGTATGTTTACTGTAAACAGCACAAGCGACATCGTAGTTATAAAACTGTCATAAAAGGAAGTGTAGTGATAGATATATATGTACGTTGTTCATCACAAGAGGGGGAAATTAAAATATCCAGCAACTCAAAAAATTAAACCAATAATAACTAAATAGATGAACACAAAAAAAGTTCGCAAAGTAAAAACACAGTCTGTTAAAATCCTGGAGGTCCTGAGAGAGAGTTGTGATCAGCTAAATAATCTGTGCTTCCTTTCAGCATTTGACATGTCGGATGAAAAGGATGACGGAATGAAAGCTGACCAAATATGTAAGTCTACAAAGTTAATTAAACTCTGGTGTTGGTGTCGGGTCAGCTCTGGGTTCAGATTTAACGTAAATATGAAGGATATGTATTGAAACATAACAGACAAAGAGTGCACAACTTAAGTGACTGCTATGCTTCATACACTCATTGGAACCCAATTTACTTGTGTTTGAGAGCATTTCTGTTCCAAAACCGTCAACGTGACATTGACGCCTAGTGACTGCAGTGATTGGCCAAGTGTGTGAGGTGTCAGTAAGCATGGTTACAACTCTTATTTTCATTCCTTTAACATCTACATCTGTATCTTGTGCCTTCCAAGACAGAACATGTGTGCATATTTAAGCAATTATCATGTATGTACAACTATCTTTGTATAGACTCACTATTTTAAAGCACATATGTGAGTTTATGTACTGAATCATTATTGTAGTAATACTGCAGTGGGTTTAAAATACAGGCTTGCTTTTTCTTTTATCATCCAAGTGTCTGTATGAATATAACACATTGATAATACTTGTCTAGTTATGTCAGGCCAAACTGTGTAACACCAGTTATGTCAGGCTGTGACACATTGTATTTACACTATGTTACTGTAAATCAGTGATCCAGTCAAGCTAGTCAGTATATTTTTACTTTTTAGTTTTATGAGAATGCAGTCTGATCAGTCAGTATATGAGCTGATGTTAATGGAGGTAATTTGAATCGTTCTCTGATTCTATGAAATGGTTTTCTTCCTCTGATGCAGCTGTCAAAGCCGGTGATCAGCTGGTCAGTCAGGAGTCGTCCACAGAGGGCGCCGTCTCCTGTGGTGTCTACCATCAGTACTGCCTGGCAGCTGGAGGTCTGACATAACACACACACACACACACACACACACACACACACACACACACACACACACACACACACACACACACACACACACACACACACACACACACACACATTTGCATGATTCTGAGCAATAACACACAGTTCACGTGTAAACCACCCACTTGGTTAAGTTTGGTGTTACTGTGTTGCTTGCAGGCTACTTCATCATCTTCCTCACCATCCTGAACATCGTCCTGCTGATCGGATCCACAGCCTTCAGCAACTGGTGGCTCAGCTATTGGCTGGGGCAGGGTAACGGGGTGAGGATCCTGTCTCTCTCTCTCTATCATACATCCACACACTCTAAACCCATCACGGGCTCTGGTTGAGATGTGAGAGCTACTCACATGTTGTCTGTGTTGGTGGAGATGGAGGTTGTATGCTTTTCGAGAACAGTCAAAAAGGTGGGACTAAAATCATGATTATGTTAAACACCAAAACCAGTACGGACGGTCTCTGTTTATTTGATGCCCAGCTCACACAGATCAACTCAGCTTTATTTATTAGCAGAGTCACAGTTGAGGGGACACAGTCTGTTTCAGTATATGGTGCAAGACATAAACATGAACATACTGATTCCTACAGAGGGAAACAGGAAGCCTGTTGACCGCCCCCACCTGTTAGCTGTTATTATCACTAGAATACATTGATTATTATTAATTTTATACATTGATATTGCAGTGGGGTCCGAAAATCTGAGACCACCAGTGAAGATTCCTCTATTTTGCATAATTTCTAATTTAATCCAAACTTGTTTTATATCAATTTAACAATTTTAGTGACTTTAGTTGAATCTGTGAGAAACATAAATTGTTCCTGCTTTAAGGACAGCATGCACTCATGGACAAAGTTCGATAACCTCTGTGCTGCTTAAATTTTCTAACTTAAATTCATAAGTGGACTTTTTCCCCATCATCCACTGTGAAATGACGCCATCTCTTAGTCCACCCCGGGAGTTTGGCCTTGTTTCCCCTCCTGAGAAGTGGTTCAGAGATGCTGCTTGTCCTCTCAGAGCTCCAGCAGACAGCTGTCTTTTGACAGGACTTTGGCTGACTGGAGTCTTGTGTTCTTTGTTTAGCAAATTCTGTATGAAATTGCTTTTTTTTTTTTTTTTTTTTTTTATCTCTCAGGGAACAAAGTTTGATGTATTGATCTCCTGATGGCTTGCTCACTTTTGATCTGCCTGATATTGATACAACTAATCCAGTTTCCATGAACTGTTTTAGAGCTCCATACACATACACATTTCATTACCCTTCAGTCTAACTGTGATTTAATGCAGAGAAAGCTTTTTGCTAAGAATAACAGTCAGACATCTGATACTTCCACTTTGTTCTGATGCCGTGTTTCTCGCTATCACAATTCAGCTTAGTCAGCAACGTTCTGCTAGAAACTTGAGGCAAAGTGTTCTAAAATTGGGAATAGGACACAAAGTTAGACACTTTTACAGGTTACCACAGTTTAACAGGCAGAAGTAGATACAGGGAATGTCCAGAAGCTCAGAAAAGTCTGTGATCCAGTCTGTGAGGTGAACACAAATTCCAAAAGGGAAAAAAACAACATAAAACTAGCTTGGAAGGAACACTGATGATCTGACAAAGGAGGTAGGGAGCACGTAGACTTTATACACAGGAGGTCAGGGGATAACTGAACACAGCTGGAAACAATCAGGGCAGGGAGGACAATCACGAAGGTGGGAAGACATGAGGACAGGAAGTAAAGACAACAGAAGTGAGACAAGAAGGTGAGTTATCGAAATAAAACAGGAACCAAAAGAGGAAGAAAAGACAAAACTAAAAGATGAGGACAGATTAAAATGGACTAATAAACTAATAAGATAAAAAGACACAACGAAACAAACAATGATGCACCGTGACACTCATCACATAAATAAAACAACTGAATTGACCATTTGTATAAAAAAAATTACAAAATTCCTTAAACTTGATTGTTGACCTAAAAGTAGTGCAGAATCTTTCTGACTGTTTCCAGGTTTACATGAAAATATGAGAAATTGTGGTCTCAGACTTTTGGTCCCCACTGTGTGTGTGTGTTATGAAATATGTGTTATGTGTATATGGCAACAACATTTACAGAAGCATAAAAAACATTCCTTGAATCAAGTTGTCATATATTTTCTCTTTGGTCTCAGTCTTCCAACAGCACGGCTTCGAACCACGGTGACATCTCCCAAAACCCAGATCTGCACTTCTACCAGCTGATTTACGGCGTGATGGTGGTTGTCATGGTGATGCTGGCCATTATCAAATGCTTCTTTTACACTCACGTCATGTTGAGAGCGGCCTGCAAACTCCACGACACCATGTTCAGAAAGGTACCGTGGAACGTCTGAACCCCTGTACGTGCAGTAACGACCATCGAGCTGCTGATAGTGAAGATTTATTTTTGTCTTTTCCTTTCTCAGATCATTGCCAGTCCAATGAGTTTCTTCGACACGACGCCGACAGGCCGCATTCTGAACCGTTTCGCTAAAGATCAGGAGGAGGTGGACACGGTGCTTCCCCTCCACATGGACCCCTTCTTACAGTTTGCTTTGATGGTGTCATTCACCATAGTCATCATCTCCTCTGTCTTCCCCCCCATGCTGGCAGCTGTGGTTGTCATCGGAGCTTTGTTTACCCTCATTCTCTTGTGAGTTTACACCAGACATTTTTAAACATGTCACCTATGTCACTACTGGGGCTTTGATTTAGGTTTAGACCTCCATATGAATGACTGTATCTTAGAAGCATGCTCGTGACAGTGAATAGCTGTTAACTGAGTGTCTGTTGTGATTTATCTGCAGTATATTCCAGGGGAGTATTCGTCACATGAAGAAGATGGAGAACATCAGCCGCTCTCCCTGCATCTCTCTCACCACCTCCACCCTGCAGGGCCTCAGCACCATCCATGCCTACAACATAAGAGACAGCCACATCAAACTGTAAGATAGCAGAGCTCCTCAACAAAGACTGAAGCTTAATGTTTTAAGTCCAATGTTTGCTCTGCTCTTCTCAGCTTCACATCCATCCAATGCTAATGTCTCAGTGACCGTGTCTCTGATTTTTAGGCCATCTGGTCTCAAACCCTCATCTGTCCTTTGTCACGTCGTAGGTTCAAGTCCCTGAGTGACATCAACTCCAATCACTATTTGCTGTTTCACTCCGGCACCCGTTGGCTCGCTTTCTGGATGGACTTCATGGCTGCCTCAATGACCTTGTTGGTGTCTCTGTTTGTCGTGCTGAGCAGTAATGATGTCATCAGTCCGGCCTTGAAAGGCCTGGCCATGTCCTACACCATACAGGTACGTTTAGACAGCAAACTAACGGGTTTACTTTTTCAGAGACATGTTATAACGTGTCTTTACGGAGTCTTCGTATGTTGTCCAGTTGACAGGCATGCTCCAGTACGTGGTGAAACAGTCAACAGAAGTGGAGGCGAGGTTCAACTCGGTGGAGCGACTGCAGGAGTACATCACGGTCAGACTTCTCTCCCGCCACCATCTGTCCTGGTCCTGTGGAGACCAAAGACAAAAAAAATTCCCCCCTTTCTCTTCTCTCAAAGTTGTTATTTGTTACGTGTGCAGGGTTGCACGTCTGAAGCCCCCAGGCGCATAAAGGCGGCTCAGATCCCAGAGGACTGGCCTCAGGGCGGAGCCATCACCTTCCAAGACTATCAGATGAGGTACAGAGAGAATACTCCAATTGTCCTGGACAGGCTGGATTTCATCATCGGAGCTGGAGAGAAGCTGGGCATTGTGGGAAGGACGGGCTCCGGTAAGGCTCTGAATCCTGGAGGTGTCACCCATATCTGTGCTTGTTCATTCAGAGGGAGAGTGGCGTAAATGGGGAATATGGAAAACGTCACGTTGATTTACACATTCAAATAGTTTAGTGATCAAAGAAACTCACAAATGTCAAATGATCACAGAGCTGAATCACAGTCCTGACTTTAAACACAATCTTAGGCAGCTCTGACGCAATAGTTTAATGTTCACTGCTCCGCTCTGTACTTTGTGTCTGAAGGGAAATCCTCTTTAGGCGTGGCTCTGTTCCGACTGGTGGAGCCTGCAGCAGGAACCATCCTGATAGACGGAGTGGACATCATGGCCATCGGCCTGCAGGATCTGCGCAGCAAGTTGTCCGTCATCCCGCAGGACCCCGTGCTGTTTAGTGGTCCAGTCAGGTAGTCTTCACTAAACCCTCAGCTCCACTGAGGTTTATGTTTATGCACGAGTACGCACTGTTATGGGGGTATATCACTGCCATAAGTCAAGAGCATGTTCTCTCAGTTTGAGAGCATTATTTCTTGTTTCCAATCTTGAGTGCAAGCGTACAGTTTTGGAAGAGAGCCGAGCAAATCCGCGAGCGAGCAGCGACTATTTGAGTCCGAGGGAGACTTTTGAGAGAGAATATTACGATAATTGATTGTCGAAACAAGAAATATTGCTCTCAGACTGAAAGAGCATGCTCTTGACTTATGGCAGTGATATACCCCCATACACTGTCCCCACTGCTGGGGGTTGGTCACTGGCTGATCAACAGGCTGTGTCTGCCTACAGATACAACCTAGACCCGTTTGCTAACTACAGTGATGAGGAGATCTGGACAGCGCTGGAGAAAACCTACATGAAGGACTCAGTATGTTACCACTACATTATGAAGCTCGGTGCATGAACAGAACTGTACAGCCTTGTTATTTACTTTGGTCTATTTGTTTTTTTAGAGGTAACATTTTCAAAGACTTTAGACTTGGTCATCATCTCAGCACCATCTATAGAATCACAATGACAACTCTCTGTGATACATATCTTTATAGTAATCTCATACCGGGTGCGTGCACATTTGGGATTTGACTATGTACTTCAAATTTTGTTCAAATAGTTTTATCTTTGATGGAGTCATTTTTAACATTTGAAATAATTGTTGGCTAGGCAACCTCAGCGTTGTCAACAAAAACAGGCCGGGAAAGATTCTTTAACTTTTTCAGAAGACCATTGGTGCTAACTTAAATAATCTTGCCCATGTTTATCAAGTTACAATCAATCAGAGGGACACTTTCAGCAGGAGGGCCAAATCAAACAGATTGTGGTCTGGTTACTTTTGCAACACACTTTAACAAATAACTGATGGACTATGTGCTTTATATGTCATTGTAACGTTATTAATATGACATAACTGTGTGTTATATGTCTTCTCTATCTTACTTTCTTTATCTCTATCTCTCTCACTATCTTTCTCCCTCTCGCTACTTATCTTTCTTCCTATCTATAACGCTCACCATCTCTCTCTCTATCTTTCGCTATTTTTCTGTCTTTTTTAACACTGTCCATTAGGGGTGAAAGTATTGCTGTTAAATATGACTGTGTGTCCTCAGATCTCCCGGCTGGAGGGGAAGCTACAAGCACAAGTGTTGGAGAACGGAGAGAACTTCTCTGTGGGCGAGAGACAACTGATGTGTATGGCTCGTGCACTGCTCCGAAACTCCAAGGTCTGTAAACATGTCGCTTGTTGAATCCTCTTCATTGGCACACCTACCAGTTTTACTTCTAATACACAGACGACTGGCTCGAACACTGCTGCTACATACTCCAATAACATGCATCAATCAAACTATGAAATTGTTGTTGTTTGTTTTAATTTGTATTTCCCTCAGTTGCCTCATGACCACCTCTATGTTTAGGCAGTAGGATTACTTATTATGTCTTTTCCACTTTTGATATGTTTAATGCCATCCAAGTTATCTTCCTCTCAGTCCCTTCATCGACACTAATCATCCCTCCTGCTGCCTCACAGATAATCATTTTAGACGAAGCCACGGCCTCCATCGACGCAGAGACGGACTCTCTGATCCAGAACACCATCAAAGAGGCCTTCCAGGACTGCACGGTGCTCACCATCGCTCACCGCATCAACACCGTGATGCACGCAGATCGCATTCTGGTCATGGACAACGGAGAGGTAATGAACAAACACAAAATATACAAAGGTAAACTTCATGTGATCCCAAACCTGGACGTGCTAAGTGTTCTGTCCAACAGGCGGCGGAGTTGGGCCATCCAGATGTGCTGAAGCAGAGACCGGACTCTCTGTTCTCCTCCCTCCTCACTGCTGCTAACACGGTGAACACGTGAACCGCAGGAGAGCCGAGACACCCACCAACCCCGGTGCAGTAATCACTGCAACAAATCACTCATTCAATTTCAAAACCGTTTCTTAATCAATATTGTTACAGTGTAATCTGGACTGCTGTGTTTACTGAGTTTTCTTTCTTTTTTTTTTTTTTTTACCTTTCAAGCTGTGTTAATAGCAATGTGTTTAACTTTCCTGTCAGCACGGATGATGTTCTGTCATAGGTTTTCAGCGAATATGATTTGTTTTGTGTATTTAAAGCATATTATTTATTTTTGAGAACTTTGCTACCACTTTGGAAACCTCTACCTGTAACATATGAATGTACATATTCATACTGCATTTCATCACTGATATGGAACTGAAAATAAAACATTATCACCCACTCTTTGTTAAATGACAGCAGCCGTATGCCGCTGCTGACACAAATGAGTGGAAATAAATTCTGGAAATGTATTTACACTATAAAACATTCTTGAACACATTAATAGCTTTATTGTATTTTATGATGCTCTCTAGTTTTGTAAAGTCTGTGAATTTGTTGCAGGATCGGTTCATGTGTAAAGTTTGCTGCTTCAGTAGCGGCTCTTCTATAAGAGAATTTCACACATATGGGCATCAAATCCAGCCAGTGTCTCATGAGGAAAGAGGTTTTCTGCTGTGAAATCCTATTAGGACATGATATTCCTCTCAGCTGTGGTTCCTGTCTTTTAGCGGTGGGGTCTCGTCCCCAGCCTGCTTCCTCCATCCCTCCTTTATCTCTCCGCTCTCCATCCTCTCACCTTCTAACCTCATACAAACCACGGGGCTAAATATGCAGTTTATATATTAGGATATATAATCTGCACACATAAAGATATAAGGGGATGACTCACTTTTAAAAAAGCATGTTAAGAGCTCATCGAATGAGTGCTTCATGCTCAGTTCTTTCTCTTGTTGCATAGAAATCTTGAGGAAGAAGGTGGAAAATGTCTCTGAAGTGCTTTATATTTTTCTCAGTTTTAATAGATGCTGGTTAAAAACATGCATTGGGATCAGTTCAGCTGATGTGGACACACAGGACCTTAAAAATACAGGGAACCTCTGGACCTTCTGAGGGGAGTGACAATGCAGAAACCCACCGTGATGTCACGCAGTGGTCTGGGAACGGCTGTTTTGAAGCTTCGTGTCGGGCATCGTTTTGGAGCCAGAAGTGACCATATTTGGATGAGCTGGGGAGGATCTGACGGAGAGCCTGAGGACACCGATACAAAAAACCTCACTGCACCCCGGGCATGTCAATCAAACCAGACACACCACGAAACATTGCTCCCTTTGAGGCTTAAAGTTAGTTAATTATGGAGTTATTTTCAGGAGTGAAGGTAGTAAATGACACCATAATGACTTTTGGATTTGAATTTATTGACTTTGCATTTCATTAGAGAAGTTAACACGTTTTGAATGGGAGTCTATTGGAGCCAGAAGTTTTTTGGATCCAGCTCCTCGATACCCACAGTGGTATTGCACCTAAGCATTGACTTACATATATTTTTATATGCAGTCTATGGTTTACCTGTGAAATTCAACTGTTTGGTTAAGAAATAAAGTCACAAGCTGGAGTAAAAATAAAAATAATAGATGTCACATAAATTAAGGTTTAATGAATTAAAACTGCTGCAAAAATAGGCTTAAATAAAGCTGTCATTTTTTGTCCTGACAGAACAAATCCACAGAAGCATCTTCCGAATATTGTCAAAAAGATTATTAAGTGCTACTCAGACTTATAACCCACCTTAACTAATTTTAATGCAGGCCTAATTGTGCACTGTGGATTACGTGGGTACAAATCTTAAACAACAGGTTTACAATAGAAACCCGGTTTTCCATTCGTCATCAAAGTAAGATATTGATATTGTCTGACCCTCAGTACAAAAGAAACAGATGCTGGAGTCACAGACATTCACTGATGATCAACAACATTGATAATGTTAAAATCGTACAGGGATAGTACTCATCAAATGTCTTCTGTTCCCAAATCATATTTTAAATATGAATAAACAGTGGATAAAACATAACTGCATCACTAATGTGCAATGGGTGCATGTGAGTGAAGTTTAGAAGAATCACATGAATGTCTGGCTGAAGATGTTAAAATGTTCACAGACGGTCCTGGTACTGTAGATAAATAAATCAAACAGGAAAACTTTTATGAATAAACTATTAATAATGTGACAGTTAACATGAACTCTAATCATTTTTTTTAGGGTGTATAAGATGACATAGTAAATAGTTTTACATAATCAGCTACAGCATGAGACAGATTGGACAGCAGTGTGATACAGAACTGATTTATTTCTGTTATGAATTCAAACTATCACAGCCAGCATGTTTAAACCTACACATGCTTTGATTTCAGGCATACATGCTGTGAATTTCATGTTTGGAAAGGGACCAGTTTGCCTTACTGAGCTGCATATGACATGTATATGTTAGTTGTAATAATGTAATATGAAGTTATTTGTCTAAATAAATCATGTATCTATACGAAGGTGACTTCATTGTGATAAGATGTGCATTTGCAGTTTCTTTTCCCTGTCAGACAGGAGTATTTTCTACATCTCAGAACATGTTGCATCTTCATCAAACCAAACTGGAAATGATACGAGTCCCCGTGTATCCATAGTGACCCAATTAATCCAGAACAGAATACAGCTGATGCTGCTGTGGAAGAAAACTTCACTTAACCACCAAACACACCAGAACTAAAACACCACTGTAGCCTTTATATTCTGCTTTTTGAGTATCCCGTATACTTTAATGTGTAAGTATTTCAGTATTTCAGCTGCCATGTGGCTCAAGGACACATGATGGCACTACAGCCTTTCTTCTCTTCCTTAAGAGGGCTGAAAGGTTTCATTTTTACTGCGACTGATCCTCCGAGGACACAAATATACGCTCTCTAAGAAATTCTCAGAGGTAATTTTTTATTTTACCCAAGGATTTAAAAAACATACTTTTTGGGGGCTTTTTACATCACTGAATTTTCATTTGTTATATTTTGCACATACAAGCTTATTCACACCTACTGTTCATACTGAACACATCAGTCTCCCTGTGGTTATAATTCATTGTGATATGTATACATGTTGGTGATGAAATATGTTGGTGTGCCAAAGTTACAGAGGAAATGACACATTTTAAAAGAAATGAGGGGCTGGGCATCTTTTTTCTTCAAAAAGATGTCTGACTTTATCTCAAGGTAAATGTGATTTCCCTTTTTGTAAATTCTTGGAGAAAACTTTTTTTAATCACTTAAGCCCTAGTTTTTGTTTTGTTTGTTTATTTTATTTACTTCCAACAGAACATCCCAAAATTCATTCAATAACAGCTGGAAAACTATAAGGGCAAGTTGATCAACCATGAGCTCTGTGAGACACTAGTACAATAAGTCTCTTAATCCGAGAGGCAGAGTGGGCAGAGTGAGATTTTAAAAACCTCCAGCAAGAATCAACATTTTTGTTTCCACCTGATGAAAAGCCTGACTGAATTTTTCAATACCTCATTGTAAACAGCAGCCCTCTGGTTATGTATAAATAATGCACCACCTCATCTGCAGTCAGCAGGCTCTCCTACCTCATCTCTAACTTATCTAATCTTATGTAATGCTTGTGTAATGCTCTTTTACTGAACCACTGATGGGTTTGTATGACGGAATTCAATCTCATGTCAGATTCAAATAGTCACAAACTCCTCTTTGCTGCCTCTGTAAGAGTCAGTTCAGCACTGACAAAAACATGACTGGAGGTGAAGGAAGAACTGCTGTACTTCCTCAGGAGGAAATACACCATTACAGAATAAACTGAAGGTTGGATTGCAAATCACAAAAGGAAAAGAAAATAGTTAACATGGTGGCAGCTCAACCAACACACACACAAGCCCTCTTTTTGTGTCCTTAAACACAACTTCCCATCCATTTTCTGGTGGTTTATTGCAGATGAACTTGACCTCTGACCTCTGTAACAGCAGACAGGATAGTTTTGTTTTCAGTTTGTTTGTTTGTCTGTTTCTCAGTTTGGCGGCAGTAAACCTACTAGTCTTCTTTTCATGAAACTTAGTGGACCAATGAAGAACCCATAAAACTCTGGAGCAGATCCAAGAATTATTTTGACTTTAACTAAGACTTAAAGTTACAGCTCACCAACACAAATCTCTGTACAGAAACTCAAGTTGTTGGGTTTCTCGTTATAATATTGTAAGGTCTCGACCTTACTGTGTAAAACACCCTGAGATAACTCATGTGATTTGGTACTACAGACATCAAACTGAATTGACTTGAATTAAAAAAAAAAATCCAGCAGATAGTAGAATGGCTAAATACTGACAAAACAAAGGCAAGTCAAGAAATATGATGACCCCATACAATTCACATTTAGTAATCCTCTGGGATACATATATATTTATTCAAACTTAATAAAGCAAGCAGTCGTTATGGAGCGCTCGAGGTCAGTAGTTTCATCGGGGAGAAGCATAGCAGTACACCAGCTGAGATTTGAGGTTTCATCTGGACACAAATGTTTTTTGACATCATTGGTAAATAAGTCCTGGCATACAATATATATAATAGTTGCAGTAGTAGTTGCAATAGTTGGGTTTTTATATCATGGAAAAGTAGACGACTGGCCTTGGTGGAGGTCTACACTCTCGGAGTGCCCTTCTGGTTTAAACATTCATGTTTACTGTGTTTATCCTTCTGCTTGTCAGATCTGTTTTGCCGTTCAAGTGATTTTTTTGTAAATTTTTCAGTCATGAAAACCTTTCATACTAATGATATTCTCTTAAACATGTTTAATACATGTGATCTCCAGGCAGCTCCACTGGAACAGTCAGGATTTCAGTGAGGTGTCCAAAGCTTCATCAGCAGTGTTGGTGAGGAATCTGCTCTGAGCAGATCTTCTCAGCTGCCTTATGCATCTGAACCAGTGACCTCACAGTCACAAGCTTACTTTCCCCTGCTTTAGGCCAAATAAGATATCAATGGATGAGTTATTATACTGGGCCCGTGTTTGGGACCAAGGCGACTCACATGCTATGCTGGTTTCTAAAAAGTCTGCTCTTTACTATTTTTGATATAACAATCCCTGGTTTAATTGAATCGCATTCCAGGTTTAAAATAGGACTGTTATTATATCATACAGCCATGGACAGATGCGATAGCAGTCTCTGGGATCCACAACCCACCAAAGACACCCAAATCTAAATGATCCTTTTTGTCTCTTTGTGCTCAGATTGTGTCTTTATGCAGTCATTTAATGTGTCTTTGTTGGCTCTGCGTCTTTGTGGTTGATTCATGTCTTTTGTACCTCTGTGTAATAGATTTTCCTCTTTTTGTATTCATTTTGTGCCTTTATGCAGTTTTATTGCATTTCTTTTTGATTTATTTGGCTGTTCTGAGGTTATTTTGCCTCTTTCGTGGTCATTTTGTTTCCATTTATGGTTGTATTACTTGTAGTCATTTTGCATCTTTTTGTGCTTGTTTTGTGTCTCTTTTTTAAGATGGTGTAGTCTCTTTTTGGAACTTTTATGTCTTTCGTAGTCAGTGATGTCTTTTTCAGTGAAATTTTGCAAGTGAACCTCAGGGGGGGGGGGGGGGGCCCTGACTCATCTGGCCCCTAGGCCTGTGCTTGACAGGCGCCTTCAGTAATCCACAATACGCCACCAGCTCCAATTTTAATGGGACTGCTGCTCAGTGTTTGCCCCACAGGCGCCGTTACCTCCCAGAAATCTGGTCCTGAGTTCAAGCCCTGCAGGCTGCTGTGAACAGTTTGCATGTTCTCACTGCTGCTCAGGTTTTCTCCCACTAAAGACGTGCGTGCTCGGTTAAATATTCCTGTCAGTACTCACGGGCACAACACGTAACAACACGTATCAGAGTTTACTCACAGAGTCACATTTAAAACATACAGATAGAGTCACATGCACTCTGACTGAAACACTGTACACACACAAAAGCGCACGTTGCTCTCTCGGTACAGTCGTCGCTGTGTGCGGGACGGTCCACGGTTATGATCCTAACGCGCGCGCACGCTCCGGTGGGAGGAGCCAAAGCTCTCGCCGCTCGGAGTTTGTCAGTTTCCTAAATATAGCGGACGCGGACCAGTTTGTGTCTTTCTGCCGGAGACACTTTGATCCAAAAAAAAAAAAAGAAAAAAGAAAAAAGCCCGTATTTATAGCAGCAGCGGGAGGGCAGCGGGGTAAGTGGAGCAAACACGTCTGTCTTTCTGCGTGGAAGTGCGTTGAGTGGCTTTTCTTCTGGGCTGTGGAGGCGCAGCTGGAGAGGAGCCGCTGCTCTTCATCCAGCGGTGCGATGTTCTGCTTTGAATGTGTTTTATAAACACACGTAAATAGTGACAGCAAAACACTGTGCGCAGCTGAAACGGTGTGTTTTTAGTGACAGTTTAACGACGGTGATGTGTCTGTGTTGTAGTTGTGTGCTTTGAATACGGTACATGTTGTGATAAGCCGAGGTCTTCTGATGGAGAGCTTTATAAAACTTTGATGAGCTAACTGCGCTCTGTACAAATATTTAGCTGGTTGTTGCCCCTTAGCGTCACTTATATATAAAATATAACGGAAGTGCCTGTTTAAAAAATACACTGTATTGTTTTCATAACTTGTATCATAACGTGTATCCTTTTTTACAAAGGACAGCGGTAGCTGTGGGTGTTGTTGGAGTACCAGAAACTAAAAGCATAAAGTAATGTACAAATTAGAGGCGCAGTCCCTGTAGGAATATGACAGTTCCCCTGTAGTGACCCTATAGGAGGTAAGACGTACTGAGTTAACTGTCTTTAAAAGGATCTTATTGGATTACCAAAACTAGTTCCTGCAGATGCTGTAAATGAGAGTATAAGATAACATTGCTCTCAGAAAGCCAGCTGTATGTGCCCCTGTGAGATCCTGCAGGAAGTCACTGATTGAAGCAATATTAGAAGTGTGAGAAACACCACAAACATTACGCCTTTTCTCAAAATGTGTATCGTCTCCGTGCCTTCAATGTCAAAGAGAGCGTAAGGGAGTCTGTGGGGGATTGATAGGAGCCACAGTTCACTATGTAATAGCAGTAGTTGCTCGGTCAAGGTCATTTTTTAAGTGGTAGGGTTGAAATCTGATACAGTACTTTACTACCCTCCTTGATATTACCTCATTAATATTACCTCATTGATATTTCCTCCCTGATATTCCCTCCCTGATATTCCCTCCTTGATATTCCCTCCTTGATATTCCCTCCTTGATATTCCCTCCCTGATATTCCCTCCCTGATATTCCCTCCCTGATATTCCCTCCTTGATATTCCCTCCCTGATATTCCCTCCCTGATATTCCCTCCCTGATATTACCTCCTTGATATTCCCTCCCTGATATTCCCTCCTAAAGTGATTCCAATGTAAGTGACTAAATTTAGTAAAAATATATTCTGTTACTGTTCCAGTAATGCCAATATAAGTGAGTGATATTTTTTGGTTTGCAACTAATGATTGTTTCTATTATCAGTTAGTCTGTCAAATGATTTCACCATAAATTGATTCGTCATTTGGTCAATAAAACAGCAGAAAATCGTGAAAAACACCCATTATGACATCTGAGTAAATGTCCTCAAATCTAAAAAAATTTCCGACCAGCGGTCAAAAACCCCAAAATATTACATTTTAATGTAAAAACAAGAAAAGCACCAAATTCTCACACTTGAGGGGTTTAAACCAGTAAATGTTTAATATTTTCTTAATTGCCATTTCATTTTCTTTTGATCACCTACCTGATTATTTAAATAATCATTGCAGCTCGTAACTTTTTTTGCACAGAATTCCCCCTGCGTTCCCACAGACAAGACTTTTGACACAAAGCAGGACTGTCAGGCGCTGACAAGCCAAAAAAGTTTTCCAGCTTCTCGGTTTGCTTCCAGCCAACAATATGTAAGCATTCGAGTTTCCCCCAGTAGCCCTATACCCACGTGTTTTGTCTCTTCTGATAGACTTTACATTGGGATACAAACAAAACTCCAAATAAAACTTTTCCAATAGCAAAATTGAAAGTTTTTCAAATATGAATATGGATTAAAAATTCATACCATAAAGACTACAACCAAAACTCACTTACAGTTTGTGGTGTCCTGCCCAAAGTTTATTTCTACTTGTAGTGATGATCTATGGAGAAAATGTTTTTTGGGCCGCAGAGCATTTGCTCTGTTTCAGTACCTTGAGTGACCACCAGGAACAAAATTAACAGTCAGCCTGAATGCCAGTGCCGTACCCAGCGCTCTTAATAGTGATTGGTCTGGGCGATTTATCAGCGGTAAATGGCCGACGGAGGAAAAATATTTATTAATTTCTTCACATTAAGCAGGAGACATTATAACTCTGTGTGTTCAAGACTCTCACATTTGTTCCAAATTGGCCCTTTTCAGTGCAGATAAATTGTATAACCGAAAATAAAGTCTGCAAGAAAAGAGATAATGATGAAGCTCAGTGTTAAATAAAACTGTTTTATGTGGTTGCTTTTTCAGTGTGTTAATTAATAAAGAAGCCAGCTCATCAAGGCATCTCATTTAGATGAAGCATCGATAAGCTCTAAGCAGCTCATGGGCTGGGCGAAGTTACAGTACTAATATTAATGCTTGGTTTTACCCAGACTCTCACAGATCATCTGTCAGGAAGTTGTATTAAAAGGCAGCATGACGATGGTCTAATGTGATCAGCTGACCTCGACAGATAGTTTAGAATGAAACAGCAGATTGGAAAATGTCCTCTAGCTTCTTTTAATTCAAAATGTTATGTTTCAGCTGTATTGTGTTCGTTAGTGAGGCCTCAGATAACCGGTAAACCCAAGTCCACGTTTTTAAAGTATCTCCAGGATGTTATGGACGACGTCACTGAAGCAGGATTCATTTTTTAAATAGTTTACACTGTAACTGTACAGCCAGGAGGGGAACTATGCTGCGCATTAGCATTTTTTATTATATATAAAAAAAAAGGATCATAGAAACTGTAAAGTGTAATGTTATTGGCTGCTTCACGGTCATCAAACACCAGACAGAACAACAACAAGAACGATAATACTACTAATTATGGAAGTAATAATCGACCAACAACAAACAATGATAAACTAAAATACCCTAACTTTATATAATATAAAAATTTGTCAGATGTCAACAGCACTACTGTTACTTAAGAATTGTAATGTTTTAACATTATATAAAGTTTCCTTTAGGGCTTCCCCCTGAAAGTCGATGAGTTTGACGCTTTTTCATTCGGCACATCAGCCGCATCAAAACAACAAAACTTAATCCCTCCCTCAACGTGAGACATGGTATAAATGTTTGTGGAAAACGTATCGCGTTGGATTGTAAGAGAGTCTAATCTACAGATCAGTCAACTCGTATTTTACCCGTCTGACTGTCAGGTAAAGTGAAGAGAACATATTGGCTCTGTGATTCAGGCCTTCCTCCTCCTCCCTGCTGCCCCCCCGCCTGCTCTGTGTTTTCATATTTCATTAGCGGGGCTAGCAGCATGTACCATCAGCTTCAATTATCCTCCCTGTCAGCGGACCCAGTGCCTGTCTGCTGGCCTTAGTGATTACAGGCTTCAGGGGACAGATAATCAGGTCACGGTTACACTATCACCCTGTCAGACTGCCGAGACCACAGGGAGCATATGGGATGAAATAACTCTCCCATCTTCACTCTTACCCAGCTTAGATACCTTGAATACTCGTCTGGAGCAGATATACTGTATTTAAATGGTGTCGCAATACAGTGTAACATGTTGATGTCTTTCTTTTGTTAGTTCGTAGTTCAGTTATCATATGAGTGCCGTTAAGAGCACAGACTTTCTACAAAGAGCCAATAACACAGCCAGAGTCAGAACTTACAAGATGTGCCTCTGTTGTTGCCTGTAAAACACATATTCTATTGATATTTTCATTTCTCTGCCAGGCTCTGATTCTGAACTCAACATTGTGAGCATTAACACGCACTGTCTTCACCAAGTAGCTCAAAGTGTTTCTGTGCCGGCCTCACAGAGCCACTAAGTATGGCTGTGGACTCTTTGAAGTGTTTTATCATCAGGACCTCAGCTGTTTTGTTTCAGTCTCTCAGCCTTCATCACCGTAGCTTTCAGCTGCAGGAAACAAATTGTCTTCTAGAAAAAGAACTCTCAAAACTCATTGAACACTCGTCCAGCTCAGCCGGCCTACTGCTCACAGCTTCAGTCTTTTCTGTGGTTGTAGTCTGGAAACCCTGTTTGCATGAAGGTTCGCTCAGTCAACAAAGGTGTCGGTGGTAGAGCACGATGAGGCGATGCAAAGAGTTGTAGCAACGCTTGCGAGTCAGAGCAGGAACAACGCCTTAAAAAAGTACGCAAAGGTCCTTTCGTGACACGGCGGTGCACTCCGCTCACGCAGGAGGAGGGTCTCTGTTGTTTACAGCTAGCTGAGTTTCAGTCCACATCATAAGGTGGTTAATGCCCATTGGTTAAAGGCTGCTCCAGTAGTTTCCAAATGAACCTGAGGTTTAAGCCCATTCGGATGCAAATACTGGAAACAATCCTCAGAGGAGTGTGATGATATTTTTGCTGAGTGAATTTGGGTCTGATAATACCACGATAGCAATACACCACCTGCTACACACCTAACGGCCGCTGGTGACCACAGTGGAGATTTAACAGCTGAAGGAGCAAATATTTCTCTCAGGTGTTGGTGGAGACCAAAAATAAAGGTAAAAACTTTAATTCATCAGGTTGTCGGATACAAGACTCCAAATGAGCAGTAATTTCCCTTTGTACCTGCTGGATGTGTGAATAAGCAACTGTTTGCAAAAATGTTTGTCAGATTAACTTTTAATAATCGGTTGTCATTGTTCTTTCAGCTTGTTTCTGCTGCCCCATAGAGGGCGGAAACATTTGTGACACAAGTTATCTGGATACATTTCTGGCTATAATCCTGGACTAAAAGGAAAACAGGTTGTGTCTTTTCAATTTTGAAAATGCTTTAACTCAAATTCTTGGTCAGATTAGGACCATTGTGGGAGGAACTGTATTATATCAATACATCAGATGTTAAAATGGATTGTATTGAGGATTTTTGTTCATTGCACAATTGCATTGCATTATGGTTACATGCACACAATGTTCTGATTTCTGTAAATCCAATTAAGATGTATGTTTTCCAGTGTTTACATTTGAAGGAATAAAATCTCCCTCGAAAGTTGTGTCAGACATGTAGAGAAGATTGTCACACGAAGGGACCTCGATCATTGTTCCAGTTCAAACATGCAGGGAATTATGAAGCTTGCTTGTAAAATCCATTATCAAGATTGTAAACATGTGGAAATCAGAGTAGAAATCAGACATTAATAGACACTTTCATTCCATTTGCCAAAATGAAACAGGGCAGCCTCCAAAAGAGTTGGCTTAATGCTTGATATTGTTTCAAGAGAATGATGTGAGGGTTGCAGATACTACAACTACTGCAATGTGAAGTTATGAATTTTATTACAATGGTCATTTATCTAAATGACGCTTAAAATGCAGCTGCAGATTTTACATTTGTAGTACCTGCCTAAAGAAAATACTGCAAGCTCTGCTTTATGTTTAAACTACTTTTTTCTTTAAATTAATGAAACGACTTGCAAATGAGGATTTACCTGCGTCTTGTTTACCAGATCCATCCAGAGATGGATGCATCTCTGTTTAAAAATGTAAAAATGAGGTTAAAGTCTGTGATGTATTTTTAGAGAAATGAAATGTGCCGTTTGGTGAAGAAAGCAGTGTTCTTTAGACAATCAGTAGAATATGTGCGATGCTCGCAGCTCACGGTTCTGCTTTGAACTAACTTTACTTCCATTGACCCCGAGAAAAGCAGTGAGCCACAACACCAACCAACCGACGTCACTGTGACACCTTTGAACTGCAGATGACAAAATAAAAGACGATGGTTTCAAGAAGTCAAATGAACTTTGTAAACCATAATTTATTTGGAAAAAAAATAATTTATTGAGAGCTGTAATAAAGATTTAGTCTTTTGTAAAGCTAATACATCTAAAGCCACTGTTACTATTTTACCTAATCATAAGAACAAATAAATGAAAAGTGGTGTACCAGATTTAGAACAGTAAATGTTAAAGTCTTGATGACTTGGCCGTCGGTTGGGTGAGTGCTGAATCAGTTTGTAATAAAAAAGTAGGAAATGATGGTGCTTCTCATAAGATATGAGAAAATTTCACTTTTTCACTCATTTATATAACATGACAAGTGGATATTTTCCAAATAAATGTGTTACCAATAACATGACAGCCTTTAATCACTTGTCAGTCGGGTTCCTTTGTGTGGCTGTACGGAGTCCACGTGCTCTCCAGTGGTATTTCCTTTCCCTCCTCGTCTCTCCAATGATAGAATATTTGCCGCCTTGTGGTAAACAGAAATAGCAACACTTCTGAAGGATAGACTTCTCTTTGCACCACACACTGAAGAAATAGAGGCTGCACTGTACGTGTGTGTGTGTGTGTGTGTGTGTGTGTGTGTGTGTGTGTGTGTGTGTGTGTGTGTGTGTGTGTGTGTGTGTGTGTGTGTGTGTGTGTGTGTGTGTGTGTGTGTGTGTGTGTGTGTGTGTGTGTGTGTGTGTGTGTGTGTTTTATTGAGAGGCTATTTCTAGTCTCTGTGACTGACTGAGTGACTTAAGCTTTTCTTCTAGTCAATTACATGGCCTGCTTTAGAGGACCCACGCTCACGCAGTTTGCTGCAGTGTGGACTTAATGCATTTCTCATCCACTTTGGTTGGCTGTGATGAAGACTGGCTCAACCTAAAGCATGCTGTGTGCAGTGCAGAGAAGATGGGAGGTTGTAGCTGCCTCTAGGGAGCTTGTTACCTGTCTGTGCTGATGCTAACATCCAGGCTGATGTGATTGTGGAAACAAACTCATTTTATTTCCACTCTGCATTGACCATCCCTCTTTTATCAGTGATGTGATTATACAGAGAGCATATCTGTTTTGGAAAAATTGTTCTCGGTGATGGTTTCATCAAAGAATGGCTTCATTCATTACAGATGGGTTTCACACAAACAGTTGAGTGCTTATGTCTGTGAGCATTATGACATATTTGAGGAGAAAAGGAGGCTGTTCTAAATGGGAGAAGCTCACTTTTAGCATTTATTAACCAAAGGAGAAAACTAACATCTTTTTCAGCTGAAGACAAAACTTGAATTCAATAAAAATACAAATTTGTGGCACTTTTACGATTTGACTTGGTCAAAGCCAGTAATAACTGAGGAAACTGACACTCTGTTAACTTTTCTTCTCTTTCAGAATCTAAGTGGAAGAACCTCCATCTGTAACGTCTCTTCTGTATCTTTAATCCAAGTTTGGGATTGAAGAGGTGTTCGTCGCTTTCCAGTCATTGTACCAAACATATCAAGGTAATATCTGAGACCTTCCCAGTGTTGGTTTGTCAGTCCACCACTTTGGTCCCGGCTGAAATATTTCAACAACTCCTGAATGATTTGCTATGACATCTGATAAAGTCCTTCATGGCTTTCCTCAGGATGAATTCTGATCTGATGTAGCACCATCATCAGTTATTTGTCCAAAACTTTGGTTTACGACCATCCTGCAAAGCCAGTGGCTCTCCCATCAGAGTCGGCTTTACTTTGTGTTCAATGCTACTTAGCACATGTTAGCACACCAATATGGTGAACGAAGATCGTGTTTGTGGGAAACATAATGCTGAATCTGAGCTTGGTAGCATTTTCACTGCGAGCGTGATGACATGCAGATGTTGAGGTTAAAACACGGCTGTGCCAAAGGACTGCTCATGGTTGTAGGTTCTATCTGAACGCGGTACAAAGCAACGCCAAATGCAATGGAAGTGTCTTTGCTAGTTTCAGAACAATGAATTTCATTTTCTGGCCCTCGCTGTTTAAAAAACAAAATGCGCTTGTGTCCATTTGAGTACCTGTGTGCTCATTGTTGGAGCGCAGCTGTCTTGGGTTTACAACAACGCTCTGCTTGTTACACACAAAGGGACATGCAGCAGCACACAGACACACAAAACACTCAAAATCAAATGATTACAGTGTGAACGACTCATAATGACCAACAATCTACTCAATATATGAACGAGCAGATCTGTGTCCCCTGCTGAGAACTTCTTTTCTGCTAATTATATATTATAATAATATTATTGGCAAATCTGACCAGAACACACTTAGAAAGGAAAGAGAGAAAAAGTGCCACCTGTCTGAATCATGCGTCGTACTGTTTTTTTTAATGAAAGCAATTATCCACCTTTAAACTAGAAAAAGTGGATGTGGACACGCTCTGAATGCATTTATGCTTTAGAATGTACGCTTGATAGAAAATAGCCCGTAGTGTTGTTTTGATATTTGCAGATGTTGCTGGGAACACCCTGGAAAGGTCGGCAGTCAACTGAGTCAACACAGAAAGACGGACAGAAACAGACATGCAGAGCGTCTTCTGATCTGAAGCCCTTATCGGCAGCACAGGACCACATTTTTCTTCCAAAACAGTTATAAATCACTTTTAATAAATAAATAATAATAATTGACGTTGCTATAGTTAAAGATTTGTTTCGCCTCCAAAATGAGATGATTTGGTTTAAAGAAATATCATGGGTTGCATTAAGTTATTTAGGGTTTGTCATGATTACAATTATCAACAGGTGGTACAGTTTCAGAAATGATTGTAATTAGGCTTAAAAACAAACAAAAACAAACTTTGACTGTTGGTTTGAAACAGGGAATAGACAGTGGCCTCCAGTAATAACACTGATCCCTACGCTGACTTTATTGCTGTATGATACCATCATCTGGCTTCCCAAATTGCTTCTTGTCATAATTACTACAGCGACCCAGGAGATCTGTCACTTGAAAACGTAAACATACAGCATGTTGTTTTGAGGCAGCGGATGTTGTTTCTTCTTCTTGGGAGGACAGCTCCATCAAATCTTCTCTCTTACATGGTTTGGCTGTAACTGATAATTACAACCATGTATTTCTGTTTTGATATGATGAAATGTTATCTTATGCAACTCTGGTTCTCATGATTCAAATTACTTGCAGACAATATTGAGGGGTCAGGGGAAATATAAAATATGTTTTATGTGTATCGTTATATGGAAGTAATATTGAAAAAATGTTTATTGTGTTGAGCAATACTTTCAAGCAGGACTCCTCTCCTCTCCTCTCCTCTCCTCTCCTCTCCTCTCCTCTCCTCTCCTCTCCTCTCCTCTCCTCTCCTCCCCTCCCCTCCCCTCCCCTCTCCTCTCCTCTCCTCTCCTCTCCTCTCCTCTCCTCTCCTCTCCTCTCCTCTCCTCTCCTCTCCTCTCCTCTCCTCCCCTCCCCTTGCTGTGGTTTCTGGAGGAGGTCCTAATCTACTGAACTTGAGAACTCTTCCTGCGGGTCACCCTGGTAATCAGGCCTGAGCCAGTTCCCTCCGAACCAGCCAAACCTCTGGCTGCCTGCCGTCTGACCGCTGGGCCACACACCCGCATGTTTGATGCTAAATATGCTTCAGAGGAGCTCAGAAATTAGACTCAATAAATACAGAAATCAAATAAAACAATTTCTAAATATTAGCCTTGCAATCTACTTTCCTGCAGTCACATAAATCTGCCTTTGTTGCTCACAGTAAATAGGTTTCCCTCAGCTCTGCCAATTCAAACAGTAATGTTGGGTCAATGGCAGTGTGGCTTGGCTTAATTAAACTCAGTGTTGATTTGCAGGGACAGGGTCCAGACCAGGGAGCGGTTTGGGCCTGACACTCTCCTGAATGGTGCCAACACTTCATTAACGCTGGCTCTACATGAAGACGCTCTCACTCCACGCTGAGCTGAGGTTTATACTTCCACACACTCTGTGTGACTTTTCCACTACCCTGGGTTGGCCCGGCTCAGCTGAACTGTGCCGTGTCGTGCTGCAGCGTGTTGAGCTGAACCTCGATGACATGCGTTTCCACTGTAGCCTCACAGCAGCGATGTTTGCCAAGCCGTGCTGCTGTAGTTTGTAGTTTTCTTTGTGACTGTCTGTAGTTTGGAATTATTTTTTTTCATGGTGCCTTTTTTTTTTAACATTTAGTTGATTTAAGACTTATTGACCAGTTTGACACGGCTTCTCTGCTGTTGCTGCTTCAAACCTAAAGCTTTCCACTGGCAGATGCTTTTAATGTGAGGAGGGAAAGGAAATATGTATTCATGACACAGTGAGGGTAGTGGTTCAGGTAAACTGCTTTACATTTTCTGCTTACCAATACTGCAATTTCATGAAGAAAAAGAAGTTCAAAATGTTGTGTTGTCTGCATTTACTAGCAGCTAAAATGACTTCTTTAGCTAATATAAGAATAAGGCTTCATTCTGATTAAAGAGAGTGCAGACCTGAGCTCAAACACTAAACAACTGCTATTATAATATGATATATAATATAATAGATTTCATAACAATAGCTAGTTATCAGTATCACTTGTCAAACTACCACCCTGTCCATCTATATGCTTAGTGTGATTTGAACACTCATTTTCCTTCATGTCAACCCTCGTGCCCAGCCCTATAGACGAGTGTTCAAAGTACCCCCGCCTTACCTCTATTGATCAGGAGACATGGCTGTCTTTCATGTCAAGCTCTCTTTAGGCTCACCATAAAAAAGTTCTGACATTTAAAATCTGTCAAAGCTTTGAGCTTGTGGCGGTTATTCATCTTCATATGTCACTGACACCTGTAATACTGACATGAAGAGGTCGTTCGGCTCGCTTTCTGTGTGAAGTGCCAATCGCAAGCAGAATTTATTTTACCTCTGAATACACGACCTGAGTGAGGTTGATACGAGGTGAAGGCGAGTGTAAGGGCGTATATGAAGGCTCCAGCTGAACTCTACATGTCCTGTATATACACCAACTTAAAAAAGGGTCCACTGTTTACCCAGTAATCTTAAAGAGAGAGAAATGGTAATGTTGAAACGTGTGTGTGTGTGTGTGTGTGTGTGTGTGTGTGTGTGTGTGTGTGTGTGTGTGTGTGTGTGTGTGTGTGTGTGTGTGTGTGTGTGTGTGTGTGTGTGTGTGTGTGTGTGTGTGTGTGTGTGTGAGGGGAGTTCGGTGTGGGCGATGGAGATCGCCTGGAGGACCCTCAGGATGGAGGCCTCAGATCTACTTACCATTGCTTCATAACATTAAAAGGATTTTATTACTTTGCTGAAAGCACAGAATTTCAATGAGAGCAGGAACAAACAAAAATGTTAAAGAATTCATTATAATATCATTTAGTAGATCAAAAGATTGGGCTGAGGCTACAGATACTTCTCAGTGAGGGAGTTATGTGGCTCTGCAAACTCATCTGCACTGAGTCGTGAAAGTGTTGTATATGCATGTTGTGTGAATGTACTAACAGGAGATCACTTTACAGTCAGATTCTCCTAACAACACACTGTTCGTTATCAGCTTTAGCGTCGCTGTCAAGACGTTGCGGGGGGATGGGGGTGGGTGAAAATGTGGAGCACAACTGAAGCTGAATGAATCTATTTCCTGTTGAAACAATAAACAATCAAGAGTGCCTTCACGGAAGAAATAGACTTGTGAAGTGGGAGGGTCCAACACTTCAGGAAGTGTTTTCTCCCACTTTGTATTCTTGTTTATAATTTTTCTCCCAGATAATGTAACAACCTTATTGATTTGTGGTATGTACACCACCTCTAATTATTTCAAGTTCAGAGAAATCATGTTTATTTTGATATTTATAGTTTTATTTAATCGCAATGGCTTTTAAAGATGCCAGTCAGAGGTGAACATCTGAGCTGTTGTGAATTCAAAATAGAGGTGAATATCACTTTGCCTGTTTGAATCACTTTTTTCAATTCAGAGCTAAAATTGAGTGACTGTGTAGTTTGTTTTCTGTTTGCTAACTGTTCAAAGGCACTTCATTGAAGCACCAAGTGAACACATGACTGATTGAGACTGGAATCTTATTCACATCTTTTCTCCACTGATTTCTGCAAGGAAATCTGCTTTTTATACTCAGCATCCATGAAGTTTCTGGGATTCAGTGTCTGAGTTACGAAATGGTTCACAGCAGTGCTCCTCTCTGTGAGTGTGTTTGGGGGGTCTTTGATAAGGAATTGTTTGGGAGCAGTTGTGATTTTATTATTGGCCCATCAGAGCTGCAGCCTCTTATACCTGTTAGAAACGTTACACTGTGCATGCTGCATGATTACAGTTTGAAAACGGACACTTAATGCAGTCCAGGATCACCTCACCCTAATTTCACAGCTGACGGCTTTGCAAGGAAACATGACAATGGCAGACAGCAAAAAAACAAACTTATTCTGTTAGTATTGAAAGTTAAGTCTGAGACCAATTAGTGTTTTTTATGTAAGGAACAGAGAGTGTGGAAGTGCAGCTCTATTTTACAGAGCAGCTTGTGTTTCAATCTGTGTTGCAGGCATGACATCAGTGTCTCTGTGTTGAGACAGGAAAATCTTAGCCCACTGCTACTGCCATAAAAGCAACACAATAATGAAATGACATCACAGCGGGCCAGTAATTAAATGAGCAGACTGCTGTCTTGGTGTTTTTACTAGGCTGGGAGATTGTGAGTAACATTGCGGCACACAGGAGAATAGGGTGTCAGGGAATGCAGCCCCGAAGCAATGGTCTTACTGAATGTGAAATTATTATGTTTTCTTTTTTAATACACATTTTTAATGTTTTTTTTCATCATGGTTTGATATTAATGTATACAGACACTGACCCAGCCTTTTGTGCACTGCCTTCTCCTCCTGATTTACTGCATCTTAGCTGGCTAACTGACTGAGGGAGTCTGGTGGTATGGCAGATGACAGTTTAACCCGTCTAATCTGCCTGGCCTTCAGCCTGGCATTAAATGGCCGCGCTGCTGGTGGAGGGAGATGAGTTTAATTATTACATTTCAGGCAAAAACTCATTAACTTAGTGACCTGTAAAACAGCTGAGGCCGGCGTCAATACGCGAGCTGCCTGATACCAGTGGCGTGCTCGCCTGACTGCGGGTGATGAATTAATCACAGTTCCTGCCGTGCCTGGCAGCAGACAGCAGCATCACTCGGTTTCCTTGCTTTGAAAGACATGTTCCTGTCTCACTAAGCCATAGGAAAGGGTGAAATGGAACATTTTAAGACTGACTTGACTGAACGTCAGGTTTTGTCATCGGGTAGATTTACGAGAAGACTCATTTGTAGCTGTTGTGGCTGCTTGTGATGTGTGCATTAACTGGTGCTTATTCAGAGATGCATTGTGCCAGACCATCATTTGCATAAGAAAATGCTAATTTCATCGCTGCTTCTTTTAAGTAGCTGCAACTCTATTATGTTTTAACATAAATTGTCATTCGCTTTCCTTACATCAAAGAAAACTCACATTCACAACTGGGTGTGTGGGGAGGGCTGGAATATAAACAGGGAAGTGTTAAACACTTGAGCCAGTAAACAAGCCTGATCTCACTCCTCCTCCCTCAGGGAGCAGGTCTACCACATCGCCTCCCTGTTTACCATGAAAGTTCCCCCAAGAACTTTTATAAAAACTCAGTTTATGAGAACTTCAAAGAGTGTCCAGGCTTGCTGGGGGCAGGGAAGAAGAATCTTCTATCAGTCCGCCTCATTATGCCTTTAGCTAAAGAGCCTCTCTTTCCCTGCTGATGGATACCATGCAAATAAGCTGCTTGAAGGAAGAAGAACGACGCTGAGCGAAATGGGAGCTAGAGGAGAGTGAGGAGATGAGCAAAGCTGCAGGATAGGTAAAGATATGAATGTAATCTCTGTCATCAGTTCTCAACACTTTAGCAAGCCGTAATGAAACAGAGACTCTTTCATGTTCCAGCAAATGGCCATGAATCTCTCCACGGCTGTTGCTGCACTGACAGCCAGGATCAGCTCCATAATCTACTGGAGCAAAATGACATTCACTCTTGCACATTATCAGGAACAGTGGCTCCTTTATGCTGTTGGTAGCAGAGGATTGGAGGGTTACCTAGTGGTGCATGCTGGGATGCAACAGCTTGAAGCCTCATTGATTTATTGTTGGAGTGGCTGGAGCAGAGGTCATGGTGGGGTCAACACAATTAGAGATGGACCCATAGTCTTTAATGAGCAGGGATGAAAGGGCTGCCAATTACTTTGTGCTGCTTTGTACTGAAAACACCGTGGTGCTGTTAAGACCCAGCATGATTAACCTTCTGCCGCTCTAACTTTGTTTATTCCTTACATGAGGAGAAAGGGGAGGCTATTAATTAGTGCTGGTGATGTTAGAGCACTTCTTTAGAATTTGCTATTTTCACACTCGTAGTGTTGATCTACAGTATAAATGCCTTTTCATTTGGTACCAAATTTTGATTGATCCTCAGTAACAACGATTTTGTTTTAAAACATATAACTTTTGCTACATTTACACAAAATAAAAGCTCATCAATGTCAGTGAACCACAGCATTTCCAATACATAGACTCCACTGAGGGCTGGTGAGGCGTGTAGGGAAAATTGTTAAATAGCTTGCATCTGTTAATTGTAGCCATAGAAAATAACCTGGGTTACACTCTCCCCCTCTAAACTGCAACAAAAAAAGTGTGTAATTTTCTTTTTGTATCGAAGAAAGTATTGCTCAGGAACCATTATTAATCCAAATCAAACTGGTTTTACTGGGGTGAAGGAGTTTTTTGCGACGTGGACAGTGCACCTCTGTACCTCTTAATCTAATCACCCGAACTTATGCATTTTTCTATCTATTCTTTTCTTTTCTTTTCGTCCACAAACAGAACAGATACAACAGCTCCAGCTGAGTGTTTGGTGCTTTGTATTTTTTTTCACTCTAGATACTTTACTGTGTGTTTGGACAGATCATGAAACAGGAAGTACTTTAGTTAACATAGCTAACGGGAAGTCTGCAGTGTGGAGGAGTTTTGCTGTGTACTTTAGCTATGTACAGTCCTGCTGTTGTAACATTGGTGATTGATACCCTTTTTTTTTTTTTTTTTTTTTTTTTTACTTTAAATGACAGATGTAGGTGAGATTTCGAAACTCACACTGGTTGACATCTTTAATCGTTATTCCAGAGGTTTTTTTTTTTAAATTGGACTTCAGCAAAACTCAGTTTCAAAGTCCCACATACACTTCCCTTTTCCTTCGAACTGCTCAGTACACTCACAGGTCATTCATAGGTCATTCATGGTCATTCATAGGTCATTCATGTCCAGCTGTTAACCGTGTGTATTCCAGTCTTTATGCTAAGAGAAGCTATCACCCTGTTTCCACCTGCCATTATCAGTCCGTTCTGGTGTGATCGGATCACAAGTGGGGAGCTAAAGTCCAAGTGTGAAGTCACCCGGGACGCATTGAGAGCCGATCTGCTCAGGCCCCATTCGGAGGTGATCTGGGACGCTTGTGGCTTCATTTGTTTAGCGGTGTGTACACAATGCATCCTGGGTCACATTTGAAGACAGCCAACTCTCGAGTGTTATCATTTGACTCTCCCAAGAAAGCATATAAGCACATTTTCCAAAAGTTATGTTTGTGAGATCCAAATAATGGAAAAGAGTTCGCAAGCCCAAAGCAATAGATAATTTCTTATCATTTTATTCAAACTGGCAAACATCAATGCAGGAGTAAAATATTCTTAAATTGATAATGGAAAAATCTATTGATTTTCGGTGTACTTTTGTACAACTGTATTTTGGACTTTGTTTTTTGATTTCACGGTCACCGATGTCATATTTTTCTTTCGTGTGATGTCTTTTGATGTTTTCTGCTTATGTTCGTGGAATGATACACTTTGCACAGTTTGTTGAATTATAAATATCTTAGAGTCAAGGTAAACCTTTAGTACATTTAGTGACTGCTATATTAGCCATCAGGAATACTATTTATAGCAAACAAAGGAGGTAACGTTCATTTTCTGCTCATCATGTGGTCGTTTGCAACATTTATTATGTGTAGAAAAATGTGAGATGGAAACCCTGAGGCTCTATTTTCCAAAACAACGATAAGTGAGATTCTGCTATTGTGGAGGCAGAACGGATATAAAACCCAGCGCTACCCAACCTTGGAAAAGTGTGTTTCACACCCTCACAAAGCATGGTTACGCTTCCAGAGATCCACAGGAATTGGATTTCATGGGTGAGATAAAGAGGAGGGTCTTTGGCTGTGAGGTTCGCTCCGGGGCTTAGCACTTCTTGTTAAGGATGTATCTAGAGGAGGAGGGGGTGTTGTTGTTTTTTAAGTTACAGAGAGGTCAGAGCAAGTATAGATTAGAAAACTACAGAGTTGTTTCACTGATGTTTGAGCATTTTTCAGGCCCAGTGTTAATGTGTATAATTTACATTTTTATTCTCAGAGCTACATGTCCATATTCATGTAAAATGTGACACTTGAAAATCACCAGAAGTTCAGTATTTAAAATATAAAGAGCCTTAACAGGATAAATTCCTGTTGACTTACTGTGAAATATTGTTTATTCGCCTACTCCTTTTCTTTTAAGGTGTAGTAATATTACAGCGTATACTGCAGCTCATCCTTGTAGAGGTCTGTGTGAGTGCTGGTTGCCGCAGCCTGTTGGCTCATCCCTGTGGGTTGTATTGATTTTCATGTCAGCCAGATGGAGTTTCTGCCACGGTAACATATTACATCTGCATTGATCAGGGAGGCATATGCACAGGAGATGTAGAACAGGCTCCATTGTTGCTCCACCGACTCGGCAGCCTGAGATTTATCGTCTCACGTAGGCAAAGTTGGCCATAAACATTTGTTAAATTAGTGATTTATTGGTGCTGTAGGTATTCTGTATTGAAGTTTACATTTGTTTTCAAATTTACTACAATGAAGCAGTGAAAGGACAACAAGTAGACACTAGATTACTGTCAGTGTGAACAATGAATCTTAACGACAGTGAACATCTATTGTAGGGCAGCGCTGTCAGCAAAATGTTCACCGACAGTGTATTTTATTTCCCTCTAATATCCTATCTGGCAATACATGTGCAGTACATGCAGCATGTGGCAAAAACAAATTATTAAACTATTTTTATGGTTATATGCAGATACTCAGTCCAGTCATGTTTTTGGATGATCATTGTTAAAGTCCACAGTGTGTTCAGTTTATTTCCGTCTCACTGAACCCACAGTCTCTCCCTGACCTTCACCAGAAGGGCTTCTGCTGCCCAAAACAAACACGACACAAGACGAGACAATGTGAACCCGAGTCTTTAGTGCCAAAGTCCTGAGCCACTGTCCACCCCAATCTCTCTACGCAGGAATAGTGTGTAATAAGTAAATGTTTCAGGGAACACAGTCCAGCCTTTATTTTATTAATTTACACAGAACAAATAAGGTCTACCATGAACCAGCACCATTTACAAAAGAAATCAACACAAATCATTTAAAAACATTACAATAATTTGTCCAGTTTTTATCCTCATTGTCCTTTTTGAAGTTGAAGAGAAGAGTGATTTGAACTGTATTCGTAAGAAGGGCAGTGGTGGGAATCTGATGCTTTTATTTTTATTAATTTATTGGAGTCAACAACAAAATGTGTCTGTGAAAATACATGTATAGTATACACAAGATTAATTATGGGTACAGCAGATGATTATATTCAATATGGTGTGTTGGCGATTCAGTTCCGATGTAATTATTGAATAGATTTTAGAAACCATGTTTCATTTTAGTAATGACCGGTCAAAACAGTAGATTCATGAAATCAACATACTGCAATGATATGAAATGATGCTTAATCCCCTACAAAATGAAAAATAAACATCTGCATTATTTCCTCAACATTCTTACATAAGACACATTTAGATTGCAGTATTTCACAGAAATGACGTCACTAAATATATAACAGCAAACATTGAACACTGTTTCTAATACAACAGTTTGTGAAACCAGAAGATAAAAGAACTTCACATCTAAAGATTTAATGCCTTCTGCACTACATAAAAAGAAACTAAACTATTTAAGTAGTGACACGAGCAGTAGAGCCAAAATATTTACTGCTGCTATCGGAAGCAGTAACTGCACTACTGGTGTCCATTTTTTTTTTTTTTTTTTTTTAGCTTTCCAGTCCTGACAATCAAGGGAATAGTTTTGATTCAGTTTAATAATTGAGTTTGGTCGTCAATCAGATGTAATCTTTTATTGCTAAAGCTAATGACTTTTAGCAGATCACTGTGTGATTACTGACACAATAACTCAGTCGCTACAACCCTAGAAAGGGCCTTCTGCATTTCAAGGACTTCCCTACTCGACAAGAGCACGAGAGCGACTTGGCACTACGATGGGGATTTAGCTGCTTCATACTTAGCAATGTGACATAGCAATTAAACTGAACCCTCACTCAAGCAGACACGCTAAATTAAACGTTTGCAAAAATGTATGCAGAGGAAAGCGTGGCGGAAAGGATTTTGTTTTTTATCTCTCCTTTTGAAATGTTTGTCTTGCCATCAAATCATCCAGATTGTCAAACAGATAAATCCTTGTGACCTTTAAATCCCAAATATGTAAGGAGTCTTTGTGCGTTCCAGTGTGTGTCTCATGCTGACTCGGGAGGTCGGCTGGGTTCAAGGCTGGTGGTGGTGAACTGGAAGGGTTCATACGAATCATAGCATGCAGCCTCTTGGAAACTGATTGCGATTACATATAACTTAGCTTAAATGTTCCAGGACAACTGAGCAAAATGTAAAATGCAGGCTCTTAAATAATTACTTAAATGGAAGAAGACCAGAACAGGCTGAGGAAGGCTTTGGGGAAAAAGCCACCAGACTTTCAATGCATTTTAAATCAACATGGATTTAGTATTCAATTTTGTTTATTTTTCATTTATCTGCTTCATGTAGCATTTAAGTGACTGTCACTCAACAGGATTATCTTTTATAAAATATAGACTTCATTTAAATCAGCAGTAGTCGCAAGTACATCTCCCTTGGTGAAGGACAAATGCATTTGTTCAATCTCTCAACCCTGTGAAGTGGGTCTGCAGTGGGGGTTTTTGGTGGCTCTGCTCTGGGCTCCACATGCTGCAATAATCCAGGGAGGGTTAGGATAAAGCCCGGCTTCGTCTTCACTCTCTGCCTCCTCCCAGATCAGATGAGATTAGGGAAGAGCTAAGGAACTCTCGGGAAAGGCAGGGCTCAGAAACACTGGGGCTGGAGAGAGGAAGGACACGGCGAGCCAGGTGGGCGCTCCTGCAGGAGGAGATCTTTGGTTGGTGTTGGGTTTGTTGGTGCAGATGAAGGAGAATTTGGAGCCAGCTATTCAAGGTGCGTGATGGAGTAGATGCACTTTTCTTCTCTTTGGATTTCTCCTTGTGTCTTTTCTGGTGTGGTTTGGACTTTGAAAAAGACTCTGAAGAACAAACAGAAGTTGCATGTTTAATCCCTGACTCAGTTGTTGGCAGTGTTTGTGGGTGGGAAGCCAGTGAGGCGCCATATCCTCGTTCCTCGAGTAGGAAGTCGTGCTGGTCGGTCAGTGAACCTCGGTGTGTTTTGTGTCCTCTTGCTGGAGCTCCTTGCTGTCAGGTAGCAGCCGGTGTCCTCCTGTGACAGTGAAATCAGCAGCAACACAGCAATTTACCTCACGTACCAAACTGTGAAGAAACGCCTGAAGACTCATTGCAAGGATGACACATCAGTTCCAACCAAGCTGCCACATAATATAGTGTGTAGGACTGTCATCTTTCAAATGGTTAAGATAGTCAATGTTTGTTTCCCTAACCAGCTGTGTTAATGTTATTTTTTATCTTAAGTAATTTTGCCGAAGTGACTGAATTGAGTTTCTTGATACCTTATCTATTGTCTTGCAAATCACCTGTGTTTACTAACCTGACTGTCTGGAATCTATGACCTTCTGTTAGGCTGTGCTCTTGCACCGTATGATATGTGCCAACTCGTACTCATCCTGGGCCTCAAATACTGCCGTTTAGTTACAACCTGCTGGTGTCTCACAGACAAACACACGGTGCTCTTCTGCATCGTGTACATAAGCACAAGGTGACTTAAGTATACGCACCAAAACCACTTGGTTCGGGTCAGGAAAAGATTGTGGTTCTTTGACAAAGTGGCAGTATATGACATGCTGGGAATGAGAGCGGGCCGTTCGTGTTTACATTCGAATGTGTTTGCAGAATATAACCGTTTGTGTCACTGTTCATACTGAGACGGCTGAATGACGTTAAGGTGACTGTGACTGTGTCTGTCTTGCAGCGAGCCATGCCAAGCTGATACCGGAGTAACAGCGACAGATCGTGAGACTATGCGTTAAGGATCGTCTCCTGAATTCTTAACGACCTGAAGCCCGCTGATATTCTTCTTCGGCTGTTCGTGGAAGTTGTTTTGGCAATGGGGAGGAAGAAGATTCAGATCACCCGGATCGTAGATGAGAGGAACCGACAGGTCAGTGTCCTCTTCTTCTACTGTCTTCTTACATTACGTCTGATAATAATTATGTGTTGCTTGTTGTCTGTACAGAAACCTCAGGGTAAGAAGCTTCTTTCCACATAAACTGCTGCATTGTCCAAGTTTGTTATGCGTGCTGTATTGTATCTGTGCAAGAAATCCAACTTCGAGCTGCAGTTTTGGACTTTTTTTTAATTAATTTTTTTATGATGCGTTGATGTATGTGTCTCCTGAATCCTGTTGAGAGCACACCCTAACAAAGTGGGATTCACTGTTTAATCCAGGATTCATGGGGAATGGGGAACTGATATTTTAGTCATAAAGATTAATGAAAGACAAAAATATTATGTTGATGTGCATGTATAGACAAGCTCCTGAACGTTTTGTGAAGGGAACCCTCAAGGAACCTTTTGTGGATCCCAGTAAGTTTCAATCTGAGGAGCTCCTGAAGAGTCCTCTAAGTCATTTCACTTTTGAGAGTGCAGCGGTCACAGCTGGTGGCGAGGGCAGTAATTTGGGGTTAGCTGGGTTCGGACAGCACCCTGTCATTAGCAGGGTGGGTCAGTGTTAGGGACACACAGTGGCCTTCTCTCCTCACCGTCTCCTTCTGCAGCCACACTGCTGCCCACTGGAATCCTTGTCTGTCTGTCTCCTCTATATATATCACCCCCACAGCACAACAAATACCATCCTGTCTGAGAGGAAGGCACTGCTGCTGGAAATAGGGATGTGGCTGGAAAATAAATATCTGGGATGATGTTTATATTTGATGTTTGGTTGTCCTGGCCGAAGCATTTTTAGATAGACACTGCTGTAGTTGTTTGGTGTGTACTATCACTGGAGCCTGCCGTATATATTTAGGTTCCTGCACTCTATTTTGGGAAGTTGGCTTGTGCTCTTGTTTTATCTGTCAAGCACATCAAGAGTTTTTAGCAGTTTTATTTCCTCTTTTTTTTTTTAAATGATCACACTATTGCACATTATGCAGGATATGTAGCAATGACACCAGCACACATCAGCAGCCACAAACTCCAACAGAGAAACCATTCAGTTCTTTGTCATCCCTTTTCACAGAAATCTAGGTTAGGTTAGGTTAGGTTAGGTTAGGTTAGGTTAGGTTAGGTTAGGTTAGGTTAGGTTAGGTTAGGTTAGGTTAGGTTAGGTTAGGTTAGGTAGTTACTTTATTAATCTAACCTAACCTAGATTTCTGTGAAAAGGGATGACAAAGAACTGAATGAATCTATGTGCAAATCACGTTCACGAAATAATTTACAACTTCATTTAAAGAAAAGAAAGAAACAAACTTCAACATTAACTGTGTTTGGACTCATAGTGAGAACTGTGGCGTCCTTCTTACCACTATCATTTAATCTGGTTTACATAATGAGTTTGTAACAATTATTCTGAGTCCTACCGTCCCAAATGTCTCTGGAGTTAGTACAAATGTGTGGCTTGGTTGAACATGAACTTCGTTGGCCCTCTGATTGTGTTTTTTCCCCAACTGGAAAATGAAGGAGCTTGGCTGAGGCCACTTCACCCCTCAGACTTTTCAAAAACAAATTAAATTGTACTGGAGACAAATGGTATTATATCACCCCGCTGGGAAGAAGATGTTGAAATGTTTAAAGAAAAATGTACTTTTGTCATCGTACAGGTGTCCAAAGGATTTGTTAACAGCCCACATCTGTCTCTATCTGCCTTTCTGTGGTATGAAAAAAGAAAAAAGCTACTGTGCTGTACTCTCCACAGTTTTCTGAGTGAAAGCCTTTAAGTGAGGCTGAAAGTGGAGAGCAGCTGTAAGTCACCAGCTTCCATATATGTAACTCAGTATCTGACATGATTTGGCTTTTGTAGGCTGTTTCACACTCTGGGTAATGTTGTTTTCCAATGAAAACCAAGGATCTCCAAAATGTCAGCTTTCAGTAACAGCAAGTGAGGTTTCACACTTACCCAAACACTACTGGAGCACCTACTCTCAGAAATACAGCAGAAGAGCAGCAAAACAAACACACAAGCTTTTGTCTGTAGCTCTTTAACTACTCACTAACTTGTTCTTTTGATTTAAGAAACTGTAGAAAGTACAGTTTTCTTGTTCTGTATGTGCATTTTTGATGAACAGTCGCTGTAAGCCCCTCACCTCAGTGACAAATACACTTTCCTGTGACTGCTTCATAATAAAACCACCCTGTATTTCACCAGTTGAATGCTTTTAAAGTAATGTTGGGTTTGTAATAGTGGCAACTAATAGAACAGTAAACACTGAGGCTGATATTAGTAAGATCAAATCACACTGCACCTAACAATGAAAGTTACTGTATGTAAGGACTACTATAAAATACACAAAATGGATATTACAGAAAACAAATGCTAACCATAAATAGTATGAAAAAGAAGCTACGATTCATCACTCTTATTTTTCTTAAGCTTCATATACAGGAAAATGATCTGACCCCACAAAAGTATTTAGTTTTACAGTTAATCTAAAAAAATAAAAAAAATAAAAATAAAAAAAAGACCCAAAATGTATATATTTTTTCACCAGACAGCAAGACTATTAAAGACACAGTAATTTGACCTCCAGTGAGTTTGACGAAGTATAATTTCTTGCTCAGTCGCTACAGATTTTTGATTGGATGGATATTCTTGTGACCACTGAATAACCTGTAAAAGTGGCAAGGTGCTACATAGAGTAATGAGATGTATGATGCCAGCGTGTAGAGCATTGTGTTTCTTCATTTCTGGAGCATGTAAAAGCAGGAAGAGCAGAGCAGTATGGGAGAGGAGTTGCCGTTTTTCTTCTAAACAGATTAAAACTTGGTGGGAAAGGCACACATGGTTGCTTTAAACAACACTAAATCATCACCATGTTTATAGGATAATGTAGACTTGAGTTCCCCTCGGAGAAGTGAAACATTTCACAGGAATTTCTGAGCCCGGTGTCAGTATACAAGTTTGGTAGGACTGGAGTGTTTTGAGAGTCAATTATAGTCTTTAGTAATATTTACAGGAGAATTCATATTGTTAAAATTTAATAGTTAGGACTACCTTTATCATTTCCTGTCATGACACCTTGAAGGAGTACCTGAACTAACCACTCAGTACTCAACATTTCTGGGCAACTTTGAGGTGTGAGGGTGTAAGAAAGCCTCCAGATACGAGATGAAATGAGTCAGGGTTCCTAGGAGCTGTTATGGAAGATAAATCCAGATGACTCACTGCAGGGAGTGACAGTGTGACCCACGTGTGACCTGTGGGCTGTGTGGGCTTAATGTGAGCTGTAAATGGTCCACTCCAAACAATACATTTCATCCGTGTGGTTTAGAGGCACACAGAGGTGTCAGAAAAGACTGTTATTATTTTAGATGGCACGTGGCAGTAACAGTAGATGGTCGTTGCGTCTATGAGCTGTGTTTCTCCTGGAAAGGTTTACGCTCTTTAAGGTGCTCAAAGCCCTCCTGCTCTGGTTACTATTAAGGCTATGTGACACTGATCATCCTGGAAGGGGAAAAAAATTAGTCAGTAGCGTTCCCCACCCACATAGGAGAAGCAAAATTCAATGGCATAACCCCCCTCCCCCCACCCACACACACACACACACACACACAAATCTGTCATCAGCTGATTGTGTGTCAGTAGTTTCATTGCGTTTATTGGCTCAGAGCAGTTAAACGTTTCTTTGTTGATTTTTTAAAAATCCACTGGATGGCAAAGAAATACTGAATGTTCCTGTAATCAGGTGTTTAAAACGTTTTATTCTGTTTTCAGCTTTTGGCACACTTCCACCTTGGAAGATTGTTTGAACCTAAAACATTTAAAAGTTGTGTTTTTTGCTGAAAGAAGGAAGTCTTCAGATTTATAACGGTAAATATATATTTGTTGCCTTTAGGAAATGTTTGTATAAACTTGCTTGACTTCCACTGCCCCTTCATATATCTATTTAGCATTATTATTGTATGTCTTCCACCATGACAGCTTAATTATATACAGTACATAATGGAATTTACTTGTCTCAAAGACATCTCAGCATATGTAGGTAACAGAAAAATGATACAAATATGCAGATGAACAACTGATTATTGTGCCAGCAATTTAAAGATATATTATTTGTTACATTGCAATTTTGCATCTGAACTGAGCTTTGGTTTCTGTCCTTCCAGGTGACTTTTATGAAGAGGAAGTTTGGTCTGATGAAGAAGGCTTATGAGCTGAGTGTCCTGTGTGACTGTGAAATCGCCCTCATCATCTTCAACGGCTCCAACAAGCTGTTTCAGTATGCCAGCACCGACATGGACAAAGTCCTGCTCAAATACACCGAGTACAACGAACCCCACGAGAGCAGAACCAACTCGGATATCGTTGAGGTACGTGGGAGAAATGTATTGTCAGCCCAGTACAGTCTTATTTACAGTCTGATCAGAGAGGAAACTTTTTTGAAGGAGCTGTTGAAACCTGTTATGCTGCCATGTGCAGCAGTTCTGAGTGCAATATGCAAATGTGCACCACATGCAGCAGCTTATTTTGCATTAACACAATGACGTATTTGATTGTTTTTGTCATTTGATAGTGCAGATAGATGCTTTCAGGCCAGAGGAATTGTGTTTTATTCTCCACGGACAGACGCTTTTATCATCCACTTAGAGCATTAGTGACTGAAATGACTGCAGTTGTGTTTCAGAGAGATGAATTGCTAGAAAGCATACCACCAGAGGTTACGGCAGAACACTTCCAGCTGTTGCTTCCTTTAATACTCTTATTTCTTTTAAAATTGACATTTTGAAAGACATTTGGTGTATCTGTGTCATTCAGTGTGGAGCACATGAATGCTTAAGTTGATGAAGAACACAAAATGCAATGCAGGCCAGCTGTAACAACAGAGAGGCAGAAGAGACAAACAGAGATGGGACTGTTTCTCTTTCACTGGTTTAAAATGGTGTATCATGTGAGAAAACCAAACTCCTCCACTGTAAGTGAAAATTAGAATGACCTCCTTCACCAGTTACAGTAATGCAGAGGAATTCATGTAGGGGACAGTGAATCCGAAGTCAGTAGGGTAATCTCATCCTGATTTAAAGTAGATGGTAATCAGACCGTCAGAGAATATTAGGACATGAAGTGGTAAAAACATGGAACTGGCTCTAGTATGGGATCAAAGCAATAAAAGAATCCGTTACGTATTAGAACATCCAAAACAATACATGTAGATACAGAGTTTGAACATTTAAAACTCATGTAGGGAAATGTTTTGAGCAGGAAAATACCATGGATAATGCAAACCTGGATTTCTTACATTTTAAATTTGGCAGGTACTAATTTGACCTTTTATTTTGTGCGGCTCAGAAACTTTTTCTATTATGTTGCTTTTCTAATTGAATTGATGGTTCCCTAAGGCGCCCCATCTGGAGTATTTCACTGAAGGGAAACAAACTGGGTATTGAGTCAGGTTTAAGAACAGGGTGGGTTGTTTAATGTGTATACCGTAATTTCCGGACTATTGAGCGCACCTGAATATAAGCCGCACCCACTGAATTTTTAAAAAATAATTATTTTGAACATAAATAAGCCGCACATGTCTATAAGCCGCAGGTGCCTACCAGTACATTGAAACAAATGAACTTTACACAGACTTTAACGAAACACGGCTTGTAACAAAAATAAAAAATGAGCGGTAAACAGTAGCCTACCAAGAAAGTCATTGGTCACTATCTTCCTCCTCCTGTGCACTGAAACCACTGAAGTCATCTCCTTCAGTGTTGGAGTTGAATAGCCTCAGAATTGCTTCATCCGATGTTGGATCGTTTTCATTGTCGCTCTCGTTACTTTCATCCGGAGGCAAATTCCCCGCTGAGCTCATGCTGCCCTCTTCAACACGCAGCAGTCTAGCCTTTCGAAACCCTATGAGACTAAGTATCATCTTAGACTTCTATATTAAGTATAGAAGCAAGTTCTATATGATGCAATATTTATCGACACGTGACCCAAGATTCATTCAGAGATTGCAGGGCGAAAGCCCAGATCTCTGCTGGGCCTAGAGACGCCCCTAGTATTATTTTTTTTTTACATTTTTTTTGCAATTAGTATTGTTGTAAAAACCAAGTAGACTGTTTTAAGCCTAAATCTGCCATCATTGTTTTTAGTGGGTGGAAAACATAAGAAACTAGAATTGTGCTCTGAAAGCAGAGATCTCCGCCAAGGCCAAAAGCCAATTGTTCTACAATCTGAAAATCTGCAACTGCACCCAGTATGTACTGTATGTCTGGATATAGTTCCAAAAACGACTAGAATGATGTCAAAAAAACACTTGTACCTCTGAAGCTCACATCACAGCTGTGGTACATGTTGCGGTTCTACCAGTGAAACTACCCTGAAACCCTAAGTGCTCCATAAAGACTGCTTACATCATTACAGTAAATCTGACCAAGTACACGTGTATCTCAGTGGATTACTAGTCTGTGAATGTGGACTGTGATATGAAGTCACTGTATTTCTAGAATGGCTTATGTTTTGTCTCTATTGAACTTTACTAAAATCTAATGGATGTTAACATGCATGGCATTTGGTCATCCTGAGGGTCTGTCTCAGTGTTAATGAAAGTGAGACATAGTTGCTGGATCCACGTTGTGTTTTGGATCCGCTCCAAAATTGAATGGGTTCTTCCTTGGCCTTTCACTACATCCCTCCATCAAGTTTAATGAAAATCGGGCTGGGTGGTTTTCCATAATCCTAACAAACAAATAAACAAACAAACAAACAAACTTGAAAACATAACCTTCTTAACAAAAGTAATGGATGTAATGGCAGAACATTGTTATTTAAAAAATCAAAAGGTTTGGTGCTAATGAATCAGGAAATAGAAATAAATAAATGGAACAGGTTGATCCTCCAAATCTGTTTGACTGTTTATGAAGCATTAAAACACAGACCTTAACTGGCCTTATGAAGACAGATGTTTTGAGAGATAAGACCCAGCAGTTCACTCCCTCTCTCTGGTCACACGGCGTCCTCTGTGTGGTGATGTGATGCCGACATTGTTGTGTCACAGATCCTGAGCAGTCCCTGTCTTTCACAGCATGTACTCATTGCCACCGCCATTAAAATGAATGGCCATCGTGACTCACGTTCTGCCTATTTATGTAAGCTGCTAATGCCTGTTTGCTTTTCTGAGAGCCTGAATTTACTGCTCTCGCTTGCTCTCTCTCTCTCTCTCTCACACACACACACACACACACACACACACACACACACACACACACACACACACACACACACACACACACACACACACACACACACACACACACACACACACACACACACACACACACACACACACACACAGCAGTGCCGTACCAAATGCAAACAGCCACATAAAGGAAGCTGAACTTCCCAAACTAACCGTGATTATTTTTGAATTGCTTCTTTCCATCCGTCTTCTTCCTTACTCAGTGTTCTCAGTCTTGCCAGTAACACAAACGTTTCACCTTCCAAAGTAAATCTGAGATTACAGGGAAGAAAAGGAAAAGAAAAATCCAGCGTTAGGGCTGGACAGGAACATGTATGTCGACCTGTAAAGCCTTTAAAATACTGTTAAATGCTGAATTCCTCCTGTTGGACGTAGTAATAGTAGTGGTGGAGGTCGTTAATACGCATCATTAACATGGCCACAATAATTCTAAAGAGTATAATCCTGTCTATTCTCCTACTGTAAACCACATGGAGCCACCTGTGAAAGCTCTGTAAGCCTTCATTTGCTTACTTTCAGCTTTTAATTTGTTTATTCCCACAAATGTCACAGATGGACACGCCAGTTAAAACAAAGCCTGGAAAGAGAGAGGTTGCTCTTTTACATATGGGTCAGGCCATTTGCAACATTGAAGCATGAAATTTGACTGTGTGTCAAGTAAAGCCCCACTGGCTGCAATAGATGCTTCATGTCAGGAGGGACAGCTTCTTTGGATTCATTGTCTTTGTTTGATGGATTCATTGTCTTTGTTTGAAGGGACACGACTTTGACCGATAACTATCTTAAAAACACAAATAGGTCCCTGGTCCCTTTGTCACACACACACGAGCCCCACCGCTACACAGCCAGCACTCTGTCTCTTTGCTTGGTTTGTTCAGTAAAATTTAAATTCTCCTGAATTTTTCTGTAAGAAACTACAAACCATAATTAAACCAAAGTTATTTGTCATTTTCAAAGAATGGCGGATTCATTTTTGGGCACATTTGTGGAAATCTTATCCGTGGTAGCTGACGTGCTGTATTACAGATTAGCTATCCTAACCAGAGAAACTTCATACTTTATAGCTCAACAATGTTTATACATTTTCCCCTTTTCAACAACACCACGCAATTGGCCAACCACAGTTTTAAATTAGTTTTAAATGAATAGTTCAACATTTGGGGAAGTAGGCTTTTTGTTTTTCTTGCCGCTAATAAATAGTCCAATCCACAACCTTGTCTTAAACAACATGTTGTTTGTACACTAAGATTTTTGTACAAGATAAAACATGGTGATGAGCTGTAGTAGCTGTTTTCCTGTTTTCAATTTTATTTTGTGCCAAACTAAGCTACCTGGCTGCTGCCTGTAGCTTCATATTTATTGTACAGATACAATATTTGAGTTGAGTCTCATCTATCTCACTGAGAAAGCTGTCCTTTTACAATATTCAACATTTAGGGAGTATCCGTTGTCCTTTCAAGCTGCTATTCCACTTAGTATACAAAGCTATCAAACCAGTCTAAATAGCACTAATATCCATCTCATTTTGATAAATGTCTCATTTTGTTCAATTCAGTGGACTCTCTTTCATGGGTCCAGTTGTGATGGCAGATGACCAGACTGTCAAAGCTTACATCAACAACTAGTCCAGTCACCTCAGCATTGGATCCATTACAGTGTGATTCTATTGATGATGCAGACTAACATACAGAAACCCCAAATACATCAAAGATGACGCTTAGCATCAATCAACAATGTTGAAATTGACATTTTTTTGTGATTCTAACAGACAGGTTTGCAAAAAGAAATATGACCCCGGATACAGTGGATCACGATTTCTTAAGATAACTGACATTTAATTTCTGTTTGACTTGAAGCAATACAAATCTTTTGAAACTATCTCTACAGATCTATCTCCATATGGAGGAGATCAAACTGTAAGGTCAGCCTGAAATGAAGGTGGAAACCAGGAACAGTGTTTTTATTTCATGACTACGGCCTGACAGCTAAAACAACTACAAGCCTCTCACCGGTCAGCTCATCTCCTTGACAGATTACTTTTGTCATGATAATTGAGACAGGTTTGTGTCCAGCAGAGTTGAGTTTCAGTAACAACAGAGCAGCCATCCAAGGTATGCAGTGGAGTCGTGTCGGGCTGCGGAGCCCGGAGATGAATGAGAACCATAAGAGAAAGAGAAAGCTGCAGTCCAGTGAAACCTGACGCTGTGGAGAACAACACAGCAGCTGATTGGGTTCAGCTCTGTATGATACAAAAAGCAGGCTGTGGAAAGTGTTTGTGCTGCGGCCTTGGATAAGTGTGTGAGCTGAGCGTTTCTCTGCCAGAGATGTGTCGGATCACATCTCAAGCACTCTCGTGCCTGCCCTATTCTTAGCCGATGGGGCAATCGCCCGACTGGAAAGGGCTCAGTCCAGTGAAATAGGGGGGGCCTTATTTTATCTTTGATGCCGCCCCAACAGCAACAAGATATCACCCTCACATGTTAAGATGCTTAGCGGTGCAGCTCGTGCCTCGTGGTGGCAGCGATCCAGATGCCTTTGGAGATCCACTAAAGCTGACTTTGACATTTGAGATGATAAGGAGACACACACTCTCAGATCCTGTAACAGACACTTTAAGATAGTCCTCAGTGCCCAGACATGATGTAGTGGTTTAAACCAGCATCTGTGGAGACACATATATCCAGGACCAAATCCCACTTACAGAGCCCCCCTTCTCCTGGGTCCACTCTGTCCCTCTCTGCCCTCATACCGTCCACTGTCACTTCTCTAAAGCAGATTTTGTAGGAGCTGGCGCTGTCCTGTGTTTTAAAGCTGAACTTCAAAGCTACCTTAAGATGCTGTGGAACGTTTAAAGACCACACGATTGGGAACAGCTGTTCTCTAAAAGCAACTCTTCCCTTCATATTTTGTTGTAAGGTCAAGCAGAGTTCACTCCAGAATCAGAGAACAGTTTATAAACTCCTGATGCTGAGCAACTAAAAACGTCCCATCTGCTTCGATTTGGCTCACGTCGCCTCACATCATTAATAATAATCGGTGTATGCTGAACATCATTGCTGGAATGAAAGTTGTTTTGCTCTTGAGCTGTGTCACCAAAGTACTCAGAAGACTTGCACCACATTCACCTTCACATGCAGCTATGTTGACGGTCATGATGGCAATCAAACAGAATAGATGTAAGTGAGGTCATTTGAGCTGAATTAGCTGTTAAATTGGATTCATGCCTGAGTTTTATTTTCCCATGACAGGCGTTAGATTTTAGCCTTTGAAAGCAGGAACAATCATTTAAACAGCATTGCTGGGCTTGTTTGTACAGACACATTGCAGTGTCCTTTTATGTGTTATTGCAACATTGGTTATGCATCACCGTGTTTCCCTGCAATAAGCTTGTAGTCATAAAACAGATATATGACACTGCAGTGCTTTGCTGAAGCAAGGTCAGGACCTCGGCTCTGTTGCAATAAGAAAGCAGTTAATGTCACTCTCTAATTTGTATACTGGAATGACAGACTCTTGTTCATCGATGGACTTGTCATTGATGCAGGAGTTTTTTTTCGAATTTGGGAGCATTTTGTGTCGTCTTTTTTCTTTTGCAATGTGTGTCAGAATGTTTGTCAGGGTCAAATTATCTGTAATGCACCAAATGTTTAAATCACTGATGGATAATTTTTATCACCTAGCGTTGTGACTAATAACAAATAATTGCTTGTGTAAATCACATGATGTACCATCCTATAATTCAATGAAACGGCATAATTGTGAGACAGAAGGTCCAACAAACAAGCAGCACAATCAGACAGGATTTGGTAAAGCTTGTCAAACAAAATTAGAAAACAAACATGTGCTTCCTTAGTAATTTTAAACCATTCAATTTACTTGTGCATAGTAATGAACAACCATTCGTTTGAGCGGGAACTGAGCATGTGACTTCTTAAGCGTAAATAGACTTGTGAGTGTGTTGTTAAAGGTTGGAGTAACTACTAGTGTCTGGGAATGCGGAGGACATGTGGCAGACAGACAGTCAGTTGGCTGTTGGTCTGTCAGTCTGTCCTTTTCACGCTATGACGTGTAATGTAATAAGGAGCAGAGATGAGATGATGGATACCAGAAAAGTGATGTCATCGTCCAGGCTTGAATGACGTTGGTATGTTTTTTGTTTTTTAACAGGTGCTGTGAATTAACATCCATCAATTTATTCTTCTATTTTCTAAAGCAATTATCTAAATGTAATCTTTCTGAGCCAGCTGACTGCCCATTCCACGCTTAACTTGATTTATTTACACAGAGAATTACATGTCTCCTTTTAATATAATGCATAACACATGTCTAATTGAAATATTTGAAATATGCCATCACACAGTTCTCTATGTATTTATGTATATTCGAGTCAGCCCTATAGAGAGTTTCAGTATCTTTTAGCTCATTGTTTTGGTTACGACCTTCATCAACTTCATTTCACCTCATGAAACAGCAGACAGCTCTAGGAGCCCCATTACACATCATCTAACATCACTGAACAGCAGATTTGTAAAGTTAACAACAAGCTGGGGAACATACCGGAGCATCTAACAGATAAAGAGCTTTTTATGTCCCTCAGGAGTTGGTGGAGATCAAACACAGATCTAAAAGCAGAACAGTTTCAGCCATATGAACTTAAAAGGTATCCTTTTATACTTTATTAACAATTAATATATTTCAAAACAAAATATACAATCTGTCTTGAAAAAAATAATCTATGACAGATCAACAGATGACAAAAAAGCAGGTCTTTTACAACTCCTGCCTTCTTCAAGCAGGGGTCAGACTTATTATTATTACATGAAATTATGGATATGTTTCATCTCTGATGAGATGTAAAGACACTTTTGTGACCCTAATATATTACAACAGGAGTTAAAAAAAACATTAAACTATAAGGAGGATGTTGTTATAATAAGAGGAAACAAATGTTCTCAATTTTCTTCAAAACCATTGAGGTTTGAGGTTCCACTATAATCATCAAAAGAGCGAGGAACTTTATTAATATTAGTTCCACATCCTATTTTCATGTATGTGTGTACATATTTAATTGTAACAACAACAACAACAATTGTAACAACCTTGTACTTATGTAATGAATACAATAATAATAGATAATGTTGATGATTGACAATGCTTACCTTGGCCCTTAGCCTTTTTACCAAAAACTAATTTTAATTCTATCCTAACATTTCATTGCATCTTCAAAGCAGTGCTTTGGTCGCCCGGCCTGCCTGCCTGCAGTGCTGTAGATATTTGTCCACGCTGTGCTGCCAACAGTAATAGGATCTTCCACAGACAGAGGAGTTCGTGCTAATGAATCTAATTTGACCGCTTGCTCTCCACGGGGCTCAGGGATACATTAACAAACAAATCTCAGCCTTTTATTTCCCCGTTTGTCCGCCCGGCACCGCTGTAAACACTTTAGCAAACTCAAAGTTGTTTCAGGCACGCCATAAAAAATACCTGCTTACTGTAGTTCACTGTTTAAAAGGCTGCTGTGAATATAGATGAGTAAATGTGCTATTCGGGGCAGCGTATCTTCAGAGGAGGGCTTTCCTTAACGTCTGCACAACACAGATCAGCTCTTTGTCTGTCACACTATTTCAGAGCTCATTAACTCAAACAAACTGTACAGAAACACAAGGATGTGTGTGTGTGTGTGTGTGTGTGTGTGTGTGTGTGTGTGTGTGTGTGTGTGTGTGTGTGTGTGTGTGTGTGTGTGTGTGTGTGTGTGTGTGTGTGTTTGTGTGGGCAGATGATGTTTGGTTAAAGCAGGAACTCAGGTGCTCTGCTACTCTACGTGTAAAACATTGATGCATTACTCAAAGTTGACACCATGTGTACTTTGTCTAATTTCTAAGGGAAGGTCATTATTATCGTGCTTCATAAAAGACTGAATATCAGATCAAGCGGTTCAGTAGACAATTTATCCGTATTCAGAGTCTAAGCTAATTGTATGTCAAAACTTCCACAGATCAAATCTACTTGTTCGTGCGTTGGTACACTTCAGAGTTCTTTTTTTTTTATGTGAGAGCAGACAAAGAGGCCCCACATTTTCAAACATTTACATCTTTAATCAGCCGTGTATTGATGGTGAGACACAAAGTATAAGAAGAGTTGTGCAGGTATTTGATGATGGCACTAGATGAAAAGTCAGTGGGTCACCAATGTTACTGCAATTTATCCTATTGGGGAACATGAATATCTGAACCAAATGTAATTGTAATCAATTCGATAGTTGTGAATTGTGCTAACCGATAAAACGTATTTTCATCGCAGAAGACTGAGCGATCATTTTATTTATAGGCCAACATTTGATAGAGATAGATTCCTAGATACGTGGGCCATGCTATTTATGTTTTGTTTAAACGGTTCCATGTACACTTTGTTCAATAAAAGCATGTCTGAAATCATTTATTTATTTTCTTCTTGGGCATATTGTAGGCTAAACGCTTAGGGTCTTTGTTAGCAGTGAACCTACAGTATAACAGCAGATAAACACACAAACTGTATAGCTCATATGCACACTTCAATATTTGACTGTTTGTTGAAAGTCATATCGCAATATTGAACAATGTTATCACACATTTTCCTCATATCATGCAGGCTATTAAGTGGAAACAAATTGTGACCTGACAGTGGCGCTACATGACAGTCAGGGCATCACCATTAAGACATGTCCTCAGTGGACCATGAATTGCTGAAGCCAACTGAGAAATCCATTCAAAAGTCGCTGAGACATTTCAGTCTGAACCAGAGTCGTGGACCGACTGACTGACATCATCATTCCTAGAGCCGAGCCAACACTGTGGCTTAAAATTAAGCAATTACTGTGCTGCGAGGTTTTGGTTTATGGTTGTAATTAATGAATTATTCACAGAGACATTCAGATACGTAAATGCTTGACAAGTGTGAATTAAACCAACAATCTGTACAATGAAAACTCCCTCTGCTATGAACCGTTAACAGTTGGTCAGTCAGATGGAAAAAGCTGCCTGAGAAGTCCATACAAATATCAGTACAAACAACAGGAACATTACACCAGCAGGTCTTTGTGGTGCTGTTGCAAAGTGACCAACACGTGTTTCCCCCCATCCTCACTTCAGTAAGAAATAAATAAGGAACTCACCAAGACTTTATTTACAGAAAAGTAATCCTGGCCTGAGTGTTAGAGAAGTAATCAAATACTGTGAGCCTCAAATCTGGTTTCACGTCATGTCAGTGGTCGGTTGTCCTTCCTGCTGTTTAACCACATAGCAGATATGGAGCAACCAGATGCATACACATCCTGTTTTTGATTACAATATATGTCCAAAGTATTTACTTAGTATAGTGTTTTTGCATTTTTTATTAAAAAAAAATCAAATATGTTTTTCAATCATTTTCACAAACCGTTTTATTTTGATTCATTAAATGCTTCACAAGAAAACAAAACACACAAGGAAGAAATATGTTCCTTCATTGCTGTCAGTGGTTAACTTTAACATGGCTTCATTATGAAGTCAACTACAGACCACTGTAAGGTTTTGCCAAAGACCTGTTATAACCCTTAGATTTTTTTCCCCCAATGCTTTTACCATTTTTTCCCAACTAAATGCTTGATTTGCCCCACAGGCCCTGAACAAGAAGGAGCACAGAGGCTGCGACAGCCCAGACGCCGAGGCGTCCTACGTCCTCACCCCCCACACTGAGGAGAAGTACAAGAAGATTAATGAGGACTTTGACAACATGATGAAGAGCCATAAAATTGTAAGTTACATTGTAATTCATTGTTATATTTCATCAGCTCCATTGTTCTTCACATTGATGTGATTGCAGTATATAAAGTTATGTACATTCAGTACACAAATCACAGCCTTGCTTAATTTAGTTTGAAGTTTCTTCAGAGACAGAAACCCACCCTCTTTTCCTGCCCACATTTCTCTGAAAAAGCATGAACCGAAAACCTTCCAGTCATATAGCTGCTTCCCCACTGACCTGCCACTTTTGGTTTTCATTGGATTTCTCCTCCACTGCCTTATGTTCTTACAGTACTACAGAAAATACAGTAAAATGCGACAGTCATTATTACATTGTCGTTACTCGCCCTTTTCAAGCCCAAAAGAACCCTTTGCATAAACACAAAGATTCAGATTTCAGAAAAACAGTCGCTACCATTTCATATAATCTGTACTGATATTGATCAAGCTCTTGTTCATGTCCTTTTGTCTGTCACTTCCTCCTCAGTCTACTGGCCAAGCACAGCAGCACTTCATGCATGTAGCAGCAGGCAGCATGGCCTACAGCTCTGGTGGAGGAGGAGGAGGAGGAGGAGGAGGAGGAGGAGGAGCGATGTCCCAGGCTCTAGCTGCAGCCACAGCAGCTCTCGCTGACAGCGGGATCCTCGCCTCACCTCACACACATCTCCACAGAAACATAAACTCTTCACAAAGACCTCCCAGCACTGGAAACACAGGTGTGTGTGTGTGTGTGTGTGTGTGTGTGTGTGTGTGTGTGTGTGTGTGTGTGTGTGTGTGTGTGTGTGTGTGTGTGTGTGTGTGTGTGTGTGTGTGTGTGTGTGTGTGTGTGTGTGTGTTTACTGCATGTGCTGTTAGGGAAAGGCAAGTAACAGGAATTTTGCTCGGCTCTTTGGAAAATAAACTCATCGGTAAACTTCACACTGATCTGATTACAATCAACCAAAGGAAACACAACAACAGCTTTGTGCATTTATCACTGTCCTTGATGGACCAGCAGCTGTGCAAAATATCACTATTCAAATTAGTATTACTTAACAGAGAATCTGGAAAAAACACACTCATGTATTCTGACACATGTACACAGACCAGTGCATGCATTATTTCTCTGTTTTTCTACTTTTGACAAAAAAGGCAGTCTGGCTATATTTATGTGCATAAATGTGATAGAAAATGCTGCTGCCAATATATTTGAGCAGGTGACGAGTGTGAACCATTTGAAACCATTTAAAAAGAAAGAAAAATCAACCAGTGTGTGTGTGTGTGTGTGTGTGTGTGTGTGTGTGTGTGTGTGTGTGTGTGTGTGTGTGTGTGTGTGTGTGTGTGTGTGTGTGTGTGTGTGTGTGTGTGTGTGTATATCCTCAGGTGGCCTGCACGGCAGTTCTGATCTGGCTCTGCAAAATGGAGCTGGTGTGTATCTTACAGGAGTCTTAAAAACACTCTCTGACATGTACAGCACACAAACACATTTCTCTACATCTCGAGCGGTATTTGTAACCTTTTTGGTTTATGAACCCTTAAAATGCTGCATTTAAATTTTTTTAAATTTTACTTTTTACAATGAAAATTATCCATTAATTTGCAAAAAAAAAAAGCAAATACGAACAGAAACGGATTATTACTGTTTCCGTTCCTCTTGTTAGCTCTGAATTATTTTGCATCTTGGTCCCGATCCTTAAGTCGGGAACTACTGATGCACCTGGATGCACCTCAGTGTCCCCTCTCCTTGTGTAGCTGTATTTGTCCTCACTCACCTGTCTTCAGTCCTCGCTACAAAATGTCCATGCGGACCACCCGCCTTGTCGTCTTCGTGCTCTGCCTCCCAGAAGCACTGCCATTATATAATGTCAAGAGAGAGAAAAGATCAATTATTCAGTATCTCTTGTATTATATATAGCCGTACTTTCTTCTTTCTGCATTCAGAGCCTGGTGGTTGGACAGGTTCATTTGATGGATCTAATACATGGCACTTCCTTTTCAAGCATATTCCAAACCTCTAAATAGTTTTACATTTCTACTACATGCATGAAGTGTTTATGGTGAGGAGATGGCAGCACCGCTCAGTCTGTCGATCAGTTCTTAAGCACAAATTGGGATTTCCTTATTTCACCTTTCAAATATCCTCCCTATTCCCCATGTCGGTGCCCAGTGAACGGATTTGTGGTGTCACCTGGGGGTAGCAGCTTGGGCAAGATCATCCCTCCAAAGTCTCCTCCTCCTCTTCCTCCTCATGGGAACAGCCTGGTCGCTGCCTGCCGCAAGACCGACCTGCGAGTGGTCATCCCTCAGTCCAAAGGAATGATGCAGACACTGGTACGTGTGGGCTTGTTTTTATAATTAACACCTCAACAAAAGTCCTCATAAATTTTGGTAATGAAGAATAATATCCTACATTTTTTGTAAACTGATCCTGCATACATTAATTTACGTCCACTAGAGAGCAAAACCACCTTTTACCTACTTCTGAAGTAATCCATGCAAAGTTAGATCTAATGAAGTACATTAACACAAGCATCTTTAACTCCATCCCGTTAACACATCAAAGCAGAATTAGAAAGTGTTCTCGAGGACAACTCAAACATAGACTCTCGCTTTCTGAGTCATATTAGGATCCCGAACAGTACATGATGTGCTCCAAGCCTGAGGGATGCTGGACTCACACACGGACAGGGTGAATAGATGACGCAGACGAACAGAGTGACTCTCCAACTTTTCACAACAATTGGTTCGACACCGGTTTTTTTTTTTTGGTGGACTCATGGTTCCTTTAAAGAAGACAAGAGATTGGTGCCTAATTTAGTGAAGAATGGACTCCATTGCAGGAGCTGTCAGTGCTCCAACCAGGAATCCTCATTATGGTCTCTTTCAGTCAGTCTTGATTCAGCACTCCACTTTTCATCATTTAACAGCTATAATCAAAGGTCTCTAACCAGAAAGACATTTTACTAAATGTGCATCATGTCTGATGCTTCATGATAGAAAGCTGTGCATTGCAGGCTCTTAATAGCAGCTATCATCAACACTGAAATATATTCTATGTAATAACTCTGTCTGTGAAATAAGAAATAATTTGGTTGGACATCAAAATAACAAAGTTTGAGGTCTTTGATGATCACAAGAGCGTCATCTCTGTAGCCTCTGCTGACATTTACAGAAAGACCACAAGTGTTACTTGTGTGTAGTTTTGAGTCCATTGCTTTTTCACACAGACAGACACCTCCAAGGACCTTTTTGCCAGATTGAATTTAAATGAATTTAGATGAAACATCTAAAGTAAAATTCGGCCTTAAATTTTTGAAAGACAGCAGGCTGCTCCTAAAAAAAGACTGATAACATTTCTAGCAAACTGCCAAATCATCTCCTTTGTTGCAAAGGGAGTGCACACTCTCCGCAGAGGCTCCAGTTAGACTCACTACCACTAAAAATCGAATGCAGAAATAATATCCCGTTACATTTGAGTCACATCTCAAACTGTGGCGTAAGTAAATCCTCAGTACAAGAAGCTGCGGTGATTTGATGCACGAAATCTTGGTTTGGTAAAGTGCCTCTGAAGCCTGGAGAAGGAGTCAGTTTCTCCTCCTTCAGACTCTCCACTCTGCAGCTGTGCTGGGTCATTGAAGTTATTGATTTGCCCTTAACTCTCCTACTGTTGCCCTTCCCTACCACACTATGCTCAAACATGATGTAACGATTAGCAAACAATGGAAACGGAGACTTTTTTTTTCTTTTTTATGGTGACCGGGCGGCTCCATTACTCTGCTGGCTGCAGTGTCCAGGGGATTTTTACATTTTACTGCAATCCATTACTAAAAGGACCAAAAAGGAGTTTCTATTCTCTTTTGTTATAAGCATTAATGTGAAAAAAATATCTTTAACCCTGATGTAAGCATACGTAATGTAACAGTTTTATATACCGCACATATGAGAAGAAGAGACTTTTTATGAGTTGATTACAAATTAAAAGCACATTATGGGTATCTTTTAAAGTCTTTTATTAAGACTCAACAGTGTGTGACAAAATTTCTGGTAAAGTGACAAATGAATCAACATCCTTTCATCCCACATGTGGCAGTCAACACTGCCTCCACTCATCGTCATAATTCCTCATCATTTCTGCAGCAATTACTGGTGATCGCTGACAACAGGAGCGGTTAGCACGGTCTGTTTTAAGTCGTCTGTTAGTGTGTTACATGGGCTGACAGTGGTGGGAACCTGCATCATGGTTAAAAGCAGAACCATCATCCTGCTATGTCTTTTTAAACAAGCAGAAGAAAAAGTAGCTGCTCAGATGACAGCTTGTGTTTGTTTCTCTGTGTTTGCCAGTGCAGTAAAAGATGTTGCTCTGTGGTCAGACAGCAGCACCTCACTTTGATCACATTAAAACTGCCTTTCACTTCCTCCTCACATGAAAGTGTGTGCAGTTTGCTTTGTTTAAAGTGACATCAACAACTTCTTGAGATTCAGTTAACATTTTTACCTTGTTAGCTTCAACTTGGATTGTGTAGTGCATTAACTGTTGCTCACAGAGACAGGGATTCCACAGACAGCGCAGGGAAACAGGAAGGAAACAGTGCGATACTTCAGGCAATCATACTGGGTTGGCTTTGATAACATGTCGGTTTCAAACGTGCATCGGTTTGTTCACTGATCGTTTGTGAGTGTGTGTGTTCAGTGAATGACCTCGTTCAGGCTGATGTCACTGCTTACATTATCAGACTGGAACGCCAACAGCTCAGAGAGGAACAGCACAAAACTTCGAAGTGCTGCGTGACGTGTGTCGAGTTTTGATCTTTACCAACCAGACGCAAAGTGTGCTGAACCTAATTTAAGACATAGACTGATTAAGAGTGAATTACCTGCTCGCATTTGTTTTTGTTTTTTTATAATTGTTGAAACACTCAATCAAGTAAATAAGTGCTGAAGTTGTAGCAGAAGGCTTGATTAACAAATCTTAATTAACAAATGACTTTAAGGTCTTTGTCTTAAAGTGGATGTACAGGGGTTTATGAAACTGCCGTTGGTAGATTGGTGAATTTCTGATAGACTTCTGTTATACAAAACATTCAGTTTACCTGAGAAGGATGCTGAGCCCCATCAACTTTATGTGGAAGTTGGAGGCATTCTGGGAAATGTGGAAAATTAGGACGTAAAGGATGATTAAATGTGGCAGTTTGATTTAAATAAAGTGTGAATATTTGAGGTTTAACTTTTTCTTAAAAGGGAACCAGCATGTCTTCACCGTAGAAGGGTTTCACGGGAAAATGAGTTTATACTGACATCATGTGGTTGAAACACGGCATCATAAGTCCAGTTATACACAACCGTATAATTATAGTCAAACAGAGAAGTTTTTAAACTGTGTCTTTGTTTTTATTTCACAGAGCAACCAGAGGCTGAGCGGCAGTCAGTCCAGCCAGCCTCTCTCCACACCGGTGGTCTCCATCACCACACCCAGTCTGCCCCACCAGAGTCTGGTCTACTCCGGCATCAGCTCTGCCTACAACAATGGTACCTGATCATCACTGTTGGTGCCGTGTTGCTGTCATTAGTGAAACCCTTGTTGATCTGAAAATGCCACAACATGCCTAAAAGACATCTCTATTTAATTAACAGGTTACATTTTTGTTCACATGCTCTTAAATTACAAAAGACTGATGTATTTCAGTCACCTTCTTCTCTCTCTCTTCAAAAAATGTCTTTTAATTTTAGCATAGCTTGCTAATAGTGAGACCTTTTCGTCACTTCATGCTTCTAAAAAAAGTCTATTTAAGTGATGATTTGACTGAACAGGGCTGGTAGTATTCAGGCTGGCTGTATCTAGTCCAGCTGCACACTGTTATCACTGCACGGGTAGTTTTTCTGGATTTAATAACTAAAGCTGACCCCACACACTGGAGGATAATTGAGATGATTTTGGATCCGATTCTCACCTCCCAACAATCATTGGGAAGATTCAAATCTGGTGTGAACTGATTATCTACTCAAATGATGCCGTAGTGTGACGGATTTACTCTCATAATCTTCATCTTACACTCTGGATTGGAGTCTCCCTGACACACAGCCCAGAGAACAATAATATGAACATGTCGCGGCCTCCTTGTAGTTGTTGAAGTTCACAGAATGTGTAAAAACAACTTTTTTAATATTGGCAGGTTTCTTTCTCCGCTCCACCTGTGTTTTTAGAATAGGTTAGGACTTGAAAATCCTCTTTGTGCATCAGGCATAACGGGGCAAATCATACTTTCCTCACAGGCCCAGCTGGCATTTTGCTCTGATACATTTGAAACCTGTATTTTATGTTTGCTCAGGTTGCTCTTGTATAATAATAGATTTTGTTTGAGGATCTCACACAGTTAGGTCGTTTTCACAGCACTGTATCTGCTGTATACTGAGTACAGTATATTACTAAAATGTTAAATCATACTAAATTATATCATTTTACAATAACTTAAGATGAAGTGCAGGGTATTTAACCACATATGAAATTTAAAACAAACACGTTAGGTACACTAGAAAGAAAATAAGGTCCCCAGAGTACAACCAACAACAAACAGAAGGGAATTTTATGTGTTATTGCTAATCAAGGCTGACCTCATGAATGAGGTGTTAAAACAACACAAGAGAGGTTACAACAACTTTAGGAGTCACTGAACATGAGCGTAAACACAGTTGCAGCAGTGGTTAGGAGAAATAGGAAGAGCCGTACTTCTAATAACAGAGGGTGCAGTGACTGTCCTCTAAAAATGACACCATGCAGAATTTACACAACCTTTCTCTTTAAAAAAAAAAAAAAAAAAAAAAAAACCCAGATAACTTCCTCTGACTCACAAGGATGTCTAAGAGGAAAACCATCACTTCCAAAACAAACACACAAACTGTAAGATTAAACTTTGCTGAAAAGAAAAGAAAAGAAGCCAGATGATTATTGGTTATGTATTCTTTGGTCTGATGACACCAAAATATATTAGTTTGGATCAGATCCAGCATGTTTGGTGTAGATCTCGTCAACACTACCACAATGACTGTATAGTGGAGACTGAAACATGGAGGTGGGAATGCGCTTATATGGAACTTTGTGAGTGCAGAAGTAGTAGTGGAGAGGACATTTATAGATGCACTATTAATACAAGTTTGTATCCCCATCAACTGAATGAGAAGATGACTTCCAGTCTAAAAAAGAGGCAGAGTTTTTAAAGAAAGAAAAAGTAAAAACTGTGACTAATATGCATCCTGACTTGAATCATAGCTCTGGAGAATTTCAAAGTGGAAAGGAGAGCCAGAAAACTCCTCCAAAAGAGAACAGCTGAAAAGAGTCATCTGAACATATCCACAGATTTCTGTGAGAGACCGGCAACATTTATTATGTCCAGAAGGATCCAATCTGTCATTAAAAAAAAAGACAGATGTACTAAATGTAAGAAAAAACAACAGAATGGAATCTCACTCATGAATGTAATTAGCCCAAAGTTGAAATAACTGAGTTTTGTTTCATTGAGGTTGTACTTCAGGGCCTCTGTTTTCAATGCATTCTACCCTTACTGCTTGTTTTTGATTATACATAAGATCAAATACCCTACTGTTCAACTTGAAAGTAACACAATTCTACATGTAGATATGTATAATGATAGTAGGTCTTTTTAAATATACAGTTTTTTTTATCCAACACAGAAGTCTCCTCAGAAAGCTCATGTCAGTCTGCTTGGGTTAAAATAGCTTCTGTGTATGTGGACCATCACAGGACACTAACACTCTGCAGCAAACCACTGACAGTGAGCTAGTTTTAGGTGTATCTTACTGGAGCAGCTCGTAGGGGGAGTGTAAGCAAAGTTTCACTGCAGCTCTTGGAGACTGATGCTGAAGCTGCGACACGGCAGGTCGACACTGACTCAGTGTATCTGTCTAATGCTTTTTGAGTGCTGTCACGTGACACGCCGTCTCTCTCTCTGTCAGATTACTCCGTGAACAGTGCAGAGCTGTCGGGCTTCGGCTCGGCTGCAGGTCCCTCTCTGGGCTCCATGGCAGCATGGGAGCAGCACCAGCTCGGCTCCTTGGGGTGAGTACCTGACACAGTTTACATTTCTCTCCTCATGACTTGAAGGTTCAATGTTTCCCTGTTTGTTTACTCAGTTTTGTTTGTGGATGTATTTTATCTACTCTAAATGAAAAATGTGTAATAAAGATAGTCATATTTAAAGCAGAGGGGAAAAAAAGCCATAGGGAGTTGTTAAGAATCTGGTTATTGAGATGCAGCTAATTACTGAGGTAATAAACTGTAAATGACTCGCGTTCAGTGCTGGAGGAAATATTCAGATTCTTAATGAAGTTAAAGTAGTGCTTCTTATTATAGTTGGTTGAGTTTGTTTTTTTTGTTATAAATTTATGCTCATTTGAGTGGTTTACTGTATCAAAGTGTGATTTATTAAGCTCATTATATGTTTTACATGTAAAATCTTTTACAAACTTGTATCTAGCTGTCAAATAAATGAAATGGAGTGATAAGTACAATAATTGCCTCTTTACTGAGGCAGTGTAGAAGTATGAAACAGCATAAAATGGAAATACCCGAGTATAATTTAAGTACCTCACACTTGTTTTTAATTACAGTACTCATTTACATGGAAAGTTACTGTACACAATTTTCTGAATGAGCGAACCAAATGAAAAGTTTTCTTCTCTGTCCACATCAGTTAGTTTGACCACCAGGTGGCGCCTCCAGTCCACGTTCACAGCCTCAAACAAGCCTCCTCCTCCTCTGTCCCTCTGTCTGCAGGTTGGACAGCTCCAGTCTCTCCATCAACACCAACCACAACATCAACATCAAAGCCGAGCCCATCTCCCCGCCCCGCGACCACCTCAGCCAGTCCGGATACATGACCCATCCTCATGTCCCTCCTCATCCTCACTCATCCACCCGGGCAGAGATGGGGAGGTCCCCTGCAGACAGCGTAAGCTCGTCCTGCAGCTCCCACGAGGGCGGCAGCGACCGGGAGGAGCAGCAGCAGCGGCAGCGGCCGGACTTCCACTCGGTCGCTGCGAGCCGGTCAGAGGGTAGAGAGAGCCCGACGGTCAAACGGATGCGAATGGACAGCTGGGTGACATAAAGCCCTGAGTCACATGACGTCACGGCACCAGAGCAAAGACAGGATGGACACTGTTATGCAATTTATATGTGGATTTAATTGATGTGTTGTTAACTTTTCTTTAAATTATCTCTGTTCTTTGTTTTGTTTTTTTGTCAGGCCAATTTTTGGGAAAGGTTGAGCAACCTTAGTCTGAACGTCACTTTTTTAAACAACAATTAGCATCGCAGACTGATAATGAGGGTCCAACTGCAGTACAATCATTTATTTTCTTATCCAGTGGGATGCCCGTGCCCGTCTTGTGAGACCATGATTTTTGGCGGTAAAGCAGAGAAGTGCTCCTAAATGTCTCCCACTGGGTGTCAACCAATTCATTTCTGATCTTCTCAGGGTTTGAAACATTAAATGAGTGCAAAATTAAAGCAATACTCCCTCCACATCATCATCATCTCTGTTACACATCTTTGTATACAAAAAAAAAAAAAAACACTTATTTATATCAGCCAAAGCAGTATCCTGTTTTTTATGTTGTTTGTGAGTGTTTTTATATTGTGCACAGAATATTACAATATTTCATTCAGATTTGAAACTGAAAGCCATGGACACTTGTTCTGTATGTACTACCAAGATATGTCCTGTATATAGTATCTTTAATATATATCACTTTTGGTGTAACTATATTGTATTGTGCATTCTGTTTTATCTGCCTGAGCGAATGATGACATCTCCACCAGGATCTACAAAAGTATATTTCGGTGGGTGATTGCTATACTTGCAAGACGTTTCCCTTTCATTTCTCATCAGGTGCATGTTTACAGGATAAATCTGTAGTGTGAAGTACACTAGGCTGCACTCTCCTGAAAACAGCTCTCCAAACCAGAGTGAAAGGTAAATCCTCTTTATGCAGTATTTTCAATGAACGAAACAAATATAACTATAAAAAGTAGGCTGTTTGGCATACATGTATGTACCTGATCAAATCGACCAAAGTGATGAAGTGAGGTGAGAAGACATGAGGTCTTATGAGAGAAGATTAAATCTGCTTTATTAATCGGGTGAAAAACACACACCAAACCAAACACAGTCCCTACGAGCACGAGATCTCTAGTGTGTACATAATACTTAGATTGTCTTTAAAGATAGGAGCATTGTTGGCCTTCCACTGTCTTAATGAAGCCTGCAAACTAAATATGCAAACAGAAATTAGAGCAGTCAGTCACACCCTAATAAAGCGTTACACCCTTTGACTGTTCCTCTAAATACCTTTTATGCATTTTTTTTAAGGTTGTACATATAAACCTACCACAGATGAACATGAATTTAATTTCACTGAATAAATCCATGAATTAATGGACCCATTGAAATTCAGTGCTGAGAAAAATGACCCTCGCTGATGTCCTGTCTGAGACGAGAATTTACCGAGCAGCGAATGATTAAAGCGGAGAAACTGGAGCGTCTGGGTAAGTAAGAAGACCGCACACGTGCTGAGGAGTGCACAAGCTGCTGAGGCCTGACCACAGTGTCTCCTCCGAATGAGAGTGTGAATAGGAACTGTGTGGACTGATACAGCAAGGAAACATCTTCAATGATTACAGTATGTATGGGAAGGTCATCAGAGTACTTTAAAAAAAAAGTAATCCTGCGTTTCAGTGACACCAGTCACTAAAGAAGGCGTCTGGTATCTGGATGTGCAAATTAATGAGGCCCCCGTAAATGGAATTTTGGAAATTACAACTGAAAGGAATTATCCTGCATGGGATAATGCAAGGAAGGAAAATACAGGAACAAAATTCTGTTAAGAGGCAGTCAGGCTGTGTGAACATATAAAGCTGATGTTGAGAGCATCTGTATTTATTGTTTTGTATTAATTTAATAATTAGACTACACTAGCCGGCTACAAACAGGAACTATAGTTCACTGAGGATGAACTGAGTAAGTAAAAATATAATCTGTATGAAGTTGACCTAATTTATGTGTTATGTTGTAGAGAAGTGGAAGAAGAATGTACTCATCGGGGTGAGATGTGAATTAAATGGAGGAAGTTGAGGCTGATGTAACACTTGTGATGTGTAACATAGGCAATGATGCTAACTTAGTAATTAATCATGTGAAAACACATCACTGTAGAGTTATTTATAAAACATTTGAACGGATCATTTTGGTGATTAACTATATACTGACAGTTTGTGAATGTCATGATTACCATTAACATGTACCAATGGAATTTAGTCAACATGTTGTAGGAAAGAGGTCTGCAGAATTATACTAACTCAGATGAAGAGAAACCCACAAAAGCCTGAGTTACTGAGTACAATGAGGAGGGTTTGAGGATTCATGTATTAAATAGAGCAAACAGCTGTTTAAGGAAAGATTAGGTTTCCATGAGACAGAAAAGACAGCTCTTAGATGTACGGGAGACATATTGTAAGAGTATAGATTTGTGATTCAGCCCTACACGAAACTATCTGGGTCCTAAGAAGATTAAACTTCAGTGACCTCAGGTAAAGGTGCACCACAGTGTTTCCATTAGTTGACCATGCAACATTTTAAGTATGTATAATTAGTGTGTAACAGATTTTTCACCTACATTAATGTGAAGCCAAATTCAATAGGCTATGTGTATGGGAAATACTTTCAAGAAGTGAAAGGAGTCAAATAAATGTAAAAAATATAACACAATCACAATCCCTTGCTGTCATACTTTTGATGTAATTATGCCAGTCCAGTCAAGTTAAGGGAGTGATAGCCCACCGGAAAATGCGACTTTCAATTTCAAAAATAAAATAGACTTGAAATAGTTAATAGGAGCCAATTGAGTGAATTACAATTTCTTTTACTGGAATAAAAATGATATTTTTGTCTAAAGACTGACTGAAAGGCTGTGAGTCTAAAAACAGCAATATGTAGTTTTAAGAAAAAGACATATCTTTGAGACGCAACACACATGATTGTTGTTATATTTTAAGGCTGGTATAAAATACTGTCAGTTTGCCTATATATTATCTTTATTGTATTTTTTAATACTTTTCGCTACTGGGTGTTTCGTGCACGCGCTACCCGGAAAAGCCTTTATTTTGAAAAGCTCCGGAGCGGCCTTGTTGTGTCGCACTTGATTTTGTTTTTTTTTGACGCTATAGCTGAGAGGGGGGAAGTCAGTCAGAGCCGCACAATACGACCGATGTCTGGACCTGTTGGCGTCCCTTCTTCTAACCACGTTGTTCAGCAGCCATGAAGTGAATGACAAACACGTCGGAGGTTCCAAGCAGCGGGAAAAGGTAAATGTTATGTTTCATCCTGTATTTTCTTGGCCAGAAGCAGAAAGTTCCACGTGGTGGTCTCCGAGGTGGGCTCGGCCAGGTGAGTCCTCTTCCTTCCCGGAAACATCCCCCCTGGCGGGCAGGTGAGAAGTCCCCGTTTGAACTGTTGCCTCGTGGGATTTCTCCATGTCGTTACCTTGTGCAGAAGGCCCAGGTGGAACTCCGCTCAAACATGCGCCTATTTAACGTTTTTATTATATTTTATTTTTTTATTTTTTATTTTTTTTATTTTTTTATTCACGGTCTTACAAAGCTTTTGAAACACGATTTTATTTTTTTTTAAAGTTGTAATGTCGGTAAAAGTAAGCCAGTAGTTCGGCATTGATATCAAGTTAAAAGCGTGTCGGCAACAGCGCTGTTGAATCCCGCTCACATTGCTTCTAAAATGTCGTATTTGCAGGGTTGGTGCTTTTATTTTTATTTTTTTCAGATCCTATTAACACAGTTAAATGTTTGAGATATAATACTGTATGAAGAAATGCTGTCATTCATAATTTAATCTCTGACAACCTGCTATTATTGACATTCAATGTTTACTACCCACATACACTCAGGCTCCTGTTTATATTGACACAACAACTTTGAAGCTGGTAACTACAAATCGGAGATGTACTGGAGTTGTACTAATTTTTGTTGTTGCGTGTTGTCTGCAGTGAGTGTTAGACATACCCCACATCAGAGTAGGAAAACCACAAGCTGTGAAAGTCAGGAAGTAGCTTTCTTGTCTTGTTCTGACAAGACAGGGCTGCAATGCAGTTGCTCAATACATCCCACTCACTGAGGGGTAAACATAAAGCAACACTGTAAAAAGCCTCCATCACTGCGACCTGCAACAGTAGACTACTTTTAGTAGCTTTCTCCAAAAAGATGTGTTATTATGAGAACAATGTGTACAGCAGGTATTTTTTTTACAAAGATCATTTAAACATTGGACCGGTGCTTTTATTATCCGTTTCAGGAAAGAGGACCTCGTTGCCCGTTTATCTGTCAGATCTCTCCGGTCAGCAAAAGTGCTTTTATGTTTAACAACGGATTAACCCAGTATTGTTTTAAAACACTATCATCCGCTATTTGTGGTCTATCAGCCTTTTTGTAAAATCAGTGTCTCGTTTTTTGAAATGGAGGTGACCTCATTTGGAAGTAAAAATTCAAGTAAGGTTTTCTAATCGTCATCAGTACATGTGTCAGCAATGAAATAACAATGACTGACGCTTACTGTATCAATCAGATTACCTTACTACCTTGTACTTCAGACCTCCGTCTCTTTATTACTAACACACCCTGGCGTCAGTCACATTGCGACCTGCTCTTTGCATGCAAATTTCATTAAAGTAAAAAAGCGAGCATGACAAGGGAAACATCCATGAATAGCATGAATTTAGCTGCCATCCATAAAACGGGTATATTTTGAATAACTACACATTTTCCCAGTGATTATTGCCTTTGTATTTGTAGCAACACAATCTAATATGTATACTCAGTGACTGTACCAGCCTTTACAGCACTGCATCCGTTTAAACATTGTCTTTCTTGATACATTTTTTTTTATCCATACTGACACCTGATTTACGTTAGTGTGTGTACTTCTGTTGTCAATGGTCTTTTAATGTATGAATGTCACAACATTAGTCTGTTTTAGATGTTTTTTTTTTAATATATATATTACATGGGCTGTAGCTTAACCACTGTTCTCCTCTGTCCCCTATCCTTGCTTATAACTTTCATGATCAAAAGCTATTGACAGTCATTCTGTGTTTCCTTTTTTTGTCCCCTTGCATAACCGTTTAGCAGGGTTTTTTATTTGTATTTTTTTTATTTGCACTCTGACCTCTTGTTGCTTGTTTACTGTGAACCAGGGGGACTAATCCTGTTCTACAGCCAATCTCACTGAATGTTTTTTTTTTGTTGTTGTTTTTTTCCCGTAAAACAGTCAGATAAGTGAGATGGGTTCAGGGACAAGGTTGTCTGCAGCACAGATGGATGGTATCTCCTTGAACTGGGCTGGCTTTGCACTACAGCCTTCACTTGGACCCTGACTGGGCTGGCAGCAGGAATGTACCGTAGAAGTGATGGTAGAATCAGTGTATTTAACATAATTGGCACTTTAAACCTAAACTGTGTTATATATTTAAATCAGTTCTCCCCATGTAGAAAATAAAACTGAGGCTGAAGTGATTGTAATCGGATTATCTGTTGCATCCGGGTTAGCAGTTCATATAAAGACCACCTGGTTAAACTACCCCCAACTACTGATAGCTTGTAATGCTGTTTGATCCTGGAATATAAATTGATGCTCTAACTTGAGCCTTTGTAGTTAAACACTTCACAATAAAATGCAATGGTGAGAAAGAGATGCAGGCCATTAGCCCTTTAAGCAGTCATGCATAACTTGGTTGGTCTGCTGTGACCACTAGAGAAGTCATAGAAAGTAGATCAATGACATTCCAGTTTCATACTGGAGCAACAAGCTGCTGCTCCTTTCAGGAGCGTTTCTCTCTATATAAACCGCAAATTTCTTAAAAAAAACAAAAACAAAAAAAACTATCTACAGTTAGAACAATTATATTCTTAATGTTAGAAGCCAAATAAAACATTAAACAGAACACGTATGGCACCTGTCTTAACAGAAAAATGTTGACAATAGCTATAAAGGAAAGCCAGTAAAGGTGGTGATCTTTAACCTGCATGAAATGATTTCTTTTTTTTTGGCCATTTAGGAGCAGCAATAACAAACTGTGTACCATAAATTGTATTTAAAAGTGCACGTAGCTTCTGGGTCTGACAAGTGAGGTCAATGAGGAAGTGCCATAATTTGCAATACTGCCAAATGCCACTAGGGCTTGGTTCTAAAAAGCTTCTGGCTCCATAGACTCCCATTCAAATTATCCCATAAAATACAGTCAATTAAAACTGCAAGCAGTGATAACGGGCCCTCGCACTCTGTGCGCCGCCCCCCTGAAGCCGTCTCCCCGACGTGCAGCGCGCGAGGGATCACATATCCCCGATTAAAGTTGCTATTTTTGTCTCGTTTCCTGTCTCCAGCAGGGGGCGCTACGACTATGATGGAATATTACTATCAGGTGTCTTCAGGGCGGGACTGATATCAAAGATGTAATGTTTGAGGAAGATCGGAATATGTTCATAAAAGTTACAGTCAGTTGCAGGTTCATGGCGAGATGCTCAAAATGGCCACCACAACACGGTCACCGATCCACGAAAACAAATTCATGATGCCGAGACACTTTTCGGTCCATCTCAGTGTGATACACAAGTCCAACAGATTTGGTGCACGTAGGTGAAACTAGGTGCCGGAGCTGAAGTTTAGGGGACCACGACCACTCGCAAAACACATCAGATGTCTCGCCACGCCGGATGTATGTGACACGTTTCGTGAGGTTTCAAGCATCCTTTGACCTTAAACATCAACTTCCTGTGTCACGGCGAGGCATCCAACTTTGCCGCATCGTTACGGCGACGCTCGTTGACAAAGTCGAACGAATGTCTCAATATGTCATCAACTACATGTTCAGGTTATTGTGACCCGACTTTACGTTCATGGGATCAACCAGCTCGACGTAGAACGTGAAAGTATGAAAAGTGTCATTTCCAGTGGCCAACAGGGGGCGCTATGACTATGAGCGAATATTCCCCCACAGGGGTGTTCAGGGCGGGGCTGTTATCATACCTGTGATGTTTGGAGAAGGTCGGTCCATGTACATCAGATTTAAAGTCACTCGTAGTTTCATGGCGAGACGCTCAGAATGGCCGCCTCTTTACGGGCACACACATCGACGAAAACTAATTATTTTGATAAGATTTAATCCCAAACATGTTATCTATCCATAGAAACAAAATTCAAGTCGGTGCAACAAAATCCCTCGGAGGAGTTCGACAAAGTACAACATGTCAGAATCGCCCAAAATGGCGACTAAATAAAAAATGGTGGACTTCCTGTGGAGTTGACGTAATGGTGAATTTAGGTAAATGTGGGCGCCGGGGCATCTCTTCAGGGGGCGCTCTCGAGCCGTTTGGCCGCGCCCACTCGCGACTCCACTAGAATATGAAATTTTTCACCGGGAGACATACGTGTCTCCACTTTCATGAGTTTTTGAAAATGATAAAGCCTCCAAAAAGGAAAATCACTTTACGTAAGAATATTAACAAGGAACGAGAAAAGTAATTCCTTGAATAACAAAAGGGCTTTCGCACCATCGGTGCTCGGGCCCTAATAAATATGTTCCACTTGTCATAATGGTGCGATTCACTAAAGTCCCTCCTTCCTATTTGTTTTCTGTCAGTCCGTCTGAAAATCATCCCATCATTCATTAGATATCAGGCCTCAAAAAGCGCCAGGTATTGATGCGTTGCAGTCAGGTTTCTGCTGCAGGCGGACATAAAGTCATCGGGTTCCCAATCAGATTGAGTCAGATCCACCAACTTGCTCCTCCCCAGCTCCTCCAAATACGATCACCTCTGTGGTGTTTTTTTTCCCACGAGCTCTTTCTCTGAAAACGGATGCCTGCTGCTGCCGAAAACGATGTGCGCCATTGGCTCCGTCACTTAGCATCTGACTGGCGTAGCTGCCGTTGAGAAGAGGACCAAGTAAGGCCTCTTAACAGGATGTTGAAGCAGAGACGAACTAGATTTCTGTGTCTGTCCGAACGAGCACATGTCCAGCTGAACGGCAGTTAAACCGTCTGTCTGATCCGTCCAACGCGTGTCTGCCAGGGAGCCAATCGTCATGAAGCTTACTGTGTAGGCCTGTGTGATGGCTTACCAGCATGCACTGGGGCAAAAGAATTACCATTGTTGACAGTAGTTGCATCAGAAGATCCTCTGTGACAGACAGTCAGCCACGCAGCGGTAACACCAGCAGTAACACACTGCAGACCTCCACTCTCTCCTTCGCTGTTGGGTCAGGGATTAGAGTGTAACCTTTTTTTTACCAGCTGATCCCCAAACACACACCTCCTGCTGTGACAATGCTCTGCTCGGTACCTGCAAGTCAAACTGAGTCATCAAAAATAGTTGAATGTTTGACAAGAAAATGAAAGGGTGTGACCTTGGCATAAACACGCATTGAGCATGTGAGAAGTGTAACACTTAACACAAGAATACTGGAGGAGAGGTTGGACATTTTTTAAAATTTTTTTATATCACTTTGGCTTTAAAATTTTAAACCTGAATATTTTGTAACCATTTCAACAGCTGTTGAAACGGTTAGATAATGATAACGACTACACTTTGGATGAACTACAACAACCGTAAGTCATCACTTGAATAATAGAGAGAACCACCATCAGGCTTATAGTGGTCCTCGTCCTCTGTGTCTCCCACAGTTTCAGCGATCCACCATCTAATCCTCATATTTGGGTCACGCTGCAGTTTCCAATCTAAGCTGCAGATTTGGAAGTCATCGGTTTGCTCACTTTCTCAACACTAGAAGTAGAAATACATTGTTTTTGACTAATATCAGCAAAAACTACTTTTCACATCTGCAAACATTTATTTTGGAAATAATATGCAAGTGACAACTTAGGTTTGCTGTCAGTGTCTGAAATTAGGTGTCTCATAGACTCTCAACATTAAATGATATCCGTCATAACCTTTGTGAATTTTGTCACACCGCCCCTTGTCTTGTTTCTCGATCCGTCTCCTCCCTCTGTTCCCACACATCTCTTCATCAGCTGATAACAAGGCAGCAGTCTTCGGCTGCAGTTAATGACAATACAAACTGAGAAGCTGGTAAGAGGCTTACAGCAGCTGCTTGTTTTACAGAATCGGGTTTTGTCAGGAGCGCTGGGCAGGTCATGCTGCTGTTTGTATTGCAGCGATCATTCAGAGAGATGACGGCTTTAATAACACGCCACACGATGCTTTGTCCTCTCCTTCTTTGTACATTTCATTGTTAATGCATTAACTTAAGCAGTGGGTAACCTGTGAGCGAATGACGGATGACTCGGCCAAATATGCACACAAAAGCTGAAGGAACAAAGCATTAAACACGTTGTGGCTTCAGTCCACAAATGAGTTCAAGCAAACCTCTGAGCAGAATACCTGCAATGCAGAAGTTCATGAAGGCCTTTTGTTGCCACCTTGTAATTTTAGACAACCGCACCTATGGTATCACATACAAGTATGCTGAGTTAAGGTGTTCATGGTGTTATTAATGTCTTGGTTGATCTATTATTGAACTATATCTGCACTGCTGCTGCTGTGTTTAACATGGAGACAGTTGATATTATTGAGTAAATAAGTTTTAATGAAGGTTTGTACAGATGGATACAGGGATTTTAGCTTGTCTGTATTTTGGCTGATTGCTGTATTTATTGCCTATTTCAAAATTACGAATCATTTTATTGCTCAACATTTAAGCATTTAAGGTCTTGGCTGTGTTTTGAAACATCTTTTTTTATAAAATGCCTGTATTGTCAAAGTGGTGATCTTTTCTCATAACTTGTTTGTATTTTGTTATGTTGCAGTGCAGAGCCACCATACTTTTGATTAAACACTGCTCTTGTTAATATCTGCTGTAACGAGCTCCTTTTTATTGCAGTGTTTCCGCTCCACATGCTGTAAGTTCGTTCCTGGAGTTTACCTCGTTTCTGAGATTCCAGTACGAAGGATTTTTACAATAGATGAATTTAAAATGTCCTGCTTGAATACATTTTGTTATTGGTATTTTGGCATCTGACACAGAAGATTGATTTATTAATGTGAGCTGTCATGAGGTAATGATCAGGACTGTTTACTTTGTGGTTTGCTGAAACATTCTTCCCCCTTTTCCTTCTTCCTTTTTGTTTTTTTGTTCCTTTTCCAACAACGACATTAGACCTGCTGTAAATAAGGAATAAATTCTGACATGATCACACATGTCACATTGTTTGTGCAATGTAATATAATGTGTAAAAGCCCAGTGGGTGCTAACTTTACAGTAAAGATTAATAATGAAGGTGATAGCGGGAACACGTTGAACAATTACAAGTCTTGAGAATAAAAGGTTAGGTTAGGTAGTTACTTTATTAATCCCCGAGGGGAAATTTTTTCGCTACAGCAGCATACAGGAAGCAATATATAATAGTAGAATAATAGAAAGCAATAAAATAGCAGTAAAAGTCACTGTATTCAGTTTCTTCCTAATGGTTTTCTGCTTGTCATTTTAGAGGGAATATAAGGTAAAATATTACATTTCCAGACTTTTAAAGATATACTTTTTTAAATTTCCACATAAATGCCAACATCTTTTTAATGGTTGTGTAGTAGTAAGAGTAGCAAGAGAATTTCTGAGCTGGTTTTGACTAAGAACATGACATGACATGATTGATGACGCGCAGCTTGATCCGTCATATCTGTAGATCTATGACTGATCGACTCCCCTCTTTCTTTCTATCTCTTTTCACAGTCGCTGTCAGTGATGTCCAGATCTTAGACACAGACAGAACCTCCCTCCCATCATGGACTCCAAGAAGCCCGGCGTCCTGCGGCATCTCCGCCAGAAGGTCCTGCCACACCTTCGGCGAGGCAGGACGAGCCACAACAAGCCAGCCGTCCAGCTCGATCACACCATGGACCACCGGATGAGCTCCTCCGTCCCCGACATAAGGGACATGAGGCGGGACTACACTCCCGTGTCCTCCGACACGCAGCTCCAGCAGTACAACACTCCCAGCTACAGCAACCCCTCCACACCGTTTATCAAGTCGGCTAGACGCCCAGGAGCAGGCGGGAGTGGCCTGAACGTGGGAGCAGCTGGTGGAGGAGCTGGGAGGAGTGAACACAGACTGATCGTGCCTGCAGACTGCACAGACTGGGCTTCCTCCCAGGAGTCCTTCAACAGTCTGTGTGGAGAAGAGAAGAGCTCTCCGGAGACGTACTACAGACCTGCAGGAGGCATGGAGGCTGAGGAGCTGGCCCTGCCCGAGATGATGACCGTCTACAGCCGGGACGTCCCCGCTGCGGAGAGTTCCCAGGATGGCTCTCGGGTACAGAAACATTTTGGTCTCCAAGTATTGTCTCTTCACTTTTCTTCATGTTTCCCTGTGCTATTTAACAACTTTTATACAGTTGTCACCAGCGACAGCAGAATAAGGTGGTATTTAGGTGCCCTGTAACACCCAGGTAAAAAGATAGGGACTTATAATGACTTGGATGGTTTATTGTACTTAGGTGGGTGTCGGGTGTATTTACACAAGACGTACAAAGTTTAACTTGGAGGAGCTGGATACTGGAGCGACATCCAAAATCAATAGTTTACGGCAGCACTGCATAAACTGTGCCTGTGTGTGTTTGTTTTACTGCTGTGCTATCAGATCTGAGGACGCATCGTTGCAACATTGTTACACTCAACATTTATTTCAAAGAAAATCAATCAGAAATCAATGATTGTTACTTTAAACTGACTGCGTTAAATTCAAGTCTTGCTTGTATTCTGTGTTTTCAAAGGTAAAAAAAAAAAAAAAAACCTAAAGGATGAATAAACATGGCCCTGTTTGGTCCTGCCCAAGGGATTTATTTTATTTATATGTAACACAGGTCATGACTGCCACAATGTAAACATCGTTTATGCATTTGCTGCCTCATTTCACATTTTAACAAAACAACGAAGGCAAGAACACCATCGGAGACATCAGCAGATCAATTCACAGACCTGCAGCAAGGCTGTGAAAGACCTTTTGATGCAGCTGTATCTGCATCTTTGATTCAATATTCAATAAGTCTGACGTATAAAGCGGGGTCCAGAAGTATAAGACCATGCACAAATCTGTTATATTTTATCATGTAAACTGGGAATAATTAGTAAGTTTGAGGAGTTAGAAACACAACATGTTCTGACATGTAAAATATGTCAGATTCTGCACTAGTTCTAAATCGGCAATCAAATTGCAGTAAGTTTGCAGCAGTGACCATGTATGCTCCTTTATACAAAAGGTCGGCTTTCCTTAAGTTGTTTCTCTGCTATTGAAGCAGCGTTCAGGCAACGCTCGGGCTGAATTTGATTGACTGATCAGAGGCTTGTTTATGTAAATTACCCTGCAGCTATTGTTCACTTTTTATAAATATGGCTGTGCCTCAAATTTCTAGCAGAACATTGCTGAGTAAGCGGTATTGTGATAGTGGTAAACATCAGAGCCAAGTGACAGACTGTTCTGAAAAGAAAAAGGCTTTCTGAGAATCATATCGTGGCTGGATTAAAGGTTTCTAAGGCGGCAGTGCAGGGACTCTAAAACACTTTGCAGAAACGGGATCAGTTGCATCTAAAGCGCGATCGGGCAGACCAGAAGTGAGCTCGCCATCAGAGGATCAACACATCCGGTCTTGTTCACTGAGAGATTGAAAAGCGGCGTCATCACATAATGAATTTGTTCAATAAAAGCTGCAAAAGTCCTGTCGAGAGAAGGGTGTTAAGTGGTGTTCTCAGAGGATGAGTGACATCTGTAAACTTCTCAGGAGGGGAAACAAGGGGAAACTCGAGGGGTGGTCCAAAACAGACCTGTAATTCACAGTGGATGACGGGATTCTCTAACTTTAACACACAAATAGATCAGTCTTTCATGGTCAATAGTTTTTTAACAGTTAAATCATTTACTTTGGTATTTTTGTCCTTTTTAATGGTGCATTATTTTGAATCCCTCAATATTTCTTCACCGTGGGTCGGGGTCAGATGAGAGGGGGGTGTGGCCACAGTGCAGTCGGTCAGGTGAAGACGCGAGTCACATTTGTTCTCCTCAGATAAACGAATGTGTTGCCACACCATGACGGCAAATACGGAAATGTTGTTTGATGCCTTTTCACCACACCTTCGATATGTTGACATACGCATTTGTTACGTAAAACTCTCGCTCCATGTCAAGAGGACAACCTGTGGTAACCTCAAACATCATCAGTAATGCTATATTTCAACATGTGCCAGATGGGGTTTTAGTGAACTATCTCAACAGATTGCTGTGAAATATTCATGCTGCCCCAAGGATGAATTATAATCACTTTGCTGATCACTGAACATGTTATGCACCATCGTCAGGCCAAATTCTAGTTTTCTTTTTAATAGTTCTAAGTTTTGACCAAATACCTTAAAACGGTTCCCATCAGCTTCTGTATTTTGTTACGTGCTAATTAGCCAATTCTATGGTGCTAACACAATAAACTAAGATGGTAAACATGGTAAACATGGTAAACATTGCACCTCCCAAACATAAGCATGTTAGCATTCTGACATTAGCATGTAGCAGCAGTGGGTCTCCCAGAGCTTCTAGCATGGCTTCGTCCTGTTGGTCTTGTCTTTGTCTAGTTTTTAGATCAGTCAAATTGATTTGACTACGTATTGTGCACAGTGTGAAAACCGAGTGGTCCAGTCGGGGGCCGGCTGCTTGTGTTTGCCCCCGAGGGCCTCGGAGCAGGTTCAGTGGAAACCACGTCAGAGAATAAAGAAACAAAACAGGAAAAGGATCATTCTTGTCTTCATTCCAACACACTGACATTATTGCAACGCCTTGTTGTGTGACTCGTCCATATTATATGTCAGGGTCCCAAAACATCTGTAAATGATGTGTAATGTATTAAATATTTGTGGACACAGCTATGGAGGAAAGAATTGCAACTTTTTCTAGATTTTTCAATTTTTATAAAGAAAAAATATTCAATGTGCCTTTGAGCAAATTGCACAGGAAAGAAAGAGAGCAGAAAATAAAATTCTCTTTTCCTGATGAAGCTGTTTGGGTTAACTGGGTTCAGTCCCCAGGACAGGAATTTTTAATAAATGCTCAGAGGACTTGTGCTTCTGGTCGAAATACCAGCGAGCCCAGTTCCTGCATCTTTAGCTGATCAGGGGACTGAAACTTTTCTCGTTCATCATCTGGGACTTTACATGCTTATATAACCTTCTTCAGACAGTATCACATGATACATTTCTTAAAAAGTCTTTATCTTTGTCTCCACAGTTTGAGCATCATGATTCCAACGGTGACCTGGTAAAGGATGGAGACAACCAACATGTAAGTGCTCCTTCCAATTAAGGCATTTATTTGGCAGATTCTGTAAATATGATTGATTTTGTACTGATATAATTTTAATATTCTTTATAATGTCTATCTCAGAAATAATGTCTGAAAAGTTGTAGGTCTGTAGTTTTATCCTGAGCTACGTCTCTGTGGTTAGAAGGACTGTTTCTGTGAAGAGGCAGCGTTGCGTTGGTGTTTTTTTTTATGTCCTGCAGACAGCAGCATTGTGTTTTGGCTGACAGACACTCGTGTCAGAGTTTAATTCAGGATTATTGTTCCCTGTTCAGGACAGAATGGGACAGTAGGCTGCTTGTAGTTTAGTATTTGTCGTCCTGACTTTTGTGGTCGGTCAGGGTTGGGAGTGACGCTGAGCCGGATGATTCGGTTTATTCACTGAGAGGTGCATGATTTGGTGGAGAGGCTTAATAGTGATTAAATAATCCATTGCACGGACAGGAAGCAGCACGACTGTAAGCAGAACACAACTGCTTACAGCCTTCAGTGTGGTGTGCTTCAACAGGAACAGCAGTGGAGAGTTTAGCCAAAATGATGCAATAAAATGTTCAAAATGAAGAATAAAATTTCAGCATGTTGATAATGTGACTTTGAAATGAAGTGAAAGTACAACCAAACAAAAAGTCAGTCATCCTCTTCGTCATAATGTTGTGGTTAATGCTCATAACAAGAACAATATTGAAAACACCAATAATGTAGCATTGGAATTACAAAAAAAACCAACAAAAAAAAAACCTCTGTGCTTTAAACCCCTGAAAAATTATTTTTATTGACAGAAATAAGTCTGGCCGGTATCAAATGTCTGGACAGATTTCGAACTCATTGAATTCAACAGTAGAGTATGAAAGTCCTATCAAAAAGTTCCAAGAGGGTTCCTGTTGCACGCAAACGCTGCACTGTGCAGTCACGTGCACGCAGCAGGAAGCAATAACCTTCGTCAAAGTTACATCGCTTAATCAGCATCAGCACCTGATTGGTTCTTGTGATTACTGATGTGTGCATATGTGATTTCACCATAGAAGGTTGAGCACAGAGTGCACATCATATTTTCTGTCAAGTTTTTGGGGAAAAGAGAGAAGTCGCTGGAATCTAAAAACCTGCGAGTAGGGCCGGTGGGAACCAACGATGGAGCTGTTGAGGGTGAGAAACTCGGACGTTTTCAGCGTGCTGCGAGCCGGCATGTTGTCATGTTGGAGAACCCAAGTGCCTTCGCCCCACAAGGGTCAGCTCATTTGCAAAGAATGTTTTCCCTCAGACGCCTCAGAACATCACAGTAGGAGTCGGCGTTAACAGTCCGACCCTGGGGGACAAATTCAGGGTGCACAACTCTGCCAATGTCAAAGAAAACTCACCTGGTTGCTTCTGACCTGATTCCTTTTGTGGTCTTAGTCAGTGACATTCTGCTCCTCTTGAAACACAAATACCACTAAAGCATCTTTGCCCGGCTCATTGCTTCATTGTTGTTGGCTCCTGTTGCAGCTTCCCCAAGAGTGACACAACATTTTATGCGCAACAGGAACAGTCTCTGAACTTTTTAAATCACACTTTAAATGTATGAATATCCACATGACTGAGCTGTTGGCTTTCAGAGAAGATCCAGATGTTATCGTGTGTACTGCTGCTTTGCTACAACTGGTAGTGTAAGTAATGGACTGATCTGTGTGTTCAGTGCGAGATGGGGAACGAGACTGTGAGTGCGTCAGAGCACATCAGAGATCCTCCCAGGTCCTTCCTGCTCACCATCAACCTGAAGGAAGGACGTAACCTGGTGATCCGGGACCGCTGTGGTGAGAACCTCCTCTCAGCACGGCCACAACTCTGCCATGACTCACTGTATTAGCTTTACCATCTGTGTGCATAGTAATAAGCTGACACACATAATACTTCTGGACGATAGGGAAGATCATATTACACACGTGAATAATACAATCTATACTTGGGCTCTTTGTTTGGGTATATTGTACACAGCAGGTTGCAGCTGCAGGAGTCGAGTCCAGTAGCACTACAGACACACTGTAGATCATGTAGGTAGATATTAAAACACATTTTGAGGGACATTTTGCAAACAGCACTAAATTAACAGAAGTAAAATAATACCTTAATGATCAGAATAAGGAAACTGGGTCGATGTGGAAGCAAACAATACTTTACATTGTAGGGAAGCACGGCAGAAAATGAGAAGTACGGTTGTGTAATGATGTTGTTGATGAATGATTTGCCCTCCCATCCTCAATCTGAAGATTACTGTTTGATGACAACTTTGTCATTTTAACTTCCCTGCTTGCTGCTCAACTATTTCTGTCCATATGATTTCTACCTGAAAGCTTCACGAGCTCTGAAACAGGACACGCATGAAGCCAGCGCTGCTGTCCTGCCATGTCATCAACGGCACCCCTATTAAAGTTCCCCAGCATAGTCTCTGTATTACGTCATTTCTTTTTCACATGGTTCATTTCTCACATTTGTATATTGTGGTTTACTCCTGTCGGTTTGTCACCTACGTCATCACGCCTCTGTGTGCATGTCTGTCCAAATGAATGAGTGCTGCTATTGTTATACCAATTGTCTTCTCTTGTTGCCACACGTATCTGAGTTGATGTCCTAAATCTACTAAACATTTACAATTACATGAGCTGTGACAAGAGTTTTCTGATGTTTGAAGCTATCAGGAAATATCCCACTCAGTGTGTGTGTGTGTGTGTGTGTGTGTGTGTGTGTGTGTGTGTGTGTGTGTGTGTGTGTGTGTGTGTGTGTGTGTGTGTGTGTGTGTGTGTGTGTGTGTGTGTGTGTGTGTGTGTGTGTGTTTTTGGCTGGCACCGGCCTCAGTGTGTGTGTGTGTTTAGCCTTGCCTCGTTTATGATGGCCAGGAATGTCTTGTTTGATGACGCACCATGTTCTTGAGTCCAGGGACACCAAAGACAGCAGACTGTCAGGTTGTCTGTGCAGCTCCTGCAACAGCCTGGCCAAAATTCCTCCCAGCGTATTAAAACCTGTCTGAGCCGCACCCCAACATTCAATCCACCGGGCCTTTCACTCCTGGCATGTGCTTGGGTTCCTTTTGTCTCTGTTGTGTAGCTGCGTTTTTACACAACCAGACAGGGTGGAGATAGTACAGACAATGAAGGGGACGATCAAGAGGAAGGAGGTTTTGGTTTCATGAAAGACTGTATGGTCTTTAAACGCAGCACACGATCAACCTTTTATTTTTTTGTGTGCAATCAGATTACACACAGTATTCGTAGCATGTGCTAACAGTTATGGATATAAATGCCAAGGAGTATATGACTGTTTGGTAGACTGCTGCCCTCACCTAGTCGTTTGAAGTGCAAATTATTTGACTGATTAGCAACAAAATATATAAAAATATGAAAGCATATTCATAAAAGTGCATAAGAAAGTAAGAGTTGTGTATTCTGAATCCTGGTACCGTCATTGTTTCACGTTGCTCTGCCTACAGCCGTCACAGTGTTCAGAAGAAACACATGTAAACAAACAAATACAAAGTTTCCTGTTGCTGTCATCTTTCGCAGTGGAAGTTTAAATCTGATTGGTTATTGATTCAGGAAGTTGTGGTCCCATCATTTGGGGAGTGAAAAACACCAAAGAAAAAAACCACATCCTCCACACTAACACATGAGAGATGACACTGTGAGCAAGTCAGGCCTCCCTTTTACTGGAAACCAGCACATTTACCTAGAAGTAAAGAAAAGAGGGGAGATGACTATTTATAAATCTGGTTTGGGACTTTGAAGCAGTGTCATTTCATTGGTCAGTCTTAATGACAAGTCAACTGTGTTCTTTGAAGAGTTGTGATGTGCCATCAGTTCAGAAATTCAGAAACCAAAGCTTTTACAACTCAGGAGGAATATTCTGTGGCATGACTGAAGTCTGCTTATTTAGTTCAGGTTTTAAAACCTTATGATCTTATTTTCAGGTTGAGGTAAAATCATCATCTGGGATTTAATGTTTACTCTACAGTAGCAAAGTTATCTCCATCAGTAATGTGTTTTGTGTGATGTTTCGCAACACATCTAAACCCCCTACCAGTTTGAGCAGTAAATATACATATTTTTTTTATCATGTTGATTTTCAGGTACCAGCGACCCGTACGTGAAATTCAAATTGGACGGAAAAACGTTCTACAAAAGCAAAGTGGTTTATAAAAACCTCAACCCTACGTGGAACGAGTCCTTCTCTTTCCCTGTGAAGGATCTGAATCAGAAACTTTACATCAAGGTAACCTCTCAGTCAGAGATTCATCATGTGGAGCTTCTCTATAAGGGTTTATGTTTTTCACTCGATATTAAGAGTGTTTGCATTGCGCAGTGCTTTAGGGGGAATTACCTTGATTGCACCTCAAGTTGTGTAGCCTCAGCCATTCATGAAGGAGGTCTGATCTGCAGCTGTGTGGGAATAATTAACATGAATTAAGTGTTAAAATGAAAATCTGTCTGTCGTGAGAGTTTGCTTTTTCAAGAAAACTGATGCATGTTTTCCATCTTGCAATATTTTATCAGTAAATTGAATTTATGATGAAAACTTGTGTCTCTGGAATTAAAATAAAAACACTACAAAACAACAGCGATCACATTGTGAGAGGTTCAACAGATACTCTACAGTCAGCCGGTTGTTATAACCTGAACTGTCTCCATGATGCTCTTTCTCTGAACAGCCTCTTGTTTGATATGACGTACACTGTAGGTATACGACCGCGACCTGACAACTGATGACTTCATGGGCTCTGCTCGTGTCCTCCTGACTGATCTGGAGACAGACAAGTGAGTGTGGTGGTAAACTGGTGGAGTGAAGGATCTCGTGTGTTGAAGGCAGATGGAGTGAAAACTGTTCGTGTTTAGATTGTAAATGGGCTGATACTGTTTTTGAGGCTTAAAATCTGATATTTGACAGTAAAAAAAAAAAAATCGGATCTTTACGTAAATACATTAAATTATAAATTTTTAATGTATTCATTTACAACATTTTTAAATAACTGAACTTGTTAAAGTGTAAGTGAAAATGCGCTCTCTGGTGGACAAGTAATGAAACTGCTGTTTTTACATTACCTCAAACATATCTGTCACATTTCTTGTTGCTTATTCTAATGGCAGCATGTGCAATAAGCTACTGTGAGCCACTATATTTGTCCCAAACATTAATTAGTCCAGCAGGTGAAGCACGACTCGGCTGACATGTTGATATTTAGTTGGTTTTTTTTAAAGTGTGGTCATTAATTTACATTAAGAGTGTAGTAGCAGGTTTCACTGAGGAACAAATTTCACAGCAGAAATATATTTTATAATATACTGAACTAAATGTCCTTTTAGTTGATCATTATTTTAGTGTGTGCTAATAGTACATGATGCATAAATAGTACGGGGTTGTAGTATGTGTGGTTTTCCCCATTTCTCCACTCCTCTTTAAACCTGTACTGTTATAAAGGATGTAAAATAAATAGAACAGCTAATGTTAATAGAGAAATGACATACTGCAATGCAGTGCACACCTTTTTAACCAGCTCAGTCACCCGCAGCCCACCTCCACATGCACTCAGGGCCAAACACTGACTTAACACGGTAGAAATCACAGAAATACATTACAGTCAATGACAGAACTGCAATGAAGAGACCTGTATCCTTATGAAGCTTCTTTAAGTGTTGATTTGACTGCGTTAAATTTCAACACCACTCTGTTATAAAATAATACAACTAACTGACAACCTTAAAATGTCCAGAGTGTTAAACACTTCTCTTACTCTGTGTCAAATAACTAAACATGGTAGAAGTGACATTTACTGCAGTGCTGTTGTATTGTATTATATTACACTCCTGAGGTGCACATAATAATGAAGTAGCAACTCAGTGTGTTTAAACATTATTGTAGCTGCTTTCACAACCCACATTAACCATGTAGCACTGCTGTGCTGCTTGTTCAAACCCTATACAGTACAGTTGTGTCTAGTAATAACTATTTAATGCATCATCCATGTCACATGACTGCCCGTCTCTCATCTAGACATGTTTAACTTCAGCTGTTATGCACTTTGTCCCAGGGTCAATGAGCTGTGTCTGCCCTTGGACGATCCAAACAGCCTGAACGAGGACATGGGCGTTGTGCTGGTGGACATGAGCCTGTCACTCAGAGACAGAGACAGCAAGAGAAGCAATGTATGTGCATGCTTCCCTGTGTATTCACTGCATGTTTCTGTGCATTGGATTTATTATATTATATTTGTCTGTAACATTTCTGTCCACAGCCTACTAACCTAAGTGTCATTATGTTTTGCACCTAACATGCACGCTCCTGGTGGCAGAAGTGGCCTCAAATACGAAAACGAAGTATTAGGGTAAGGCATGATGGATGGAGCACACTGGACAGACATTATGGAGCACATATGGGGGCCAGCTTTACGCAGATATCTGCCAAATATAAAAGAGAGACTAGATTACATCAGGGATAAAAAAACTTTAAAAAAACTATAATGAAACAAGATTCATCGTCTGGTCTGTACAATGGTGAATCTGTGTTAAAATGACATTATCTTAGGGTTTAACCTCCTTCTGATAAAAGTCTGATGAATCAAACTGATTCACTTTAATGTTGGCAGTTATCTGTATTTAAGTTGATCTACATAATTTGTGTCTCTTGTCACAAGAGGGCAGTAAATCACCACGTTTTCGACTCCGGTGCCTCCTGAAGAAAATGTAACAGATCAATGTCATGTTTTAAGATGAAACATTGAGACCAATTAACAGTCAGTCTGGAACTGAGCAGAACCAAAACAGCATAAATCCGATTTTTTTTCATGCCGACTTAATACAAAACTGAACTTGTGTGTTTAGAGTTGTATTTTAAAGTTAATAATAAAAGCTTAAACTCTGTGTAAGAGGAGCTCTCGTACAGAAGAGGCATCAAGTCAGCAAGCTGCCTCTGATGTCGGCTACAACTTTATCTACAGTTTGCAAACATTTTCCACTGTAAGTTAGTCGTCTTAGAGACCAAGTAACTTTAAAGCAACAAACCAACTGAATGTGCGTAATTTAGAGGAAGTAGAAGGAATGCAATCTGTCTTTTTTTTATTATTATTTTTTTTTTTTTAAGGTTGCATTAGTTAGAACAGCCTTTGACTGTTTCGGCATGCTTATTGATTACATTTCAATCCCATGATTCTGGGTTTGGATGTTATTTGTTTTACTGGACAGGTGTACCTAATAAAGTGGCCCCAGAGTGCATGTTCTCCTGCTGCTTCAGATACTTCCTGTCGTCTGCCAAGTGCATGCGTAGCTGCTTGTTAAGTGGAACACGATTTCTTGCCTGTGCATGTGGCAGACATTACAGCAGTGTCAGCTTGATCTGCATTGATTGAATGTGGGATACATACATGGGAATCAAGATTCTTGTCTGCACTGTAGCTACTGCAGGCTTTAACTTCTCCTTTCTCTCAGTGAAATGAAGAATCAGTGTCATTCTCTTTTCATTGAAATGGGGAGATGATGCTGTTTCATTCAGCTGTGCCTGTTTTAATGTCCAAAGCTTGTCGCCATCTGATTTAAGTTGTATATTGTGTAGGTAATAGAGGTAAAGTCCCCTTTCTATTTAAGGTACTGGTTTGTTTTTGGTTGTTGTCTCTTCTGTCTGCACTTCATGCTTTTGTGTATCAGTAGAAAAAGAATTAGATTTATAGAAGTGTTAGCTCAAGTTTGGGATTTGTATCCCTGCCTCTCCCCCCTTTCTTCCACCTTTTCCTCATGTGTGTCTCTTGCAGTCGGCAGGGAGTCCTCAGAGCTTTCGTTTATCAGAGACGCTGAGGAAGAATCAGCTGTGGACTTCTGTTGTGTCGGTGACTCTGGTCGAGGGTCAGGAGCTGCCGCTGGACACTCCAGGAGGGCAACTCTTTGTTCGCTTCAGACTGGGAGAGCAGCGATACAAAAGCAAGGTACCCGATGGAGGAGTGAGAGTTTACATCTCTCCCAATCCCTTCCACCTCTTTATTTGTCATTGTTATTTACAAACCCAATTCCCTTTTCCCCTTCCTCTGCTCCTCTTTTCATCCCAAACCTAAACACTCAGTTCCTAACTACTATATTTATTTACTGCCTCACCCCTTTTTATTTTCTTGTTTTTTCTCAAACCTTCTTTATATTTTACTGTGTAGAAGATGCTCCATTAGCCTATCTCCACTTTTGTTTTCCATTGCTCAAGAGATCTTTGTCAAAAGTGTTTGATCACCACATCTACTCACAACAAATTAGTCTAATATAAAGATCCTCTTCAGTTGATATGGAAAACTTTGCGATGATTTGGTCCAAATGAAGTTATAATACTTTTATTGAAATATATTTGCAGAAAAAGACCAAATCTCCAGTCTTTGCGTTCACACTGAGAGTAAGTCATGATGGTCGAGGAACCCAAACAGTGTGTCTGACTTGCACAAATTTACAGTCGATTTACAGTCCATGATATGTAATGGAGTTTATGTAGATGATTAATAAAGCTACAGGGCTCAGCAAAAGTTTAGGCTCTTTGGATGTTTCACAAAAACACATGTAAAGAAAAGAAAGCCTAAGACAAATCTTCGACATTAATGTATCAACAGGAAATATCATATTTTCCTTTTGCAAATAGTGAGGTCATCCAGTGAGGTATTCATAAACTGTTTAAAAAAAAATAGCAGATCACTTTCCCAGAAACAAAACAGCAAAGTACCAACATATATTTTGAAGGTTGAACTGAAATCATTCACTGAAACAGTATAAAACCGGGTGAAAGATGCCAGTTTAAAAAATATTATATATGAAGAGTGAGCTCAGCAGCAAAACACTAGGTGGTTGTCTTTGCATCAGCAAGGTGTCTCTCCAAGGTCCTCTTCAGCAGCACAAAGAAACCGGCAGGGCTGAGGTCTGGTGATGGAGCAGCAGGCCGAGGAAAGCCGAGTGTACCAGATGAAAGCTAACGTCTCTTCAAAACTAGAAGATGAGAAGTGAGGCCTTGTTAGACAAGTGAAGTCTCCTTAGATGTGGACAGTAATGGAAGATTTACAGCCAAAAAGCCATTCCTCTGATGAACAAGCAAAGCCAGGAAACCAAGTAATGCACAGTAACATAAGAAGTGGGGTGAAGAAAAATGGCAGCAGGTGCTCTGAACTGATGAGATGCTGCAGGTTTAGGGCTGTATTTCTGAAAATAAAGTAGAAGTAACTAAAACAGCTTATTTTTTCTCTTCACCGCACTTTAAATGAAGTTAATTGATAAATAAAAAGTGTAAGTGGCAGTATTGTTTAAAAAGCATCTTAACATTAGAGCATTTTGTAGGTGTCTTTTGCACAGCATGTTTGCTGTTTAGCTGATTTTTGTGTCCAGTGTGACTTACAGTTAATACAACAGTACAACAATCTCTTCAATAGTGCAAACCTTATGGAATTAATGCCCCGCTAATCTCTGATGTGACCACAGATCATGTATAAAGCCAGTCCTAGAAAAATAAATGGAAGAAGAGCCAAGACGAGAGATCAAATGGATTTGTAGTGTGTAACATGTCTAACTGCTGCTCATCCTGGCAGCTGGATGATGTCTAGCACCGATGCTCACTTTCATGCGCTGCTGGCTCTGCAGCGACTGTCATCGATGATTATTCTGCTATTGCGCAACATCATCCGTTACACATCAAAGCTGCATGCTAATGAGCAGCATTGCTCCTTTTCTTTTTCCTCTTCTTATAGGCAGGTTCAAGTGACTGTAATTACTTATGCCTTCATGAGTGACGGGAATTTCTGATTCTGATGTCAGAAGCTGCTGAACTTCAGTAAAAGAGCATTCACACACTAGTCAGCTTGTAAATCAAATTCACAAAAGTAGTAGAATGTGGACATGCCTCAGTTTGTTGATCTGCATCAGTGGATCTGATATAAAAACAAACTTGGTGTTTAAAGTCTGTGTTTTTGGCCTCTAGCATACAGACAGCATATAGATAAAGCTAATGACTATGCCTTTCTGATTGTTTTATCAGTCATTGCTCAGTGTACATGCTCCTGAATGTGAGAGTAGATTTGAATGCTTCATGTTCTTTCTGATTCAGAATCACTGCAAAGTGGCGAATCCTCAGTGGAGAGAGAGGTTCACCTTCAACCAGTTCCTGGACAGTCAGGAAATCCTCGAGGTGGAGCTCTGGTCCAAGGAGGGACGAAGGAATGAGGAGTGCTTGGGGATGTGAGTCTCTGTTTGGTTGTGCTCGCCTTATAAAGACAGATTATATGTCACAAAATGAGTTTACACAAGTGTCCGGTCTATTCCAGGGAAACAACACGTGTTTTTGAACTGATCTGAAAAGACAAATATTGTCACTCAACAGCCGTGAAATGCCTGAATCTTGTGAACATCTATTCACTTATTACAAACATTTTGTAAATGCCCGATCGCCTCTTCAGAAGCTGATGTTGTTAGATAACTAAAACAGGATTGGCAGCGTGACCAGAACGGTTACTATGATTTCTCCATTTATGAATACAGAGTAAAGGTCAGTGAGTAGCTACAGAGTGATGCGTTTATCCTGTCAGGTGATGGACTCAAATTAGTGTCTGAATGAAGACGAGGAATGCCAGTCATCCGTGCTACAGTATGTTGATGACATGATGTACGTGTGACATGCAATAATATCTTTCAGCGAGAATGCATGTACGCTTGTGCAGACCCATATTCTGAATGCTGTATATATTTATGGTTGATTGACACTGCACTGTCCGTGTGTTTGTGTGCGTGTGTGCAGGTGTGAAGTGGACCTGTCCCAGGTTCCTTTCAATCAGAGGCAGCTGTTCACACACTCTCTGGACCAGGAGAGAGGACGCCTGGTCTTCCTGCTGACACTGAACACCTGCAGCGGCGTCTCCATCTCCGACCTCTGCGCCGCGCCGCTCGATGAGCCTCACGAACAACAGAACCAGTTCGACAACTACGTCAGTATCCACACTGTGCACTTCTGTCTGTACTTTACGGTTGCATCACTTCACCATCTACATGTCCACCGTTTACTCACGGAGCACTTTATTAGGAACACCGATACTGGGTCGGGCCGCCGTTTGGTCTCAGTTCTTGGAGTCATTGATTCTTAAAGATGTCGGAAACATTCCTTTGAGATTCTCCTTCATGTTGACATGACTGCATTGTGTAATTTCTGCATATTTGTCTGCTTCACATTCATGCTGTGAATCTCCAGTTCTACCACATCACAAATGCTTTATTTTTAATTCAGATCCGCTGACTGCGGAGGAAGTACTGTTAACTTATTATGATCTTCATGAAACCAGCTTGAGAAGACCTGTGATTTTAGACATCATCAACAGCAATTCTCAGATAGGCTACGGCATTCAGAGCATGATGGGTTGTTATTAGGGGCTCTAAAGTGTCTCCATAAAACATTCCCCACACCATTGCACCACCAGCAGCAGCAACCTGGACTGATGTTGACACAAGGCAGGTTGGTTATTTATGTTGCAGATGCAAAATCCTGAGCCCACAATCTGCAGTCTCAGCAGACCAGACTGCATCATTTCAGTCAGTTGTGGAGAGCTCGTGTCCACTGCAGCCTCCACTTTTCTCAGGAGCAGAACCTGCTATGGTCTTCTGCTGTTATAGCCCATCCACTTTAAGATTATCTGAGTTACAATAACCTGCCACCTCCAACCTGTCTGTCCAGTCTCCATCTGCAGAACCGGCTCTCAGTGGATGTTCCTTGTTTTCACACCGTTCTGATTGTATCCTACAGACTGTTGTGTGTATGTGAGATCAGCAGATTTCATCCCCGTCTGGCACCAACAATCAGACCAGAGTCAGAGTCCCGGAGATCACATTTTTCTGATGTTTGATGTGAACATTAACTGAAGCCCCTGACCTGTATTTGCAAGATTTTCTGCATTGCACTGCTACCACGTGATTGGCTGAATGGATATGTAACCCTAATGATTTGCCTGACCTGATAACATGCCTAACTAAGACCTTTGCAGCCCTTTCTGTGTTCTGTGTTGAAGGGCCAAGAGGTAGAAGTCTCTGGTGTTGTGCCGAGAGCCTGAAACAGGATTTCTGATGCATCCGTGCGAAGCGAAAGACTCCGGCTCGGCAGTCGTTCATTCGGTTTCATATTCAGAATGTTACAAGCTGAAGATGCAGCTCTGCGTCATGAGTCTGATAATGAAGGAATGAGGAATAAATTAAATAAGGTTGCCCTGAGAAAGTATACACACACAAAAGAAAACAAGGTCCTCCATGTTCCCATTCAGTAAACTGTGCTTGATGATGTACAGTTAGGAGGAGGCAATAAACACTTTGGACTGTTTTGTAGACACCATCCCATTACAGCCGGCCTTAAATATAGTCATCAAAAGCTTTCTGGTTAAGTACTGTGCTAGATTGTACGTGTTACATTATGTTCAGTTTGTGCCAGAAAATTATGAAAATACTTGCTGGGACTTGATACCTGCATGTGATGTGTAATCTATTGTGGTGAGCATTTATTTACTGCCAGTTGTGAAGCACTGCAGTTACAAGCATGGACTGTTGTCACGTTGTGTTTAAGGTCTTGTGGAAAAACTGACATATGAGACTTGCAAGTCAGCTGGTGAGAAGAAAACCTTGAATGCAAAACGGAGTAAAGCTTCATCGTATGTCTGGGCTGAGGACCAAAATGTCTGATTATAATATTATTGCAAGAAAGACGATAAATGGAACCAGAAAGAAATGATTTTGCTTGATGCAGTTATATCAATCTGGGTGTGGATCTTTTCATGGATTTCTTAAATTATGAGATGATCTATTGTATGTTTGAGCAAGATTTAGAGTATTATGTAGTCTCTGCTGAGTTATATGCTCTCTTTCTGATTTCACATGCGTCTGTCTTTTATTTTCTGTCCCCTCAGAGTTTGAGAAGTACCCTGAAGAATCCCCGTGATGTTGGTTTCCTTCAGGTCAAAGTTATGAAGGCTACAGATCTGCTGGCTGCTGATTTAAACGGTACTTCACGTATTTGGATTTTATTCTGTGGGTGGTATAGGGAACAATGACAGGAGCCCACCGGTAAAGTGTTGTGGTTTGTGTTCTGCAGGCAAGAGCGACCCTTTCTGCGTGTTGGAAGTGGGGAACAACAGACTGCAGACCCACACCATCTATAAGAGCCTCCACCCAGAGTGGAATAAAGTCTTCACGTTGTCAGTTTCTCTCTCTGTTATTAATACTGAGACACGTTTATCTCACTGTTTCACAACTTGTATGTGCTGGTTTGTAAATATCTGCCTCCCCTGTTTGCCTCTGCAGCCCCGTCAAAGACATTCATGATGTTCTGGTGGTGACGATCTTTGATGAGGATGGAGACAAGGCGCCAGACTTCCTGGGAAAAGTTGCCATTCCCCTTCTCTCGGTACACACTACCTCACAGAGTCCGTCATGCTGACCATAGACTAATCTATTTACACTCTGCATCTAAATTAAAGTGAAGAGGGCGATAACACTTCAGCGGGTTGAAGACTTGCTAAGATGTAATCCAGCGCGACTGATGGTCAGGTTCATGGCCGAGTTCAGGACCTGATGCCCTTTCTGTCCCGCAGATCCGCAGGGGACAACAGATCGCCATCCCGCTGAAGAAAGAGGATTTAGGTGGGCTGTCGAAGGGGAGCATCACTCTGGAGCTGGAGGTTATTTTTAACCCCGTAAGTAAAAGTTCACCCTGCAATGAGGACATGACGGCTCTGAAGGATGGGCCTGATTCTGTCAGCCTCTCGGTGCTTCATGATGGTTTTTTTGTTTTGTTTTTTTGATCAGGTCAGAGCGAGTTTAAGAACCTTCCAGCCCAGAGAGAGACAGTTCATGGAGGACAATCCCAAATTTTCCAAAAAGGTTTGACACCGTTTTGATACAACTCTGAAACTCAACTCGGGCTGAAATAATTTGTAAATCAAGTTTTTGTTTGATAGAGGAGGCATCAGGAACTATTTTAATAATTGTTTAGCAAAAAGTTATTAAGCAAAAATGACACACATTCTGTACTTACAGCTCTCTGGTTGTTTTATGTGACAATAAACAACATCTATACATTTTAGAGAAAGCACATGTGATGTTAGATTTCAGGAAATTCTTAAAAATTTCAGTTTTTCACATTGTATTGACATTTTATAGACCAAACAATTAATCATTTAATTCATAAAATGATTGGCAGATTAATCAGTAACGAGCTTAATGCGTCAGGTGGTCGGGGATTGCTGCTATCTGAAAATATATGTGATCCTTGTGTAATTAATAAAAGAAAAGGAAGTAAGAAAAGACAGAGATGCACAGATGTTTAATCAAGTAGCTCTTTATGAACTGTATAAAAAGTTGTACTTTTTTTTTTTCTCTAAAAAGCAAATCAGCTCCAGAAGCTGATCTTCCTTTGCCTGAATTAGTTGAATTGAGCTTTAATTAAACCCAACTGTGACTGAATTCTTGTTCACTGTTCTGCTACATTAGTTTGATATACAGTGTGCAAGACAGGGTGTGAGACAGGGTGCCTGACTGTCTGTGCTTCCCACAAAGACTCATTGTTGTCAGACAATTGCGGCAAAATTGGCTTACACACTGAGGACCCGGTTTGTAACGTGCAGGTTTTCAATCTGTTTAAATGTTGAAAGTCTACTTTGACAAAATCAGGTCAGATTGCTGAAATTTTTTCCCCCTGGGAGGCTCAAGCCAAATCACACTGACCCCTCTCAGTATTTCTCTGGCTCACTGCATCATGTCTTTTGTTTGTTATAAGTGGAACTTCTTACAAACCCTACACCTTGGAAACTTAATTAACTGTAATATTTTAAACACAGCAACTGTAATATCGATCTGTTCTATGTGTTTATATTGTGTATCTTTCAGGCTCTGGCCAGGAACGTGCTGCGCGTTCAGACGCTATACCGGGCGATCATGTCGACGCTGCAGTACATCAAAAGCTGCTTCCAGTGGGAGAGCGTTCAGAGGAGCCTGCTAGCCTTCCTGGTGAAGTGCTTTAACTGCTTATCAACACACTATCTGCATTTCCCTCTCTGTTTTCCCTCCGAGGCTGCGGAAGACAACCGCAGCCTGGCCAACCCCTACTTGAACTCTCCCAGCGAGAATCTTAATCAATGCGGCGTTGGGCTCAGCAGAAACGCAGGCTTGGCCCCGGCTCTGTGTTGGAGTGGACGCTTTCAGTGGTGCGTGTCTCCTGGATGCAGAGTTAAGCCTCAGCTGGAGAGAGTAGAGTCCCAGTGGAGTCCAGAGAGTCTATTTTTGTTCTACTTCTCTGACAACTCATTAACCCTCTGTCCAGTCTGCGTGCGGTTTGATTTAGATGCTATTATGCTGACAGAAGTTCAATTAAAAGGCTCTTCAGAGATAAGGCTGATTCTCCACCCTGTCTTTGTTGAATACAAGTGTGAAGCAAGTGTGGAGACAGAGACACAGGAGTCGCCTCTCAGCCCCTTGTCTTTAAACTACAAAGTGAAGTGGGTGCTGATCTTTTTCGGCATTTCTCTCTCTCTCAGATCGGGCTCGATAAAAATGGCACACTGCAAATTGTTCATTAACTATGCAGGCAATCAAGGTCATGGAGAGTTCCCCTGTTTTTCTAGCTCTCGGCCTGTAGGTGGCACTGAGGTTTTGCTCAGCGTTTAAGGCTGATGAAGAGATACTGTACGCCGGCCAGTAGTACAGTTTGTCCAATTTACTGTGAAAAATGGGAGCTGCGACACAGAGCTTGTTATCTGAACGCAAGCCGCTCTGTGTTTTAGCTTTGAGTCGTGTGTTCGGTTTTATGATTTAGGATTACATTGATGCAAACTGTGGCATCCAGGATGGGGTCGGAGGTCAGTGTGCTTTCATCAGGAGCTACTTGTAATCAAAATGTTCAAACCAAAGTAAAATAAAGCTACAGATTCTTATAAGTGTAATTCTTTAGACTACCCCTCCAGCCCCGCATATAGTCATATACTGTTGATTATTAGGGATGATATTAATGTTTTACCTGACAGCTCAGACACACTAACACTGGAGCATAAAATCATACGAGCAAGAACACACGCACACACACACACACACACACACACACACACACACACACACACACACACACACACACACACACACACACACACACACACACACACACACACACACACACACACACACACACTTACGTCCTCCCACTGCATCTCTGTGTTTGAAAGACAGTACCATCTGTACTCATGTTTTCACACTAATGCTCGCTGCCTTTTCAAGCCTCAGTGAGAAGAAATAAATGGCTGCTTAATACCACCACATAAGGGTCATGAATCAAGGCTTCATCTCCATGACAGGATACAGTGACGAACTACCTGCACCATCTGCCGATCGTCAGACAAAGCGTTTCAGTCGGTGCAGTGTGCTTTAAATGTCGCTTCATAGGAGCTGGTTATCTCGGTGAGAAGCTTCAATCCTGGCAGTGTTAGTGTCGAACCACTGGACTGTAAAAGATCACATAGCACTTCCTCCCATCATCCCTCACCCCACCCAAACACAGGATAGCATTTCCCACATGGAAATCCGTGTTGTCGATGTTCTTCCACCTCCTCCTCTCACTTATATCTGTCATTCTTTCATACGCAGCAACTTCTCCCTCCTCAGTCACCCACTCCTTAAAAGGAGGATCTCTTTGCATACTCCAATATCTGAGTATAATTTGCTGTATAAAACTATGCAGTCTGATCCTTGAGTGGATGCAGATAACTATGTGACACATCTTAAAATGTACAGCTCTGACTACAAAACTGCACACCCACGACATACACTGTGAATCTTCACCTGAAAGGGATGGGTTTATGTCCACAGTGCCTGCACCAGTCTACCCGCATCAACCAAGTGTAAGAGTGCTGAAATAATTAGAGAAAAAGTCATGTTAAATTCTGAAGCTTTGTAGACACTGAAAGTAGTGGTGCACTTCAAGCTAATTAATCACATGTTCACATAACACTGGCTGGTATTTTTGAGTCAGTATTGGTAACTCAGCCAGCATTAAAGTGATACTATGCGAGATCTTCAGCAGAGATAAAAAAAAAAAAAAAATGAAACATCAAGCAATGGTTTACATTTTCTATTAGCCTTGTCATTTGCAAATGCCTTCCTTTTTTTTAAGTATTAATTGTAAAAAAAAAAAAAAAAAAAAAAATGAACACACATCCCTCCTTTTATAACTAATGAAGAATAAAAGAGCACGACTGCTCGATTCTGTAGCTACTTTCTCTGGTAGCTTGTGGTGGCTAAAATTAGCAAATGTGTGTACATTTTGGGTGGAAGCTCAGTTCACTTCAGTAACTTTGACTCCCCTCCGCTCATGTTACACCACATTTTAGCCGCTATCATCATGCCATAATTGTTGCTTGTGGCCACACTAGGTGTTCCGGTCGCTCGTATGTTCTCACTTTGAAACAGTGAACGGTGTAAAGTGACTTCCGTGCCATGCGAACCCTTCCCCGGAACATTAGTGTGGAAATCCTGCTGCTCTCTGTGAATGTGCTACCCTCCAGTTCAGTAGCTCTCCCAGCACTCTGTAGCCTTTCATTCCCCCCCCCCCCCTTTTAATTTTTTCTGTGATCTGGATTGTATTCCCAGAGCCCCTTTTTGCTGTCGAAGACTGTGTAATGCCTCTCAAGCTCAAATGGGCTGCAATTATCACAATCTTTATGGGCTGAGTATACATTTCCACCAAAGCGTGACTCGGCTCCCCCGCCCCCTTATCCCAGCTCGCCCAGTCGTTACAAAGTCCTCACTAATAAAACATAACCCTTCCAGTGAGGAACTGGTTTCATCTCCTCTCCCAGGCCCTGTTTTGGCTTGTGATAACAGAGACAAGAGCCCGCTTGGCTTTTTGCACATTAAAGCTGATGCTGGTAGTGGTGGCGGCGGCTGAGGGAGGACGGGGGGGTCTGATCTGCCATCTTTTATGTCAGTTGGTGCCTCAGAGGAGAGTGATGCCTTTACCAGATGTTCACTTCTATTTTTATTAGCATATAAAAACCTGTAAACCCTTCCCGACGCCTCTTGGCTCGCTGCCGTTTTGGCCGGCGCTGCCTCTCTGACAGGATTATTTTATAGTTCCATTTAGCCGTTCGATGGAGGCATCACAGGCCGTATTTCTTCATCCTCTAATCCTTTTTACCTGAGCCACACACAGGTTGAATGTGCATCATAATGCCATTATGGATGTTAATGACATATTGACACACAGGCTCTCTGTGGCTGTAGTCTGCTTTAATGTACACTCGATAAGAGCGCAAAGAGAAAATCTAAAAAAGGAAAACGTCTTTAATGTGACTTAATGAAGGTCCGTTTGTTTCATCCTGCCACCTCTGTACTCTCTGCCTGCAGGTATTTCTGGTGATGGTGTGGCACTGGGAGTTTTACATGCTGCCCCTCCTCCTGGTTCTGCTCATCTCGTGGAACTACCTCCAGATCCGCTACGGGCGAGTCAGTCAGGATGTGGTGAGTCCACAGCAGATTCACACAGCCTCCATCTCTCTGCTCTTTCTGCCAGATGACCCGCTGGCCCCTGTTCACACTCCTCATCTCTTTATTTTGTCAAAAGAAACGGCCGCTCCAGCCACATTTTATTCTTATAATTAAATACGGGTATGTTTCCATAGCAACCAGTTGCACATGGCTGAGTAATGCATAATAATAGAAAAACATTTAATACATAAGCATAGAAAACTCACTGAATAGACGGATGTAAGAGACCATTATAGCTGAATCTAATTTCCAGAGCTTGTCCTTTACCGACGCTGCTGTGTGGTTTGTTCCCCTCCGCTCCGAGGGTTTTGTCCTGATTCCTGCCTCTGCTTCACTGTAATTGGTCTGTTGCCCTGTTCTTGTTGTGACTGGACAAATTACAAAAAGAAAAAAAGTTTTTAGCATTGTACTCTGAAAAAGGTCAAGGTGCACAATGTTTCCTTCCTACTGTATTGCTCTGTTTCACAGAAAAGAGTGTATTCTCTGTCCAATAACTGTTTTTAGTCAATACGGTGGTCATAGCTGAACACAGACTAAAGCTGACAGCAAGTTAGATATTCCAAGTTCTATTCAGACACCATGTAACTTCATTATGTTGTGAAATGTATTGGGCTGCAACAATTCATTTGATTATCAATTAATCCTGTTATTATTTTTTTTTCCAATTAAGGAATTGTTTAGATTATAAAATGTCAGAAAATGTATCATCTTCACTAGTTTGCACAGCTCAAGGTGACATTTCAAATAAAAAAAAAGTAATTTAAAATGATGCAAAACAATAATAAAGAAGTTAAATGATTAATCTGTTATCATAATAATTGAACAATTAATCAACTGATTGTTTCTGTTCTACAATCATGTTGTTAACTGATAAACTGCAAAGGTATAGTATGAAGAATATGACAATAATCCATTTAAAATAACAAATTTAGACGTTTGCTATTCCAACATGTGATGATTAATTTTACACGAATAATTGATGATGGGAAAATAAAAATGAATTGAAGGAGTGAATATTTATAGAACTGATTTTAGAGCTGGAATTAATTCAAAGCCCCCAAATTCATTGTTTAAGATTACTATAACACACAGTACTCATTGCTAAATATGCAATGGGAAGAATTAGAATTTAAGTACAAACCATTCAAAAACTCTTTGCTGCTTCACCACAGTGTATCATAAGCGAACGACCCTGCAACTGTAAAATGGTTTTAAACCTTGATTGGTCCGCAAAACATGTGACATCACCTTTTTTCATATAAGCTCCACCCACTTCCAACCGCGCAAAACAAAGATTACGGAAAACTCCTCGTGCAAAATAACCAGAATAGTTTGTAAAGAAAATAGTTTGCCAGGCTTGCATGTTTATGTTGGTTTCAATTTACTCAGAGGTTAGAAAAAATATGTTCAGGTCCTTTACTTCTGTTGTGCCACATCACAATGCAGTTTTAAATCTACAGAAATGCATTTTTTTGCCCCCCTTTGGGGCAGCAGAAGAGAACAACACTGATATTTTAAGTTTATGTGGCAACATGTTGGCAAGTATTAAAACTATCTTTGTTCTCTTCCGGCCACCCGGCAGACGTAGACACATTGTTGAGTCTTCCTTTAGCAAAGGTTTTGGTGTCAGCCCTCTCCTGAGGAAAATACCTGGCTCTGTAGCTGCTCACGTCTTCACTAGCTCGCCGCTAACTTTAGCCGTCTGCTGTTTGATGCTGTTTGATGCATCTGGCAGAAAAGAAATGCAAGAATGCCGAAGAGTTACGAAATCTGAGAGTGAACCAAAACAATGAAGTCGTGGGCCGAAAAACCACAACACTGAGCTGAAAGATGCTAAAACCCTTCTGCAGAGCCGAGGGTCGCATTTCTATTTGGGTTTATCGCCCGGAGCAGCTCCCATCACACACAAGTAATCATGGGATCCGCGACTGAAAGAAACATATTGATTACAGCCACTTCAACACGCTCTAGTATGTCAGTGTGGGCTTGTGGAAAAAAAAAAAAAAAAGCCTTGTGACCTGTCAATCAGCTGTGAGGCTAATCTCAGGGTCACCGCTGAGCCACTCGAGTTAATGCAGTGTCACAGCGAGTTTATGAAGTCTGGATTTTGAATCTCACCTCTTCATCACAACTCTTTCTTTCTTTCTTTCTTTCAGGACAGCATGGATTTAGCAGATGAGGATGAGGACGATGAGAAGGTACGTACCTGTGCCTACTGTTTGTTTTTTTTATATTTCCCTGCAGTCTTATGTACGCGGATGAATATAAAAGATCTCTGCTTTTTTTCCCTTCATGTTGACAAAGGTATCTCTCTGTGATCTGTGGGTCTGTGTGGCTAAGCTCTTTATTCATCACTAAATCTTCTGATGCGGTTTGATTCCTGCCAACCAGCAGTCGTATTTTTTTGTAAACTCGTGCTTACCAAAAGACATTTGGACTTAATGAAGACCTCACCAACCTGTTTCCACTTGTCACAAGACATTCATATGCAAATAGAGGGGTGGGGAAAAAGGTCCTGCCGCATTTGAAAAAGTCTGTGAGCTTAACACGCCATATTATACCATCAATATGGAACTAATGACGGCACTTAGACCTGCTTTTTTACTGCTCATTCTCAAAGTTTGTGTTGAAAGTGTTAAAATGCTTTTAGGCGACGGAATATATCTTCAGAGTGACAGCAGCTCATTCTGGATGTTTTGAATGGCCTGATGAGAAACGGGTTCTCGTACTGGTTCCAGTGGGAACGTGACCCTGAAGTGGTTTAGTGCGCTGATGGATATTTGACTGAGGACAAGCTAGATTTGTGGTTTTTGAGACGGAGTCTGAACATCTGGAATATCCTTCAGCCCCATGAACAATCCCCCAGTAACCGTCCACACTGCTCCTCTCTTCAGTCCTGTAACCCCTTTTAGTCTCCGTGTGTTTGATGTGGACATTTGTCTCTGATGTCTGGATCTCACTGCACAGACCTTCAGAGAGTCCGTTTACTTTAAAGTCGTTCTTCCCCTGTGGGATCTGGACCAGCCGCGGCACATTACATTACATTACATTTCATTTAGCTGACGCTTTTATCCAGAGCGACTTACAATAAGTGCATTTCAACCGTACAATAGTTCATCTCTTTTATAATTCGATGTCCAGTCTCTTTCAGGAGAGTTTTCACTTCTAAACTTTTTTAGAAGTAAAGCTGCCTTTACATTCACATTTTGCAGACACTGATCACTACAATAGGATTGAATGAGTCTGTTCAGTGTTTTGGTTTCTTATTCTGATCAAACTTGTGGTTTTGTGAATGTTGCAGTCGTCAGTCTGACCAGACAAAGATAAACCAGCTCAGTTACTTTATATTTGAACCGACTAATTATCCCTAAACTTTAGGTTTTTTTTTAATCTATTTTGAAGCGGCCTCATTTTACTTATTTGTAGTAAATAATACTGAAGTCCCTTCTATATACAACAAATGACTTTGTTATTTTTATTCAACCTTCATATTTATTTATCATCGTTACTTTTAGAAAGAAGAGCAAAATAGGGAGTCCAGTATTTTAGTGTAAAAGTTTCACAGGAACACTCACAGACCGTCTTTAATATTTGTCCTCCTCCTATCTCCTTGTCTTCTTAAAATAACAACGACTTGTTTGTTTGTGTTGCTGCTGAAAGTTATGAGTAATTAAAGGAGCTGCATGTCTGAAAATCTGTCACAAGGTATTACACTAAATTACCACCAATCTTTTATTAGAACCTCGAAGATGCCGTCTTTCATTTTTAATTAGAGCGTTTGTTGAAGTACTAAAACAACGCAGTTTATTCTGTTACCATTCATTATTATTCTCCGTGTTCTGCTTTACTCTCTGTCCTGAAACATTGAAAATCGCACTTTCCCTGATTAAAATTCCCAACAAGACGTACCAAAGTATGAAATACGAACGGTCGAGACACCTTTTCCAGTTTTGTCATTAGCATTCTTGTTTCCTTTTGTCTTTTCCTGAGCTTCTCTTTTTACCGTTTACTGCGACAGGAGTCGGAGAGGAGAGGGCTGATGGAGAAAATCCACATGGTCCAAGAAACCATCATCACCCTTCAAAACCTGCTGGACGAGATCGCCTGTTTCGGGGAGAGGATTAAAAAGTAAAAGGAAAAGATCCGTTATAAATTACAACTTCATCACTATCAAATATAACAATTTTGTTGAAGTGCAGGAATTAAACAGGATTATGATCGTAGTATGAAATGATTTGTAATTACAGTATGTCTTTTTCTTGAAATGACCTAATTTAAATTATTTGAATTACCCATTATCCAGTACCAAATACAATCGTCAGTTACATTTTACTCTGCGTTTATATCAGTAAAACAAACATTCCTTCTGATGTTTCTGATCTTAATTTGTCAGCACGTTCAACTGGTCGGTGCCCTTCCTGTCGGGTCTGGCTCTCCTGGTGTTTGTCACTGCAGCCGTCCTCACATACTTCATCCCTGTACGCTACATCGTTTTATTATGGGGTGAGTTTCAGACATGTATATTATTTCCTTTGTTTGTGTTTTTATGTGTTTGTTTGCCTCCATTTGAGCTCAGTAGCTCCTCATCACCATCAAATCCTGTCCACTATTATAACTGTTGGAAAAGAAAAAAAAAAATAATAATTTTTGTCAGAATCTTTGTTATCCAGCAGATTTACAAGGTTACAGGAATATTTGCTTTCTGTGTTTTCTGCCTGATTCTTTTTTAACATTTGCGGTTTATAATGTTACGTAATGAAGGAAATCCCATTATTCCAAGTTCTACTGGTGAAATTATTGGCTGAATAATCAGACCGTAAAATATTGTGAGTCCTCCAGCCATAAAAAGTGAAAGTAAAAGCAGAAAAAGGCACTCACTGGGCCGCTCAGTCATATTCCTTGGACAGCATGAGTCTACCCTGCAAGGATTTGTTTGTGTGGAAACAAAGAGCACCGCCACCAGAGACTACTGTTAATGATATGTTGGTGTGAATCTTTGTTTTAGGTATCAATAAATTCACCAAGAAGTTACGGAACCCGTACAGCATTGACAACAATGAAGTGCTTGACTTCCTGTCGAGGGTGCCGTCAGATGTGCAGAAGGTAAGCTCTGCTGGATCAGCCGGCCAGGAAGCCTGAAATCCCACAGCCCGCTGGCTTCGCGCCGCACTACAACTCCCAGGCATTCCTCCCTCTTGTCTGTATAATTAGCTTCATCTGTATAATTATGTGGCCCCTGTATAATTTTTGTTGTGTTTTGGTCGTGATACATCCCTGGTGGAGGTCTGCTGCTTAGCAGCTTTGTAACGCAGTCTGTTCCCAGGCTGAGGCAGGAGACGCTGCTGCTGCGGGTGTCTGCTGTACGAACTCACCAACACCCCCGCTACACAAGTTACCGTGAAGGTTACACAGTCCTGCGTCGATGGTCTTCCATAAAAACATGCAGAGATTCACCCCCTGCCTCTAAGCCACATAAACATCTCTCTTTTTTTTTTAAGTTCTCAGAAGAAATCTGGAGGCTGCTTTTGTACTCCTCCTCCTCCTCTTCTTCTTCCTCCTCCTCCTCCTCCTCCTCCTCCTCCATCTGGTCTCGGTGCTGACCTCTCTACTCCCTTTATTCCTTCTCTCCTTTCTGTCGTCTCTCCTCCTCAGCCTCTCCGTCTCTCTAAGCTGTTTGACCCCATTTGTCTCCTCCCTCTCCCTCTCCGATGCCCTTGGGCCGCCGGGTTGAGTAACGGTGGCGCTCTCCAGTCTCTCCGCTCTTATTGTGTATGAACGATGACCACGGGCTTCCCGCTCAGCAGTGCTAGTGATATCTGTGAAAAGAATTTGTTTCGTAATAGGTGAAATAATAAGTGGGGGGAAAAAAAGGCACATTTATCCCAGGTGACTGGAGATATCCATCGTTCTCGTGCTGCTTTACTTCTCGTTAAATCAGTTTCGTTGTGTTTCGTGTTTAATTATAGAACATAAATATCATCACTGTATTCTGTATGAAATATCAGGCTGCTCACGAGCAACAAGAAAACATCTCGTTTTTATTCGAGCTGCCCGAGTATATTATTTACCCTCAGGTGAACTTGGGAGAACTGCTTTCACTGTTATTCACTTTCTAAATGGAATGAATTACTGAGGACTTTAAACTTTTCACTGTGAATCTGTCTGCGATCGTCTCTGCGGCTTTTGTTATGTTCATTCATGTTCTGATGTCCTGCAGGTTCAGTACAGCGAGCTGAGAGGCAGCAGGAAGAAGAAAATCTCGTAGGAAGTCCTGCAGAAGGAGGACGGTATGTATACCGGGCCTGAAGTTGCTCTTTGTGGGTTTCCTACCTGAAAAAAAAACCAACAACACTTTCCAGAGGACGGGAACGCTGCCGGAGCTCTGCAAAGTCTCACTTTGTGTCGGTTTCGGTACGCATGAATCTTTAATTCTCCGTGTCGATACACGACTCGTCCCTTTCAGCCAAAGAGGTCGTCGCTGAGGACCCTGCAGTCATGATCTTACCACATTTACTAATGTGTCTGTCTGTGCATGTCGGGAACAATTTGTAATATTATTTCAAAAATTGTAGGTGTATTTTTCTATGTCCAGTTAAAGATAATCAATCAGAAGCTGCTTTATTTGATGACCCGGGTTGTGTTCTCCTGTTTTATGCTGAATGTATATGTTTGGTATGTAACATACATGTTTATATATTTTACATAACACATATGAAGAGTCTTATTCCTAAATAGATTATCCTCTATTTAGAAAAATAACATAATTATTACAAAGATGTAATGACATAAATGCGATGACTCTGAGGTGTTTTTAAGGCCTTTGTGGTATTAAATATTGTCGATGATTTCCGGTTAAGAGTTTCTAAAATGAGCTTTTCATGTGTCCATATACAGCCATATATGAAAAGTTGGCAGTGTCATATTCTTTAATTTCTTACATTTACCTTTCAACATGGATAAAGAGCTTTGTACATACAGTAATTGACTGAGTAATTTTAGTTCAGCATGGTAACGGACTTATTTTACAAAAACAAGTGCCTGCTTTTAGTTTTTAGCTTTCATTCGTCCTCTACAGAGGATGCTCTGTACTCTATATAATTTCACTCTGCCTGCGAGTGGGATGGGCCACTTCTGTACACACTTGACTTTTATTTATTATTGACAATCACTGATGAAGGCTTTGTGTCCTTCATTTCTAACGGCAATAAATTCGCACAGCGACTCCGTGTAGGATTTCTTTTCTTTTTTCTGCGCCTCTCTGCCCGAGCTCCGTGCTGCATCTCTCCGAGTCCTCTTGCACGCAGCCTTCCTCCTCTGCCTGCTCCCGTGCTGCAGGATTGTGGGCGTTGGAACAGCACGGTTTCCGAGCCCCCTCTCTTCATTAGGCTTTCATGAAGCGAGGCGAGGCTGTGCGAGACCTCACCGGCACCCGGGCTCCCTGCTGTGCGGATGGCCCTTGGGCGTCGCCACAAGCCAGGAGGACCTCGGCGACCTCCTCTCAGCTGCTGTGACGAGATGCCTGCAGCCGGCATCCTATCATGCACAGACAAACCTCCAGTACCGGGCTGCTCGGGAGGAGGATTTTAAAAGCAGCCGCGAGCAACAACAGACGCACTAATTTAGGGATTGGAGAATTGGAATAGTTAAGATGTTGCTGTTCAGAGTAATACCGCAGGATTTATGGCTTTTAAGTCGGAGCGTGTGGGCTTTGAGTGAAATGAGAGGAAAACTGCTCTCGTGAAATACAATAAGAATCTTCTACTTCTTGTATCAGATATTATACAAATCAAGTTTGATGATTGACCTGTTAAAGATATCAGAATATGAGTATAATTGATGTCTATTAACATTGGATTGTTTTAAATTACACTAGAGAAGATAACTGCTCGTAGATATAGTGCGACACAATACATGCAGTGATTTGATGATTTGCCCAATTGTCTTGAGGACTGAGGATGTGGCAGACAGTGACCTGTATTTCTCTTCATCCAGTTAGAATGTTGACTTAGGTATTCAATATTAATAACCTGCTGTCAAGGACACTGGAAGGACATCTCAATTTGACACTTATAGGCTCTGCATGAATATGTATGGGCAGCGAGACGCTTCAGAATTACCAAGTAAAATCCTGGTTCACGTGTGGGGACTAATGTGATGTGGCACATGCATTATGATGAGCCACAAATACAGCGGCTGATCGGTCTCAGAAGACTTGTTATAGCTCGATATCGGACCAGAGAACATCCAGCTGTCTGTCTGTCTGTGTGTCTGTGTGTGTGTGGGAGGGAGGGGAGGGGGGGGGCTGCACATGATACTCTGCAGAGGCTGTGAATGTCCAGTATTGTCCATGAACAGTCTTTATTAACTCGCCGTGGACTGTTTGTATATGTTTGGGTTTGTCGATGGCTTTGATGGTCAACACAGTTTTCTCCACTCTGTCACTTCGTCTTGTCTTCCTCGACCTTTCACCTTCGACCTCTGGCTACTTGTGGAGACGTCCAAACCCAGTTCGGATGATGTGGACCGGTCCAGTCAGGTGTGTTCAGAATCGCAGGATCACATCTGTTCGCTCTCCCCGTCGTGCCTTCCTATTTCCAAATATCACCACTCATCACAAGAGATGTATAATTATCACACAGTTGTTCTGTGAATCATTATCATTCCCATCACTGCTGTTGACCTCTCACCAGCGGCCGTTAACTGCTAATGTGTTTTGATAAAGAAGGGCTTTCCAGACTCGCCCGGTTGGAGTGATGTAAACCTGAGAGGCTCAGGATTTTTGGTTTTAAAGGAATTTTTTTGTGTTCCATTTTATAGCTTTACACAGGAAAGTTAATGTCACTTTAATGTTTGGTGAAGGACCAGTGTGTAGGAGCTCAGGGGAGCTATTGGCAGAAATTGATTATAATATTCATAATTATGTTTCATTAGTGTATAATCACATAAAACTAATAATTTTAGCTTTTGTGTTAATTTAGAATGAGCCCTTCATATCTCGATGGGAGTGGGTCCTCTTCCTCTGAGCCAAAACCAACCAGACCACCCAAACACTGGCTCCAGACGGGCATTTTTTGGGGAGGGGGGTGGGGGTTTGCAGGTTTTGTGGCCAGCGTAGATTTTCTTACACTGGGACACCGCTCCTTGAGGCTGCTTCAAGTTCTAGTTCTTTTCTTATTTAAACTTTGTGTATTGTCTGCTGTGGCTCATGCTAACTTTGCAGCCTCCACCTTCGTTGTAGAAATTTGGGGAAACGAGGAGTCCCACAAAGATGTTATATCGGGGCAACTCGCTCGCTGCAGCTTCCCAAAAAAACTGTATTAGCGACCTCCATCCAGGGAACTTTGCCAACTGACCTAATTAACCTGCGGAGGCTTCATCCACATTAAGGCTGAAAGTGAGAGGCGACGACCGGCTTAGCTTCATCCAAAGTCAAAGTGAAAACTAAAGTTAGAAAGGCGAGTTGGAGTCTTGTCACCACCAAACAAGAAGCAAAGATCCCAGTCATTTACGAGGCCCAACCAACAAATAACCTTCTAAATATCCCATCAAAATGCAAATGTCACTTTGACTGTTGACTTTTTGTACGTATTAACAACAAACTAGGTGTTCATTATTGAGTTGCTGCGAATAATATGTAACTAATTACCGCAGACAGTTTTCTGTTCCCGCTTGTTTCCAGTGTTTATGGTAAACCAGGCCAACGTCTCGCTCTGTAGCCAGAGGACAGACATGAGAGAGATCTAAACCTCCAAGTGTCTGCAAGAGAACAAATCCTTCTCAAAATGTCTGACTTTTCCTTTTACACGATCAGTCCGTAGAGTTGTCATTTTGTCAGCTGAGGACTTCTGCCGTCTGCCGTCCTGCGGCACCACCGATTGTTCCAACATATCTGTCATTTTACCGCGTGACATCTCGTCATGGCAAGTCTTTTTTTATTTTTTTTGAAAGAGTTTGATTTCTCACAATCCTTTCATCCCCACATCAACAGTCATTAGCTGTCAGTAGTAATGAGCTTGATTCTGACCACGTGGACACCCCACATCCCCCGCCTTACGGTGTCAACAATCCCACAGGGAGTCGCGGTCCAGGTAAACCACAGGCGGCGTGTGTCCCGGCTGGGCTGCTGCCCAGAGGCTGTGAGGCCACCGTGTTGTCCCTCAGCAGGCCAACATCAAAGTCCGTGATCCAGAGGAGCCCGAGGCTAAAGGCAGCCTACAGCTGTGATTGACAGATGAGATGCAAAATGATTGCATGAAACCAACACAATGATGTGAGGTTGGCTTTTCTTTTTTGTCTGTGTTTGCTTTTTGTTTGAATATTACAGATTTTTATCGACCTAAAGTCCTGTCAGAATCAGAGTCGGGTGTAAATGTGTTCAAGATACACAGTACACACTGACCTACATGAAGGTCTGTACAAGACAGAAGACCTCAGACCGCCCTCAGAAACTATTGGTACAAAAGTTTTGGTATTTTCGTCTTTGTTGCCGTATTTAAATCCCAGGTGTTTATTTTTGTCTATAACTTTTTGCTCCTGGCAACAGGCGAGATCCATTAATCTTCAGGATGCGCGTGAAGCTCTGGCTCCTTTGTGTAAGTAATTACATCAACACACATCTGAATTACAATACTGTAATCAGAAAAATAAACTTTCAGAAATGCTCAATTCTTGGCAAAAGAATTCCTCTTGTTTTATCTTCAGGATTAAGGGCGGCCAAAATAAATTTTTTCGGTTCTTGTCAACAAATCCCACAAAAATACCAAAGCGCCCTCTTTGTACTTCACGTCGACTTCCCCAGCCTGCTTATACAAACTGAAATACATCTGTTTCTGCTGGAGACGTAAAACATTTACAAAAGTAGTCTCAACTGCTAAGTTTCATCTTAGAAAAGGAAAAACAAATGGAAATAACTTCCTAACACAGCTGGGCACTGTAGTTCAAAAGCAAACAGCTCTGTAGTAAATAGTGCATTTATTGGGGAGTATTTTCAGCGATGGATGAACACACGTGTTCCGGTATTGTTGTAGCCTTGAAGTACCCAGATGGGCGTGTCTATGTCAGGCTTTTGCTGTCATACTGGTTTGCAACTACAGTGAATATGGAGTCACCAATTCACCCAATTAACACACATGTCTTTGAACTCCGGGAGGAAGCCGGAGAAAAAACAGGCAGAACATGCAAACTTCCTTCGGAAAGGCCCCGGCCGACCAACAGGTTAAAACCCGGAGCCTTCTTGCTGCGAGGTGACAGTGCTAACCATTGCACCGCTTGTGCTTCTCTATGTGAATATGTGTTTCAATCAAATCATAATTAGGGCCCGAGCACCGAATGGTGCGAAAGCCCTTTTGCTATTTCTGTTTCTAATCTTTATGCAAACCCCCTGCAGCACAGATACCCCTGTGTGGGGATCAGTGCTCCTGTGTTCACGGCAGCAGAACTTTGTATTTGGGACTGATTGCAACTGAACAACAGTGTCCAGTTGTTTCTGTGCACCGATGGAGGTCTGCGCCGTGAAGATTAAACAGAATGAGACTCACAGGTCATTTCTTGTGAGGATCTTTCGATGTTGGTTTTTCAATGAATTGTTCCATCCAAGCCTGATATCAACGTGAGTTAGCAGTTAAGTCAAAGTAGGTTTGAGCTGATTTGAGTTATTAACCATTGGTTTCACTGGCTGTAATAAATAAAAATGTAACACAACAAACTTCAACTTTAACTGTAATTTAATTTATTTATAATTTATTATCGCAAATTTCACAGATTTATTGACTTCATTTGAGATTCTGGTGTCTAGTTGTAATTAATACCAGAAACTTGCACGCGTCATTGAGCTCTCCCAATAGATAACTAAGCTTTGTTGTTCGCTTTGGTAGAGCCTGTTGATCCTTGTGACGTCCCAGCGGGACAGGAGCTGCCTCTGGCCGACCCGGACTGTGGGGTTGGGGATGGGGGGGTGACGGCGTCCCTCCTGTTGATGAAGGCCGTTCTTCTGTCGTGCATGATGGAGGAGTAGTCGTAGGGCGTTGTCGCTGTTCTGTTTGTTGAAGGTGTACATTATGTTTCTGTCCACGTCCTCCCAGTTGATCCTGACGTACTGGTCGCGGTCGCTCCTGGTCTGCTCGTGCTGGAAGCCCAGAGCGTGGTTGAGCTCGTGCTGGATGATGCCGAGTCATCTTCAGGGTCGGTGTGGAGAGACTCTTTGAAGCTGGATGTCTGACTCAGTTCAGTTCGGGGTCTTTATACTCTCCTCTGCAGGTGTGTCTGCGGGCGGATTATGGGTTGGGGTCCACACTGCTAGGCCTAAATAAACCTCTGAAGGGAGGACTCCACAGACAAACCTACTTTTTAAACAACTCATCCCCCGAAGGTTTTCTGTGTACATTTTTTCCTGTTTGTGTCCCCCATTGCTCCTTATAGCTACACTAACCTTAGCTGGTTTCACATTTCTCTGTTTTACAAATGGCTTTTTCACAATCTTCACCACAACGTACACGTTCAAATGAAATTTGCGCGACCCAAATACGGTTCCTTCACTCTTTGACGACCTGCGTAATTGAAATCCCCTGCGCGCCTTTTATGACAAGCTGTTAAAGTTGTAGCAAAAGCTGCGCGTCCCTCTGTGAGGATGATAGACGGCCTATTGAAACTCTTGCATATGTAGAAGATGGTAATAGGTTCCTGTGGGACATGTTGCCGTGGCCGTGCCCAAGACGGCTCTATTCAAACAAGGAATAAGACATTTTATGAAACAATCCGAGTCATTGTAGAAACCCGTCATGGCCGCCCTTCCATCAGGGACAGCGCTAACATTTGGTTACTAATGTATGCATGCTGATTTATTACACATTCTCATTGAATTCGTTTTTCTATTATTTTGATGTATCTGCGTTTAAAACTTTAGTTTTCTTTCTGTTTTGTGTTTTGATTTCAGAATGAACTACCGGTAGTAAAGCTGAATAAATGGTTTTCAGATATATTCAGCCGTTGAAAAATGTCTTTAACAACAATGAGAAATAGTTGTTTATTTAACATTGTACCCAGGATATAATATGTCCCATTGTGTCCTGAAAATATGGACTCTAATTTGTTCCATTTAATTATCACATAAAAACCCACTATACCGCCCTTGAATCCTGGTCTCATATAAAGTGTAAAGATGAATTGTGAAAAGAATCTGTGTTTTCTCTCAAACGCTCCCCCCTCTCAATCTCATCAGCCACCGTGATTAAGGTTTGGCATTGGGGATTGTGCTGTCTTTTTGGAGAGATATTTCAGCTGCATTTCTGACACTCTGAAAGGAGAGGAAGATAAAGGAGGCGTCGGGGAAAAAACTCCTTCCCGTTGTGTGAGTCCTAGAGAGGGCCTTGAACCCTGCCATTCACGCCTTTCTCTCCATCAGCTGAGTCTAATTGCCAGAGAGGACAGGAGACCCCAGGCCTGATCGTTCCTTATCCTCTTTAGCGCTTTCAGGCGAGTGAAAGGCGAGCTTCTGCTTTTGATCTTTTCTCTGATTCGCTTTTTCTTCTCTGTCATCCCTACCATCCTCTCCTCAGGAGTGACACCAACTCCTTTCACCGCCTGCCCCCGTCTCCATCTGCCCAAAATAATGACCAAGGCCCAGGCTTTATTAAACAGAGGTGGAGAAGGGAGGTCAGCACTGGGAGAGGGAGAGGGAGCTCTGGAAGGGGACTCCAAACTCGTGTAAGGAGGGGTGCCCCTATTCCAAATCTACTCCGTAGCCTCTCTGTGTTCCCCTGGATTCATCCCTTACAGTCTTCGTGGCCTTATCCCGGAGAAAGCCCATTCTTTACCCGACCACGGACGTGCAGGCTTGTCCTTTCCCAGAGGCGCTGCTACAATAAGACCCCAGGCTGCTTGAGACAATGGGGCCTGTGTGATCTCTCAGCCAGACCCGGGATGAGACGATGCCTTGCTTGCCAGTCCCATGGGAGGGTAGACCCAGTGGTCATTGTTGACAGCTAATGGACAGCATCTTTCCACTGGCAGGGCCCCCTGCAGACTGTGTCATTTTAAGTTGCTTAATAACAACACTCGGCCTCCACCGACGAAGGAATTCTATCAGGAACAGCAGTTTGTTTGCAGATGAAAATCATTCCCCTCACAAATCTGAAAAGCTAACACTGGGGGGGGGGGGGGGTGATTGGATGAATGCAGCCAGTGAGCAAAGACAGCATTCAGCGGGGTAAATTCAATATAACTTGTGAAAAAAGAGCAGAATTTGAATCACTTCATTCAGCAAGAAGAATAAAATTACAGGTTTTTGTTTTTTTTAATAAATCTTAAACCGGTACAGAGAGATACTGAGATCTGATAATAGTGCTGGATATGCTGACACACAGTGTGCAGGACGATGTAAGACATCAGGGAGAAAATACGACACATGTCACTCTGGAGATGAGATCGTGTGTTTGGCAGGAGTCACATTAGTTTTAGATTCGCTGGAGCAGCTCTCTGATGGCTGCTGTAGTTTCCCAAAGGGATGTAAGTACAGTCCCACTAAAAACACACACTACACTGGATAAATACATACACTATTGATTTGTATTCATCACTTCGCCCTCTCGCAGTGTATTATCAATGTTACTGAAGCCGCTATCTGGGACACACACAAATGTGTGGACACAGTCCTCGGTTTTCTTTTCAGACTGCTCGTCATTAACACTGAGAGCTGAAAAGGACTCAAATCTGAAGAGTAAATATGGAGCCAAAAATCCAAGCCTCTCCAAAAGTTTTCCAATCAGAGTCAGCATGAAAATATCAGTTTTTTTTTTTAACTTTGCAAAAACATCCTGGAATAATTTACCTCTGAGAAGAAATTGCAGCATGTAAACAATTTTATATCTGTCCCTAAATTTATCTTACAATTTTTTTTTCACCGGGAGTCTAAGTGGGTGACATTTTGCTGAAATTTTATATTAAAATACGCTTTTTTGTAGATGAAAGAGGATTGAAAATATAAACCTCGCTCTACTTTTCAGAAGTGGTGTAAGAAATAATTATATATTTTACTTCTGTCAAAGTAGCAACACATTACTATAATGTGACATAACACAACGTCGGAAGTAAAGCCGAATATTGAAAAAGTCAAAATATAAAATTTGATTAGCAAACTGTCAAAATTAAAAGTACTGAATGCAGAGAAAGTATGCATTCATGTGTATAATTGTCAAATTAATGTGCTTCCTAAAAGATACGATATTTCCCTCTGAACTGTGGTGAAGTAGAAAATACATCAAATGAAAATACTAATACTGAAAGTACAGTAAGATAGTTACACTCTACATCTGCTGTTCTGAACTACTGTTGCATTTTTAGACAGTCAGAAATGCATACTTTACATGCCACTCGGCAAAACTCCTCAGAAAACAGTTCACAAATCACACTTTTAAACTGGAAGTTCTGTGGAACTGTCCTTTAAAAACAAATTTGTATTACATATCTGTTTCACTGATGAGAGTAAAAAAAAAAAAAAATACCTGGTAAGAATAAAAATGATATATTTAAACACAGGAGATAATACCTCCGCCAACCAAAGCGCAGCTTTTTCCTTCCGGAAACGTCTGTCAGGGATAAGAGACACTTCCAACACTCTTATCTAAATTACTTTTAAGGGCTGGAGGAAGTAAAGTGTTTATGTCATGTCTCGTTTTGTGCTTATATATATATATATATATATTTTTTTTTATTATATTCTTTTCTCTCTTTTTTGTGTGTGCAGCTCAGGCCCGTGTGTGATGGATTCTGGAGTGCACGAGGAGGAGGAAGAGGAGGAGGAGGAGGAGGAGGAGGAAAAGGGCAGAGTGTTAGGTCAGGCTGATAGAGATGTCAGCACTGCTTCAGTAATCTTGTGACGCCTAAGAGAACGGCAAAAAAAAAAAAAAAAAAAAAAGCGGGGAGAGGGAAGGGAGCGGGACGGCTGAAAGACCAGCAGCTTGGTGACAGCAGAAGCAGAGACCACCCCAACAACAGCAGCAGGGGATGCTGGGAGGGGAGGGAGGAGGAGGAGGAGGAGGAGGAGGAGGAGGGTGGTGAGGCGCTGGGAGGGTGTGAGGAGTGAAGCCGGAGGGGGGGGGGGAGGGGGAGGGGGGGTGGATCTTCAGTTACACATTATAGCTGATAGTTAACCCTCCTCCTCGCAGCGATGTGTTAGAAAGAGAGAGTAGTGAGCCAGTTTATCAGCACAGTGAAGGATTTAAGTCTTGTCTACCTTGTTTAGCATCTGCGACGGGCTGCAGTTAGTCACGCAATGAGAAGCAAGCGTACACACACTGGCAGGGACTCCACAGGGGATCCTTAAAAATAATGCAAATACATTTATTTTAAGCAGCTTTTTCCAACTTTTAATTTGAAAATGATTATCTAGGTCTGCAATTTGAATATTTCATTAGATAGCGCACCTCCACACACACCTGCTTTCGTAATACTCACATGAGCAGTCACTCCGTTGCCATGTGCACTCCTAAACATTAAATCTACCAGCAGACATACTGCCATGTTGTGTGTCAGGCTGTAAGTGGAGCTACTGGAGTCCGGCGTTCTGCTCACTGGGTGACCCAGTAATGAAATGTGATTCAGGTGCTAGATGGATATCTGTTGTGAAATATCTCTTGCCGCTCACTGGCTGCAGCCCAGACGTCGCCTTCTGCTCGCTCCTGCTGTAAAGTGTGATTTGCCGTGTTTGGCCTTTTGTCTCGGACAATTATGTTCACCATTAACAAGCTTTCTTCTGTTATTGTTCATATCAATTAGAGGTGGATGGTAATTTGAGCTGATGGTGGAGACGGTGCTGAGAGATTTAGTGCTGATGTTGTGGGTGTATGGGGGGTAATTAATGCCGCAGCAAAGTTCAGCTTTTGTTCAGGTATTTTGTGGCAGCGTGTGGGGAGCAGCAGCATTCCTCTGGATTTTTTTTAATCCTCTCCAGGCTGCATTCAGACCGACTGCTCCATGTCGAAAAACACAGCCTTTAAAAGCAACCACTGCAATGGCCAGTTCAACTACATGCTGGAGAGATTTCTCAAAAATGGTACCAGGGCCAATCAGGACATATGACCAGGTTGCAGTTTCCGATTTGTTTAAGTGGTGCTGATCATCACTTTTGACAGTTAAAATGACAAACGTAGACTCGTTAAATTGGTCAGTTTGGTTTGTTTGTTCATTTGTTGGGGAAGAAACGGTCCACTGTAACAGCACAGCACAGTCATGAGTGATCCATCTACTTCCTGAAGGACTGTGTTCGATTCACAGGTTTACTGGGCATCGAGGCGTGACCTGGTCCCAGAGTCGGTGGGTGCAATTTCTACTTTCAGGTCTGTGATTGTGCCGATGCTGCCCAATCTGAATGGCACTGAGCGTGCAGATGTAATTTCCTTTCATTTATAGTAACTGCAGTTGTTGCTGCAGGAGATGGAAATGGGACTTTCAGTTTTTGATATATATTTGTCTTTAAAACTAATCATTTTAGTTTGTATGGTTCCACCAGTGTTTGTGTTCCCTCTCTGGCTGTACTCAGGTCCCCTCAGATAAAGTGTCTCCTTCTTTGAATGTATACTTTCAGGTCAGGTTTCAATAGGTCTATTGTGATGAGGCCCACAAGTCAGAAGTTCCCAGTTGAACTTACATTCATATCACAACTGTAATCTAAGTTTATACATTTAATATAAATGTAAATATATACATTTAATATAAATGTAAATATATATGTAATATATAATATTACATAATATATATGTAAATATTTATAGTATACATTTAATATAAATGTATAAAATGTATTGCAGCAATAAGACTGTGATAATACAGCCTAGTATCACACAGAGTACTGCACGTCAGTCTACTAGAGGATACCGTGTCAGAGTCATGTTTGGCCTCGCCCAGTATAACCAGGGTCGAACAACGAGGTCATTTGACCAAGGGCAAAGAGACATAACGTCCATGTTGGTGGAGTTTAAACGGAACAAACACGACACTTTCACCCTGGAGAACGGTGTTCTAGTCAACGGGACAGCAGAAGTCAACGTGGATTTCTTTTAAGTACCATAAGTAAGTTGCTTAAATTACGTAACGTATTTAACTTATGTAAAATACCTTCGGTGACAAACGTAATGCTACCAAGATTAAATTGCTTTTTTAAACCCAAAAGATGATCTTCTCCTCAAGTAGTTTTGGCGCCTAAACCTAAGGCAGCTTACTTTTACCGCATAGGCACAGTTGAGAAAGCAAGGCAAGCCAAGGTCAGTCGGCTCCGGTTCATAAACAGATACGATCCTTGTCCACACATATATGGGTATTTTTGAAAATGTTGTTTTTCCCTTCTTCTAAAATCTTTTCAACATGCAAAATCACAATTTAAGTGCTGTCAAAAGCGTCCGAAACCAACATGATGTCCTTTACGAACCAAAGTTTTCTCAAAAATCTTCAGCAACAAACGGTTTGTTCTCAAAGTTGTCCAACCAACTCCAAACAGGTCTGACCCAAAACCAGCGACGTTGTCGTCGTGGTCTGTCGTCGGTGTTGAAATGTTTAGCATTGACCTTCATCTGATGCCTCTGTTCTAGTGGAAGAGTTATAAAAGTATATTTAAACATATCCGAAGTCCCGTTTGTCAGATTAGAGCCAGCTCTACTTTGATCATGTGTGCCATTGCACAAAATGTTGCCTCATGTAAACAAATTCAAATCTCCACTCCTGAGGGGGTTTTCAAAAACAACTGTTTTCAGTGACCTAAAACACAGTTTGCTTTTGGACAAAAAGCCCAAACACACAAAGTTGCTTTTTTAGAATTACCAATGTTCACGTGGATGACGTCACTATATATATATTTAATCAACCTTCCACGTCTTCTGCTTCCACCCAGCAACCTCCACCGTGAAAGCAGGTGAGTGTGTTTTTGTTGCCTGGGAGTTTGTATTTAGGGCATTAAAAAAAAAAAAAGGAATCACTTAATCACTCGCTGCTGCTCAGAGCTTTACTGTCAGTAATACCTGAGGGCGACTCAGACGAGCGTGTCAACAATTTTACAAACTCAGAGCTTCTCTCATCTTAATTATAGCGACAGTGTTTGCAGGGATCTTATAGAGTAAATAAAACTGAAAGTTTAAAAGTGGGCGGAGGGACAGAAGTAGGATTTTGAAAAAGAGAGGGGTCTGCCCCCCCCCCTCCCTCCCCCGTGCCTCCAGCCCCAGTCCCGCCGCTCCCTGTTAGAAATTACACCCGTGCCTTGGATCATTTTCCACCTTCAGATCAGGAGCTGCACCAACACCGGCCGTTCTAAATGGAACGCTAATTTTAGTGTGATCGCTCAGGTATGGCAGCTGTGGTGTCGCTGCTTTTCTTTGGCACGAACAACACCTCATACATGGGCAGCATTCCAACACTAAAACCTGCATGTGCCTCCTCTCCTCCTCCTCCTCCTCCTCCTCCCCTCCCTCCGCTTCCTCCCCCTACATCCTCTTTGTCTGAGCTGCAGAGAGGGCTGCTGGATGCCCATCAGTGGAATGGCTCGGATAATGACTTATTGATAGGAGAGGATGCCGGGTGCCCTGTGCGTACTACCATGATGCCAGCTGGTCGAGGAGCCGCTGCTTTCACCACCCAGAGCTCTGCTAATGCAATTACCTGTAGATGGCCTGTAAACAGAGGTAGCTCTGATGTCATTTCATACCTCTTTTTATACATCTTAATCAGGCGGTAGTTTGGTGTGATTTGTCAAAATGAATTGTATGAATTTTTTTTAAATTGTCTTCAGAGATCTCAATTTATTTAAATACTTCTTATTCATCAGCAAATGAGAAACAAATTTAAGTGAAGAAAGAGAAAATATGTCACGTTTTTAATTGCAGAGTTATATTTTGGTCAGTGGGATAGATTAATTCAATTTCTTTTCTATGGTGATGAATCTTGGATATTTATATTGGCACGAAGATATCAAGATGTGGGTTACATACATGTTTCCTTGATTTTTATTGTTTTAGGTCTTAGAATGAAAAGAAAGCAAAAGTTCACAGTAGCTAAGCAGCAGAGAGTTCCCACATGTTTGCCAGCTGACATCTTTGTACTCTACACTTGAGATGAAAAACGTCTCTTACTGGGCCAAAGAAATAATTCTGGCGTATGAAGGGAGCTTGGGAGAGGGGAAGGAGGGGAGGTTCCCAGCATGTCCGCATATGACAGTCCTTTGCCCAGGGCTGCCCGACGCAGCGACATTGTGCGCCTGTCATAGCTGCCCTTCAACAGCAGATGAAGCTGTCAGCAGGACGATGACTTTATTCTGACAGCCGCTCCTCCCTCTCTCTTCAGAGGGTTGCAAATAAATATGTTGGGTTTCAAAGCTGCCAAGGCAGACGTTGGACAGTGGGTCAGGGGGCCAAATGCAGACCAAAAGCATTCCCTTCCCCTCGTAACCTGTTCTCAATGAGCCTGGTCACCTCTCCGGGGCACCCATTCAGCGTGAGCCATCCAAAGGGCCCCGGGGCCCCAGATCTCACACACTGCCTGCCGGGGGAGTTCTGTGAGCCTCTCTCTCCCATCTCTTTTCTCTCTCCGTGCATCTCTCTGTTTGCCACGTCGGAGTGCCAAAAATATCCACAGAGAGGAATCAAGAGTGGACCGAGCAGTTCAGACCTTCTGTGACAGAATGTGATTCAATCCGATGGAGATGAAATCACTTTTCCCCACTAACTCAGCCAGTCAGTGCGAGTTTCTCTTGACGACGAAGTCAAGATGTCATTATGAGGGCCACATGCAGGTAATGGAGAAATGCTGGTTTGTATTTTTATGTTTGAAATGAGCCGACAGACCATCTGCAGTGTGAGATCTTCTGGAGCATCGGCCTCTCTTCCTCCTCTCCTCTCGCCCCGTTTTTTTTTTTTTTTTTCTTGTGAAATACACAAAATTATCATCATCTTCATTTTGCCAATCTCTAGGGATACAAATACTGTAAATGATCTTACATTTGTCATATAAAAACATGTTTGACAGTAAATTTGCAAACCTTTAGTGCTCTATAATATGATTCAAGTCATATGTAGCTCATGAAATATTTTCTATTTCCTCTTCTAAAATACTAAACTACAAACTGAGTCATCTTTAAAGCAAAAAGTACAACAGAATGTCTGGTTTAAGTTGGTGTGAATTTGTGCTGCTTTCTTTAGTCATACATGAGAGTAAATGTTGGGTTCTGGACTTTCAGCTGGATGTAAAAAGCATTACGTAGATGTCACATCAAAATATATTGATATAATTGGCAATTTGCAAGCAAATTATTAAATTAACGGGTAAAGAATATATTAACAAAATTTTTTAAAAGATATCGCAGTTTAAGCTATAATTAGTTGCAGCTTGCTATCAGAGTCAAATTTATGAAAAAATACAACTTTGTAGACACATTTGGCTCCAGTCTTTTAATTTGGTGCTCTGGCACACAGGAAGTTCTTTATTTTTTTTTTAATTTTTGTTTGAACTTAACTACTACAGATCAAATAATTAACACATCATGTTGTAGTTAAACGTTACTGAGATCTAAAAATAACACTTTGTTCACTGTAGCTACATTATGTATCCACAATAAATAATGTAAATGTGTTTGTGATGCAGCAAATTCTTGGAGGATCTCAAAGGGTTGCGTTCAAATTGTGTAAACTTAAATTTATTTTTCCGATAATCTTTGATATTTTATTAGATTATCAGATGTTGGAGGGAACAAACAATTCTGTCAGCAAGATAAAAACAAATCCTGGAACCGACCCATTTAAGTACAGTACATTTAACTTTCTCTGTCATTATATAACAGATTACAGCCTCCGGTTACATAACACATCTAAATGGAGAGACTCTCTTTACACACAACCAAATGTAAAACTGGTGCTAGATTTTGGATTAAGATTCCCCCTCTTCATTTTGTTGGACATCACGGATGTAAATGGAGGACTTTTTATTTAAACAATACCATGAATATATTGTCTTTACATTCATAAATGAGGAACTGTAAGTATGCTGTTATATCATATTAGTTAGAAACACAGAAGTGATTGAAAAACTTTGGGGGGAAAAAACTGACAATAATCCTCACTTGTACTGGATTCTCTACTCTGTAAAATGAAACATACAACAGTGTCATGCACTTCATGTAAAATACCTGCTGTTACTCCAACACTAGTTTAAATCACACAGCTATTGTAAGGTGTGTACACTGTGCAACATAATAACAATTCAGCCTGAACTAATGCATCTACTGGTACTGTAAAGATGTACAGCTTCAGTTTGGATTTGATGTTTTCCTCACTCAGTGATCTACACCGTCACCTCCCGGCCGCTCTAAACAGGAAGTACAACTCCAAATGTTCCATCAGCACTTAAATAGGTTTCGTTGCAGCAGAGTCCCATCTCCAGGAAAACACGGTATACCCACACCCTTAAAATAATAACTAGTATTTAATATATAATAATTAAAAAATGTTAGTGTGGGTCAGCAGAGTCATGTGAAACCAGCACCAGGGGCACTTACCCCCAAATTGTTTTGGCAAAATGTTTGGTAAATGATAAAAGATGTTGACTAAACCACTTTATATTTGGGCTTTATTCTTGCTGATGGATGAATAACACATTTTGTGACTGTTGTAAGGTGAATGAGAAACAGACGATAAACCACAAATGAAAAGTTTTGTCACAGACAGTCGTCCAATCACAGTCTGAGATCTTCTCCAGACCAGTGAGAAGTTTCCAAACTAAAAACGGGGGCTCAGACTGAACCGTACGAAGTCTTCAGAGTCGTTAAAATAGAATACAACCGTTGAAGAAAATGTATATGGATATCACGCTGACTGCTTGTAATAAGAAATGCAGAGCAGAGGGACAATTAAAGATCCTGAACAGCCTCCCTGTGTCAAACAGAGGACTCATCATTTTTATTTTTTTATTTCTTGACGTCACAAAGTCGTTAAAAAATTCAAACTGTTTATTTTTTGCTGCAGTTTTGTACCAGAAGACTTTCAGTCCGTTACTTATCCGCTGTCATCCAATTTCCTTAATCAGTAAGTCTACAAACAACCGGTAGTCAGGAGATCAAGAGGTCAAAGGTCACAGCTCACGGACAATATTCCTGTGACCCGTGAATGATCATATGTGATTAAGAAGTGCTGAAAAGGGACTCAAAGTCTCTCCGTCTTTGTTCGGAACAATGCTACGCTACGAAGCAAATGCAAACACGGGGGAACGGTGAACTCCAGAATACCTCCATTATCCCGGCACGTCTCACAGGCTGATGAAACTTCATATTAGTGGCCAAAACATGTCGTTATGCATCACTGAGACGTCTGTTTGATAGTTTACTGTCATGCTCAGAGCTCCTGACACAAGTTTATAACATCAGTGGACTTTTTGTTTTCATTTTTCTCCTGACTTTTCAAAATAAAACTTCAAATGCTTTAAAAAAAAAAATAACCTGCATTAAAAAAAAGAAGATAATTGGTAAATTGATAGTTGAATTTGATTTTATACACTTTATTAATCCCCGAGGGGAAATGTCTTCACTACAGCAGGGGGGCTCTCAGGGGGGAGATGCTGCCACGACCGCGGTGCCAGGTAACCTGACCTGAGGTGCATGTTTTTGGATGATGGGAGGAAGCCGGAGAACCCGGAGAGAACAGGGAGAACATGCAAACTCCGCACAGAAAGGCCCAGGACCGGATTCGAACCCAGAACCTTTTTGCTGTGAGGCGACAGTGCTAACCACTGCACCACCGTGCCGCCCCAATGCATTATTCTATATCACTGTGTGACACTAGTTGAAGCACTTTCAACCATGTTGTCACCACAGAAAGGATGCTAGACACCATGTTTATGTCTAAATGTACAGTATTATTAATTTCACCGTTCTGATTGAATCCACATGAATAAAGGAGATTTGGGATTTTGTGGAAATGGCACCATAACTGTGGCAGGAGACCTTTTAACAGTCTCAGGTCTGCTCAACATGTCAACTATATTACATATTTTAGATGTGTCTGACTGAATTTAATGTCTATAAGTTTGTAAGTGTTTTAATTTTCCAATAAGACCAGAAGAATAGTGGCCAGAGGGGTTTAAATTGGGTTTTAATCAGATTTACGTCACTGTGTAACTTTTGATCCATTAACTCTGGGCAGCAGTGAGTGTTGTGATGTGATGTGATGGATTACTTCTCTTTCAGTAAACACATCAATTTATGTAGATTATGGGTTTGACCTTTCTGAGTTGTTAACAGTTGCAGTCGTCCCATATTAAAAATCAATAATATTGGTCCTTTAACTACTTTTGTCAGTTTAGATGGAATATTTTGCAATGAAACATGGAGGCCTATTTGTTTCCTCTTAGTAGAAGATAGCAGTGTTTTACTACCATAAGAGCTGTATTTAACTTTTTCAGTGAAAACTGTTGCCTCCTGCACGAGAGCAGCGAGAATGAACCACATCAGTTAAGTTGCGAGACGATGAGCTCCCTAAAGCTCCTTAAAGCCAAAGGTGAGCGGCTCTCTGTATGAACAACCCCTGTTACATTATCATATCGGTTTTATTTTGTATTGTTATCATAAAAATACTGATTACAGATGCTTTAAGTGGGTAATCTGAATACTTTCTCCACATGAATCAAAGTCAAGTACTTTTATAAAGTAAGCTGTCATGGTTGATGAACACAGTTTTCTATATACATCCTCGGTCTGAAAACAACTTTTCCTTTAGATATTGGAAGATATTGGATAGATATTAGAAGATCCCCAAAAAATGAGTGTCTGATCTCATCTGAGTTTGCCATACTGTCCTCTTTCTTTCATCTCAGTATGTTTTTTTCCTTTTGCCCCCGTTGCCGTTTCAGTAAAGAAAAAAACAACTTTTTAAAAGGAAGATTTGCATGTTAATGGATCTTAGCAACAGCAGAGGCCCTCTCAGCACTCTGCTTTTCAGCCTCCACGCACTGCTGCAACAGTACATATCAAAAACAAACAAAAAATGGAATTTCACATCGGCCCAAAAACATCTATTGTGCCTTCGTTTAGATTAATGTCCATTCCAGGAAGCTTGTTTGGATCGTGTTGTAAAAACAGATCACTGATAGCAATGTATTAATGGGGGATTAACATGACTTTCGCCCTGCTTTCCGTGCACAATAAAGCTTTAATCTAGGCTTCGACAGGGAGGCCGGGCCGCCGGGGCTGGGCCAATGAGGTGCCGCGGTGTCTGTGGCAAATCCCCGCCCATGGGTGTCTCCCGTGGAGGTGGTGGGGGCCGGGCCTGGCAACAGACTACGGTGACAGACGCGCCCCTGGGACTCCACCTGTCAGCCACAAACGCACTAATCGGCAGCCCTCGTATGAGATGAACTCTGTGTCATCTCTCTGTCAAATCTTCATCTTCTCATTCGTCTGACAGACTCCCTCTGCCCACCCCCACCCTCTTCTTATACGTCCCAAACTCCGCCCATTCTCCAGCACCAACACCAGCCCTCCATGACGGCTGCGCCCAAACCACGTTCATTCTTTCATGTAAAAAAAAAAAAAAAAAAAAAAAAAAAAACGGGTTTGTTTTAGCTTTAATACAAAATCTTCCATGCAGCTTCTCCTTAAAACAAACTCCGCTCCCTCCTCCACCCTCCTGCTTCAGCTCTAATGTGACAGAGGTGAGCTTTAATGTGCAGTGGTAATTGGGTAGGAGAGGCAGAGACTGTTTGGGAGGAGGAGGAGGAGGAGGAAGGGTCATGGTCAGGTTTCTCATGGAGGTTATTCTGCATCTGTCTCTTAGCAACAACAGACCGCTCTTTGTACAGTCCTTGAGCTGATTGGTGTGTGTGTGTGTGTGTGTGTGTGTGTGTTTTTTTCCTCCTCAGTGGCTGAAATGTTTTGCGAGGGGGGCTCCTCAGCAGACAGGCTTCCTTCCATATTCACTGCTTTTAACATTTCGTTTCCATGAGCATCAGATGGACGCGCTGAGGCGTGGCAGTCGCCTCACTGGGTGGAAATGTTCACGTTTCAAATGAGGAAAAAAATGACAGAAATTGAATATTGTCAGGGAGGATTTGAGAGCAATGCTCCTTTAAAGATGATTTCCCTGTGAGTATTAATAACCTTTCCAGTCACATGGTTTCATAAATGACATTAAATGACGCGACAGAGCTGCTGGAGTCTGGTGGCTTCGTGCTGCAGCACATCATCCCCTACCAGTCTCATATCTCCCTTCTCTTTAGCTGGTGTAGGGTGAAAGGGCAAGCCGGGGTCAAAGGTCACTGAAGGGAGGCAGGGGGAACCTCTTGAATCACACCATCAGCTGGAAGGCATCTGAGCAGGGAGCCGGGGTGGCATGATGTCAGTCTGACATGTAGAACAGGATTAGAAGGGCAACTGGGGGACAACGGAGAGAAATAAAGGAGGAAGGACAGAACTTGTTCTCTTTTGCCAGCTTTGCACACAGATGGATGTACAGTCAATGTATCCATGACGATGTGTAGAGAGACCATGGAGTTATGGTTTCATTTTCACAATTCACTGAGGATGAAAATAATGGATAAAGACTCTTGAAACGGATTTTACACAGTATTTCCAACATTTAATTGAAGGACAAGAATTTAAAAAAAAAAAAGTCCATTAATTGTTCACTTGCAATTTTTGAACTGTAACTTTTCAATGGACTTTCCGCACAAAATGTGAAACCTTCAATGTTTCAGGTCCGTTAAACGCAGCTTCCACATACTAGGTCTCATTTCAGCTATTTACGTCTTTCTTTTACTTCCCCTGAACATACAGCGGCCATCTGTATCAAATCAATGAACTTTTATCCACTTGTAACATATTTAGTCCTGTTTTCGTGTGCGTGCAGACTTCAGCAGGCTGTAAATCTCCAGGAAGAAGAACTTCATAGGATAAAAGAGTTGGTTGTTTTAGCGTCAGTGTAAGTTAAGGCTGATTAACGGCATTAAATTAAACCACTGTACAGAATATACTGTTGCTCTTTCCTTAATGGGACAAAGTCCAGGGCGGCCGTGCTTCATAAATACAAGCTTCACAATAAGACGCAAAAATGACGACTAAATTAAGAGGTTCCTACAAAATAAAATCCAACACTTATTAATGTTTGATTAAAAACATTCTACTCCGGTAAATATTCTATCAGAGGAGTTCTGGGGATAAAATACCTGAAAGGACGGCGGAGCATTCTCTTATACTGCCACACACACACCCCGGGTCACTGCAGCAATATTAATGAAAAATATACAGTTTATGTAGCCTACATAGGCTTGTTTTTCCTTGTGTTACTTTTTATGAAGATTTTATTTTATTTTTCCTGCATTGGGCTTCGTTGTTAACAGTTAAAGTGTTTGATTGTAAAAGCACACCCGGGTTGTTTTTTTTTCCACTCAGACTTTGCTATCACAAGATAAACTTAAGAAAACACGTCAAACAGTATCTTAAAAATTCTAATATTACAATTGCAAAAAATGATAAGATTAAAAATACGTCATCAAATTTAAAAGAAATTGGAAAAAAAATAGTTTTTTGTATTTCAAACGATTGCGTTGCAGAAGGAGGGATGCATTTCAGCCTTTCAGAACTGGAGTTTTTTCTTTTTCTTTTTCCTATTAATATTAATAATAAATTGATCCTTTAAATAACAGATACAGCAATAACAGGAAGAGTTGTGTAAAACTCTTATATATCCGCTTCTAAAATATATCCACAGCGACTCCAAGTTATTAATTATTAAGAAACTTCCGTTTCAAGTATAGGCTACTAACATTTCAGTCCCAACTCTGCGGATCAACAGTTTACTCAGGAGTCTCTAAGAATTATTACCGTTGTTTTATTATATACGTTTCCTGTTTAACTTATTAAACTCAACCGAAGCAGTGAAACGCATTAAAACAAATGTCAGAAATACAACAGAGGCACAGGTTCGTCATCTATCAACGGGCTTTTCAAAGTAAAGTAAAACGACCGTAAAGCTGCTTTTTCGGTATGCAGGGTAACTTCATGTACAAATGAAAAACTAAAACAATGTTGTTGTTTTTGTTTTGGAGGACTGATCACGATTCTCAGCCTATTTAAGAGAAAAATAAAGGGCGTCGCGTTCTTTTGATTTTCCCCAAACCTCTTTTCTTAGAAAATCTTCTGGATTTATATAATACCCTACTCTAAAACAGTAAAATCACATTTTATAGATATTTTAAACCAACATGAGGACATTGAACTTGTATTTTTGAGAAAGAAAATCAATGAATCCGTTCACAGTCGTTATTCTTGGTTTAAGGCGTGTCACTGAAACGGATTCAAAGGCTGCAGAAGTTATTTCACAACCCCAAAAAACAGCAATCAACACGATTTAAATCACCAACAATCAATAAGTTATTCCTTATTAATTCTATTGAAGCCCTGTTTTTATTGTTCCACCGCACTAAAAGTTTTAAAAGCCAGCGTAAAAAAACAAGATAAATAAAAGCAATTTGATCTGTGCTTACATACAGTTAACACGGAACAGTTGAACAGCCAAACGGTTGAAGGGCTGTGATAATAAAGATAATAGGAAATGCACTTGACGTCATATAATTTCTTCTTCAGTCCCCCGAACCGTTTTTTCCTTCAAACGGGTAGAGTGAAATTCATTTTTATTGTCTTAAACACAGTTTCAGGACCTTTCCAGAAGCGTCCTCATCAATAAATAATTTCAAATCAAATATTATGGGCTTTTATATTCTAGAAAAATTACCCCAAATAATCGTAAACCAGGTTTAATGGATCGCCCCACGAGAAAGGGGATACTTAAATCATCAGATAATATTGAATATTGATCAACTTTTATTTTCAACTTTTTATTTCTGATTACGTTTCCTCTGCCACTTGAGCTGTGAACACCCTGAGAGCTTCCTGTGAACTCGAACATGTAGGTTCAGCAAGTGAGTCCTCACTTGACTCGCTGAATATTAATATTTAAAAAAAAGTCTGAAATGATCCGAGTGGCTGCACACTTTCACTCCTGGAAGCGGATTGGCTGAGTGCACAGCGGGCTGCGTAATGACCGATCCAGCTTCCGCGCCTGAGACGCAGCAGAGGTAGCTCTCTCTTGTTTATTACTCAGGCCGGGGAAAGAAGCCGCACATGAAGCTCAGTTTGAGCAGAGTGGAGCTCACGGACCTCAGCTTGAACTCAAATGCTTTCCCTCCACTAGATCAGCCTCCTTTTGTCATTTTCTTCTCTTTGGACCTGTACGTGTGTGGGAAAATGCTCCATTGTTTTACGTTGGCCCTTTGGCCCAGAACACCCAGGGGCCGTGGAGCACCCAGCTTCATCCTCCTCAGGGTAAACTGTAGTGACAGAGCACTCAGGGGCCCCTCATTAGCTCTCTGTCCACTAAGAAGCAGTTTTAATCCTCTCGTCTTCCTCAATCTGGCACCGTGGACAGATTACAACTCCATTTTCATTCTGCTCTCTCCTCCTATGCAGATTGTTAACCAGCTCTGTGAAAGGACGCAGCACTTAATGGCAGAAAGAGCTGTGAAAGTGTAAAAACTGGTTTAACTTGAGTAAAAACTGTTTGGTTTTTTTGTTGGGTTTTTTTTACATGAGAAAAACATTTAATGCTTTTATTTTGGCATTCTAAAAATGTAGGTTAAACCATATTATATTAAAATTTAAGTATCCTGAAATATCTGGTCAGAATCTGAGGATTTGTGTGTTTTCATTGTTGTTTCTTTTCTCTTTAGACACTTTAAATAGTAATTAAAATACAAAGAATTGATTTATTCTATTAAATGTGAAAATAATAAAACATAACACTGCACTATAAAATCAAAAACCTGATTTAAAATGATCAAATAAATACATTTCATGAGCCAGATCAACAGTTTTTGTTCTGCTTCGGTGTATTTTTTTTTTTTTTTTATATATATAATTGTCAACAGAAGTGGTTGATGAAGCCCAATATACCAGCAGAATAAGGAGAATTGAAATCCATCCCGACGTTCACCTACAGCTGTCACTCTCACTGGAGGCAATTAGTTTGATTAAATTGTCCAATTAGTGGCAGTATTACAGTCACAGACAGGCTCCGGGACACCAGACAGCTCTACTTGGCTCCTCTCTCTCAATTTACATACAAAAAAAGTCTCGTGCCCACACACACACGCGCGCACACACACACACACACACACACACACACACACACACACACACACACACAAACGTAAACACACTTTTCATAAACGGCATAAATAAACCAAATACACTTTATTTATAAATCTTGAGTTATAATTTAATACGGTACCAATATGTTAACCAATATGCTTTCACAGTACATCAGAGTGGTTGTCAAAAAGAAGTAAACACAAATACACACACACGCACACACACACACACACACACACACACACACACACACACACACACACACACACACACACACACACACACACACACACACACACACACACACACACACACACACACACACACACACACACACTCATTTCAGCAATACCCTGCAGTGGTCTGTTGTGCCTTTACGTGGCCTGGGCTCATAAATGCATGAGTAATAAGGGAGGTTGTGTACACTTTATCCCATTAAGAAATTCTAGCAATAAATCAGACCCAGTGCTCTTAAAAATCTCTGAGAAAGTCAGTGTAAAAGTTCTGGAAACATAAATGAATTTGAAGTATTTGGTAATGCATTAATCTCGTAGTGTCATTTCTTTTCTCTGTGAGAACGTTACCTGCCTCGGGGAAAAGGATTTGGACTGTAACCCCTCTGAATATATAAAAATAGCAGATTAATGTACAGCCTTACTCACCAGCAGCAGAATCAGCCGCCTTGCCCATTGTCTCTCAGTTTAAATGAGAAATAACAGAAAAGTTGACAAAATTTACTGATTTCATAAGAAATAAACATAATTTTATGACTATTTAAAGGAGAAATACTTCTTTTTAAATGTTTTTTTTTTTTAAAGGCAAACACAGTATAAATTGAACATTATGGCAAGAGGAAATAAATCTATCTGCCAAACTATCATCTAATTTATTTAAGGGAATATTCATGTAAAAAAGTAGTTTTACCAAACAAATGATTAACAAGTAATGCATTACTTGGTGCAACCTAACACTGACCACGAGAAGTGCAGTTTCCAAATGATTTTTGCTGTTCTCATTCATTGTAAGTCGATGATGAAATCAGAATAAGAACCCAAAACAGAGCGTTAATCTCACCGTTCTGTCTGAATATGAGCAAACAGGCTGAAGTAAGATGATGTTGGGTCTCAAACACTCGTGTTAAATCTTTCTGAAATGTTCTTTTAGTCCAAAGTGCTATGTCTGAAAGGTATGAAAACAACAACAACAACAACAACGACAACAACAATAATGAAAAGAAATATTCAACAGGTCAACACAAGACGATCCCTGCAGTTTTCTCACTGGCTTGGGCAAAAATACGGAATTTTTTTTTTTTTTAAAAAGGATCCAAAACATAATTTACAAGCACGATAAATATACACACAGGTCCAATAAATATTGTTTGTTATCCCAAAAACCATAGACAGTGAGTGGCCGCCACACTGCAAAAAAATGTCCATCATAACCAGTCATCTCGTGTTTCTCTTTGAACAAGTGGAAAATTCTGCCAGTGGGGTGAAATCATTTCAATTCATCAGTGTCGCTCATTTATTTCAGGGACCTTTCTATAAACATAGAATAATAAGGCATATCATTCCTTAAATCACATTTTTACCCTTAAAATGCCTCTAATAATCTCACTCAAGTGGCAGCTTTTTCTTTTCTTTTGTTTGAATCAGAGATTTCACACTCCATCTGAAATGACTTGATTAGAGGTGTGGGACCTTTCCTGACCTACGTAGCACCGCTGCAGCTCTCTCCTCTATTGAATAGGCATGTAAGGCCAGTTGAAGCTGCTGCCAGACAGCAGCATGTCCCTTATCAGAGTTTCAATGGGCGTTTTCCCCACCAGACGGACGAAGAAAAGCTGCTCTATGACAGAGGAAGAAACGGTGCGGAGGGAAGGCAAGCGAAGCAGCAGCTTCCCAAACCTGTTCGGCTGGTTGGGATACTGGCTCCTCACGTACTCCTCTAAAGCGCACTGGGATTTCTCCTGGATACCCTCCACGTGGGCCATGTCCGACAGACCACAAGCATCTGCAGACATAGAGGAGGACACCAAGACAAACAGGCAGGTGAAATCTCAGGTGAAAATACAGAATTTTTCTGGCTGAATAAAACATGTATTGTCTTATAATTGGCAGCTTTCACTGAGTCTGCATGAAATTGCGACAGAATAGTAAAGCAGGCACACCCTCTCTGCACATTATTTAACAATAATTACAAAAGTCAGTCAGACGTGGTCAGGTAATGAAGTGCAATAAAAGAACAGAGGGGTCAAAATTGTAAACAAAAATAGTCAGTGCAGCGTGTGGTGAAAAAAAATACTGCACATTTGATATTATCACTCTGGAGCCATCTGGGTTCAAAGATGGCGCTATTGCTCCCATCAAATAAAAAACGAATGCTGTTTAGGATATCGAAATAAGGAAACAGTACGAATGAGTGTCACTGCACGGCCACAGCACAAACTGCACTACCGGGAGACCTTTGCATTTCCAGAAACAGCAGACCACTGTGTTTGTACTGTAGCGCTGCAGGCCGGACGGCAGCAGGGGTTAAAGCGCGGTTACTGTGTCCCACTTTTAAGACACGTGTTCTGATGTGCTCATGGAGATGAAAATAGATCTACATAGGAGACCTTATTTTAGTTTCTACTCTGCTGCTACTCGTCCTTTTGATCCAGCCATCAAACATCACTCTGACTCTTATTAAAAGGCTGCAGAGTGACTAATACACATTTTGTAATGCAGCGACAACCAAATAATTTAAAGTCTTAAAGTCTTATTTAAAGACAAATACAAAGGTGTGACAAAAAAAAGAAATACTCATATTTTCATTTAGATCTGTCAAAAAAAAAAAAGTAAAAAAAAGAAGCAATTTGTTATTTATCTAATAAATAAATGCAAATCATATTTTAAGTGAATTTAACAGTTTTCTATTTGGGCATAAAATAATAAATAACTTGTCAATGGAATAAAACAGTCTGCTTGATAAAGTCCTTTGCTTATGTCTCTTTCAAGTGAAGCAACAATGAAATAAAATATTAGATGCTGTCAAATGTTAAACGCCCAGCTCTGCTTTCATTTGCATAAACTATTGTATGATTCATACAAAGTATTTAGGAGCTGCAGGGATTCGATGCAGTTTGTAAACCAACCAGAACCCTGAAACTCACTGCCTCTTAAATGCTCTGAAAATAATAATACACTTTATAAACTGTGGCTTTAAGAGCTGACAAGCTGCGCAGGGTCACGTGGGTTCACTGCAGAGCCCAGCCAATAAACACATCATGTAGGCTATATGAAGGGGATTTTTTTCAAAAGAAAACACAACATTAAAAACCATTTCTGATATATTTCCTCATCTTCTCTTGAAAATGATCAAATAGGTTATATTTCTGATCACATTTAAATTATAGAAAAATAAATATTTCAGTATATCACCTCTAAAATGTTTTTTGATGAACTTAATCCCAAAATGTTGATTTTAATTTTTATCTCTTTTTTCCCCCTATTTTTTTATTTCATAAAAATACACAATTAACATACAAAAAAAACCAAAACAGGGTTTTTGTGTTTTCCAACATCTGCTCATATAAAAGTATGTTAAGGGTTTTTAAGCATCTTTTTATATTCCACTATATCAATGTTCAGGACATCATTATTATAAAATTTAAAAAAAATAAATAATTCGGATTAATTTCCCTAAAGACATTTAACATATTTTACGACCTTATATTTTTCCATGTTATGGAGGCTACAATGCAGTCTACTGCAGTAATTTGTGTTTGTTTTTATTGCTATTGTATTCATAAATAAGAATAAATAATACATATTTCTGGAAATCTTTTTTTTTTTTTTCAGTGTCCTAAATTGTACGTTGTTTTTTTTGGTGCTAAATGTCCAGCCTGGTGCGGGAGAGATGGAGAGAGACACCCTACCTGTGGTGAACAGCACAATGGCCTTGATGCAGCTGTACTCCGCCGAATCCACGTGCAGCACCTTGAGCTTCTCCACCTGCTCCTGGAAGACCCGGATGTGGTCCATGAAGGCCACCACCCGGTCCGCGGACATCGGGGACGCGTGGAGGCCCGCGGCGGCCAGCAGCGGGGCCACGTGGACGGGCATGGAGCACTGGGCGGCGTTCAGGACGAACAGTTCGCTCCAGGTGAGGCGCAGAAGGGCCACCTGGTCCGGTACCTGCAGGTCCGGGAAGAAGGGGATGTTGCGGGCCCACTCCACCGCGCTGAAGAGCATCCGCGCCGCCAGCTCGCAGATGTTCTCTATGCCCATGATGTTGTTGCTCTGCAGGCACTGAGAGCCGAACCTGGAGGTCGGGTAGGGCTCGGCCCGCAGCAGGAGGGAGATGTAGCCCGACAGATAGGAGTGGCATTGCAGAGGGTCTCCGTTGGTGAGCGCGAACTGGCCGTGATAAGACTGAGTGGGTAATCTGCCTCTTTGGACAGCTGCAACGAAAAACAGCACAAATGCCACGTCAAGCTGGAAGGCGCTTAAAGCATCGCAGCTGACATTTAAGGAGAAAACAGACATGACAAATGCACGGCGCATCTTTTAAAACAACACGTCAGTTCAAACGCACACACACACACACACACACACACACACACACACCCTCTTTCGGCCATTAGCCATCTCTTCTGCAGCCAGCATCGCTTGTGGTCGGCTGACTCCTCACAAACGGACATGAAATGTCACATTGGGCTCGAAATCTGTTTCTAGGCCACGAGCCACAATGGCGCCCGAGATGATTTGGTCAGAGGCTGTTTGTGTGTCTTTAACGCGTCCTCGTTGTATTTGAAATTGTTTCACTTCAACAGCAAAACTGTCGCAGTTTTGAAATAATGTCCTCTAATGAGAACTACTTCGGAGTAGGCCTGCTGTAACTTTACTTTGATTGCACAGCCGACAAGGCCTGTTGTTGTTGTTGTTATTCTCGGTGTTAGTCATCGGTGGTAACAGCTGCAGGAAACTACTTTAAAGTTGACAATAAAACTGCAATTTTAGAACTTTTAAAATTGCACCGATGTACGGCCGGCAGTAACAGCGGGCTGAAGCAGGCTACTGTCGGGCCTGTCCCACCGTCGGGCACAACGAAGGCAAGTTGACACACACACACACACACACACACACACACACACACACACACACACACACACACACACACACACACATAACCTATCAAAACAAACAAACAAAAAAAAACCGTCACGCGCTCAAAGGCTACAATTTAAACGAAATTAACCAAAAATGTAGCAACGTCGCCGTTAAATCAGAGCACGTGACAATGAAAGCGTCCTCGCGCTGGTCCAGTTTCACAGTGATCGCGCGTGACAGCCGAACAGCGGGAGGGCAGCGACAATAACACAGTAAACATGCTACACGGGGCTAGCCCGGACACTTGTCTCAGGAATACCAACACACCGGCCGAGTAGGCTGCAGGCCTGCGTGATATAAACCTGTATCCGGGACACATCAAAATGAGAACAACCTATATTAAAAAATTAAAAAAAATTAAAAAAAATAGGCGGATTTAATATCTTCTCAATGTCACGGTCTAAACAAAGGAGACGCAAAGTAGGCTACTGTGTCCACAAAGAAGTCCCAAGCTAGGCTATGCAAATGTAGCATGCACAAAATAATAATAAAAAAATAAAATGAATAAAATAAAATAGGACAGACAGTGTGTTCAAGCGGAATAATACGCATGTCCCGTGTGAACCGTGTAGTGCTGGATAATAGCATGTGGTTATACCGATAGCAACAACAGGAGGATGCCAGCCCGTACCTTCCCTCCTCATGCCGACTTTGAGGCATTTCTTGAGGCGACAGTACTGGCACTGGTTGCGGTGGTGCTGGTCTACGGGACAGTTCCTGTTGGCCCTGCAGGTGTAGGACAGGTTCCTCCTGACGCTGCGTTTGAAGAAGCTCTTACATCCTTCACACGTGAACTGTCCGTAGTGCTTTCCGCTGGATTTATCCCCGCACACGATGCACTCGATATGCTGGCTCTGCTGTTTGTCCATGGACGAGGAGGAGGAGGAGGAGGAGGTGCTGTTGTTGTTGTTGTTGTTGTTGGTGGTGGTGGTGTTGGTGTTGGTGGTCGCGGCGGTGGTGCCGGACGGATTGGGCGGCGGTGCTCCCTGGGGCGCTGCTGCTGCTGCTGCCTGGGGTATTTCCAGAGAGGGCGCCGGATTCATGTGTCCCGTCAGCTCTCCGGGCAGAGACAGAGGTGCAACCTGGGACACCGGGGAGGAGAGCGTCCCTTGAGCGTCCCCGACGCCCTCGGTGTTTCTCCACGCTACCATAGCCATATCGACCGTCTCCAAAACTTTGCGCGCCCAACTTTCCTCTTTTTACGCGATAATTAACGCACGCGATTTGTCGGCATGAATCACTGCTACACTTTCAAGGGAACTGCGGCATTGTTTGACAACACTAAATACAAGTGGCAGCGGAATAGAAAACCAATAGAGCTAATAAGGTAACGTGATAAAATGATAACGCGCGACTTTACGGCTGGAGAACGAGCAGTCACCCAGAAACAGCTTCGGCGCGCTGGAAATCCAAAAAGACAGCTTCATTCAAACCGTTAAAATGCACTATAACATCCACAGAGGGAGACACGAAGACAGAGCCAAAATCCACAAGGGGAAGCAGCGGTATCCCAAAACACACAATCGGATCCTTTCTGCACTGTGTCCAGCTTTAAACAGAATGTCGTGCGTGCAGATCCTTCATCAGAGATGGAGACACCGGACCAGGCTTTCCAGACGCTCCCTGCTCTCCCGATCATTCAGAAGTTACATTAAAAAGACAACGGAGAGACAGGGATAGGGAGAGGGAAAGAGAGAGAGGGGGGGGGGAAGAGAGAGAGAGAAAGAAAGAAAGAGAGAGAGAGATGGACGGATGATTTTGATTATGCTTTGCTCCGGGACGGAGGAGGAGAGTGTGGCGTCCGCACGTCACCGGCTGTGACTCGATGACGTGATTTTGAGGCGGAGTTAAGGCGAGGAGAGGATGGTCTGGGAGCAGCGGCAGCGGGTTCAATTAGGTTTGCCGAGTGTGGTGAGATTTCCTCTCTTCACTGTTTTCTTTTTTTGTCTCTGTCTGTCATCCTTTCCTCTCTCGTGTGCGCGTGCGTGCGTGCGTGTGTGTGTGTGTGTGTGTGTGTGTGTGTGCGTGTGCGTGCGCGTGCGTGCGTGTGTGTGTGTGTGTGTGTGTGTGTGTGTGTGTGTGTTGCACTGGCTTGTCAACAATAGTTGCTGCGATTCTGTCAAACCATTGTCTCGGTCTTACTAAACAGAAATATATCCAAGGAGAGCTCACATTTATTTGCACATGAATATTTCTGTCTGCACCGACACTGAAGGGCAGATCTGGATTCTAACTGCAGTTACTTGATGCCACCTAGTGTTGTCAGTAAATTAAACAGAAATGAAGAGGATGTATCCGACATACTTTAAGGAGATAAATCTGGGACATTTTCTGATAAAATGGTCAATTTAAAGGGTTCATTAATTATATATATGGACAATATGTGTAATGCACTAATGTGAACCACTCACTATTTTACCGTTCAGATCATAGGAGACATTAAACTGTGGTCATGTACAAATATTTGTAAATTTTTCATTTTCATTTCATTTCTTCATATTATTACTTACAGTTTGAAGGATTTTATCAAAGTAGAAACCGTCCACTTTAGTCTTTTTTTTATTTCACCCACAGCCCTAGTTCAATTTATAATTTTCCATTGAAATTATTCATTTGCACCTAAAATAACACTGTAATTATCATGAAAACATTGTAGTCACATGACAATGAACACTGAAAATGATCAATCCACATCTATAAGAATCAGCATAGACTGAAAATAGACTGATTTTATCCACCAACAAGAATACACAGAAAATGTCAAAAATAAATATCGGCTGTAATCAATGGCGCACAAACTCTGGTAATGGCAGCGAGATCACAGATGTATTTGTAAGAATATTACTTTTCCTTTTACTTGCTCCTCTGCCCTCTCTGTCTCTGATGTTCATGACTATAACATTTGAATCAGTCCAGCTGCTGTTCGATTGACACACAACACACAGCTGCAACCTACTGAATGTGTGAGAGCAGTTAGATAGTGGGCACCATTTCTATGTGCGTAATGTAGATAAAGGTTTGTCTTGTTGTTTCTGAGCCATCTGCATCAAGATCCGATCTCATTAGTCGTGGCGTGATCGGGTCACAAGTGGTCAAGTACAGGTGCGAACGCACCCTGAACGCATTGATGTCCGATCTGCTCAGGCCACAGGATACGTCCTCAAGATGTCCCGGGCCACATTAGAAGACCGCCTACTCAGCTGACGCCCTCTCAATAAGCAATAAGCATCTCTTGATCCACTTTTCTGTTTTTGTATCTGACCCGGTGCTCCCACGCTTTACCGTCATGGTACAGCAGGTTCGTTCGTTTTTTAATGTTTTTCCCTGCATTCAATTTTTCACCTAAAGATCTCTTCCTGCTCTTTTTTTTTTTGTTACCAGAATAAACCTGCATCATTCTGACGAACACAGCTGAACTGTAAAGCAGAGATTTACCTGCAAACATGCAGCAATAAAGCAGCCGTTAATGATTTAAAACACAGGCTATTTGATGCTTCTTTTTTTTTTCACCACAGCCTCCGTTGGGTTTATCTTTTTCTTTTTGGTTATCTCATGTAATTTACAACACACATCAGACCCACCTTAAGGAGGGCTGCCACCCTCCCCGTAGTTCATTTATCCACAGCAGCAGAACCAATCCTGTCCTGATGGTTTCGGTTGTAAATTACAAAATCACAGAACTTGTGGGGCGGCACGGTGGTGCAGTGGTTAGCATTGTCGCCTCACAGCAAAAAGGTTCCGGGTTCGAATCCGGTCCTGGGCCTTTCTGTGGGGAGTTTGCATGTTCTCCCTGTGCTTGCGTGGGTTCTCTCCGGGTTCTCCGGCTTCCTCCCATCATCCAAGAACATGCACCTCAGGTCAGGTTACCTGGCGCCGCGCTAGTGGCAGCCTGCTGCAGCATCTCCCCCCTGAGAGCCCCCCCTGCTGTAGTGAAGAAATTTCCCCTTGGGGATTAATAAAATAAAAAAAAGAACTTGTTGTGACATTTACAAACTTGAAATACGTCATGAATTTCTGACAGACGGTTCATTAAAATGAGGCTGCATAGATGTCTCGTTTTTTAAAATGCCTCGTCTCGTGTTTCTGTTCGTGTTTTTGTGCTTATTTACTTTTATATTTTCGTCATGTACGTGTTAATTTCTATATAGAGTGAGGCAATGAGATCGGATCACAAGTGATCACTGGAGATGCATGCAGAGATGCCTGATGATGTCAAATGTAAACAGACAGCTTAAAGTTGACCACTTGTGATCCAATCATGCCAGGACTGATCAGGCCAGATTGATAATGGAAGGTGGAAACAGGCTCAATGTTGTAGTGTTCGCTCTTGATGTATTTGACTGTTAAACCAGTCTGTGCATTTATTTTAGATTTAGTGTAGATGAACTGGAATCATTTGGCTGTCCATGGAAACCTTTGATAAAAAGTCATTGCCATGTTAAAATGTCTGTATGGCTCTTTCACTGTTGACTCATGCTCCATGAGTCCCCAGGCTGAGTGTGCTGTCACGTTCTTCCAAACGGCCAGAGCTGCAGTCATCCAGCGAGTGCTCACACACAAAACAAGCTCTGCTCTGCCTATTAACAAAACGCACGGCTATGGTACAATACCAATCAACAGTGGAAGGTCAAGGCTAAAGTGTTTACCGTACTGGATCGCCATGATGCATTCCTGTTTGTTTCACTGTCCCCTCCCCTCCCCTCCCCTGGCTCCGTCTCGTGACAAGCCGAGTTAATATTAATCACCGATTTAGGTGTTTAAAGATGATAAATCCCCCCTGTTTTTTGTGTGATCTGGTGCCCTTTAATGCTTATGACCAGTGGGGAGCTGAAAGCGAGCTAATTGGAGACAAAGTGAAGGAGAGTTAGGCCAGGAGAGACCTGCTGTGTGTGCAAAACCACCAGGACGCGACTGTTTACACCACAGTGGGAGGCATCTCCGGCTCGCTGCTCACAGATCTGCACCATTTTGTTTGTGCTTGATGTGACTTTGCTAAAAAAAAAAAAAAAAAAAAAAAAAAAAAAAGCTTTTTTTAATCCTGAAAATTATAAATAAACTTGGCTACAATTGAGCTAAGATTGAACTAAAAAGTAGTTTTGATGGAACAAAACTAACTTCTGCAGTGGGTATGATGACACGTACGAGGTCAGCGAAAACATTCGTTTTTAGAGGGCTATTAGAATTGCTTACAGGTTCATTATAGCTTTCTGGGAATATGCACTAGTATTCTTACCATTTAGAATAAATTGGTGCGGCATAAGCTCATCAGCGTAATGAGATTAGTGGGTGTGAGTTAAAATACACTGCAGCCCGTCTCAGATGTGACGGATGTCATCTGTCGCAGACCAAGTGAGCGTGCAGATTAAGTGTGTCTCGACCCAAATAAGAACACAGGGAAACATACAATTAAAAATCTGAAAGTTAAATTCACTTACAAATTCGAAGAAAAACTAAAAAAAAGTTGTGCTGCATGTGGTCAGTGAATGGATGATCATCAGGAGCAGCCTCTGATGTTTTTATTTCTGTGCATTTTTAGTTCCAGCACTTTTGTAATTATGATTATAATAAACATAATAATCCATTAATTACAGTGTGTACACACCCACACATTTCCGTGAAGAGACCTTACCAGGCAACATAAGTAAAAACAGTTACACTGTAAAAAAAAATACAAAAAAAACAACAAAGAAACTATATTTTAAGGCATTAAACTCTAAGATTTGTAATTTGAGGTTTGAAGTTTTCTAAAGTTTAGGCTTGAATTGATCTAATTTATAAGTTTAGATCATTTCAAGGCAGAGAAACATCATTTTACATATTACAGGTGTGAACTTAAAGTAACTAGTCTGCAAGCTTAAAATACCTTGTTTACAAATGAGCTAAAAGTTTGTGTCATGTCATCAGCAAACGATTCATTCAAAAGAGCAAATCTTTTTGGGGAACAAACTGAACTGAGTCACTTTTTCAAACGATTCGTTGTCAGTTGAGTTGAGCTGTCAGTCAGCTGCGAGTGAACGTGCAGGGAAACACTCACGGAGGACGTTATTTTCTTGGAGCTAACGATTAATGTAGCGCAAGTTAGCACAAGATCATCAGTGGCACTCTTTACAGGGTTACACTTACAAAGCCTTATGAACACAAACACACGGTTCCCTGTTGTTTTACCAGACTTACCCCGATAAACACAAATTAAAATGACCGGCTGGATCTGTCATAGAGGAGAGTGTAGAGAGCCACAGGTGTTGCTGCAGATACGATGAGAGGAAAACTCCAGTGATTTGTTCACTGGGCGTAGACGGCGAACGCGAGTCCTGAGTGACAGTCAACGGCTCAAACTGCATCAGGTTTAGAAAGATTCAGAGTAATGTCGAACTGTAGATCAGTTTAAAACGTTAAAACTGGCATTCATCTCAGAAAGTCAAAGTCAGCGAGGAAACTTTTAAAATATTAAGAATTTTAAACGTAGGTTGGCATGTTTGTCGAACAGCGCTTCCGGTTATTGAAGCCGGGGATTGTGACATCATTCATCATAAACTGTTCGGCTATGTTTCAGTTCACTGAGCGGGACTGTTCAGTCGGAGCTCCGGTCACAAACAGAGTGATTCAGTGAATGAATATTTTTTTTAAATAAAATGATTGTAGTGATTCAAGACAGTGAAAAGATTATTGTAGTTTTTCAGATACTGCTCATTGTCTTTTTCTATGCGGCCATCATTACTAGTGAGCTGAGAAATAGAGATGTTTATTGTGAGCTTTGTGATTGTTGCATTTGTCAGGCTTCACATTTGAAAGGTACAGGAAGTCTCTGAATCGTAGCTCGCACTTGAATTTTGATCGGAAAGCAGACCAGGTAAAACACACAAGTTTAAGTTCTGGAAACAATCATTGATCAATTTAAAGTTAAAACGGACAAACTTATGTTTATTTACAATAAGTGAAACGTGTATTTGATATACTTTAACATGACATTTCATAGCCCAACGAATAAAGTGGACATTGGGGGAACATTGTTTTTCCTAAATAAATAATGTGGAGTAACAGTTATTTTTTAAAAAAGTTACGTGTTACTTTAAGAATTACAATAACAACTGTACAATAAGTGACACCGTCGCTGGGCGGTGTAGAGAGCCTGTAGATTATCTCCTTGCCGTTGACCTTGGCAGCCACAAAGCTGGGATCTCTTAGGCTGTTAAGCAGGGTCACATCCTGGTGAGAGAGCAACAATAGTTTGTCAGTTAGATTAGCAGCCCCCAGCCGCTGCTTCACCTGCACCTTCTCTCGCCGTCCATTAACCACAGACCGCTGACCTCTGACTCCTTCGGGAGCATTCTTCCTGGAGCGAATTTCATGCTCGGTGGACACATTGTGCTGTAGGTCAGTGTGCAATGATAAACGCATCGCAAACGGTTCTTCCCAGTTATGACCAGATTCATCTTGGCAAAATGTTGGGATCCTCATTAGGACATGTACAAAGTCCTACTTAACCTCTGACCTCATTCAGCCTAAAACTCATTGTCTGGAACAAGATTAACCCACATTGCTGAACAAACAGACAGTATGTACAGTGAAATATACCAGAATATATTAAATAAATCACAAATGTTTCACACTTTGAAATAGACTTTTAGAATGACACAAATGTTTACCCACCTGATGCATGAATGGGCCAAAAATGACTCTGGCTGTCATATTTTTTTTTAAGACGTGTAAGCATTCCTCAACATTTTGGTTTTGATAATCCAAATTTAAATTTGACCTCTTAATTAAGTTCAGCAATTATTCATTTCATTTTATTAAATTCTTATTTCAAGTGGGTCAGAGTGGGTAAAACATAACCAAAATAATAACAATAAATGAAGAGCTGTTTTACATTTCTACTTTTACACTGAGGAAACATTTACGCAAATGAATATTTGTTGTGACTGCCAATTAGCAGCATAGCTAGCTAACATGAGCTTGTCAGCTCATTTACTGTCGATGACTAATGGTAAGCAGCTTAGTAGCTCAGCCAGCTCAATGGAAAGGCAGCGTACCTTGAGCATACCTCAAATATTTTTGAGTTTGATGAGTTGATGATGACTGACAAACATTACAAACTGTACTGGTGGGGAATTCAAATAATTATTATTACCCAAATTAGAGAAATGATTATTTGTGACACACAATCTTGTTCTCATACAGGTCATTTTCGATCCATCTAAGGGTATTTAAACAACCGCCGTGTGTCATTTATGCCTGCGTTTTTTCTCGCCGTATTTGCTGAGCAGCAGTGATACTCTGTAAGTTTGACTGAGGTGGGCTTGGAGAATTTGGTGTCTCCAGGAAGTTTCCTTGCACTTGATCTGTTGATCTGTGGCCACTGCAGGGAGGCGATGCAGGGACGTTGTGATGTATTGGATGTTGCATCGGTTCAGACAGCAGTGTGAAGGCCAGGGGGGATGTGGACAGTCGGAGGCATGTGTGAATGACACAGAAACTCAAAAAAACACGAGTGTGTCTCAGTGCTTTTCAAGGTCAGGTGCCGAACATGAGTGTAATTCAGAGAGACTGTTCTTTTGCATCTGTCCGCACTCAGGAAAAAGTTGTGGGCGGCAGGTTGCATGCGTCGTCTTTGAAAACAGGCATTTTGGAAGTAGAATTGGAAACGGCACAATGGTTTTAATTTGGCATTTAAATGGTGAAATGGTGAGACACTGCAACCACTTTTCTCTGCACCGCCCACTCAGCACGGTGTTGCTTCTACATTTTCACAGCACAAACACAACAAAGAAACAAACCCTCCCTCTCACTCTTCCACCAGAGGACCAAATGTCATTCAAAGCAAAGACACCTCTTTTGTCCTTCACAGCGGCACATTTCCTCAGACTGAGAGGACTGTCCAGTGTTTTGATTGATCATGTATTTGTATCTATTCATAGAGGCCAGATTCATCATTCCAATTTGTCAAGTTGCCGGAGTGCCGAGTTAATTATGTGCAGGAGAGCCGGAGAAAGAGGACAGCCTCCTGTTTAGACTCATCTGAGGTTTCTCTACCTCACCTCGTCTCCAAACGAGCAGCCAGAGCTTCGCTGGGCTACAGGAGCTGCTTGGCACCATGGGTAATTAGTGTGATGAATGCTTTAGCGGAACAAATAGTGGCAGTCGGCTGTCTCGCTCATCGTGTGGCTGTGCTGTCATAGCTGCGGGGCTGTGGGCTCATCAGGGTAATGGATGATTCTGCAACAGGACCATCCTTCAACCAACAGCGCCAACACCGAGCACGAAACAGTGTTTTAACGTATTTTTTTTCTGAGTGAAAACAGCCTGTCTGGTTGTGTTGAAGGCTGGTTATGGATGTCAAGTGCATATTTGGAGGTTACCGACATCCAATAACACTTAAGTCTGGATAAATGTAATAAAAAGTCTATTTTATTGGTCACAGGAATTGCAAGGGAATGGCTTGACACATTATTTGAAATATGTTTTTGTGATTTTTTTTTTTTTTTTTTCCCCCCTTCTACAGGGTCTCTTAGGACTGCATACATGGATATGCAAAGATCCTGATACTAATCCTCTGTGGGATTGTTCTCTGTGCCTCGGCTGTAGAGCCGTCGCTGCTGAAATGATGGATCACATTATTAGATTAGAGGAGAGCAAGGACAGCCTACAACTACATTTGCAATTCACAGCCTCTTTTGTATGTGGACCTTTTCTGCATGAAAGGAATGTGCCTAATTGGGCCGTTGTCTCTGAGTCAGAGATTGTTTTTTAACAATGCGGGGAACCTTGCAATAAATCAGGTCAGCTGTCGAAACCACGTCACAAGAACGAGGCATTAGTCAGATATGCAGAGTGATCCTTTTTGCATACAATGTAAAGAAGAATACATCATCATTTACTGGCACTGAGCCCTAATTCTTCCTACAAATGAAGGGCATATGGTGATTTTTATTTTTTTTCCTGGATGAACCCGGGGGCAGAGGCAGCCATGAAGGTCTGGCTCTTTGTGCTGTCATTTGAGTACCAGCTAATAGCCCGTGCTTACTCTGTGCCTTGACTTTTCAACCCACTGTGACAGTGAATAATATGCTGTATGTAAGGTTGAATTGCCAGCCATGTCATCCATGTAGCGGAAACTGAGTAGGTTGACTGCCACAGACAGGTAATCCATAGCTATATGAGAAAAAAAACACAAGTTCAGTGAATTGTTTCAATGTCAGCCAGACCCAAGGCTAACAGAGCATGAGAGACAGGCGGGGTTGTAGAAAGGTTATTTCTGGGTTCAGGAGGTGAGACTTTGGGGATGTGGATATGTCAGTCCAGCAGAGTCCTCAGGTCAATGTGAAGACAAGTGGAAGACACATTTCTCTGTCAGCACGCAGAGAGCCCGCACGGGTTCAGGCTTTTGTCGTGAAGTCCCAAGTCATTGAGTCAATAGCCAAGGAACATGACACAACCTCTCACAGTCACTCGGCATCAAGCGGAACAGGGAATGGCATGCTTTCCATTTCACTGCACCGTGGCCCCACCAAGACCCCGTCTGCACTCGAGAAACAGGAGAGCTCTCAGCCCAGGCTCTCGGATAAAAGAAACGGCGCAACCTGGCCCTGAACACGTACGTCGCTCCCTCAGAGCAGCGGTACAAGATGATTCATCGGTCAATCCATAACCCCGGCTATTATCTCTACTGGCTGTTGTAGCGCGGCAGGGAGGCCCGTGGATAACCAGAGGGCTTGGATGACAGGAAATTAGATCATGGCAAAGCACAAGCACATTTCGATTAAACTCATGTCAGAATTTATCTTCTTCTGTCAGTGCATTTAGATGGGGAAAGAAAATTCTGCGTTTCACCCTATCAGACTGAGCACTGATCAAATGAATGGGTCTTTATCACGCATGTAATAAAGCAAATTACATTTTATTGTCTGTGCAAAAAAAAAAAGTGAATAAAAATAGTGTATCTTGTATTCTGTTTCATCATCTAATCATCTCCCCAAATGTTTTGCTTGTGACGCTTACAGTTACTCACGACCTCTTTTAAGATTCCTGAGAAGATAAAATGATAAAATGAGCCTGACCAAAATTCACTGCATAAATGTATAGGTCTGGGTAGCCTCCACAAGAAATCGATTCCAGTCGTTGCAGCCTATAGGTGTAGAACAAATTTGTAACTTTTGGAGCAGCCTTTAACCATTTAGCATTGAGCACCATATGCACCAAAACTCTGCAACTACATTTAGGATTTTTATAATCCCAGAAAAAAACCCTGAAACTATGAGAAATAGGCTGGCACAGCCAGGCTAGAAATAAAACGGTAGGAAGATGAGATGAAAAACTGGAAAAATATCTGGAAAAATCTCTCCTCTGCATTTAATTATCTCATGATAAAATGTATCATGCAACCCCTTGTGGGCCTATTGTCCTGGGTGGGAACCAGCGATCTATTGGATGAAACATACACGGGGATGTACAATCATTAGCATGTGGCTACTGATAATTTGCATCTGCGTTCACATGGTTTTATTCATAGCATCGTGGCTCAAGGGATCTGTTTGTTGCAGTTGACTTATTCAGGCAGATTTTTTATTTCAAGACATAGCAGATCAATCGATGAAGGGGCAAGGGGAGCCTTCAGATGCAGTCCAGAGAAGGAAGCTGGTAATGGGTTGAGTGGTGCAGAGGTGTGCAGGCCCAAAGAGGTCTCCAGTTGAACCGAGTGAGCAGGGATCCAAAAGTGAGTGCCAGAAATTGAGGCTGGGCACCAGGCGAGGGAGACGAGGCAGAGATGCTATGACCAGGAGGATATGTAGAATCGAGATCAAAAACACTGAGCGTGTCAGGCTAGAACAGCATTAACCGCAATGCAATTTTAATCTGGCAGTGTCAAGGTGGCAGATCTGAGTATAGCTAGAGGTCTACATTACTGTAATGAGGTGCAGCTGGTGGCTCCGCCCACGACTTGGGCACACCTGCAGACAATCACACAAAGACACAGAGAGAAGGAGAGGGAGGGGGAGCTGCTCTGAGGGAGACCTGTGGCACTGCTGCTTAGATGATGTTCCAGGGGCAGATGCAAAAAAACAACAACATAGGAATATATGTGAAACCCACCAGATTACATGTAAAACTCATCTACTACCGTCCCACATGAAACCCAAATATTTGCCTATGTGGAACCTGTGTGCATTGCCATGTGAAATCTGAATAATTATGTGCCGCACCAAAAAAAAAAAACAAACAAATACGCGATATAGATTAAAAAAAAAAAAAAAAAGAAAAGAAAAAGGAATTAACATGCAATACATGCAATACAAATGTATTGACAAAACCGTCCATAAAAAGGGTAAAAATGTTAAAAAATGTTTTAATTAAGTGGGCAAAAAATAGCTTGACTTTGCCTTTTGTCAAGGCTCTGTCTTCTTTCACTGGCAAATCCCTTTGTTCCTGAGTGGTGTGCTTTCTTAACACAGGTTAAATATTTATAACATTTATCAATATTGTTGAACCTTTATGTTTGTCAGAGCTCATACGTTGTTGTTGATGTGATTATGACATAATGAATGAATAATGATGTTTCAGTGGTGTGAAAATAATAATATCTCACAATGTAAATGAGATGCTATCAAACACAAAGTCTTAGTTTTCTAGTAATAATCAGGCAGAGCAGTTTAGAAACAAAAATAATATATTTAATGTATTTACAATAAACATACAATCATGTAATCTTCTCCAAGAAATATACAGAACATAAAGCTTTTAAATATAAATCCATGTAACTTAAAAGGAAAAAAAAGGGAAAAAAAAAAAAGATCCAAAGAAGCAACATGGCATATCTAAAAATCTTTAGTGATGCTTTGAAAATATAGGTGATATTTTCTTATTTCAATGCCCTTTTCCTTTTCAAAGGTCCCCTGCGAAGAGCCTTGAAATTCACAAATTGAATACCACCCACAACATAAGGAGACACATCACTCTAAAACCCTCACTAACATTGTTAGCACAAGGTTTCACTTAAATCAAAGGCAACATGCTGCCTAAAGGCTCAAAACCGAAGGATTATCTACCTGCATATGAAGAGTTTCCTTCCAAAATAACAGCCATCATTGACAAAAACTGTAAAAAATGGTTAATAGCAACAAAAAGATCAACAAATTATGGCCTTATTTACAGTAAATCTGATCAATGTTGGCAAAAAATGTCTCCTGAAACTAAAGATAATAATGTTTTTGCCCGCAGCTGTCATATTTGGCCGGTAAACTCTTCATATGCCAATACTCCTGTCTATAAAAGTCAACCTGCTGTTGCCACAAAGCAAGGCCATCAAAAGAGAATAATGTGAAAATAGGATGTAAAAAACATTTATGCTCTAAAGTTATTTTCGTCATCACAAGGCAAAACATCTCAAGCACATTTCGGTGCCAAAAGAAACAGTCCTGTTGCCGCAGGTGAAAACAAGGTCACAAGCAAAGTGCTGTCACACTTGCCAGCGCATTGGACAGACCTAGGAATATGTTGGCTTCTTCTTCTTTGCGAGTGTTGAATGTTACAGTGCACAGGTTGATATGGCACAACAAGGGCTCCTCGGCAAAGTCTCAGAGTGGACCTTAACATCCAGGCACAGTTGCAGGACCGCTAGTGGTGAAGTTTGGCTGATTTTCTACAGTCAACCTCGAATACTGTACAATGTCAGGCCGCAGCTCAACATTGGTGCCACTTATTTCAAGCAAAGTGTTGTTTTTATTTGGACCAAAAGCAACAAACAGTTATCAGCTTTGCCACTGATGGAAAGAGAGATAATCTAAATTAGACAATACCTTCACTAGTAGAAAAGTCCTACATATTAACAGTTATTACATCCTAAATAATACTGTTTTCTAGACCAATATACAATATTTTATAGGCATTATGTTTTTGGGACACTTTTGTATGATATGGTGAAAGTAAGTTGAGGGATATCACAGAAAGGCTACATACAGCTGGAGGATCTGCTCCGACCTCCAGCGTGTTGAGACAAAGTTCTCCGCAGGACGTCACAGAACACTTCTATGGTGTCACTTTGGCACTTGTATGGCACTATTATGTACAGAGGAGTCAGCACTATGACACACTGGACGTTACGGATATTGACGACAACGCCGCCTGACGGGGGTTGCTGAGGAGGAGATGGTGGTGGCCAGCTGGTAACGTTACTCATCACCCTCCTCACTGCTCGAAAGCTTTTTTTTTTTTTTTTTTTTTTTTTTAACTGTTTGTACTTCTCAGCGTTAGTTCCAGCTGTCCTGAAGGTCCTGCTAGGAGCCAATCTTCCCATCTAATTTTGAGCTCGGGAACTGTTTCAGGCACTACCTGTTCAGGGCACGAAGATTCTGCTGTTTTGAGGATTGAAATCTCGCTGCGTTGTCTCACTGTTTTCACAGCGACACCAAGCAGACGTGGTCTGGTTTGGTTTGGCATGGCTCTGTGGTGAATGTAGGTCCATTAAGGGTTGAACTGTTTTTTTATTTTCCCCGCTTGATCTAATATTCTCTGCATCATTTATGATGGCAAAGCAGCATCACTGTAGAGTTTAAATCTTATACTATTGGTTCATTGAAGTGCTAAACTAAATTAATACATCGTATGAGTCATTTGGATACAAAATAAACAGCAAGAAATGACTCATGAACCATGAGTGGTGGCACAAACTGAGGAACTGTTCAAAGGATGGTGGCTTTGAGTAGCTTCAAGGAACAGTTTGATATTTGGGGAAATATGCTGCTTTGCTTTCATATCTGTATGCTAAGTATGACGCTACAGTTCGCAGTTTACAGCACAAATAACAGGAGCAGCACAGGAAGCAAAATCCAGTTACCAGCACCTCTAAAGTTAGCTTGTTAGCACTTCTCGTTTGTTTCATTCATACAAAAACTGAAGTGTAAACCTGACGTGTTTTAGTTTTAAGGGGGGTTTCGTGCATTTGTTGGCGGGGTGCAGTGACCCCGAGGCGGAGCAAGGCGACCCCTCAAGGCAAAAACTTGTCGTATTTATGTTTCAGTTTCTGTATGGAGTCAACAAACAAGATATTGCCTGTAAATAACTTGAGATTTGGAGGTGTAAGTAGGCAGATTGTGGACAAAGCCTGGTTGCTGTTGTTGCCCTCTTTGCAGTCTTTATGCTAAGCTAAGCTAACGAGCTTCAACCTTTCTGTACAGTTGTGAGTCATCATCATTCTCTCCTTTAACTCATAGCAAGAAAACAAATACACATATTTCCCAAAATGTTGAATTTCTCCTCTCACTACCGTCTCCAAACCTCAAAGGGATTGTACATTTGGGAAACGAAATTGATGACAGGTGGCTGGATTTTTGATGCAAAACATATTAAATGCTTACAGAGTAAGCCAGGAAAAACACTATATTCTCTACATATATAAACTGGATATGTCAGAAATCAGAATCCCATTGAATTCATTGACAAAAAAACAAAAACAAATCTGTATTTAGACAATCACTTCAGTGTGAGTGATTATGAGTCAGCTGAGGTTTGATAATAAAAAAAAGTTGTCAACATCACAATGCAGTATGCATTATAAAGCTCTTCCATGGTCAGTAATAGAATTTGGAGGCCATTCAAGTTAAATGTGTATTTAACCATTGTGATGGCCAACAAACCACAGAGTCTGTGCAACTTAGTGACATCATACTGAATATATCTTTTTATATTTTCTATGCATGCTTTAGCAGCATGCTCTGAAATGAAATGAAATGATACCTCTGGCTGGACACTGTGCGTCATGCTCTGCTGCATCTGCTGACAGCTAGCCCACCACAATCACTAGGTCTCACTGCGTTGACTTGGTGCTCTACTTAAAAGCCTTTCACACTCTCAGCGTGTGCGCTCATAACGTGAACTTTGCTGCCAATACCGGTGCTCTTGGCGAAGGTCTCCTCCCCCACAGCCTCCACCTGCTTCGGCCCTACTACACGCACGTACCCTGGAGAGTCTCATTTGCTACGTCCCCTGCTTGTTATTTATAAAGTTGCTTTGTGTTCCATGCATCACTGCTGCAGGGGGCGTCCCCCAGAGGAGAATTACACGCCAAGTCAAACTGTATTTCTGCATCTATCTGCCGTCGACATGACTGTTCCTGGCAGAATTATAGTGGCGGTACGATCAAATCGGTGGTTAGAGATACAGCTATGTAACTGAAATGTCACAGGTTTAGTTACTGAATCAGATCATGTGTGTCTTGTCCAATTATTCATGAAAAGGTCACCTCACTCAGTATGTTGCTTTGAGTGATATCATTATATAAACTATAAGACTAAAGTTTTATTTTAATTAGCTCGTGGAAGTTGCACCTAATTCTATAAATGTTGAGTATAAATAAGAAGAACAAACAGTTCTGCGGCTCTGAAATGACAAAATTTGATCTCAGACTTTCATCCAGCATTTAAACTAAAAACTCCACACTATCACACAGTAAAGGGATCATTATTGGCTCAGCGGTCCTCCACTTTCAAGGATGTCCTCCAGAAGAACAATGGGACTTTTAGTCTGAGGGCAATCGTGAAAGAACGCCTTCCTTATTTCTCTAATAACGTGTGAAACATCTTTCACATCGACTCAAACTGAAGACTTTGGTTCCAAAATCGGATGAACCGCCTCTTTAGGTAAAGTGACCTCTACTCTTGCAGATGATCGGTGGCATGTAAATAGAAGAAAATAATCCTTTTCTGTTAAAATATTGCTGTAAACTTCACCTCTCGACCTTTTTTACAACATAAGTGAACATTGTTTTCATTAGAAAATGAAATGATTTTTAAAACCACATTATTTCATTCATTTTCCGCAGCTTACTGGTCGGGTCTCTGGGGTCAAGGTTGTTTTACAGTGGCTTTGAAATTAATTAGGTTTGAATTGAGTGAAAACTTAGAGACGTTTAGGGGGTGTTAGTAACACACAGGTGTCTTAAGAGGCCTTCTGGAGGGTTGTTAGAAGAGTGGTCCAAATTGCACTACATTGTAAAGAAAAGTGGTCACAAAATAAATTATGTAAATATTCTCCATGTTACCTGTCATCCTTTTTGCATCTACTAATGACTGGACCTGAGAAATACTAAAGGAAAATAAATTGTCTGATAAGATCTGGTGTATTAAATCCAAATATAATGTGACTGATTTTAAATGGACTTTTTAGGGGGGACATCTCTTGAATGGTGTTGTTCCTTTTTTTTCTTATTGCTGTTGACCTCAACTCTGCTGTCAATTAAGGGGGAAAAAAACATGCTCAAAATAACTAAAAGAAAATGTAAATACAGATGTTTTTCAGCCAACTTCTGATTGTAGCTGACAGAAATGTGGATGTAGAGCATTTTGGGATTCATCTCTTAATTTTTTTTTTTTGTTCAATATGTCAGATGTTTTGGGTGAGAAGAAGATAAGACCCTTACTGAGGACATTCCTCTGAACAGATACGACACTAAAGAAACATCTCACATCGGGTCAGTTGCACATTAACAGCCCCAGACTGCAGTCCCTTTGAGGATCACCACTATAAAACCGACTCCATGTTGTCGCACATCTCATGGTCCTCCAGGTTGTATATGAACTTTGTCCTGTTGGCTGGATTCTGCGTTATCTCCTTGCCCAAATTGTCCAGAGTCACGTTGGAGGCGAAGAGTTCGGTGGGCGTGAGGTACCCCTCGCTGTTCTTGATGTACTTCCTGTAGTTCTTTCTCAGACACTGCCACGTGGTGGTGTACAGGACGAAGGCGGACGACTTGAGGGCGATGGCAATGCTGACGTACAGGTGCCTGTAGGCCACGTTGTCGTACAGCATGCAGGCGCCCTTCTCGCCGCAGACGGAGCTCCAGAACAGACAGGTGGAGTCGATGCCCATGCCGAAGATCAGGGGGGGAGGGATGAAGCCTGCAGTGGGGGGGGTGGGAGGATTGTGGACAGACAGCAGGTCAGGAGGTCAAAAAGAGTACCAGTTTGAGTTTAAGTTGCAGACAGACTGATGAAGTTCATCTCAAGCAAGGTGAGGAATTGGTCTGACATTTAAATCACAGAGTAAAACTACAGAGGAACAGCCTGTAGCACAAACACAACACAGTGAGACTTAGTGCGCAGTGGGCGCCAATACAAATGAACCGTACCGATATAAAAGCAGAAAAACAGAATAAAAATATATAAATGTTAAGAAAATGTAAAGTTTCGTACCTATCAGTCGTAGGAGCAGGAACAGAACTCCGAGGGCGTACGATTTCAGCTCTGGACTTACAGTTCTGAAAATCAAGAAACAACTGGGGTGAACAATGTGGACTGATAATCTGAATAGAGTGGCTGTCTGTGGTTGAGTAGTGCGAGGAAGACAAAATTGGTAATCAGTCAGGGAAATTTTGCCATTGAAAACAAACACCAGTAAAAACTTCAAAGCTGTGTTCAGGGACAACTCAGATAGTCTTTTTACAATCTAAGTCTGATTTTTTTGGATGATCAAAACCTTTTCTTCACCAGAATATTCCATTACAGATAAAAACACGAGTTTCCTATGTTCCCCACATGGGACACGTGACCACATGAATGATGTGTTTACCACATGTTGCAACATATGATAACATGGGGAAAATATGTTGAACGGTTTTCACATGGGAATCTACAGTACATGGGCTTCACACATTACACCATGAAAATGTTCCAAAACACCATGCTTACCATGGGCAAAATACATGTTTTGCATACATGAAATTCATGTGTTTTTTTTCTGTAAAGGTTTGATTAGATCTGGGAACGTGGTAACATTGTTTCAGCAAAGCCCACAATCAGTGCGGTCATGAACACGTCAATATTTTAGCTTTTTGAATCTTAAACTTTTTTTATCTGGATGTAAAACAGAAATGTTGGCATGATCGCTCATGAACTCTCAATTACGATAACTATAATTTAAGGTTGAACCAGGAAGTTGGTCTATAAACTGTAGCTATGTCTGGTTGTACTAGTATGTTCACACTGGTAAACTGACAAAATAGTTACTCAAAACAGTCAGTATGCATATAAACAAAATTGATTTTGGAGCATGCTGTCGATTATGTCTGTATTTTTCCTCCCCAATGAAATACACATAGGAAATGGGAAGAAATGCACATTGTTGAAAAAGTGCAACTTTATACCACGTAATAGTATGATAGATAGTATGTAGGTGACTTCAATCTAATTTTCATAATGTACCGCTTTAAAAGTTAGCCCAAACTTAAAAAGTATTTTTTTTTACTAATAGTTACTGATAAAACAAGGACAATGTCAGATATCAGACAAACTGTGACTCTGGGAGTATCACTGAAATTCAAACTTCACAGGAAAAAAAAAAAAAGTCTGTCAAATCTGAAAATGGTTTTAGATGCGGCAAAAAAAAAAAAGTTTTAAATTGTTTCAACAGTGAGCTGCTCCTCTTTCTTTGTACACTGCATTGTGGGAAAATAGTCTCCATCAATAGTCCACTAAAAAAAATCCCATTGAGTTTAGGATGAGTTATTATTACCTTAGCAGTTAAGGCCACCAACATTTACTGTAAGTAAGATCAAGAAGTACATTTATACACATTGGCCTTATTGTCTGTTTTGTGCCTTCAATGTTCTTTGTCATTATAGATGACGTAATGTTCCCCTGTGCGTCAATATTTCTCTGAAGAAAAATCCTTCTTCAGACTACTGAAGTGACTCAGACTTCATGAGTTTGCAGTTAATCTGCTTTAAATGCCATCAGCTCCCTCTTGTGGGCCGTCTATGAACAGCCGCGGGTCTCCCCACCTGATGAGGATGATGACGGAGGGCGTCTGGGCCATGGCTCCGATCATGCTGCACACACAGATAACACACAGGAAGGTGAGGAAGGCCTGCTGACAGCCTGGACTTGGACACTTTCCTGGTAACGCCACGGCCTCTTCAGAGGTGCTGGATATACACGTACAGCTGGTCAGGTTCTGACGCAGAGACAAGAGATAGCATCGTCAATATCACACACGTGACTGCAGCACTGCATGTGCGTGTATACATGTATGTTTCCTGTTGTTTACTGACAGCTCTTCAGGGCTCAGGGCGGTCTGAAAACAGCTTGTTTCAGTTAGACTCACTGGTTTGGTGCAGCCAGCGAAGCAGGCTGAGAGGTAGGTGACTCCATTGGAACCACAGACAGGGCTCACTGATGCTGTGTAACAGTTACAGTTATTGATGCATGCTGACTCAGGCTGCTGCCAGGACTGCAGCGTCCTGTGGAGGAGGTCAAAGGTCATGTTAGGATTATACAGCAATCACTGTAAACAGATATAAGACTGGTGGAAAAACAACAGGAAAGCCTTCCTCGGAACAAAAAATTCACGAGAGAACTCGGTATACATCACGAGGTCGCTCTTACTCGTTGCCGTAGGCTACCGTAACCCCGGCGACAGGTCCCGTGTCACAGCCCAAGAAGAGGAAAGAGACGTAGCAGGCAGTGGACACCAGGTTGACCAGCATGGCCATGCGGACGGCACCCAGAGCTGACAGGTTCAGCTTCTTCACCAGGAGCCCCCCGAGGAAGATGCCCAGACAGGCACAGGGGATGGCCGTCATGCCTGGAGACGGAAACACAAGCACGTCCAATGGAAAGATTCTCTACTGCACAAAGACTGTTTTTATGACCTATACAACCGTCCTCTGTGATGATTTAATGGTACAAAAGACAAAATACTTTGTCTCCATTCTGACAAGATAAAAACCCCGCCTACCTAGCAGCTGATTGGCTGAGGAGGTGGTAAGGTTGAACTGCTGCTCCAGGTATTTGCCCAGAAAGGCAGCGAAGCCAGCAACCACAGCGATCTCCATGCAGGCTGCCAGCGTGATGCAGCTGAACACCGGATTGGAGAGAAGGTGCCTGGTTACCCGCGGGATCACTATGGAGACAAGAATGAAGGAAAAAGGGGGGAAAGAAGAAAGACAAACAAGAACAAAAGTATTCGTGTGATTGTTAAATACAAATCGTATTTATTTGTCACTTATTGCAGCCCCTCTCGTCCTCTCTTCCTCTCCTTACCTCTCAGATGCTCACACACCGAGAGTCCACTGTTCATATCAAAGCCATGAATGGCCCCGTTGAGTTTGGAGCCCTGGTACTCCAGGGTCAGCGAAGAAGGCAGCATGGCCTGCTCACTCTCCCCTCCACCGTCCATGTCCTGCTCGCCCAGCGCCTGGGGGAAGCCAAACATGAAGAGGGCCGACAGGAAGAGTAAGGCACCGCAGAGGAGGAAGCCGCCCCACCACGCCCCGATCCAGCGAGGGTCATCTGGGGTGATGTCCAGCTTACCTGGAGGGAGGGTGGGAAAATTCAACACGGTTATAAATGGAGGGGTGGATGGCTAAAAATTAGGTTGCAAATACTTATGTATTACAATAATAAATATATGTTGTCTTTAGGTAATTGTGGTATAATGTGGTAATATTCTTCAATTTTTGTTTTCTTAATTTGCCAACTTACTGGTGTCAATGAAGACAGCATCAACATAGACTTTGGTACAGACAGAACCTAAGATGAAGCCACAGGCCGGGCCAAACACTAATGTGGAAAATAAGATACCTGAAAGACAAAACGAAGGGACAGAATAACTTAATATGTCAGTCAGGTAAAACAGCAACAGCAAAATTTAGCAATATTTTCAAGTTTGCATCATAAAATCAAGCAAAACATAAGGATAAATGAAATCAGTGCATTTCACCACATTTTCAGCAGAGGGCAGTATTGTATCAAGGTTGTAAGGTGTTTTTTTTTAGGACCTTTCATAATATATGAAACATCCTAGCAGAGAGAGCACTTCTCTTGTTAAATTCACTGTATGACTGGGAACCAAAGGTTTGGTATTCAAGCCAAGGGACTTTAAATTTCATCAGATGTCTTCCATGGACAGATTTATTCACCGTCACTGTAATATAGGTTGCACAATGTAATTGATCCAAGACTAGATTATCCTGCAGCATCATAAATAATCAAGCAGGAAATGGGTTCTTAGTGTAAGAGCAGAGGGAAGCCACTGATACCGCAACTCTGATTGACTTTCTCTTGAGTGCAAAAAGCGGCCCAGCTTCAGCCCAGAGGCTGAAAGGTTTCCATAAAGCATCAGACCGCACCGTGTGTGTGTGTGTGTGTGTGTGTGTGTGTGTGTGTGTGTGTGTGTGTGTGTGTGTGTGTGTGTGTGTGTGTGTGTGTGTGTGTGTGTGTGTGTGTGTGTGTGTGTGTGTGTGTGTGTGTGTCAGTTAATCTGTGATCCAAGCTGGTGGTAAGTGGAACAATAGGTGTGAGCTCCACTAGCCTGACTGCTAATAATGGAAGCCAGAGTAGGGAGGTGCAGCTCCCTCCAAACTGAATGAGAGCGCCAGTCAATTTCTGTGCGAGCGATCTAAAGATTAGTCCTGCGGTTATCGTCAGTGATGAATGTGAAGGCGGACTGGTGTTATGAATGCATTTCTTTGCAGGCATAAAAATCTATATCTATACAATATTGTACTTTAAGTACAAAGTAGTAAAAGGTAGAAAAGAAAACTCTCAAACATGCATGAAAGTGGTGAAAAATGTCATCAGTCTCATGTCAGTGGCAGGAGGACAGTTATGTGCAAAACACTTACAAGAAGTTATCTCTGCTAAAGAGGGAAATATTAGCTTCTGGGCAGGAGTGTATTTCATTTTACAGTTATTGATATTTTTTTTTGTGGAGTAAATATTGAAATAGCAAATTTTCTTTGCGGGGTTATTCAAGTATACCATCTTTATCTGCAGGTGCAGATGCTGGCTTGACCAAATATGTTAATAAAAAGCCAGCAATGGAACATGAAACACTAATGTTTTCACATGACTGTACATGAGGCGTGCCTCCAAAGCAAAGACATACATGACCATCAGTGAGTCCCATCAGATTACTAACTTAACATATCATTTCCATTAAGATATGCTGTTCTAACATAACTGACCCTGGCCAATAGGCCACCTCTCTGTCATCTGTGTTCATTTCAGCAGTCACTGATCGAGTCAGGTGATCGAGGAGGTCTGGGGTTACAGCAGCAACGGTTCAACGTCCAACTAATGACTAGCCTTCCTCCTCTGTCTTCCACTGGGGTCAAATCACAGACAAACGCAGGACAACTAATCCATAATGAATGTGATGCAGGGAGGCTGACACACACACACACACACACGCACGCACGCACGCACGCACGCACGCACGCACGCACGCACGCACGCACACACACACACACACACACACACACACACACACGTGGCAGCGAACCAGCAGGAAATGTTGGACTTCAGCCAATCTGATGTAAAACGTCATTGTGGGTACAACCAGCTTTACTGTGTCCCGTTACATGAGACGAAGGTGAGAGCCCGGAGCAGACTTCAAAGAGAAACAGCTGATGACAACAGCAGCAGAAAGTATGATGACAGAGGTGTGTGTTCAGCTCTCTTGTGCCATGAGAAAGGAGGATGGAAAGCTCATGATCCTTTAGCACGGCTGCTAGACAGCCATCAAGAGAACCATTCAGGACTGATGCCAGTCTGCTGTCTGGACTCAACAGTTGGTACATCCGAGGCCATTTCCTTGGAGACGAGGCTGAGGGCTCACGGCAGTGGAAGAATCTGTGTAGTGAGGTACGGAGGCTCTAACCGTACTCTAAAAGGTGCCGAGTGAAAACTATTGATATCACAAGATTTCAGGGTATTTCTGTGATAACAATGTTCTTGACAAAATAATGAAAATATTTTATTATCGTTCAAGACCATAACATCGCAAAATAACCTGAGTTATAGTTTTATGTGTCAGTATAAACAAAGCAGTTTGCCTTCAAATATTATGCACAAACTAACAGATTACTTTGGTTTGTTGTATATATGATTTTTTGTAACTAAACTACTTCCACATGACTAAAGTCGCCCCTTTTTGAGACGAACTCCATCACGATGGAGCCGCTTTCAGCCGTGCTCATAGTTTTTGTTGTGCGCAAGTTAAACATGTAACATGCATCGTGTCGTTACAAAGCGTAGGTATAATGTCATTAAGTCTTATATTGCCATTATCACACTACAAATTTGATTTATAATATACAAAAATGATTAAAAAAAATATTGTACTGTTTTGACTCATATTTTCTTACAGAAAGATTGTGTTTATGTGTCTATGTGAAATTATAATAATGTGCATACATTTTAATTTATAATAGACTCAGCATAGGATCTGGTTGCACAGAATATGAGTTTCAGAAGTAATAAATAAAATAAGACCAATGAATCTAATTTAAAATTCACAAAGATGAAGTCGAAAGCCAGTAAAAAAAAAGTGTAAACACTAATATTACAGAAATGTTTAACATCCTGTGCAAGACAAAAACTCAAAGCAGGAATGCAAAATGAAAAAAAATCAACTTTGAACTTTACTTGAAATTTAAGTTGCTGCGTTGTGATGTCACACATTTTGCAACATCATCCGCTGCCTGACTTATTTGATGACGTGCACACATTCTTAAAAACTTTCTTTAAAATAATGACACCTCTGACACAGGATTGGTTTAACTTTTGATTGCTCATTAGAGGCTGAATGTAAATCTGTCAGGACTTATTGACTTTGCAGTGATTGCAGTTCTGCCTGAGTGTAACCGAGGATGGAAACCTTTCACTGTCTTCAGATGAGCTACAGTGGAGCTGCATATGTCGGAGGATTGATGGCTCTGGTACATGCAATCAGGAGAGTAAGGTACAGCAGGTCTGTCACCACTATAAAACTAGTGTTTCAGAGTGATAATACACAGCTATAGAGATGACCGTCTCTCTTTTCATTACAATTAAAACAATCCAGCAACCAGCTGATTTAAATAATGACCAAGCTTGTGCAGTAAGGAAATTAACATTATTTGTATATTCTATAAAATTTCTTTCGAAATATAAGATACGTTACATCCATTTTGGGAAAAATAACATGAAGTTTATGATGAAATATCTCGACCTCATCCAGTTTACACTACCTACTGTACTGTGGCCTCCAAAAGTAGGTTAACAGTGAAACTGATGTTTTTGCTGTTGAGACAATAGAGATGACTTTAGATTTGATTTTGCCTATTTATGTACAAATAATATATAACTGCATGTATTTATATATGGATATCTAAAAATATATATATTTATACCCATAAGTATGTTAACAGTACAGTGAAATATGAATCTATTGTTAACAGTTTTTCATTTAAATGTCAAATACAAAAATGTATTTCCCTACATATTTTGGAGTGCATTTTATTAATGGCCATTTTGTGTATATTGTGGTACCGACTAAAAAAACTACCCATTTATTTACACAGTGCTCTCAGTCATGTTTGATTATTTTGGAATCAACTCGTTAATTTGAGATTGCACACGGATGAACTGATGCAACAGATGCTGCTGTACTGACACACAAAGGTAATATAAAGTTTTATACCCAGGTATATTTTTTTATCCTTTCTAGGTTTAAAAAAATAGTAGGTATAAAAGGTATAAGAAGATGGTTGGTTGACATGAAAGAGTTAAATCTGCCAAAGCAAAGAGCTCGACCGGCGGCTCTGTTCGATGCTGCGCACTATAAAATATTTCCAGAGACTTCCATTGTTCTTGTGAAAAAACAGCGGACTGATGTTGCTGTGTCTGAGCACTGACAGTGAACGCAGACATCAGAGGAGCTGGAGATCAAGCTCACGTTAATACAGTCTTACTAACAAACACAACAGAGGAAGGTTTATTCCTGCCACATAAGGCTGTCTGCATAATAACTGTGTCACGTGAAACCAGATGAGTGAAGAAAAACTGTAAGAGAAATGTATAATTTTCAGAATTGTTTTTAAAGCACAAACACTTTGGGGAGATAGAGAGCAGGTTGGTCATCGTCTATCTGAGCTGAACATTTGGAGATGGCAGGTAGAGACACTCCACTTATGCAGAGAGCTCGTAGTGGATGTGAGACAGCTCAGCACTATATACTGTATAATATATAGGTCTGCAACATGGCCCGACCTGACAGGCTTGTGCCTGAAATATTAGTATTGACATAACATGTACGAAAAAATATGGTTCCAGTATCCACATCAGTCTATGTACATTAAAAAAAATCTGTTAATAATATTAGACATTATATTAATATACTAACATATCTGTCCATAAGGAAAATCTAAAATTTTCTTTCAAAGTCTTTACCAACATACAATATTATTACAATGTCAGAGTCTGAAAAAAATTGGGATAAATTCACACAAAACAATAAAAAAAAGTGTTGGACCCACATCTCTATATTATAAAAAAAAAAAAAAGTAAATTATATTTATCATATCTTATTTCGGATTTATTTAATTTAGTCAAATGATACATATATTACATTTCATGTAAATTTTATTTCCCAGCAATTTTTACCAAATTCACAGTTTGTTTGTTTTTTACCAAAAAGTATTTATTTGAACACTCCACTCTTATACTACTTATAAAACACTGCAATCGGCCCATAAAATACCAACCACTGAGATAAGACCCCTTAAATCTAATGTGAAGAAATATGAGGAGTGTCCTAAATTGCAACACAGCCCTGATTACACCCGTATTATATACCAGGGCTTCTGTTTAACTGATCACTGATGTACAAACAGGCAGTAAGTGGAGGGAAGCATGGACAGTCTTAAAGATACTGTACAGCAAATTCCAAGATTTGCTTCTCAATACATTACATACGTGTTAAATGAGTTGCTGAAAGCATGTGCAACGTTTGAAAACTTTGTCGCACTGAAATGTAGAGTTAGACCGTTAAACAGTTTCTCATCCTCATCGTCTTCAGCTCAGGTTTTTTCAGGCGAAGGTAAAAGGTAACTTCAGTACGTCACCGAGCTACCGCAGAGCTGGTTTATATAACCTTCTGCATGGCTCCTCCTCTCACACCGTGAAACGCTATAAAAGCCTGGAGCTCATTTGCATAAGAGGTCATCCCACTGGACTTCAGTTCTACTCCTGACGTAGTCAGATTGTTATTGTACATCAGCCAGCTGCTACAGGACGTCTCCCTCCACCCGCAAGGGAATCTTTCCTGGAAGCAAGAACCTCCAAACTAGCGCTGCATCGCTATTTAAATTCCCTACTGATGAAGGAAAAAGAGGTGGATTGATTTTGTGAAGAGTCTCGCTAAAGGAGACTTTAGGATTAACACCAACAGCCGCCTCAACAGGGACCATTTCAGGAAGGATAGTTTCACCAACTTCCACCGGAGACGGACGGAGCTCACGGACGCACCGTTCCTCCTGCAGCGCAGAGCTGAACTGACCATCGTCCTCTCGGCCGTTCACTCTCCAGACACACCGGCACCGTTCACCGCCGCCGGCAGTCCACTACTCAGGGTAAGTTCTGTCCTTGTTATAATTATACTAGATAACTTTTCCACAGTAACTCTGCTATATTTAGTCTGCGGTGCAAACCGCTAACGTGATTTTATTCGGTGTAGAAGAACTTTATTTTCATGAAATGGGAGCTAACGTGCTAATTAGCTTCTATTGAGCTCGTAGCAGAGTTCAGAGGAAAATGCTCCGATAACCGCGGATTGTTTTATGCGTCTCAATAAAGCTCCGATAAGGACTATAATATATGTAACTCTGTATTTTACATGTCAGGGTGATGGTAAACATGGACCAGAGGAGATCTAGTCCTCCCGATTAATGAGGATTGTTGTTTTTGTACTCCGGTGTAACGTTACAATCACCGACCCTCTCGGTTACATGTACCGGTACCGGTCCGGATAAACGAACCCGACTACATGCAGGAGGCTGCAGAGAGCAGGTGGAGGTGGAGATGGAGGAGGAGGAGGAGGAGGATATCAGTGGAAGAGAAAGACTGTCTGCTCAACCTGAGCAGGTTCAAAGTTTGAATTGACGTGATGTAATGAATTGACATGTGATGTAATGAATTAACATGTGATGTAATGAATTGACATGTGATATAATGAATTGACATGTGATGTAATGAATTGATGTGATGTAATGAATTGACATGTGATGTAATGAATTGACATGTGATGTAATGAATTGACATGTGATGTAATGAATTAACATGTGATGTAATGAATTGACATGTGATGTAATGAATTGACATGTGATGTAATGAATTGATGTGATGTAATGAATTGACATGTGATGTAATGAATTGACATGTGATGTAATGAATTAACATTTGATGTAATGAATTGACATGTGATGTAATGAATAGACGTGATGTAATGAATTAACATTTGATGTAATGAATTGACGTGATGTAATGAATTAACATGTGATGTAATGAATTAACATGTGATGTAATGAATTGACATGTGATGTAATGAATAGACGTGATGTAATGAATTGACGTGATGTAATGAATTAACATGTGATGTAATGAATTGACATGTGATGTAATGAATTGACATGTGATGTAATGAATTAACATGTGATGTAATGAATTGACATGTGATGTAATGAATTGACATGTGATGTAATGAATTAACATGTGATGTAATGAATTAACATGTGATGTAATGAATTGACATGTGATATAATGAATTGACATGTGATGTAATGAATTGACATGTAATATAATGAATTGACATGTGATGTAATGCAGCGTTGTTCATGTTGCAGTCGTTACAGAACTAAATCAACTCCTCTCTTATTATCTCCACTATTGTAATGCAGGTGCGTTAGAAGTAGTTGGAGACTCACTGTCTGCTGTCTCTGGTGTCCAGTTTTACTTCCTGTGTTACAGATCAGGGGGACAAGCTGGATTTGATTGCATCTGTATGTTTCACTCATTGGACAAATAAATTCTGATTCTATTCTGTTTTCATAAAGCAGGCTGCTCCGTCCACCAGAGAGACAGAGGACCAGTGGGACATCATGCATAAAGTCACCGAGAGGTTGGATGTCTGACAGACTGCTTAGTGGGGAAAAGAACTGCAGCCACAGGACTGTCATACTGAACACTGAACACCTTCCAGTGAGTGGGCGGAGCCTCAGCTCCTTCAGGACACGCCCCCCCAGTCTCAGAGCAGGGAAAACTGCTGATTTCTCACTATTTCAAACTAATACCTAATTTAACAAACTTGTCTGTGTTTTTTTTTTCATTTAAATTTGGATGGGTAGTTAACAACCCATACGTCTGTGGTGTGATGACCTTAAAACTCATTTTCACTTCTACTTTACAGCATCTTTAACTCCATTATCACAAATACAATAGTACTAAACTGATTTGTAAAACAATTTCAATCTACATTGTAGTCAGTGTTTGTTATAAATATAGTGACCATTGACCTTTGTCTAAAAACTGCAAAGAAAAATGGCACACTCAAAGGGCATGAAAGTCGTACTTAAGCTGATGGTCATCCAATCTAATAATATGTCTTTGTAACGAACAGTAACGAATGCAGCAGAGGCAAGGTCACACTGTGAGGAACAAGGCTCCTCTACCTGCTCACCCTGCCAGCACATGAATAATTTCACACTCAGACTCACATTATGGCATAGTTCAATCGCTGGCTCTTTGTATCTTGGCAAAGGTGCTCCTAAAAGGTGCACATATAAAACAGCCCGGGCCGATCTGAGCGGACAGCGTGTGCTGAGTCAGCGTCCGTTCCTTCCTCTGTTGTCCTACGGTGGAAGAGTAATAACTCCAGTGGAGTAAAAAAAAAAAAAGAAAAAGAAAAATTGCTGCAGTGGACTCCCGACTTGCAGCCTCACACCGCTTCATTAGACGCGTTACAGCGATGAATAGAAGCTAAGATATGAAGAAGAGAGAAGCTGACCCAGCGGCTACAGAGCTGGACTCCACCGGCTTAGAGGCTGCTCTCCCTGTACTTCATGTATTGTAGGTTAGTGCACAGCTCTGCGCTGTAATCTGCTGTATTGTTGTTGCCATTTAGCACTCTGCTGCAGGCGTGAAACACTCCTGTTGTGGTGCGGTTCACGCTGATTTACTGCACGCTTTCACTTGATAATAGGAAGATCTAACTGGGGTGTTCTCATTAGTCACACTTCTCACCGACTGAGCAAACTTTTTTTTAACCCAGTGAGACAAAAATATGATGGTTATCATGACTAACTACGCGCTAATAACAAGGCTGGGGTTTACGGTTTTTATAAGATTGTACTTTGGTACAGAAGAGCTTTGACAAAATGACGAAGTCGGCATCCTGACATGCTGATGTGTAGCATCGACTGAGTTAAACATGTTAGCATGGTTGCCAACTTGTGCAGCTGGGACTGATGGGAATGCACCTTTGGAATTATTTAGTCGTGAACTAAACAATTGCACAAAATAATAGTTTGACCTATCAGATGAAAATTAAGAGGTTTCAAAAGTTGTTACAATCCATCGTGAGGGGAAACATGAACACGTGAAACAAATCCCTTCGTTTTTGAGAGATTTGACTCAGAAACCACAAATGCGAACTTTATTGTGACAATATCAAAATCTGTACAATTCATCCTGAATGTAGTGAACCCTGAGACATATTTTAGTCTGGACCGAGCGGCAACCAAACCCATTGGTTTGTGACTGGATGTTACGAGGCCTCGAGTTTGGGTTTTGGCCGGCGCCATCTTGCTAGTTCGGAGGGGTTTGGAGCCAGAAGTGACCATATTTGGGCGAGCTGAAGGGAAGCGAGTGGTGGATCGGATTCGGTCTGATTAGAAACCCGACGATACTAAGTCCCGCCCACCGATAGCCGTAACATGACTGCACCACAGGCCTGTCAATCAAACAGACCTGCCCTCAAAACCACAACTTTTTGAGGCTTATTTTCGAATTCATTCATTTCAGATGGACCGCCAGAAAACTAATAAGAAGGAGCGACTTTAGATAACAACACCAAAATGACTAGTGAAAAAAACGTGGCTGTGAATTTAATGAACGGGAGTCGAAGGAGCCGGAGCCTTTTTGGAGCCAACCTCTAGTGGCACTCGGTGGTATTGCAGCTTAAGGCTCTTCAGCATCAACCTAATTTTTCAGACCCGGAAGCTACGTCCACTTTTATATACAGTCCCTGGTCCGGACCCCGTGTGGTAGACTAACCAACAGTTTGAAAGCGTCCTCCTTGGAGACACGTCACTTGTGTGGTATAAAATTAATGTGCTTCTGTGAAGCTTTATTTAAAGATGAAAGATAAAATGAGAATGCACAGAAACTGAGTAGAGCTGGAGGCCTTTGAAGAGCCCAGAGTAACGTTACTGTGCAGCACACAAAAGACCAAAGTGTTTACAGTGTAGAACAAGATTTACATCTTCTATTACCGAGATACAAACATTTACACAGCACCACATGCTGAACCCCCATCAGGATGTAAAGCAGAAATTATTTGGGGAACGTTATTGTTAAAAAAAAGAAAAAAAGAAAAACAGCACAGAGCATGAATACGCTAATTAAATAGCTGCTTTTCTGTTAGACCCTCTGTGAGGGATACAATAGATAGGAGGGCTGGTTGCCTTCGCCTGGGGTATCAGTCAAGCAGTGGACAGCAATCAATAATACAATTACAATCTGACTCGGACAGAACAGTCCACCGAGCTAAAGAGCAGCTTTAGTCTTTCTGTAGGAAGCCATTTTCTACTCACATCAGAAATGTATCACAGCTGACCAAAACAAGCCACGAGGTCAAGACTTTAAATATTAGATAGACACGGACACATTGTAATATCAATTGATTAATCCAGCATGCACACACACGCAACATATTGTGCATATACTAAAAATGCAGCCGGTGATGAGTCCTCTGCTCCTGGTTCGATTACCATGACATTTGTGGTCCTCAGATAGCAGCAAAGTTTAGATGTGTCCAGTGAAACACAACAAAGCCTTTACAGAACGGATTGGCCCAAAGTTTTGTACTGATGTTCATGTTTCCCAGAGGTTGAATCTTCATCGGTTTGAGGTTTAAATTTGTCCCCTACTCACCCAGACATTACCATTACTTTGTGTTAATTGCTAATGCGCTAAATGCGGGTGAAGATGTGGCCACAAGAGAGCAGCCTTTCTTTCAATCACCTGGTTTGTTAGAAAGCCTGTGGAGAGCTGCTGCTTAAATGTTTAATCATCTGGTTAGATGTTTGCTAAACTACTCCTAACTGCCTGTCTGTTGGCTGCATTATTCAGGGAGGTTTCTTACAATGGAAATATGCCTTCACACGTCAGGCGTGTCTCACGATGCCACCGCCTTGAGACCAGAGAAAGGAAGCAGCAGAAGGACTGAGCAGCACATCAACATGTCCGAGAACATACCGAGTAAAAACCAGGCTCCGTGCAATTACCAAGCCACAACAGCAGTCACGCTGTAGGAGGTAACCATGGCGATCATCAGTCCTGGGTTGTCAAAAAACGGAGAACGGAGACAGATAACAGAGATGGGAGCCAGCTTGAGCCAGGACATACTGTATAATAGACTTGATAACAAATCAGAGTCAGTATTTAAGTCCATAAAGTAATTCATACACATTTACAAATTGAAAAAACTAGGGGAAAAAAAGCAGGAAACGGTGTTACTTCAGTGGCGAGGGGACATCCTTGGTTACTCAGTTGTTTTTGTCTGTCAGAAATCTGGCCACTATTTGTAGCCTACTATTTGTTCATATTTTTTGCAGTTGATCATTATTTAATGGATTGCCTTCACACCATCATCGGGACAAAGTTTGTCAAATACTTTGGTTTCTGCTCAACCTCGTGCTAAATGTTAGCATTCTGACATGCTAAACTGAGACGGTGCAGACGGTAGACACAACATCTGTCAAAGGACCAGTGTGTAGGATTTAGGAGCTCTATTGGCATCTGTGTAATCCCCTGAATCGCTGTGTCACATCTACGTAAGCAGTGGGGCCTCTTCTGTAACACACAGATCAAACGCACCTTCTATGGGAGTTTCATGGCTTCTGTACACTTGGAAGAGGAGGTGGGGGCGAGGAGTGTTCGGTTGATTGCAATCTGCCACTTCACTGTTAGGTGCCATGAAACCATACACACTGGTCATTTCAGCATGACAATGTCAAGTTCAGACCAGAGAAAAGGAGCTTCGGTGGCCCTTCACAGCTCGACTCCAGCCAGCTGACGGTGTCGCCTGTCGCTCGGCTTGTCCTGTTGCAAGTGGTCAGTTTTACAGCGTAAGGCATGTGATTAATGTTTAGAGAAAACACCAACTTCTCTAAATAATGGAACTGCTCTAGTAGGTAGTAGAAATTGACAAAACCCAGTTTCCAATTCATGGCACAAATCTGCATTAGCCCCCCTGGGTCTTCCATGAATCATGAGAGGCTCCAAATTGTCTACCATCTTGATTTTTCACGTTTTTGATCATTTAATCACTATTTAAAATGCAACTGTTACAAATAAATCAGTATAACTATCTTCATTTATGTTGTGATACGCTACAGATTATGTCCAGCTAGAAAAAAAAGCCAGAGAAGGCGGCAGTTAAAATGGAAATACAGAGTCGCTGCTCTGGAAACGGTACATCATCTCATCTAGTTGATTTGGAGTGAAGTGTCAGGTTTCAGAATATTGCTGCGTGCTTCAAATCATCTCGACAAGAATCTTTGTCCTGAACTGGCCTTCAGCATTGTCTTTGTGAGCATGTTAGTATGTTAGCAGCAGCATTAGGCTAACAGAGCTGACAGCTGTTAGTGTAAGGCTTTAGTTTGAATTTAATCTCAGTGTATAAATATGTAGACCAGGTCGTGTAATATGCATGTTTTTGAAACACTGAAGGAAATTTAAACAAAACAGGAACAACATGCGAACTCTACACAGACAGCATGACCAGACAACAGTGATGATCACTGAACTGAGCTGCCCAGCTGATGGATGTGCTGTATGAGAAATGTCCCCCCCCCCCTCCTATACTGCTTTCGTTCTTTTGAATCAGCAATAAATTTGGCATTTTAGAATGCATTGTCACATCAAAATAAGAGACTGTAGGATTAATAAATCATATTTAGTTAAGTGGAGGGAATTCCTTTACATTTTATAAACAGGAAAGAAATATGAAGTGCAACATGCAACACCGGACATCTGGTATGAGTTGGCTTCTCGCCAAGCGGGGGGGTGGCCTGTTGGCTGCTTTGCTCGCCTGGTTTGCTCTCCCTTTCCTCCATCCTCTGTCCATCCCTTCCTCCCTCCTCTCCACCCTGAGTGCTGCTGGCAGAGACTGTGCAGATCAAAGCGTGCACAGAACAAACCGCAGGCCTCCTCGCCATGCAAAGATGTCTGCACTGAAACTCAGGCCTCGGACAGCGCAACTAGCCAAGGAGCCTGTGAGGAGGGGCAACTGGCCACATGGTAGTCAAACACTAACCGTGCATGATTAGTTGTTAACACCTCTGTTTATCTTTTAAAAGTTTAGTATGATAATGATTTACGAGCATGAGAAAATAACTGAACTTTATATCCTGCTGGAAAATTTCACAATTTTCCCCAAATTCTGTTTTAAAGACGCACTCAATGTGGAAATTCAGGACTGATAAGAATGACCAATAGTTAATCGGTAATTGCTGACCAATAATTACCAATAACCGATAACATTATTTTTTCATTTGCAAAAATTGAAAGTGGACAATTATTGAAACCTTTTAACACTTTTACAGACATCCTTCATCAAAAATGCATCTTTTTCTCTCTTGTTATGATAACGGCTGTAGTGCAATTCATATTAATGTGAGAAAAACCTTTGAATGGGTGGACAGCCTCCACATTAGACATGACATTAAGCTATACAACACAACTTAACACAACTATTTCAGCTTTGCCCACCCACCTGTTTAAGTAGAGAAGAGCATAGCTTTAATCTCCTGGAGGGGTAATTTGACCCACAGTCAGCAGTCAATAAGAGTAAAAATACATGCAATATGTACATGAAGACATGAATAAACACTAACACACAACAGCAACAATGCTGTTGTTGTCACTGTCACTCCATAACATATCACAACCACAGCAAATAACAGGTCGAATCACATCTGTTTAAAAAGTTAATATCTCAGCCCTGATGGAAGCACATTAAACTCACTGAAGATGCAGAGACTCCAGTTAGATGAGGTGAGCTTTCCGCATGGCTCTGACTCAATTATAAGGTTCACTGTTGCATTAAACTCACAGGACACGTCAGTCTGACCTGCTAAAAAAAAAAGCATCTGCCTTCAATATTGTACTATGAACGGTGTCCAGTCACAGTCACAGAAGAACCACAGTTCACATAAGAAAATCATATTTGATTCTTGGCTGAAATTATTATTTTTTTTTACATTTATATTCCTTATTTTAGTCATGATCGATGTGTCTCTCCCTTTATTTCTCTCTTCGGTGTGTCTCACTCTCTCCATCTGCCCAGATGGAGCTCTGCTACCAGCAGGTCGCTGAGCGGTGAGAAGCACAGAAATGGCACATAGCTTCAGCGACTGTCTCTGAACTGTTGCCTTGGCAATTTTGGTGGACAGGCTGTAATGCGTGTTATGTTGACCTCTTGGCTGTTGCTGTAACTATAACCACAAACCTTTGCTGCTGGCCTGTGAACATTTGCTGAAGTTGGGAATAAAGACCCACAATTTCCATCTCAACCATGACAACACAGAAATTAGTGGTCAGTAATTCTCTGTTCACAGAACTGTTTCTCTAACCTTTAAAAGACAAGTTAATTTTGATATTGCACCTACCAGTGTCCCAAAAATGTAATTTGCATAAATAAGCCACTTACAGCAACACTGTAATGTGCTGCTGATCTCCTGGGACTTTTAGGCACGACAGTCTCTAGAGTACTCTGAGCGGTGCAAAAAAAAACCTTAAAGTTGGCTGCACTTCTGATGATGAAAGTGTCGTATAGATGAGAGAGGTTAGGGGTAAAGGGCCACACTGGTTGGAGCTGAGGAGAAGGCTACAAGGTGACTGAAATCTGATGCTGCAGTGGGCACAGACTCACCAAAACTGGACAGTTGAAGACTGTAAAAAAAAAACATAGCCTGGTATAATTCTCGATTTCTTCCATGGTCAGAATTTGGTGTCAACAGCATGAATCCATGGACCCAACCTGTCTTGGTTAAACAGTCCAGGCTGTTTGGATTTTCTTGGCATAATTTGGGCCCCATAATATCAATCAATCCCAATGGCACTTTGGTTCTTTCAACATGTGTTGAAATCCTGCCAGTTTCTCGCCCACTACAACACAATGGCCGCTCCCCACCGCCCCTACTCACCGATTCGGCTTCCTGCGTCGTCTCCGTTTTCCCAAAATTTTAGTCAACATTTAATGTTCTCTCTGTGATCTAGTTTTAGGTCCATGGTGAAATATATGTGCAGAAACCAGTTGTCACAAAAATGCATGTAACTCAGATGCTGATGTCGATCGAACGACGTGACTTGGAATACTTGAACGCAAAAGTTATTGTTTCCACCAGCTCCATGCGCATTAATGTGCTCTACTCCCTTCATGCACAACAGAAACAATCCAAACTTTTTGATCGACCCTCCAATTATGAGAGGACTGAGTAGTTGGTGTGTGAACCTGCTGACATACAGTTTAAACATTTTTAAGGACAAAGACACCAGTAATCTGATCTATGATCAGATCACAGATATATTCATTATATACTTCTTTGGGTTGACATAATAGGATACATTGGTCCTGCAAGAATTGTTTTTGACCTGCTCCTCCACCACCTGCTGCTAATACTCCCGCCAACAACTTGCTTCAGCTTCCAACCACATTACTTTTTTTTTTAAAGCATCCACCATTCACCATTTGTCTAACAAATCATGACTAATTATGACTTTGTGGAGATTACGTCTGGGATAATACCCAACAAGTTGTACGTTCAGTGATTGCAATAGATGACGCAGAGGTTAAGAACCGCCGACGCAAAGTGGAGTCTTCGCTGTCTTTCTCTCACTGCCTAACTCTTTAGGGACTCTGTGATTTCACATCTCTAGTTTCTTTTCTTTTGAACCTTCAGATTCACACAATTATGATACACATTTAAATTTAGATTTACTATTTATTCTGTTTCTTGGGCTGTTGTTAGTGGTTACACAAATAAGCAAAGGATATTGCTGGCTTTACCTGAGCAACTGCTTGATACTGGTCCATCAATTTGCAACAACAAACAAATACTTTCATCATAATTGTTAGGTTAAATTGCTTGCCTACTATAAATTAATCCACACCTTCCAACCAAGCACAATCCATCATTTTCATGATTTCAGTTCAGTATTAGCAAGCAGTAAGTAGCGTTGACGTCACCCATTTATTTGCAAACTGCCATTTTTGAGCCTCAAATTCGGTATTTTGACCGTCGCCATCTTGTTTTTTTGGAGCAAAAAGAGACCATATTTGGATGAGCTGGGGAGGAGCAAGCGATAGATCTGAATCGATCTGACTGTGGACACAAGGAGCACTGCACCATCCCACCTGACCGACTACACCCCAGACTTGTCAATCAAAGCAGGTACACTCCAAAATATGCAGCTGTTTGAGGCCTAATATTTAATTAATCATAGAATTATTTTCAGAAGGACCACCAGAAGATTGATCAGGTGTGAATTTAGCAAATGGCACCATAATGACTTGTGGGAAAAAAATAATTATTGCCTTTATCTCTTTTGTTTAAACAAAAAGAAATGTAAATATGAAAAGATGTGTTTTTACGGGAAGTTACGTGCTGCTAGGCTCCCACCTCTTTCCAAACTGCTGCCTCAATCATTTAGTTAGTTTGTGTTAATGTGTGACTTTTACAGTGGTTTAGCAAGTTAGTTTGGATCTAAACTAACACCAAAGTCACACAATAACACAAACAAATTAACCGATTGAGACGGCGGTATACCAGCAATTGCTGTGTTGCGCAAGGTAAAATTATAGTTTTTGTCTCTAGAGTCTGGTGGCTTTGAAGAAGGACCATAATGGCTCCACTTCTCCATCGGAAAGGGCAGTCGGACAGCAAAGTAAAAGGTATTCTAAATATAATGTACACATATTGATGTTTTAACTATCCCTTTAAGGATTCTGTTAGATTTTTCATGCACTGAGCATTTCTAAAACTGGCTATCCAAAAACATCCATGACAATCACCTCCTATGTTTTACCTGTACAGTACATCCATGTGACTCACCTATATACAGTGAGGAGTCCTTCCTGTGGACATGGTCATCGATGTAGGACACTCCCAGAGGCTGCACAGGTGTGGCCCCGATGCCCAGCAGAACCTGGGCTCCGATCAGCAGAAGGTACATCATGTTGGTGTTGGCTCGGTTGCCACATTTAAACCCAGAGTCTCGGTTTTCTGACCTAGTGTTGTTGGAGCAGACGTCCCTGCCGTCCTCAGCGTGCCACGAGTCCCCGGCCTCGTATTCGTACTGATGAGTCAGGAACTCCGGCAGAGCGGATAGCAACGCCCCCAAAGCCATGACGATCCCGCCGCAGCCGATCAGGCGTGGCCGGTGGGCCTTGGCGCCGAAGTAGCTGACGAACAGGATGAGAGCCAGGTTGCCGATTTCGAAGCTGCTGGCGATGACGCCCACATCGGCACTCTGGAGGTTGAAGCGTCTCTCCAGAGTGGTCAGAACGCTCACCTGGCAGAAAAGGAGAGACAAGGAGGCAGACGAAGAACAAATGTTACAACTAGCAGCCGATAACGTCACAGCAACCCTCTACGTGTTAAAGGCGGGTTTAGACTGGATTTCAGATCATTTCTGAGCTATATCATTTCTGGGCTTGGTGTCATGGGAGTATACAGTTTTTATATACTCCATCCCATTCAAATGTTTGTGTAATAATAAACAACAATAAGAGCATTTAGCTTCATGTGTTTTACAGTAGAATCTGGAAACCCAGCCATCTGCCACTCCCTCATAGCTCAGTGACCTGTTGACGGCACACAGTTGCCGAGATCCTCTGCAGAGTGGACTGTTTCCAACATTTTCATCCTCATACTCCTCCACCGTCCTCCCAAAAACAACCCTGAGGCAAGTCTGATGCCAACTTGAGAGAAGGAGATATGTGCATGTGTGTGGCTTGAGGCAAGAAACCTCATGCCGCTGTTCTAATTACGCACAAAACCACCGTAGCAGCTGAATCCTGGGTGTGTAAGTGATGAACTGGCTCCCTGTGTGCTGAATCATCTACAGGACTGAGGGTAAATGGCTGGTCAGAAGTTATTTTAAACTTGTATTAATCATTCATCAAGAGCAAAGGGTAAAGCAGAAACCCAACGACTTCTTAAAGCATTTCCAGATAAAAAAAAAAAAAAAAAAAGAGGATTTCTTCATGCACACCAACGAGGGGAACTCAGTTGATCATGGAAAATCTTTCATCCTTCTGCTGTGTTGTTTATCCTGTTTGTCCTGTCACACCAAACTCCATTGAAAAATCTGACAATTTTTTTTGTTGCCTTGTTTATTACCTAGTAGGGCTGCAACTCGTGATCATTTTAGTTTTTGATTAATCAATATCATGTAAAAATGCCCGTTAAAATTTCTAAAAGATGTGGACTATCACAGCAAAGATAAACTTCAAATCCTCATGAAGAAATTGGAAGTCATGTTTGGTATTTCTGCTAGAAATTGCATTATCAAAACAACTGATAACTAACAGATTCTGTCAATCAACTAATTAATCAATCGAAAAATAGTTTCAGCTTTTCCGGCATAGAAAAAGACTGGAGACCATTTCTGATATTTAAGAGAGAAAGATTTACCTTAATCTTACTTCAACTTGCCTTTTAAAAGGTATCCTGATAAAAAGACGACTGCTAGCACAGGTTGTGAAAAAGCTATGGATTGTATGTATGCTAGTAGGTTACCATGCCAGTACAGCATGTCCTGTGCGCAGCATGTGGTGCTGTACTGGAACTGTCCTTGGAGAAACACCACTGGAGGTGTCTGAACAGCCCTCCATAAAACTAACCATCTTTCAAAATAAGATGAACAAGCTGTAATTCACTTCTAAAATAGTAAGATGAAAGTTAAGAGGTCAATTATTTCAACTGTGGAACACTAACCTAGTTCTGTAACCAGATGATGGGAGGCAGACAAGAGGTTACACAAGCATGTCTCAATACTAGTTTAAATCATTTTACATTTACTGAACGCTCAACTTATAAAAAGAAAGAGTCATAGAGTATAAATTGGGAGTAAATATGACAGAGGTCAGTGGGTCCAGATGACGGGGCTCAGATTTACTCAGTGGTCCTTTGAGATTTATGTATTGCCTCATACAGCACGCAAAGAGAACAGACACTTTGCACCTTTTATATTACAGATGAAGCCATTTTAGTCCAATTCAGTCCAATGTTTACAGACAAAAGAAAGGTGTTGTGTCACTGAGCAAAAGAAAAAACAAAAGAAATGCAAAATGTGAATCAGGAAAGCAGCTGAAAACTAAAGAAATAGAGAATAAAAGGGATGATAAACAGTATTTTAAGAGAGCGTAGGCACGGCTTTTATGGTGCTTTTATCTGCAGAGGGATTTGCTAAATGTGCAGTTTTTGGTTTGGAAGTTTCCCTTCAGTCTTCAAAAAAATAAAAAAGAAAGGACTTTAAAATGTCTGACTGTTGCCAAACACATTAAAACCAACTCAGTGGCGTATCTGCCAAGCTGCAGAGTCAAACAAACATCATGGAAGAGCATTTCCTTACAGATTTTTTTCAAAACAAGCCCTTATTTCAAACCAGCAATCAAAAGGTATATAATCAGGGTCAAGCCACTGACCTTTGACCTTGCCGCTTTCAAAATGACTTCCCTGTGTTGAATTGACAAAGCTCATAGAAGCATTTCTCATTATCCACACGTTTCGTGGTATATTTAGAAGACAGGTGTAAAGACACTGCGTCCCTGAGCTCATTAAAAATAACTTCCAGCCCCATCCTATTATGAACCTTACAGTTATTTATAGTATCAGGCCTGTGCTGACACATATCAGGGGAATTGGCTCAGATCAGACAAACAAACCTGATTACAATTGCATCTTTCTTCTTTTATAGAGATTTAGAGTAAGTGGTTGTGAGCCAACTATAGGTAGATGTTGTAACTGCTGGGGTTGAGGATTTGGCTTCACCACAAAGAGAAAATAATTGCAAAAGCCACAAAAAGCAGTTTCAAATGCATTCATTTTAACCTCTGCATCAATGATTCTGTTGGCATTTTATTTTGTTTTCATTAATTTTAATTTTACCATTCTGTTTTCTGCTTATCTTTCATGCAGTGGAAAAAAAACACAGCACATCATTTTAAAATAAGTGTCACAGGAAGAAGGAGTTTATATATATATATATATACACACACACAAAAAAAATCTCTTGTCTCTTGTGGAGATCACGTCATCTCTTAGGCCTGTATCCTCCCGTGTCAAAGGCCTCCTGCATTATTGAGGCATATGGGTGCAGAGAGTGCAGCAGAGCCGGCAGGTTGGATGGACCTCCTGACCACTGTTTCGTAACCCGCTCTCCATCAGACCATCCATCTAACGTGTAGCGAATTTCCCAAACAACGTGGAGCCTACGGCCGCTGTGACGCGCTTTGTGTCATGCAGATGGCGCATAGGCCTTGATGGATAATACGCAGCAAGTCATCAATCACTGAAAGCACCGCGTCCCGTGCTTACTGGAGGATGTGATTATACTAATGTGATCAGAATAATGTGACTATTAACCGCATCAGCTGAAGCGCCGCATCGTTACTCATTGTCTGCCTGTGCCGGTCTGAAGGGCGCTGCGTTAACCCGATCATACCTGAGAAACACAGAGTTACGACGCTCCGTCAGATCAACGCGGTGCCCGTGAAACTCACCAGATAGGCGCCCACGGTGCCCTGTGCCAGCATGAGCGCACATTCCGACACCAGGAAGATCTTAATGTTGGAAAAACACGAGGTTTTCTTCTGGTTGTCATCCTGCTCCGGGTCGTCGGTGCTGCTCGGCTCGGTGCAGATCTGGTTTTTAACCTGCATCCTTCGGCTCAGGCTCCGGTCGGGTTGGACGGCATGAAACTGAACGGGTCCGGTCCGGCGGAAAGCATCTGGTTATGATGATGACGAGCTGCACTGCAGGAGAAGTGCGAATCTCGTGTCAATAGCCCGTCTAGGCTGGAATATACAGCAAGAAATGCTGCTGTCCACTCAGCATTACGCGCAGTCCGTCAGCGACCTCTCTTCACCGCCTGTCCAGCCAGTGCGAATCGGCTACATCATATTTAAATACGTAGGCTACGCATGTATATGTATGACGGCTTCTAATACCCGACGTAGAACTACAGGACGCCGTTTCACCACATCCGGGATGTTAGCCTATCTCCACCCAGCGCCGGTGCCGACTGGTTTTGGTTTCCGATCCCGGTTCCGAGCTGCAGCTCTGCGTCCTGTAAAGCGCTGTATGATGCTCCTCCCATATATCGACCAAAGCACAACGAGAGCTGTTACCTCACTGTCTCCCCCCTCTCTGTCTCTCTGAGTTCCTCCCCCTCTGTTTCAACGCGCTTCCTTAGATAATCCTGTACCTGCGCAGACTTTCAGTTTATTAATTATTTCATCAGAACAGGAGCAGCAGCAGTGTTAGTTGTGTAGTTATACATATCCACACAGTGACAAATCTGGGCGTGCATCACTGCTGGTCATTAACCAAGAATCTTGTGCTGCAGATAAATACTGCAACACAAGCACAACCGCCTGTGAAACGGATTTCCATATTCAAAAACCATCATACATGGTCCTTGTGGGATTTATCCAATGGGGCAGAGCGCCTAGTGGCCCTCAGGCCAGAACACGTGCTCACACTTGCTTCCTCACAATAATTCAGCCTTATTTTGGACAGATATGCTTTTTTTTTTTTTTTTTTAACTCTCCTTCACCTCTGGTGAGGTCCATTCAAGCCTTTCTGATATCGAGTAGTCAGACATGACCGGCAATGCTGTTAAAGCCCGTTTTGTCACTTAGCAGTGGAGTGACTGTCAATTTAGACTTTATTGACAGCAACCATTCATTCACATAAAAGTGGCAGACTCATGTAAACTTTTGTCCAATATGTCATGGAAGATCAAACAGAGAGAAAAGTGGACGAATGGAAGGTGATGCACAGAGAGGTTTTATTAAACACTGTATGTATTAAACAAAGTAGGAAAAATGACCTTAGATTGTTTCCCTCTATTGTGCATTGCTGCTCTCATAACTGACCCATCACCATTGATTGGATTCTCTCTCTGTTTTTGTGTTACAAATGTAATTTTTGCAGACAACATTTCTAAATGTCTGGAATGAGCTGAATGAGCCATTTTATGATTAGTACATTGTCTATGGTTCACCATATTTTAATGTGCAAGAGTGCAGCTCTGGATCATCTCAAACTTCAGCCACTGATTGCTAATAACTTTGCCGCAGGCTTTACTTTCCGATACATACGCAGGTTATTTAGCAACGCTGACAGACTCTAAGGAGCAGTGGCAAAATAACACAAAAGAGGTTCCTGTATGTGTTGGAGATTTGTCCTCAAACTACATAGTAAAAGGTAAAACAAACTAAAATTCAAACAGCCACGAAGGCACCGAGGAACTAATACATAAGAAAAATAAGTTAATTGTCCAGGAAAGCATAACACTTCATTTTATCATTTCAACAAGCAAACAAACAAATAATGGTGGCGCTTGCTGCCTCTCTTGCCTTGCTAACAAAACGTAAACCCTTCCTGGTGAGACTGCCCCTATGTGCCTAAGCTGCCCCGTACCTTCAAAATAAATGTCTTAACAACAACTCAATTCACTAAAATAATGACACTAATACTGTAGTTAATCAAATCCAGCCATATTCTTCAAACTAAACAGCAACAGAACAAATTATTATTATTAACTCCACAAAAACACTAAATAGTTAAAACTATACTTTGCACAGGGTTATAATTTTGCTTTGTTTTATTGTTTATGTTTTCTTTAATTCAAGAGTGTGGCACTTGGACTAACCATCGGGTCCCTTATTCCAACAATGGGGCCGTTGAGGAGTGTCTCTATGCCAAACATGAAGCGTGTAAGTGTCTTATTAGGCTGCTAACATTTCTTAGGTCCAGGCTCAAAGAATTAGACTTGTGTTAAAGTATTATTGTAACAGCAGTTTTAGCTGAGCTAATCTGACTTCATGCGTGGCTGAATTGTACTTTGACGGCTCAGCATGGTTAAAAATTCAAAACGTGCAACACAAGAAATCTATTACACATGTCAGTGTGTTGTACTGATGTAGATGCTTTCCATGAAAATGTTCTCTATGAAGTACTATTGTATCAGTGTTGACAAATGGTTAGGGACCATATTTATTTTATGACTTTAAATGTGCACTTAAAGGATTAAACTGCTGTAATGTGACACTTAAGGTGGTGTGATCTTCTTCCTCGTGTCAACTTAATGATGAGAAGGTGGTGTGTGTCTTGTTGAATTGTTACAATAAACTTAATAGCTGTTAAGAGAACTGAAATTGAGACCGCTGTAACCATTCAACCAAAAGGTAACAACCTGGTGAATAACTAGTAGTGCTAGTGTAGTGCAACCTATCCAACGAGCAGTCAGACAGACATAATGCAACTCTCCATTGTGCTATTTAACCTTCGTGTTGTCCTTGTATCAAAATGACCCGCAGTTGTGTTCAACCAAGTTCTATTTTATTTTCATATTTTTTTGTGATCATTGGTGACAAGGAGCTGCGAGGGTTTCTTTAAAGAATGATGACCAATGATCCCAAAAAATATAAAAATATAGAAATAAAATAGAACTTGGCTGAACACAGCTGCGGGTCATTTTGACCCGAGGACAACACGAGGGTTAAAGTTAATGCCTCCCGGAAATCTGGTACGGATGTGATGGTTGAATCAGACCACCAGCACCTCCAAAGTGGCTCCTGTGTGTAGTAGTCCCTTCAGTTGTGTGGTGATCTTGAGCTTTATGCTTAATACTGGTGTTTTTTTAAATGTATTTATAAAGCTTTTTTTTTTTTTACCAGGTATAAAATGTTAATATTCACTTTAAGCACCAATTTAAAGTCTAGTTGTAGAGATCTGAATGATGACGTTTATCCTTCCTGACATTTGCCATACAGCAGAAATTAAAGTGACAGCACAGAGATACAGAGACAGCAGGAAAAAAAACACCAGGTGGGCATCCTCTATTATAACCATGAAATAAGAGAGCACTGAGTGCCAAGGTCACTTACCACTCAGCCTGCAGCTTTTGGCTCACAATATTCCTCGGACAATTCAGATTCTCTATCAGGACCAATTCAATAGCATCTGAAGCAGCACAATCTATCAGGCAAACTGTGGACTCAGCAGGGAGAGCATCCATTTCTCATGGAGTCACTCAGAGTACCCGGGGTGATTTAAGATCACCCACAGTGGCTGCTGATGCAGTGCAAGCCTACTGAAGACATTATTTTAGGATGCCTCTTAATCACAAGGTCCACTGAAAGAAGAATGCACTCATGCATTTATCCTGTAACAAACAAATAAATCACCAGAACACAAATGTAAATGATGTCAGACTCAGTGCCAACACCTCTGAAGACCCTCGGCAGGTTTTGGCCTCATACCTACAGATGAGTGTTATGTTGTTTTTCGGCATGATACATATACTGTGAAGGATGTTTTAGAGACTACTGAGTATTTATACAAATAGTGGCTTTATAGAAATGTCCACTTTGATTTTAAGGCGCAGAAAAGAACCATATTGAAGCAGCGCTGAAAACATGTAAACTTTGATCTTTTTGTTACAATTTGAGAAAAAATATACCAAAATAAAATTGAATCCAGAGATAAAGAATTATCCCTAAAATAATCAATAAAAACTTCATAAGGGTGGAGGGGGGGGGAGTGAGGGGGGGGATAAGATATGACATGTGAATTGGAAGTTGTTTACTAAGAGTCATCATGTTTGAAATTTTCACATCTGTAAACACACATTTTAATGTGTAAAAGAAAAAGGAAAAGAGAGTCATGCTTGAAAACTATTTGGAAGAATACCACATTTTCTAACACTTTTCTATTGACCTTAATTGGTAAGCAGAACAAATGAAGAGAAATGAACAGGACATTACCATGAGTACTTCTGTTGTACATTCAAGACCTCTGTGAGGTGACTGTGACCATCTGACTGCTGTCTGCCTGTCATTGTGATTTACTGACTAAAGGTCATTCCACTCTTGACCAAATTGCTAATTTACATAAAGATTAGCACCATTAAAATGTCTTACTTGAGTTAATCAGGTAGATTCAGTAATTTGATTTGAGAATTTTATCGTGTATAAAAAGAGAAGGTAAAAAGTGAACCGGGTCTTTGAGAGCGAGATGCTTTAAAAACAGAAGAAGAATCGTGTAATTTATTTCTGTTCTTAAATCAATGCATAAACATGACCAAATGTAAATGTAGAAAAGAAAATGGTTTTATTTTTTTTACCTTCTTTTTCTCTGAAAGTGACAATTGTTTTCTCAGTCAGTTGTTGCCAGGAAACCCAAAGTGATGTCATTATAATACTTGATTTTGTACAATGTTGTATTTCAGTTCCAAAGTTAGTTGTGATGGCTATAAATTAAAGGCAACAACGGTAATACATATTTTTTATTTTATTTTTTATTTTTATATGCCCCATACTTTGATTTATGAAAATTAATCATGTTTGTATGAGTGTATTTTTTTTTTTGGTGTTTATCAGAAAATATTAGCATGCTAACAGGCTAACCTAACAGGGTGAATGGGCTTCAAGATTTATTGCTCTTATCAGCATGTGAACTATTTTGAGTTTGTCAGCATGCTGGTGTTACAATGTGGCTCAAAACACTTCTCTACATATCAGTTGAACAAGAACTGTTTAGTAAGTGTACTGTTAGAGTTTATTTCTTTTGATTGAATAATATGGAATATGGAACACGGTCGTGAGAAGTATTTGACCAAAATTAAAGGTTGTTTTGATAGATAACATGAGGTCTTATTGGTAAAGACCACACAATGTGTTGAAACTACGTCTGTTTATCCATTTAAAGATGCTGTAAAGCAAATTCCATGATTTTCTTCTCAATACATTACATACGTGTGAAATGAGTTGCTGAAAGCATGTGCAAAGCTAGAAAACGTTGCTGCACTGAAATGTGGAGTTAGACCGTGAAACAGTTTCTCACCCGTTTTCAGCTCAGGTTTTTTTAGGCGGAGCTAAAACCCAACCTATCTACGTCACAACAACCTGTCTACATCACAACAACCAATCTACGTCAGATCACAGCCGGGTTATATAACCTTCTGCATGGCTCCTCCTGGTGAAACGCTATAAAAGCCTGGAGCTCATTTGCATAAGAGGTCATCCCACTGGACTTCAGTTCTACTCCTGACGTAGTCAGATTGTTATTGTACATCATCTAGCTGCTACAGGACGTCTCCCTCCACCAGCAAGGGAATCTTTCCTGGAAGCAAGAACCTCCAAACTAGCGCTGCATCGCTATTTAAATTTCCTACTGATGAAGAAAGGAAAAAGAGGTGGATTGATTTTGTCAAGAGCCTCACTGATGGAGAGCTTCGCATCAACAACAACAGCTATCTGTGCAGTGACCATTTCACGGCGGATTGTTTCACTAACTTCCACCGGAGACGGACGGAGTTCACGGACGCACCGCTCCTCCTGCAGCGCGGAGCCGATCCGAGCTTCACCCTCACGGCCGTTCATCTCTCGGTCGCACCGGCACCGTCCACTGCCGCCGCCAGCAGGGTCCGCCGCCGCTGACCGTGTCCACCGCTGCCGCCGCCATCGGCAGAGAAACACCCCCGCCCCCAGCAGTTCACCACTCAGCGCAAGTTCTGTGTCCTTGTTATAATTATACTAGATAACTTTTCCACAGTAACTCTGCTATATTTAGTCTGCGGTGCAAAACCCTAACGTGATTTTATTCGGTGTAGAAGAACTTTATTTTCATGAAATGGGAGCTAACGTGTTAATTAGCTTCTATTGAGCTCGTAGCAAAGTTCAGAGGAAAATGCTCCGATAACCGCGGATTGTTTTATGCCTGTCCATCTAGCTACGATAAGGAACTATAATATACGTAACTGTATTTTACATGTCAGGGTGATGGTAAGCATGGACCAGAGGAGATCTAGTCCTCCCGATTAATGAGGGTTGTTGTTTTTGTACTCCGGTGTAACGTTACAGCCACCGACCCTCTCGGTTACATGTACCGGTACCGGTCCGGATAAACGAACCCAACTACATGTGCAGGAGGCTGCAGAGAGCAGGTGGAGGTGGAGATGGAGGAGGAGGAGGGACATCAGTGGAAGAGAAAGACTGTCGACCTGAGCAGGTTCAAAGTTTGAATTGATATAATGAATTGACATTTGATGTAATGAATGGAGACTGAGGATTTTCTCTCTATTTCAAAGTCTAATTTAACATACTTGTCTGTTTTTTTTTCATTCAAATGTGGATGGGTAGTTAACAACCCATACTTGTGTGGTCTGATGAACTTAAAACTCATTTTCATTTCTACTTTACAGCATCTTTAAAGACCAGAGATAACAAGCCATGTTTAAAAAGTAGGTTTGTCTGTGGAGTCCTCCCTTCAGAGGTTTATTTAGGCCTAGTAGTGTGGACCCCAACCCATAATCCTCCTGCAGACACACCTACAGAGGAGAGTATAAAGACCCTGAACTGAACTGAGTCAGACATCCAGCTTCAAAGAGTCTCTCCACAGCTGCTCTCCACAGAAGCTCCACAGCCTCCACACCGATCCTGAAGATGACTCCCTCTGCCAGCCTGCTGCTGCTGCTCCTGCTCGGCCTCTCTCAGGCGTATCCTCTCCTGGAGGAAGAAGAACCAGAAGAACACCCAGATGAAGCTCCTGATGCCGTTGACATCACCACCGGGATTCTGACCGCAAACAACGGCTCCGATGAGATCCTGCTGGAAGGAGACCTGGTGGCTCCCAAAACCAGAAATGCACTGAGCTGCTGGCATAAAAGCTGCCTGTGGAGGAAAGGCTCCAACGGCGTGGTGATGGTCCCCTACAGCGTGAGCGGGGAGTTCAACTGGATGGAGATGCAGATGATGGAAAATGCCATGCAGGCCTTCCACGGCAGGACCTGCATCCGCTTCGTTCCCCGTCAGAACGAGAACGACTTCATCAGCATCGAGAACAGGGCTGGATGTTTCTCCAGTCTGGGCAGAACGGGAGGCCAACAGACGCTCTCTATCAGCAAGAGGGGCTGCGTCTCCCACGGCATCATCCAGCACGAGCTCAACCACGCTCTGGGCTTCCAGCACGAGCAGACTAGGAGCGACCGCGACCAGTACGTCAGGATCAACTGGGAGAACATGCACTACAGTATGGCCTACAACTTCCAAAGACAGAACACCAACAACCTGGGCACGCCCTACGACTACTCCTCCATCATGCACTACGGAAAAACAGCCTTCTCCATCAACAGTAAGGACACCATCACCCCCATCCCCTACGCCGGCGTCCGGATCGGACAGAGGCAGGGCCTGTCCCACTGGGACGTCACAAGGATCAACAGGCTCTACAGATGCTAACATCAATGTTTCTGATTATCATCCTATTAAAAAAAGGCTTTTTTTTCCCCCTCTCCCTCTCCTTACAGTCATCTGTAATAAGTGCAAAGCCTCTTAATGGAATTAATGTCCAGCTGGCAGAATTTTAAAAAGTAAAAAAAAAAAAGAAATCTGTTTGTAAAATGTCTTCAATAAAGTCAATGTCAGACAACTGATTGTATCATGATTTTTACCCATTGGTACGCCTTAACAAAATCCAACATACATACAGCAAACAAATCAGCAAATCCACCGCGGGACTACCAAGAAAACAAAACTGGCTCCTGTCACTGTATCTGACGGTATAGTGCTGTAAAATAACAGGAACACTTGTCTCTCAGAGTGACGTCTAAATAACCGGTCCTGTTTTAGCTCCACATGGAAGAACGACCTTCTCCACCAACAGAAGGGACACCATGACCTCATCCCCAACCCCAGAGTCCAGGTCGGACAGAGGTAGGTCCTGTCCCGCTGGGACATCACAAGGATCAACAAGCTCTACCAATGTTTATACTAATGTTGATGCTAATTATAAATAATTCACGCTTTCTCTTTTTTCCCGGTCATTAACTTAAGACTTCTATAACCCATGGAAATAATGCAACTGATTACTGCAGATAACTGAATATATGACCCCGTTAGCCAAAAATATCATAAAGATAATGCAAAATGACTGCTGTCCAATTATTTCTCTGTTTGAGCATGCACCTGCAAACATTTCACATTTGCACACATTAAGACAAACATGCAGTCACTGAGGAATATGTAACAACAACAAAGATATTATTCAACATTTAGAAAACAATCATCAAAATAAAATCAAAAACATCTCAATCAAATGTTTTTTTTAACTTTGAAATGAAAATGTCCACATCTGTAATCAGTTATCGTAGCTCCCAGCCCCCTATTCATTGTAAACAACAGAGCATGCAGAAATTATTACAATAATTCCAAACACTTGTTGGTCAAAAAGATCAGCGGAGGAACGGGACCCTTTGATAACATATTTACGATACGTTAAGGACATCGCCTCATAAACTTAGATATCTTGTTAAATTCTATGTTCAGTGATCTGGAGTAAATGGAGGTAAATGGGGCAGCTGCAGCTCAGGTAGTAGAGAGTTGGACTTTATTAATCCCACAGTGGGGAAATTTAGTTGTTACAGCTAATTTAAAGCTCATGTTTGTTTCTATAAAAAAAAAAAAGAGAGAGAGATGTTGACAAACTTAAGCTCAACATTTCTTTGCTCTCTGTCATGTTGCACACTGTACAGGTTTCATTATTTGTTTATCAGGTAACAGTATTATTTGTGTGACACCGGTCAAGCTTTTGTAGCCCCAGTATTTGCATTTGAATCACAGTCAAACATCAGAATAAAGACAACAAATATCTGGTCCTTTGTCTTGCAGCATTCAGATTTTTTTTTTTTCTATTTTCATTCATTTGGTTATACAAAGCTGAGAGTTTTCTGGAAATACCTTCAGAAAATAGATTCAGGGAGTTTTGTAAACAACCCTACTGGACTTTTTTAGCCGGTGCAGTTTTACAGGTGGCACCGTCAGCCTGTTGGTTGGTCCTCCACTCTGGTACAGACTGATTATCCATCCAATTGCTGTTGAGATTATGAATGATATGTGAAGGGACAATCATGGTCCTGGTAGAATAATCTTCATGTAGCTCAGCTCAGGTCAATCAAGAACGTTGTGTGTCATTTATTCCAAATTCTCCCCTCTCTCTCTCAGCTTCTTAAAATCACCTGATTTTGGGCGTTTTCAGTAAACCAATTCCATTTTGCCACAACTTCAATAAGCCCATCACTTCATTGCACTCAAAATGTAAATCTCCTCTCCTCTCTTCTGCCTTGGTGGCGACGTCAGAGCGATCTGCAGCAACCCTGTTCCACCTCACTGACCTCCAGTTTTCTTCTCCAGTTCCCAGATCAGGCTTATCAGAGTCCTCTCTTCATCACATCCAGAGCTGCGGTTACCGACACCGCCAACCAACCCAATGCTTGTTGTAATGTCTCTATACGCTGTTCTTTTCTCTCTCTGCTCTCTCCTCAACCCAACCGGTCGAGGCAGATGGCCGCCCACCCAAGTGTTTTTTTTGTACTTCTCCCGTAGCAGTTCATCTTCTTTACTCCTGTTGCAGCTCGACTTCTTCCCCTCTTTCTGTTGCAGTCTCACAGTGGATGAGAAGAGACTAGTTATCGAGGTCCAGAAATATCCCGAGTTGTATGACCCACAAAGCCGTTATAACAAGGACAAAATGAAACTCCTCCATAGTGTAGTCTTTCCTCATGCTGTGTGGGGCCTTAATGGGTTCCTGTGCGACGTATCCTATTGGTGCTCTGGGTGGCAGTTGATGCACAACACATGACACTCTTTGGCGCCTGTGTGTTTTCAGCTTAAGTTTCTCTCTCATTGTTAAGTGCACTGTGATGACTCATTTGTATTCTGGCGCTATATAAATTGAATTGCTTTCCTTCAGTTAACCCTCGTGTTGTCCTTGAAATACAGATGCCAGGTGCAGGAGTTACATGATACCAGATGTCAACAGAGTGTTAACACCAGGACCAGTGTCTAGACCAGGGGTCTCCAAACGTTTTTCTTCTCAGAGCTCTTTGATCTGCCGGGTAGATCGGCAAATACTGTCTGGAGACCCCTCGTCTAGACTCTGGGGTGTTTCCTGTATTAGGCACTGCCTCACCACTTTTAACCCTTGTGTTGTCCTTGGGTCAAAATGACCCGCAGCTGTGTTCAACCAAGTTCTATTTTATTTTCATATTTTTTGGGGATCATTGGTGACAAGGAGGCTGTGAGGGTTTCTTTAAAGAATGATGACCAATGATCCCAAAAAATATAAAAATATAGAAATAAAATAGAACTTGGTTGAACACAGTTGCGGGTCATTTTGACCCGAGGACAACAGGAGGGTTAAATATGATGACATCACAACAGGGTCAAATTGCGAAAGGCTCTAACATCCCTGACATTTCTTTTCTTGTTCTTGCACATGGCAAAAAAAAAAATATCGTACATTTGTTCATTCAGATCGAGTCTCTCCTGATTAAAATCAATCAAAATGACTTTGGTGAGCGTGTGAGCGTGTTTGTGGCGCCACCAGAAAATCCAACGAGGGACTACCAAGAAAACAAAACTGGCTCCTGTCACTGTATCTGACGGTATAGTGCTGTAAAATAACAGGAACACTTGTCTCTCAGAGTGACGTCTGAATAACCGGTCCTGTTTTAGCTCCACAATGAAACAGGTGTTCAGATCCTATAGCCCAGTGGGGGTGTGATGTGAGTGGGTGGGTGAAGGTGGGGGGCTTCATCTGCTGTTTCAGTGTGACTGAAAATAACTATCAGCATTACAGATAATGTCTACAGAACGTAGTCTATTGTCTTCTAACAGGGGGGTATTGTTGCAGACTTTTCTTTCGTTCAAGAATCTTTGACGAGCTGTGACGTCCTAACAGGTTTTTTTTTTTTTTTTTTTTTTTTGCCCTTTACCCCAGTAAGAAGAAGCCTTTACTGTTCATCCCATCTGTTTTCATCTTCCTGTGGTATCTCTCACCCCGGCTGCCTGCCTGCCAACTATCTCTGCCATGAAGTGGGGATATTTCTCTGCAATGCACATGAAGGACCCTCCTCCAACACCCAACAGACAGGCTGCGAGCTGCCTCAAACTGTGCTGCAAATGAATGCCCCTTATAGGAAACTCTGGTAAACCAGCAGTCGTTTGTGTTACTAGAAATCCGGTCAAAGGACAAAAAGAAAGAGATGCACACAGTGGAAAAGGTTTATTTCTACCCTTTAACCATTCACACTAATAATAAAGGAAAACTTTACATAATGTCAGTCCAGCCAGGGAATAACATAGCAGGCTAAATACCTCTTAATAAAATAGGCATTTAAAATTGGCTTCACTATTATTCATTGTTTTTTGTTTTTTTTTTGCCTCCGGTGAAAAGAAAGCAGAAATGTCTGTTATTGTGGGGCCTTAAAAATTAGTATGAGGTAGATGAAGATTCTAATTTGCATGTTCATTTCAATGCTATTTTAGCATCTCTTTGTCTGTTAAAGTTCTCAAATGTAAATATGAGTGTCTGTATATGCATTTACATTTCAGACAGTGTTCTGTAGTGCCATCTGGAGGTCACTGCGATTAATGTCAGCAAAGGTTCATCCATTCATTTTCTAAACCTGCTTTAATTTTGAACAGAATCACAGGGGGCTCTGGTTAACAGTAACATGACATTGGGGGACAGCGGGTAAGCCCTGGAAAAGTTGGTCCTTAGTCAAAGACAGGGCCAACACAGAAACGCAGACAACCATTCATGATCACATGCACACCTATGGCCAATTTAAAATCAGCAGTTAACCATAACACGCTTGTCTCTGGACTGCAGGAGGAAGCCACAGCACCTGGAGAAAACCCACGCAGGAACAAGGAGAACATGCAAACTCCACACAGAAAGACCTCAGACAACCAGAAACATCGAGACCCAGAACCTCCTTCCTCTTCAAACTGGCCACCTTTTTGTTTTCATAACAGCTTTGCAAAATCTTCAATCTCTCAACCAGCCTCAGGAGGTCATCACTTGGAAAAGTCACCAACAGTCTTGAAGGAGTTCCCAGAAAAGTTGAGCGGTGTTTTCCCTTCACTCTGTGGTCCAACTCATCCCAAACCATCTTTGGTTTCGGTCAGGTGAATGTGGAGGCCAGGTCAAACAGTTCTTCCAGATCCTGACCAAATGATGGTCCAACTACAGTCAAGAATGATGAGCTGGCATGTCACAGCAGGACATTGTGGTAACAATGCCGCTTAAGTGTTGCCTTGAACTCTGACTAAATCCCCTACGGTACTATTAGTAAAGCCCCCCCAAAACCATCACAGCTCCTCCTCCTCCTTCTTCTTCATGCTTCACAGTGGGACCCACAAATGCAGACACCATCTGTTCACCTTTCCCACATCTGACAAAGACACAATGGCTGGAATCAAAAAAAAAAATCTAAAATTTAACCTCATCCAACTAAAGTCCAGATTTACACTGGTTTAATGTCCACTCCTTGTGTTTCTTGTCCTGAGCAGTTCTCTTCTTATTATTGGTCTCCCTCAGTGGTGGTTTCTCTGCAGCACTTTAACCATGAAGGCCTCATTCACACAGCCTCCTCCCAACAATTGATGTTGAGACGTGTCTGCAGCTTGAATTGTTGGCCGCATTAATGTGGGCTCTAATCTGAGGCGCTGTTCATTTCTGATGCTGGTAAATTCTGAACTTTTCAGTAGTTGAATAGGGCTATTTGCTATGTACCAGCACAACACAAGTGACGGTTTCATATGCATTAAGAGGGCAAGACATTGTCACAGTTAACCTTCCACAAGGTTCACTTGTGAATTGAAAAGAAATTCCAGGAGATCACCTCATGAAGCTGGTCAAAATATTGCTGATAGTGTGCAAAACTATCAGCAAGGCAAACAGTGGATACTACGAGGAATCCAAAAGACAAAACGTATTCTGGTTTGTTTGCTGACCACATCATTCAATATGTGTTATTTTACAATTTTGATGTCACCAGTTTCATTCTAAATAGAAGAGAATAGTAAATATAATGAAAAATCACTTTTTCTGTGACTTTTCTATATTCTGTGCATTTTTACATATATTGTATATTTTTACTACCTCTATTTTTATTCTGTCATTTTTATTGCTTTTACCATGTATCTTTCCATGCTGCTGTAGCGAAAAACATTTCCCCTCGTGGGATCAATATAGTCTATCTATCTATCTATCTATCTATCTATCTATCTATCTATCTATCTATCTATCTATCTATCTATCTATCTATCTATCTATCTATCTATCTATCTATCTATCTATCTATCTATCTATCTATCTATCTATCTATCTATCTATCTATCTATCTATCTATCTATCTATCTATCTATCTATCTATCTATCTATCTGTCTGTCTGTCTATCTATCTATCTATCTTTTTTAACCTCTGACAGTCCTTCAGTGTACCAGCACTGGACTGACAGACTTCAAAGATAGAGTAAAAGTTTGAAAACAGCATTATAATAAATTAGAAAAATAATAAACTGGTAAATATTAAACAAGACACATAATTTGTATTAAATTAAATTATTTTTAATTTGAATTGTAATGGTCTGCACTTATATAATGCTTTATTACCGTAGCGTTCTCAAAGCACTTTACAGTTTGCCTCCCATTAACCAACTCACACACATTCACCCACCAGTGACGGCACACCTGCCATGCAAGGTGTTCGCCTGCATCGGTCGTCACTTCAGGTTCAGTGTCTTGCCCAAGGCATTTGGACAAGAAGAACTGGGGATCGAACCACCGACCTCATGATTAGTGGGCACCGTGCTCTACCATCTGAGGCACTGCTGCACCATCAAATCAAAAGGTGTCATTAATAAAATTAAAGATGGCTGACTTCAATTTATCTGCTGATATTATGAATGTTGTTTCACTATGACAATGCACTTGACTAATAGAAAACACAGTCATCATATAACTGTGCTTTTCTTATAATGACAAGTTATAATGTCATGTGAAAAAGGCATTGAGGCTATTTTGATGCATTTTATTTATGTAATGTATTTGAACAATGTTTTCTTAAGTACTGGACTGTTTGTTATTTCATGCCACTAGATGGCAGCAAAGTCTGTCCTAACGATCTATACATGGTTTAGTCATACTGAACCTGCCTTCAGCTGCTGTCAGTACCGTGTTTGAAACTCGTGTAATGTCTGCATTTTGTTTTTTTCACTCCTGAGTCTTCCACTATCTGCTTTTACTTTGGTTTAATTCCTCCACAGAGAGCATTAAAGTTTCATTTTTACTGCTCTACAAACAACAGAAGGTCAAAGGTTCAGACTGAGGAAGAAAATGAGAATTCATCCCTCTCATCCCTCAACATATACTGTACTACATTATGTAATAATATTACACTGTGCAGTATATTATACTCACAGGTGCTCTGGTTTTTACGAAGGAGCTCCCAGATGTCACTCTACCCATATCTTACCCAAAAGGCAAGTTTAGGTTTTCATAGCTGACTGTGAGATGCCTTGTTCAAGGAGAACTAGTTATTGTTAGCAGGTCCGGGAAAAAAAAAAGTCATCTCTGACCTTTAGCATATCAACCTCACTCACACCTCAACATCTCCACATCTGACAGGGACAATGTCCGGGCTCGGAAAACCAATTTCCACCATTCACATCTTTCCTTTGTGTTTTCAAAGCTGACATTTAGTGCTAGCAATGTGTAGCATCTCTTTACGTAGTCATTTTTAAATGTTTTTAACGTTAGAGTACACAACACCAGAGTACACAACACTAGAGTACACAATGTTAGAGTACACAACACCAGAGTACACAACACTAGAGTACACAATGTTAGAGTACACAACACTAGAGTACACAACACTAGAGTACACAAGGTTAGAGTACACAATGTTAGAGTACACAACACCACAGTACACAACGCTAGAGTACACAATGTTAGAGTACACAACACCAGAGTACACAACACTAGAGTACACAAGGTTAGAGTACACAATGTTAGAGTGAGGCTGTCAGGATCCTGAACTGTCTCCCCTCTCTCCCCTTTGGCCCATAAAGTCTGAACTTTTGCACCATGGACCAGTATTTGCACTACATAAACATAAAACTACATTTAAAAAAAAAAACAACACAATGGTAATGTTGCTCCTTGTCAAATCATAGTAAATGTTTAAAAAAAAAGAATGTTTTTCCAAGCCTTTGTTGGGGTATAGGCTTGCAACATGCTCCACTGGACTAATTGATTCGTATTGTTTTATCGGAGAGGACAAACATTAAGCACTTACACTTAAACAGACTAACTCTCTCTGACATTCTCCATGACTGGGGAACTGAAGCATACTGGCTCCCTTTAATGCTCCGGCGTGTTAACTAATACTTTCTGAAGAAAGGATCTGGATAAACAAGAAGCCAATGTGGTGCTCAAGAGATTTTTTTTGCCACTTTGTTATTATCATGTGCACCTAACAAATAATAGGATGAAAAAGGCTCACTGGCAATGAATCTGTGTCCCATCTTATTTTACTCTTTCAGAAACACAATAATGTGAAGACTTTAATTATAATAATTCACATTATTAAGCACAATTACTGGTAAATCTGAAAGCGTATCCAACCATTTTATTAATTTTTTGATGAAATCACTCCTCTCACATCAGGTTCAGTTTCCTCTCTACTTCTATTCAATCTCTTATCACTTCAAAGTTTTATTGGTTTAAAGCTGAAACGTATTTTCAGTGTCCAAAATGGAGCCACTAAGCAACAACATCAGAAAACATGGAAATTATTTATTTGTATGCAACAGCATGATCCCCAGCCCTCTTTTGAAAAAGTATACAAATTTTTGCAAGTGTGCAGAAAAAAAAGAGACAGATAACACAGTTTCAGCTAAGCAGTGATTAACAATATGATATGTATATCCCTTCTTACACTTCTGTGGTTTTTCTGCATCCTTCTTCCATCCTCTGAGTTTCTTCATGCACTGTTTGGTGAGTATACGTTAAGGATGATAGAAAAACTTTCACATTTCTTTTACTTCCTTTGAGTTAAAGCGTTCATTGATTTAATCTTTGAGGACTCGGTTCTCCCAGGATGGTGGTTAGTTGTCATTAGCTGCTATTTCCCTCTCATGTTCTACGCTTTTTTCATACATCTGGCTTTCTAGATTAGTTTACACCAACCAATTAAATGTATTAATTGGTCTGCCAGTGTTAATCCCTCATACCAGGATGAGCTAAACTCCTTTTATCCTTTAGTAATTGCGAGGTATTGTATTTTATCCGGGGTTTCTTTCCCGCCCGACATGTCTGTGTTCCTTTTTCAACACTTACTGCGCTGAAACTGAGAAGGTTTTAGACGTAGGAAAGATGAACACATCAAGTTTTTTTTTCCATTTTAACAACATTCAATAGGTTACATAATTTATGATCATGAAGTGAGTTTAGTGGGATGTCAAAAACATCAACAGCTACAGGAGCTAATTTTCCCTGATAATAACCATGAAATGGACAATCAACAGGCAGTGAGATGACGAGCTCTGAAAGTTCATCATCCTTAATGGCCATTTTCACCCCAGAACAAGCTTCACAGAGACAAAGATGAGACCCTCAAGAGATGATAAAATACAAACTGCTTGACTGATGCAGAGTATACTTTAGGGAATAGAGGAAATGCCATAGCCAAGCTTAACCTAAAACCAGGTTGTTAAATGATATTTTTCAGTCAGAGGGTTGTAGAAAACAATTCTTAAATCTCTGGTTAAATGAAAACCTATATATGTAATTATATAAAATAGTCGCATTGGATTATTTTGCAAAATTTTGTATTATTTGTATTTGTATTATAATAATAATAATAATAATAAATATTATTATTATTATTATTATTATCATCATTATTATTATTATTATTGCGAGGATTTATGCAACCCTACACATGCTCTTGCCCTGTCTCCCATAACTCAGCATGAGGGTTCAACACATCCCTGACCTGGTCTGCCAAGTCTGACCTGACAGTCATGAGGCCAGACTTGTTGGGTCCTTGTCCTTGAGTTATCAGTAGGCTATTAAATAATTGTTTTTATCAGTATGGTTGTTACATAAAATGTAGGTTAATTTTTATTTTGAAGTTTAATTTCCTCATTTTTTTTTTTTAGTTTATTGTTGATTTAGCAGCAACACAATCTGTGTTGAAGGACCAAAGCAGCGAGTGTGTTGCTTTGTACAGGGACTATAGACTGCATCAACAATGAGTTCACTCATTTCTCAATAGTTTCCAGTTTCTCCGAAGTCATTTCTTCCTGCACAAGACACAAACCTTTTAAGGAAATAGATTATATAATTTTATCAAATAGTTGGGCACTGTAGTTTTTGTAGTTATGTTTATTACCTGGTAAGCTGCTGTCCCAGAGAAAAATAAAGCAAAACATTTAATCTGCTGCCTCATCTTTGATTTCCTGTTGGTTCACAGGCTTCAGCAGGTCCAGATACTGTTTCTGTGGAGGATGTTCAGACACTTGGCAAGGATGGAGTCCAGAGTCCTTGCAGAGGAACAACTAAAGATAGAGCCTGAATAACACTGAACCAAATGAACCACATCACCCAGTATATATGCGGGAGGAGGAGCTGCACACAAAGCTGCTTGTGTTGTTTCCCACCATAAAAATCATTCTTCTAAAATGAAAAAAATGGAAATTGCCAAAAAATTGCTACTACTTTATGAGAGCATTTAAATTTAATATAGTTTCAATAAAGAAGCTGATTTAAATGAGGTGATACAACTGTATCAATATCAACTTATTTTACTGGTGAAAAAGTGTCCAGGTTTAATTTATACCACATCTCAACATATAGTGAGTTTCTGAGAGTGTTGACACATTTGAAAAGGTCACAATGTGTTAAATGCCACTTTGAAATGACAAAACCAGTTACCAATGACTGTGATTCTCAGCATCTGGAAAATAAGGGGTGGGCTTTTTGTGTACTCCTAATGACTCTCTGCTATCTCGGCACTTTATCTGGACCGGTATTTGACAGAGAAAATTGCATTAGCCCATTTGACAAAGTGGCTGAATGTTGGCTGAAAAGCCAAGTCTTCAAGCCAAGAGATCTGCCATCAGCTGAAACTGACCTTTAAAATGCAAAGAGGCTCAGCTCCAAAGTGACATTTCCTTTTTTTTTTTTGATAAAAAGGAGGAGATTTTGCTGGCACAAGTCAAACAAGATCTTTGTTAAATCGGTCCTCTGAATTTAAAGCTACTGACAGATCATTGAATATGATGTTTTCTGGTCCAAGATGGAACCAAAGGACCAAATAACGCAAATACTGAAAATCACAGTAACAACTTGTGTGACGCACACTGAGAAGTGAGGCGCCACCTGCTCCTCTCAGGCAAAATACGGGCTCAAATATTGCAACGGAGCTTTTTCAATGAAGAATGTCAATGCACAAAGAAGAAATGTCATGAAGTCTGACACAGTGAGAAGTCACGCTTTCAGCAGCACCTGAATAACACAATAGTCAGATTAGATAAACATGAGCTTCTTCACTTATATCTCCTGATTTCACAAATGTCATTTTCATCATGCATTTTGTCAGTTTGTCTTCATTTATCAACGGATCACATTGATAGCCTGTATATACATCCCAACTAAAAGTTGTACCTGAATGTCAGCACCTCCGAAGACGATACAAAATAGATTCTTTTTAATGCCATTATTGTTCTGTTTTTTTCTTGTAGCATTTTGATATGAATAACATCGGAGATCGAGTGGGACTTCTCCGTTTTGTGTTTTAATCTAAGAAGGGGATTGTTGGCAGAAGATTTACAGAGATTATTTCCCTGGTTAAAATAAGGGCAAGCATTTTTATTTTCTCATTAATCTTGCTTAAATACAGCAAGCTGAAAGAACTAAACAAAGACACTAAAAAAATCGAATGTATGCCAAAAATATGATATTAATAATTGAGGAGGAACATTTCGATCAATAACATCTTCTTCAGAACAATCTGTAAATATCACGTGTGCGTCTCTATATACAGTATATTATATTGTTTACAATGCAAAATGTGCACTGTTTGTGCCTGACGAAGATCGTATTGATCAAAGCATTGCAGTTATCAATAAAACATTGTGGGAGCACAGGGGGATGCTGACACTGCTTCTTTTTAAATCCTCAGTTGTTGTGTGTTTGGTAAGCATCACATACAGTATTTATGTTACTTTCCTCGTCTTTCGCTCACAGTTTCAGATATATATATATGTATATATATATAAAACTACTAAATAGTTTGGTAGTATGGGTATTGGAATTCAAAGTCTGTGTCTGTGTTTCCTGTGTGTCCTGCTTTGCACCGGCGTGGACGTGGCTCGCTGATTGCAGGCTGATGACACACACCTGTTCCTCATCTCCTCATCAACCTCAGTATTTCTACCCTGACTTGACATCCAATCTTTGCCAGATTGTCCGTTCAACCTCACTGCTGAACAAGCGCAAGCCCACTTAGACTGTTCTGTGTTATTTTCTTGTGCGGAGCCAGAATTAACTCTGACTTCTTGTGTTCAGGACCTCCAGCCTGTAAGTCAGCAGCTCCACACCTGCCAGCATCTGTCAGCTCTGCCTGCCTCCACTCGGGTATCTCTGCACCATGCCTCCCTCGTCACCTCCACAGCTCTCCCTCACCAGCTCCTGCTCCCCCCTTTCTTCCCAACACAATAAAACCTGTGTGAAAACCTGGCTGAGTCTTGCATCTGGGTCCTCCTATACACATAACAAGAAAACATACTGTGAACACCTTAAAACTAATAGCTAAATTTACTTTTTCAAGGTAATCAGTTTCCTACATATTTTAAGGTTGACTTGTTTTGGTGATATGGTGTGGTAACACAACACAGGGATGCTGTGTTGTGTTACATGTACTTCCTCTGCTTTTAAAGTTTACAGTAACAAAGTCAAAGATTTCAGTTTCTTTTTCTTTGGCAACACCTTTGGCAATAAACGGTAACTGCAGCTGCATTTTTGGATGTCACTTCCCAGAGATCGAAACAGTGTGATGTCAGTCAGTTGGCACTTTGTCTATGCCTTGATAACAATACAAGGACGACAGTAAACATGAAAGGAAAAAGAAGGAAAATGATGTAGTTTGAGACACCAGCAGAGACTGGAAAAACCAGTACGCTGCTTCCTCTTCTTCCTCTTCTCAGTACCCCACTTTTAAAATAACACATCTGGGAGATGAAAAATATTCCACTAACTGTGCACCACTTGAGTTTTTTTCCATAGACTGTATATTAAAGTGAATGTAGCTTCCAGGTCTGACAAGTGAAGCCAATACAGAAGTGCATTAAACTGCACTACCAACGACAGCCACTAGGGGTTAGCTGCATGTACTCCCATTCAACTTCTTTAATAAAGTACAAAGTCAATCAATTCTTTCCACATAACAGTATGGTGTAATTTGCTACAGTTACTCCTTCTTATTAGTTCCTTCATCATTAATTAGATATTAGGCCTCAAATCGTGGTATTTTGGGGGTATTTCTGTTTGATTGACAGGCCTGTGGTGCAGTCAGGTTTTCACTATGGGTAGGCAGGCTTAGTGTTCTCCGGTTACCAAATGACTCACTTCGGAAGGACAGTTCACAAACCAGTGGGTGACGTCACTGTTGGTTGCCGCTTGTTTTTTTTCCCAGGAGTTTCACCACCAACACCAAGCTCATTCAGTTTGTAATATTGTAAAATAGAAAGGCTTTCATAAATGGACCACAGGCTCAATCACCATTGTGTTATCTTATTGGGCGACAGAAAGACACGTAACCGACATTTATTTTAGTGCAAATCTTTGGTATTACTACTCTAAGCAGGAACTAACAACTGATATGATCTGAACAGACATGACCAAACCAAATCACTTGTTAAATATGAACTTTCCGTATTTATTGCGGCTAAGCTCCAGCATGCTAGAGAATGTATTCAGGCTCATGCCTCTCAGTCAGACACATCGTCTGACCTGGCTGTCCTGATATGAGAAAATTGACGGAGCAGAGGTCATTCCACCAGAGGCAGCTGGTTGAGTCAGCAATTAAAAAAAACATGATTTAAATTAAATCTATAAGGGAAGCAGTCCTTATACGGAGCCACTGATCTGTCTTGAAGTGGCTGCACATCTGTGTGGATTTCAGGTTCATCAGCACAGCGGCTGCAGCAGCTGCCCTTTATGGAGCTACAGGTATGTGCATCTGTTTTCTAATTGGTATGAGGGGAATTAATGTTGAAGGGAGGCCTGTGTAGAGATGTACTCATCACACAATTTGCTCCCCTTTCACTGGGCGAGATGTAATATGAGCAGACATGCCTGGGAAGGATCAGTGAGCAGTGAATGAGTTGGCATTCTCCAACTGACAAGAGATGAGAAAATAATGTGGGCCAAGTCCAAAACAACGTAATACCTTGTTCTGCCACAACAAGAAAAAAAATCAGCAAACACACAATATATTTCAGTCTGAAAATAGCAGCAACTCCAGGATCAGTGATGTGGATCCTGGCAGGTGACCAAGCAGATTAAAACTATAACACTGCCATGGGTCACCACAGCTATTTTTTCTTTCACTAAGCCAGTGGCTCTTCAGTCATTCAGTTCATCCTTGACCAGATGTGCTGACTGCGGTGGTAACAGGGATCTATACTTTCAGAGTGTCTAGAGAAGTAAGCGAGACTGGTCGCGATACGACAGCGTTCTGATTAAATGTCCTGAGCTGAGAGACTTCGAACACCAACTTCATCCTGGTCAACCAACCCAGTATCACAGCAAAGCCTGAAATACACACGACCGTCCACTACAGCAAAATGTGAGATAGCCACGCTTTGGCCTCTCTAGGCGTAACAGTTTTTGCCGCAGTGGACGGGCGTGTCTATTTCACGCTTTATCATGAAACTGGGTTGGGTCAACAAAGCCTGTAAAAGCAGAGGTTATTAGAAATGCTGAGTTAAGGAATAGTTTGCCATTTTTGGAAATTGACAAATTTCACTTCTCTAGGGGAAAATCCTCTCAGTCATCCAAAGGCAACTGGACTAGCATTTCAACTCATCCAAGAGGCCTCTCCAGTTCTTACAGACTGGAGGGGAGTCTCCTGCTTATAACTTCGTGTGGGATCGTTGACACCCTGAGAGTCGTTGAAGTCGTGTGAGACCCACCCGGCTATCCTGTGTGACACTAGGGTCACGATGGTAGTGGTATGAGTGGGTTTTAGGTCATTGACTCACCCGGCCATTATGTGAGCTGTTGGGTTCCTGGAGTGACTGGGTGTTAAACTTCCTAGGAAAGGACTGTCAGGACTGCATTGTAAATGGCTGATTAGTGGTGTCGTAGTCCACCTCCTCTGTTCAGTAATGGATGTTCACGTTGATGGGTTCTTCCACTCCTTTCAATCTTCACTGGCTAAAATGTGTACATTACTGTCCTTAACCCTTTAAGCCCTAGAGGCCCCCAATTGGGGGCCAGGGACTAAACTATTATTAAAACATGGACATATATACTGATATCTACACATCTGAACAAATCTCAGTGTTCCCTTTATTATTAAAAATATTTTTTTTTAAATTATTTTTTTATTGTGGTTGCAGAGATATATCCTTTTGACAATTTTTGAGCAGAAGCCTAAAAATAGGTTTGTTTTTAAAGGGTTAAATGAGTGTCCCCTGTCCTTTATATGAAGATGGACTGCTGAGTCTTGTCCTGAGGAGTTGACTTGCCTGTGTTGTGCCATTTGTTTGTGAATAAGTTGTTTTGCTTCCCCGATATGTCTGAGCATTGCTCTGATGAAGGCTGGGTGTTCTGTCCTTTGGGTGGACAGGCTTTTGTCTTAGAAGTCTGAAGTCTTAAGGGACATAAAGTTATCCTCCTGATTTTTTTGGACCTCCAACATAAGGAATGACAGAGCTCCATTTATTGTCTTTTTCCCTTTTGTGTAATCACACATTTAAAGAGTGCGACAGACGTGTTGCCGTCACTGTGGGTTCTTCCGGTCCAAACGAACAATAATAAGCCCAGTACAGTCAGTAGCCGTGTTTATTCAGCATAAACAATGTTCTCAAAGTTTTGTCACACTTGGTGTCTCCTGCCACACGTCCTCTCCACAGCCAGCCTGCTGCTCTGTGTCCTCGGGAGTGCGAGCCCATCTGGTGACCTGCTAGAGCTTATATCTGGAGAGAGACAAATCAATAATTGCCTGCAGCTGTGCCAATTAAGCCTCTTCCAGGCACCGTTCCCTGAATCACTCCCCCAATCAGTCTCTCCTGCAGCTGAGCCAAACTACGCCCCGCCACCACAGAGAGCTTGATGGGTTTTTCTTTCTTCTCCTTTCCCTCCCTGAGATCTGTCCTAGTGGACCCAGAACATGCCCACCAGGAGATATCTCAATTCTTGTTGAGATCTTTGATGAGAAGATCAATACAACTTTGGTGTTGTAGTTGGCAAACATTTTGTAAGTAGTTGAAAGCTGCAGAAAGTGCTGGTGTTGCCCTGATATATGCTGTTTGCATGCTCTTTGATGGAGTGTGCAAAGTTATCATGACCCTCAGAGCCACTTTTGACACATTGATGGGAAATATGCCTCAAATGCTAATGGGTTTAATTTTCTCATTTAATGAATGAGCATGTTAGTTAAAAGGGTACTTCTATGAAAAGGTTTGGACAAGGCCATTTCTTTAGAAATGAATGTGAGAAATTCAAAGCTGAATGTTTCGAAGCAACGCTGTGACAAATAAAGCAATTAATTCTGTCATTATAAAGAAAACAGCATTGCATAAATGAATTGCAAATTTAATTAGAAACTATACAAACAAACTGACTGGCGTGTCATAACTACAATTCATAATCTACTGTAACATTGGAGCACAAATAATTCTGCTGTTTGTCTCAGTGAATATAAACCTCGTATAGTGAAACATACTGTAGTTAAATATGGTTATATTGCCATAGTTTTCATTTATCGTCCTCTGTATACGCCATAGTGTCCTTTACCAGCTGCGAGATGCAGTTTTTAGCATGACTATTCATGTCTGTTCAGATCCTTTTCACAGGTGTCTGTGTCCAGCTCAGAGCAGGAAGGCATTCAGGTGGCATCCTTTAAATGTGCCAGAACCAACATGCATGACATTTCTCTTTTAATTTACAAGCACACCATTAATCTCCTCTGACACATCGTTTTGGCTGTTTGCATTTGTAATCTCCTTTTTTTTTTTTTTTTTTCCCCCAGTCACTATTCCACACTCATTGCTGCAGGCCAGAGGAAAAGGAAGGGAGGGAAGGGAATGGAGGGTGCGGGGTGGGATTTGGAGTAGAGATTGTCCAATTAAAGGAGAGCCATGCCTTGTGTATCACTTTTCTTTCCAGCGGTATTGAACATTACAATGTGCACATGAATGCAGCTCACACATGCTACCACTGATACAATAGAATGCTTTATATTAACAGTATGTCTGTACAGTACATATTTATTAACATCGTTCATCATTGTCTATTCAATGGCTGTTTCATCTAAACCCTTATCTGCTGGCTGTATGAACTATATCAATTGAATTATATAGGGCCGGACTTAAAGGATCTAACTTCTGTATAGAGGTTTACTCAGCTCATGTTCTTTGCTGCTGACAATCATTTCGATCAGAGGCGGGTCAGTGAGTCACAGACACGCCGTGTTCCTCGCCATCGGAAAGCAATAAAGAGGAGAGGCAAAGAGTGTTGATGAACCAACAGCTGATACTCAAGTTGTGAACGCACCTGTCACGCAGGCAGTGTGTCCCAGGCCTTAAAGTTTGTTACATCAGGATAATCTTGAATATTTCTCCAGTTTCTTTTCTTGTTTTTGTGCAGCTGAGTCAGACTTTTAGCATCCCACTCAGAGTGAAGATCGTGTCATGTTCATATTTTTGAGACGTTCATTTTGGTTTTCAGGGGCAGAAAAACATACTTTGATTCGTGGATCTGTCTATTGTATGGTCAGGGCACATTATCTTGGTATATTCTCATCTCATTTAATAGAATTTAATGACAGTTGGAGCTGCTGTCACCACTTAATGCTTGGTGGAGACATCAGTTGGATATATAGTGAGTGCATATCAGACTTGGTTATTAGTAGAATTAATTCTTCCAAAAACATCTTCCAAGATCATCATTAAACTTCTGGCTGTAATCCAATACTCATTCAATGATTCTGTTAGTTAGGTAACAGGGTAATAGAAGGGCTGTATTATAACCATTGGCCTATTTCAATTACTGCCTGTATGAAATGTAGATTAATTTGTTAGAAATTAAATTAAATTAAATTATTCAGGTTTAATCAAGCCAAATGCTAATGTTCTCTAATCAGCAATCTTCTTGTGACCGTTTTTCTTACAATTTTTTTATGGGGAAAATTAAGATAATAAGCAGTAGTTTACATTATTCAGAGTAGAGTTCACCGTGTGAGATGCATTAAACAAGCAGCCTTTAACAATCTCCGTTATCAGCATTAACAGTACATGCAATGGTCCTGATGTTCTTTAATCTTCCATCCTGTAAAGGAGAGTAGTCTCAGAAAAGACAAAACTGTGTCTTTTCTGTAAAATGTGACCTCTGAAAGCCTTTTTCAAACAAGACGTTGTAACATCACAGTATTAAAAAAGGTGTAAGAGTTGCTTCAGCTATACCAGCAGGCTGGCAGCTGTGCCTCATGTCATTAGTGACAGCAGTCCATTTCTATTGTGACAAGACAAAATGTCAACTAAGAAAGGGTCTTTTTGCAGTCACAGCTTAAAACTTTCTGACTCGGTTAGTTTCTTTGACATCTACAGTGCAGCATAACCTCGATTGTTCTCTGCATGTTTTCGGCCTCCTGAACTGAATTCCCACTTTATTAATGAGGCTTCATCTTCATCTGGGGATCAGCTCTCTAATACACCTGCAGGCATGTATATAACCAGAAACATCAGAACACAAACATCATTCCTCTGTAATCATGGCAATGCCCGTCTTCTATTCTTCTTTTAATGCCGGAGCTTTTTGAAGACATATAATGTATATAGTAGAGTGAAAAGCTTCAAGCTTCCAACACGTTTCACTGTGTTTATGGAGAAAGATGGACAGCCTCGTACACACAAAGACACATCTGGAGACAAAGACGCTGGTCAGCCAAGTGTTGGACACATCACATCTTCAGATGTATTCTACACATGCATGTCAGGTCTGATTGTGACACAAAATATGTTCACACACATCCTTTAGAAGGTAAAAGTATTGAACAAGTTCATTAGAAATTTTAAGTCCCTTGTTAATCATATTTTGCTCTCAGTGCTGAAATGGCAAAGTTGCCTTCCTCCTACCTGGACTGAACTAAGTCCGACTCTGCTGTCAGTGGGTTTTGTCTCTACCTGTTCACAGCTGCTGTCCTTTTCACCAGTGGTCTTCCCTCTTTTACAGGGTAAAGCAGTTGCAGTGCATTTCAACGACTCCGATATCACAGTGTGAGTTTCCAGGCTAGACATCGCCGGAGCTTTGCAGTAGCAGTTTCTCAGCCTCCCGTGGAAGCGTATGGTGAACAGGCCGTAGATGATGGGGTCCAGGCAGGCGTTGAAAAGCCCGAAGATGAACAGGATATGGGTGAGGGAGTGTGAGACCTTTCCCTCCAGGTCATCCGGGAAGAACCAGTACCACAGACCCAACAGGTAGTACGGTGTCCAGCACACGATGAAGCAGATCACGATGACGATGCTCATCTTCAGAGTTCTCATTCGCGCTTTGGGGATGTTGTTCTTTGAGCAGCGGAGATGTGGCTCATTGGAGGATACTGGAGGAAAGAAGGACAATCAGCAACTTATACAAACACAATTTTTAGAAGAACTGGGAATTTAGGAGAATTTATATAAGATAACGAGCTGTTTCACAAATAAAACCGTCAATTTGTATCTTCCTTTTTACACTTTTTTTTTTTTTCATTGAGGCCATCTTTGTCAGCTCTCCATACATTACTCCACATATCGTTCCCCGACACAATCCTTGAGGGAAAGGTCAAAACATTACTTCTTATTTGTTATACAGCACTAAGCTTTAACTTAAAATGTATTATCATGATCCAACATATGTCCTGTTGCAAAATCAGCATTGTAATCCAATATTTCCTGCTTAACTGACTTAATGTACTTTACAAGACAGAGGGCACAGAGTACTTAAAACGTTTGGACCTAAACATTGATGGCAGCCCCAGAAAACCTTTTTAAATTGCAGAAAATAGGAGAAATATGTGCAATTATGAAAACACTTACTACTGGATGACAAGATAAGGAGTCTACAGCAATGCTAGTTGCTCTATGATGCTATAGGACACAGTGGTGCTTTGAGCTCACATACTATAGCATGTTGTCACGTCAGCATTAGCAGTATCTGCAAATTACAACTACAGCTGATGGAATGTGATTACTTTTTAAGGTATTTGATTTTTAAACGTCACTAGAGGAAAAATGATGTTCAAAATAGTTCAATTCATCTGGAGGGGGGCCCAAATATCTGCAGATTTACATGAAATCCAGCTTTTGACACGTCAGAAAGAAAAATCACAGCCTGTGATGATAGATTAAAGATCAGGGTATCACCACAGACTTAAAGGTTCATCCTCTGGGTACCATGAATGTCACATTGCATACTGTAGCAATGCATCCAATAGTTGTTGAGTTATTTCTGTCTGGAACAAAAGTGGTGGACAGATCAAGAGACGTGAAGAGGCGGGATGTAGGATGTTGGTATAAACCTGTTATTGGCTGACTATTTCAGGTGATATTCTCCTCTTATTCTGAAATCTGTGTGAAACACTAACAACCTCTGAGCTATCAACCTACAGGCTGAAAAAGGAAAGGTACAACAAAGATTTGGATCATGCAAAACGACCACCAGAGCACAGAGAATCTGTCGAAGACTACTGAAAAAGGACTTGTATGTGAACTAAGGAGGTAATGAGGGAAGGAGCAGCAGGTGTGCATGTGGGTGGAGAGGTTAGGGGATGCTGAAAGTAGGAATATTAACCACAGGGCAAGTGGGAATGGTTGGGTCTAAAATCACAGGAGACGTTACTGACAGGTAAAAACAACAGGAAGTGGATGAAGAAATAGGTTACGTCACATAGTGACGTAACAGGTGCTGAGGTCAAAAGTCGAATCCACCCAACCTGCTGTATTCAACGCCTTTCAGCCTGAACGTGTCTCTCATCTTTGCTTGGTGTCTCGTCTTTGTTTGGAGCAACTGAATAGCAGAACTATGTGTGTACTCACATTTCCTATTTGTCATCTGCTTGGAGATCTGGATGAAGATCCTGGTGTAGCAGATGATCATGATGAGCAGCGGCAGCAGGAAGAGGCAGGAGAAGGTGAACATGTTGTAGGCCGTTTCTTGCCAGTGAGTGACGAAGCTCCCCCTAGTGGTGCACTGAGTGAAGTTTGCTGGATAGGTAATGGTCACGTTATGGAAAATGAACATCTATGGGATTAAAAGTAAAAAATAAAAACATGTTAATATTTTGCTGTCAGCAGTCATAAGTCTGTATTTTCTTTGCCATGACTGTTGTTTCAAGATTCAAATATTATTTCAATGATTTGACCGAACAGCCCATCAATAGATTACAATTTACTGCTACATGCCGGTGTACTATGCCAATTAGTAATGTAGCGTTACAGTGCATAACATGGAAAAAACTAAGTGTGTTGAGTTTGGTGTGTTTAATAGGTTGATAGGTTGAGTTTGCCAAACCCCTCACACAAACAGTGGTTATTATCACTATAAATAGCATCATTTTGTGGAGTTATGTGTTTTCTGCACTGTGTGGAAGCTGATCATGGATGCAATTTGAATCTCCTGTCCCATTTTTGGGGGGGATTTTGGAAAGTTTACATTCCAGCGACCCCAGCCAGACACATTACAAGATAATGTCATCTTACACACTCATCATAGTCCTCAACCAAAAAGCATTTTCTCTTGTATCGTTAATAGTGAAACGTATTCTCCAAAAATATGAGCAGCAACGCTTGAATCTATCCTTTCCATAGAAAAGCACAAAAAATAGTGATTCTTTATTCCTATATTTTTGCAACCAGCCACAGCGAAGTGTGTAATAGGCTTCACCTGCTGGTCCACTACAGGATAACTGCGTCAGCCTCTCGTTTAGCCTCACCAGGCATGAAAAGTAAGCTGCCTTGGGTTTAGCCACCAAAAACCATGTGGTTAGGAAAAAAAACACTTGATTAACGTTAGGAAAATATCACGGTTTGGGATACAATAACAGTACGTTTCTGCATTTTTTTTTAAAACTTATTTACATTACCTAAAAGAAATCCATGCCACTTTTTCATGAACTTGAACCCTGGTCGATAAAAAAAATTCCTGGGTTTGATACATTCAACCACCTCACACCTCCATCCTTACTCTGACTTTATTGAGCTTCATACTTTGTCACATGACCTCCTTCTTTGACCCTGGTCACACCCGTGTGTACGTTTCACGACTAATCGAGGCAAAATGTGACGCTGACACTCCTCTAGTGGACTGAAGGGTGTATTACACACTTTGGCATCGATACCATGCTGGTCTCCAAATGGAGCTGTTGAGAATACTTATTTTTGGCCTGATATGCGCTTATATGCGCTATTTAAACCTATTTAAGAGACTATGCCGGGATTCGGTTTTAAAAATGGGTCAACTTGGAACAGAGAGTCAACCAGAGAAAGCATTTTCTACCCACTCAAGTTAGCTTATCTGCTAGCGGCAGGTTTCATTTCTACTGGCAAAATTAATGGTTGCTTGCTAAAAATGGGAGGCGTGCATTTTTATTTCTTTACCTGTTTCTCAGTGTTTCAAAAATGACTACTACTTTTAAATGACAAACCTGCCACTGTTAACATGAAGGGTCAGTTAGTTAACAAAGAGGGCTAATTTTATTTTTAGTTTGCAGACCTGAATCATAATTGTTGCATCCCAATATATATAAAGCATGAGTCCAGAAAAAAAAATCCCATTATGATTTCCCAGAGCCTAAGCTGACGTTCTCAAATTGCTTACTTTATCCAACCAAGAGTCCATAAGCCAAAAGATATTATTAAGAAGAACTGACTGATCATCTAATCCTTTCAGACCTCATCTTATTGTATTCTCTATATGTGATGTAGGAGTTCTCGGACATTTTCAGAAGATACCATCAAGTATCTTCCACTTCTGTGCAGTATCATCTAACATGTTTGGAGAGCTTGGTGGCCACATTTCTTTCTTTTTTTTTCCCACAACATGATCAACAATTTTTCACGCTCCGCTGCCTCTCACTGATTACAAGGAGGCCTCTGTACCACCAGGATTACGGCTCCTCATCCTTATAACAGAACTGTAGAGCTATTAATCCCTCAAACCGAGACTTTATTGGGACCCCTGGAGCATACGGCAGGTTTTCTTGCATCAGAGCCTCCGCAAAATGCTACATTTTATGTAAATGCACATAGATAATGATGAACCATGTATGGGAATTAATTTAATGTAAAACGTCACATTTTAATATCCTCTACGCATACAGCTCTATAGCTCTATATGAGACTGAGAAAACATATGCAAATGTAGCTATCTCCTGCTCAGTAAAAAGGTCCATAGCCTGCACGCTGTGACAGAGGAGAGCTTTCGGTTGTTCATTGAAGAGCCTTACACAAGAGTCCTTTTCACCAATTCTCTCTGAATCGCTTCCTTCCAAATGGGCAGTCAAGCTGTAATCACCTGTCTTATTTTACCTGAGGGATTGAGAACAAGGCGCTCATAGTCCACGCCACCATTAGCATGACTCTGTTCCTTTTCCGCGCCATGGTGATGGCCAGAGGGTTGAGGATAGCTGACTGTCTGTCCAGACTAATCACCACCGTCACAAAGGCACAGGAGTACATTGCCTGCAGCTTGAGGAACATGAGGAATCTGCAGGCCAGGTCACCGGCCAGCCACTGCACTGTGATGTTCCACACAGCATCGACAGGCATCACGATGAAGGTGACCAAGAGATCAGCTGCTGTCAGGTTGATTATCAGCACTCGGACATGGGATTTGCGCTTGTGTCCGTTGGCCGCCCAAAGCACAGCCAGATTGCAAAAAGTAGAAATACCGCACAGGATGAAGGTAATAATCACTCTGACTTTGGCCGCTGTAGAAAAAGTAGGCAGCTCCAGGTCTCTGTCCACTGACGTCCAATTACAGAGAGGAGTCGGCCAGTCGCAGCTGGCATTGAGGTCAAACCCTGAGCTCTGCTGATACATGACGACTGGAGGAGCACAGCAGGCGGAGGCATTCATTTTCTGACCCTCACCACGGAGTCAGCATGTTGTTCAGCTATATGGAGGCTGGTGGAGCCAATGGGAAATAAAGCAGAACAACACAATACATGAGCTTCATGCGTAAAGTTGGCTCAAAAGATGTATCTGCATTAATTTGCATAACAAGACAAAACAAATGTGTTGTGCAAGTAGAACAGTGGCTGACAGAGAGGGAGCAGCCTGCTGTGGTGGACACATGATGCTCACTGAGGTGGAAAGGTTGCCTCGAACAAACCATGGTATGTCCTTGGAGGGGTCTCCTGTTGAAATTTGCACCACAACCACCAGCAGCAACATCTGACAGCCAATCAAGATAATTACACCCTGATGACATCACTCTTAAATGAGTCCAAAAAAAATGGAGATTAACACATTTATGTAGGGAGTCTAAGTCTTACATATTTATAGGACAAACTTTAAATTCAGCAACCAGTGACAAATGAAAATTGCAATAAATAAAAGCTTAATCATGACTTCTAGTTTGCATAATGTATTTGTATCTGTCATATAAATTGTAAACCAACATTTAAGATGTGCAGCCAATGTAAAATACAGTCTACTGTGTGCGTAATTGCACATTTTCTGTACATGAAATGCAAAAAAACTAAATATATACATAAACATGTAAATACAATAAATAGCTGGGGAAAAAACGTACATTTTATATCCTTGGTGTTGTGAAGCAATGTATTTCCCAGATCAGACAAAGATTAAAAAAAAAAAAAAAACTCTTCTAAAGAACTCCTCGACGCTCCTGCTACACCGCTTATGATCCTGAGTGCAGAGCGAGTTTGTGGATAGTCCGTCAGTCAGTCTGTAGAGTCTCCAGTCTGCTCTCGCAGTCTGAGCACTGTGTCTCCTCCGTAGTTTTTCCAGCCGCGTTTTGTACTCCCTCCGCAGTGTGCGTCAGCCGCGCTCTGTGGGCGCGGCTATCTGCGGCACCCAGGAGCGTCAGTTCAGTGAATCTAAAGTTTCTAATTTTAACTCAGCCAGAACAAATGTAATGAGGCATTGCAGACCTTATTAGCATCGCTGCCACCGAGATCAAAGCAGACCTGCTCTTATTAACTCCATTCATTTGTAATGTTACTGTAGCCAATGCGTTCATACAAACTGTGAACAAAATCAGAATCAGAAATATTTTATGAATCCCTCATTAATTCCCTTTAGAAAAAAGTACAAGAAACTTTAAAAACAAGATAATATCTACAAAAAAAATCTACAGTGCAAATTTACTTTTGAATGCAAATCCTTAAAAAACATAAAAACTGAAACTCTATAAAAGGACAGTCCATTGACACCGATATCCCTTTTCCATCATGCATTAACATGTATCCTGGCGAGATCGGATCACAAGTGGCCAGCAAAAGTACAAATGGAAACGCACTCAGGTCATATTCGGAGGTGGTCTGGGACACGTGGCCACATTCCTTCAGTAGTGTGTACACAATGCCTCCTCAATGCATCCCAGGATACATTGTAAGACCGCCTACTGAGGTGACTTCCTCTGAAAATCAATAAAAAATAAATGCAGCTCCACGTTCCTGTTATCTGACCCTGTGTGTTACCGTCACATTACAGCAGGTTCTTGGTTTTGGATGTTTTTTTCCTCCACTCAGTCGTTTACCTGATGACATCTTCCTGCTCTTCTTTTACTTTTATTTAATCTCCTGTCCAATCTGCTGAGTTCATCTGAACTGAACTGACAGGAGGAGAGATTTACTGCAGATTTACATTATACAGCAGTTGATTAGTGAATTAGAACACAAGCTGTACTTTACGATTGTTTCACCAAAGCCTCCTCAGGGTTTAGTATTTTTTTTCTTTTAGTTTATGTCGTGTTTCTGACACACATCAGAACATAAATGTCAGAGAGCCGCCCCCTTTCATAGTTTATTGATCCACTGCAGCCGGCGCGCTGGAACAATTAATCAATCTGATCAATCAGGTCCTCATGTTTCAGGCTGTGTGTGAAACATTTACAGACATTTACAGACGTGAAAATATGTTATATTACAGATGGCGCATTAAAATGAGGCTCAGAAAGCAAAGATGTCCCGTTTTGGGAGATCCATTTGGAGACGCATGAAATGCCAGGTGGGAACGCACGGCTTAAAGTTGGCCACATGTGACCCGATATAGTCAGGAGGCATGTTGAATCAAGGTGGAAACAGGGTCAGAGAGTGTGACTCTGAGGGACGTGTTTGATGCACCACAGGCAGGAATGACTTCCTGTGGTGCATCAGGTTGTAATAAGTGTGTCACTGGAAGTGCTGCTGACCTGCACATTGTGGAATGGGAGGTGTTGTTCAAGACACTATGTTAGCATCCTTCTTTCTGACCCTGAAGTCAGAGTCCAGCTCCACCCCAACAACGTCACTGCATGCCTTGGGGATCCGTTTGTTCAGTTTGTTGGTAGTAAACATACATACAAGAAGCCAAGCGTAAATGATGACTTTCTATGGAGCTGTTGGAGTTGAATTAACTCTGTGCTTATTTTAAGACCCATTTTTGAAGGCATTGTTGCATGACAGTTGCCACACGCATTGCTGAAAAGTAACTAAGTACATTTACTCTACTTAAGTAAAAGTGAGATGTATTTGAGTATTTCCACTTGATGCTACTTGTTACCTCCACTCTATTTCAAAGGAAAATATTGTACTTTCTACTCCACTACAACAGCTTCCGTTACTTTTCACTTCAATATTTTGTCCCTAAAATATATGTTCAGTTGCAATGTTTACATTAATGTACAAAAATTAGACTCTTCAACAGTATCGTGGGTTAAAATTAGCTCTACTATGACATAACACTCTAAAGGCCGATTTTGCATCATGAGTATTTTTACTTTTGATTCTTTAAGTACATTTTGCTGACAGCTCTTATGTAATTTAAATACAGTACTTCTTATTGAGTACTCTTCATGGTGATGTTACTTTTACCTAATATCCGAGTAGCACTCCTTCCACCTCTGGGCACATGTTTTCTTATTTTGTCCATCCCTGCCTGGTTCATTGAATATAATAAATTCCATCAGTTCAGTTTTCTTCAGGTACACGTTGTTGTTTTTCTGTCACAGTAAGAGGCTCAGTACTACCTTTCAGTCTTACATCACAATCCCATTAGCAGTGGAGCTGAAACAGTGAAATAATGGACGGAACCTTTCGAGGATGTGTGCTGTCTGCTGCGAGGTTCAACATTAACTGCCGGGTACACGCCGTCTTCGCTGGCTGTTTTCACCTTCTCACTGCTCAGGTAGTTTCCATACATCATCTGCAGCCCAATTTAGACTATCAAAGTAAAGCTTTGAAGAAATAGGCACCGCTTCTGGTTATTGTGCCTCAAAAAAATTCAGTGCCATGTCAAGCAACAACAATATAGCTTTATACATAACAGCAGAATGCAAAAACACCCAATAAACCCATGTTTTTTGTAGCCTCAAGCCTCTGCATTTGAAATGAGTTCTTATAAAACCCAAATCACGCACTGGTAAAATGGGTAAACAAAGTCACATAAAACACATTCCTCTTTCCACAAGTATTACTGAGTCATGAAGATAGTTTGGGTGTTCAAATGTTCAGTTTGAGAGAATGAGAGGGAGAAATAGACCTTTAATCCCGCCCAGATAGAAAAGGTCTACTGCAGACATACTGGTGTTTCTTCTAGCTCGATATAATTCTGCTTTCTCTGCCTGAGTGTGGCCTATAATGCGACATGGTTGTCAGATACTTCCACAATCATTTTGGTGCACTCACAGCTAATCTCGCTGGCTGTTGACATGACTCTGAATCCAGATGTGGAAGGCCAGACTCACGCTGAGGACCCAGGTATACTGAGCCAGACGTTTTCACTTGAAACATGAGTGTAAATCCAGACATGACCACCACAATCTTACAGCTTGATTCACTAGTCAAACTACACCATTTAAACCCTTGGATTTACATAGGCCTCTTTATAAGAGATCCAACAATGTCACAATACAACATCTAAAGCAACTTTAATCATTATATTATAGTATTTTTGTAACAACAAACCATATGACTTTGAGCATGTGACATGTGTCACTTAAGATGATGAAGCAAATAACAAGAACAAATAATTATAATCCAACCTTGGTTTCTCTCAGTTCTGTGGAACATTTGAACATTTCTCAGTTTATTTGTTTTGGTCTTCCTGCCTGCAACATCACTTTGTCAGTCCACTCTCACTGCTCTCATCGTTCTAGTTGTTTCAACAGGCAACAAACAGCTGCATCTAATCAATCTGCTGCCAACACCAAACAGCAGACAGACAAAGTTAGAGACTAGTGAACAAAGTGGAGCATTTAGCAGCTATAGAGCCAGATATGTGACAGAGGGAAGTGGGTTAGCTAAGCCCAACATGAAGTCTGGAAATAGTGCTTACCTAACTCTGCCCAACGGCAATAAGATAAAACCAGGCTACCTGAAACTCACTACTGAAAAAGCTTTATTTGAAACCTGCATGGGATTATTTCCTGGCTGGAGGCCATCACTTCCTGTGACCTTTTCATCAACATGTGTCTTCTTTTTTACCATAGACAATCCAAAGGTGAATCCTCAAATTCTCAGCAAGTAAGAGAAAACACATTATTTTCCAAAATGTCAAACCATTCTTTTTAACAACACAGTTTCACCTCAAAACATGTAATAACCGTATTGGTTCGCAGCGCTAAATGTACAAGTTTAACACTAACGGCTCACTAATAGAGAAATGTTATGTTTCCAGCAGTGAGGAGATTGTTGTTGTTTTCACACATACAACAGGCCACATTCTCTCACGACAACCTTTCACATCATGAAAACCTGTATCGTTTACACCTTGTGTTCAGCTGTGAGGAACCCTGGAGTCATATTTAATGAGGATATGTCCTTTGTCCTTTCTCACCTGTGATATTAATAAAATCAGGAACATTCTACCTCAACACAATGCAGAAAAAAATAATTCATGTTTTTGTTTATTTCCAGGCTAGACAATTGTAATTCCTTGTTGTCAGGATGTCCTAATTAGTTTGATCAACTTTAATTAATATAATTATTTCAATTAAAGCATGCTGTCTTTATTGGCTTCCTGTAAAATCAAGATAATATCATATCATCCTAACAAAGCGCTTCGCTGTCAGAGTGCCAGCTTATTTGAGGTTCCCAAAGTAGAATTGAAGGCAGAGCCCTCAGCTTTCAGGCTCCTCTCCTGTGGAACCAGCTTCCTGTTTCGGTTCAGGAGGCAGACACTGTCTCTACTTTTAAGGTTAGGCTTAAAACTTTCCTATTTGATAAATCTATAGTCAGAGCTGGCACATTTGACATTGAGTCATTCCTTAGTTATGCTGTCATAGGGTCGCTGGGGGATTTTCCATGATGCACTGAGCTCCTTTCCTCTCTCTATGCATTAATAGGACAGCATTACATCTCATTAACATGCCTTCTCTCTCCGATAGTTTTGTTAATTGTTTGTTGTCTCTCCATGCAGTTCCTCTCGTTGGTGTAGTTTTGTGCTTCTGCGATTACTGACCGTACCAGCAGTTTAGTGTCTATGCTGTCTTTTCCTCTCTTTGTCTAACCTCACCATCATCCTGCTTCTGTCAGAGGTTTTTCTTCCTGTTTAAAGGAAGTTTTTCCTCCCAGCTGTTGCCCATGTGGGATTGTTGAACTGTTGGGTTCCTTTCTATAATGGCAGGATCTTTTATGTGGACTTTACTATGTTAAGTGTCTTGAAATAACTTGTGTTGTGATGTGGCCCTATATAAATAAAATAAACCTTTAAACATGAGAATTTGTGCTGAATTTAACAGTGCAGCAAGAACAGACTGAGTTAAAAATCACGTCTAAAAACAACAAGGTGGAAGTTTAAGTCTTTTGCTCGGCCTGAGTGCAAAAAGAACAAGCAAAGTAGGCAAATCCTTCCAAAATGGCCGACCAGAATCAGGAGCAAAATACAGGCGAGGATCAATAACCCATGAATACAAACTGAGTGTAGGAGACCAAAGAGCACCCTGTCCAACAACGAACTGTCATTGAGAGCACATGAGGGAGGGAAGACACAGGTGGACACAATCAGGACGGGGCAGACAGTCATAGAGGCAGGAAACATATGAACGCAGGAAGACTAGACTATGAAACGAGAGAAAATGTGAGTCACAAAAGGAAATAAAAATACAGAAAAATGTGAAACCACAAAAGCGTGATTAATGTGACACCGAAGTAACATAAGAATTGTGATGTGTGCTTTATAGGCACTTGAGAAAAAACAGTATGTGCAGTCGCTGATGAAACCACAGTTAGAGGATCAAGATTTAGCAGCGAGATTTAACCGAACCCCGTCTTGTTTCCTTTTTAATGGAAATATAAAAAGTGCGAGATATAAAAAACTGCCTCAACTGAAAGAATTAATGGCCCTTTTAGAAATATTTCCTCCCTTTGCATTTATCTCTACAGAGCAGAGAGATGGAAATGAGGATGAGATGGGTTGACATTGTGGGAGAGGTAGTGACCTGGATTCAAACCAAGTACGCCATGACCTAGACAGCTAAGCTATCAAAATTCATCTTTGCCGCTACATGATGACGCTTAGGCATCTGGTTTTAACAGAGGAGAGAAAAGCATCTGTTCACCCCCCACTGAAAGTTGCACCTTAGCAGTAGAACAAGAACTAAAGTAGCAGGTGATGCTTTTACAGTAAGACCCACTTTGGTTTAAATCTGAAGGGACCTACAGGATACGTGCCTGCTGGTATGAAGCCTTCACTGTGCCTCAGAACAGAGAAGAGTACTGATATGTTTGTGCATCTTTGTTAACCATCAGGCAGGAAACCACATAAGGACTTTCAACATAATTTCATACATTAAACCTTCGTTAAAGTACCAAGCAGTCGTCCAAACTGTCTTTAAAAAAATCAAATGAGAGACTCGGTTATAGCGCACTGTCCCTTCATGCAGGTGGAATAAATTATTTGATATAATCACAGCAGGGCTGGATTGGAAATGTTCATAATAAATTAGATAAATCAACGTACATTTTAATTATCAGGGATGTTGGGCTGTCATCAGGCATTGGACAGAACACACATATTGCTGGTACGTCATTGCCATCTTCAGGTCTTCAGTGGATGATTATCAGCTGTTCAAAGTGATGGAACAGCTGATTGGCTTTTGGTTTATGGAGATGACAGACTCTGGGCTACTGTCCAAACGGGCCATGACCTCCACAGCTCCACAGACATCAGACTCATTTTCAGTTTAATCCACAGTGATTGTGGTGGTTGTATTGAGGTTAAGTATTATTATTATTCATTCCGTCACTGTGATCCAGCTGGAATCCATCAGCTTCCAAAATCACCTGCCGGTTTTACAAACCTGAGATAACTGTCCTCTCTCCTGTCCTGCTGCTTAACCGGGTTTCTGCAGTAAAACGGTGCAATACTGGTGGCATGGCAGCAGATGCAGACACACAACCAGAGCCATAGAACCATTTTCAGCCACAGGAATTACTGAGGTAATGACAGTTTGACTTATAATTGACTGGGATGTTCTGTGTGGATCACATGGGGAGGACATCAACAGCATGATGGACTGCATCACAGAATAAATTATTTTTTGTGAACAGACCACCGTACCATCCCGGACTGTACACTGCTTCCCCAACAACAAGCCGTGGATCACCAGTGACCTGAAGGTGCTTCTTAATAAGAAGAAAGCAGCCTTCAGGTCTGGGGACAGGGACGAGCTCAGGAGAGTGTAGCGCGACCTGAAGGAGAAGCTGAGAGAGTGCAAGGACTCCTACAGGAGGAAGCTGGAGGCCAAACTCCAGCAGAACAACGTGAGGGAGGTGTGGACCGGTATGAAGGAGATTACTGGGTTCAAGGGGAGAGAGAGACAACTCTGTGACAACTGGCCAGGCTAGGAGACAGCTGGAGAGACTCCACCAGCGCAAGGCTGCAGGACCTGACGGCATCAGCCCCGTGGTCCTGAAGACCTGCGCCGTCCAGCTGGCTGAGGTCCAACAACGCCTCTTCAACCTGAGCCTGAAGCAGGAGGAGGTCCCGGTGCTGTGGAAGACGTCCTGCCTGGTTCCTGTCCCCAAGAAGACGACTTCATCTGGCCTCAACGACTACCGACCGGTTGCCCTCACATCTCATGTGATGAAGGTGCTGGAGAGGCTGGTCTTGGCCCACCTCAGGCCGCTGGTGAAATCTTCTCTGGACCCTCTGCAATTTGCGTACCAGCCTCATGTGGGAGTGGACGACGCCATCATCTACCTGCTGCAACGAGCTCAGTCTCACCTGGATGGAACCGGTGACTCTGTGAGAATCACTTTCTTTGATTTCTCCAGTGCATTCAACACCATCCAACCACTGCTGCTGAGTGAGAAGCTGCGGGTGGTGGGGGTGGTGGGGGGTGGACACGTCCACCGTCTCCTGGATCACTGACTACCTGACAGGCAGACCACAGTTTGTCCGTCTGGGCAGTGTGCTGTCTGATACGGTGGTCAGTGGTACTGGAGCTCCTCAGGGAACTGTTCTGTCTCCCTTCCTGTTCACCTTCTACACAACTGACTTCCAATACAACTCAGAGTCCTGCCATCTGCAGAAGTTCTCTGATGACTCTGCAGTGGTAGGATGTATAAGGGATGGACGGGAGGACGAGTACAGGGCAGTAGTGGAGGACTTTGTGGAGTGGGCGGGAAGAAATCACCTGCTCCTGAACGTGGCCAAGACCAGAGAGATGGTGGTCGACTTCAGGAGGAAGACGACGGCTCCACAACCGCTGAGAGTTCTGGGAGAGGAGGTGGTGGACATGGTGGAGGAGTACAAGTACCTGGGTGTGTCCATCGACAACAGAATGAACTGGAAGACCAACATCAACGCTGTCTACAAGAAGGTGATGAGTCGACTCTTTTTCTTGAGGAAACTTCGATTCTTCAATGTGTGCAGCGAGATGTTGGAGATGTTCTACCATCTGTTGTGGCCAGTGAACTGTACTTCTAGTAGTCTGCTGGGGGAGCAGCATTGGAGCCGGAGACACCAACAGACTTAACAAACTGGTTAAGAAGGCCGGCTCCATCATTGGCTGCAAACTGAAAAGTCTGGAAAAGGTGCAAACTGAAAAGTCTGGAAAAGGTGGTGGAGAGGAGGACGCTGAACAAACTAGTATCCATATTGGATAATCCTGACCACCCTCTCCACCACCTGCTGCAGGGACAGTGGAGCACTTTTTTCCAAAAGACTCCTCCAGCTCCACTGTCACAAGGACAGATACAGGAGATCATTCCTGCCCACCGCAATAAGACTGTACAATAACTCACCTCTGGTTAAATCCATCACCTAACGATATTACTGTTGGTTGTATGTTTGCTGCTAAATCTTTGCACTATTGTTTAGTTAGTTTAATTTAATTATTAAACTAACTTAATTTAATATTAAACTATCTATCTATCTATCTATCTATCTATCTATCTATCTATCTATCTATCTATCTATCTATCTATCTATCTATCTATCTATCTATCTATCTATCTATCTATCTATCTATCTATCTATCTATCTATCTATCTATCTATCTATCTATCTATCTATCTATCTATCTAAATTAAGTAGTTAGACTTTGAAGATGAGAGGTGGCTTCATACAGCTATGTCCCAAAAGGATGAAAAAGGACAAGACCCCCAAAGCCCAGACGATGATGGAGGTGGTGGAGTGGAGTATGAGGATTTCAACTTTTTTTTTAAATTTAGTTAGCACCAAATCATAACATAAGACATCTCAGGGCACTTAAGATCGGAACCCAATGATTTAACAAATCCAACATGAGTAACAGCTGCAAGTAAAAACTCAATTTTACAGGAAGAAAACCTGCTATGGTGGGAAGGAAAAAACTCCCTTATAACATGAAGAAAAACCTCCCGAAACAGGAGGGAAAAAAATATTTGAACATGAAGAAACCTCTTACAGTGATAAGGAAAAAAAAATCCTCTCTTGACAGCAAGAAACCTCAGACAGAAGCAGGGTCAGGGGTGGGCGGTTATCTGCCTCAACTGGTTGGGAAGATTGGAGATGACTCATGAAACTGATGGTCTGAAAAGCACAAGCAGAAAGATCATTGGGCAAGTACGGTGATGACAACATTATGAATGAGTGACTTGACATTGTGGGAAAGCGGAAGTAACAAAGAAAATGGAGCAGCAGGATAAGCAAGCCCATAGAGATGAAGATTAAATATCAGTGAAGAGATTTTCCTGATTGAATTTACGCATACGCTTAATTTAAATCTAATAACAACCACTCAAATTTGATGAGCTATGACTGGACACAATTGATGGTGAAAATGAAAAGTAGCTGTCACAGGAAATATAACTTATCGTGTTGTGTGTAAATGATAGACTGTCTGAATGGCTGATTGTTTCAACCAGAGAGGAAAGGTTCCTCTAATGGATATTACCTGGAGGCTGTACTCAACTGACCTTTGTCCCTGATTTGCTTCTATAAAATTGTACTTTTTTAAAAATTTTTTACCTTGAGAGCACTGAAGTGACCATTCATGTTCAAGAATGCTAAACCTGATCTGATAAAGAAGCATGCTAGTGACTGAGCATTTCACTTATCTGTACACAGGCAGTTCTTCCACTGAAGGTCACCTGAATCCAACCACTTTACTGGATAATGTTACAGTCAATTTACTGCAGCAGAGTCAACCTTGACAAAAGGCTGAGCTGACATGTATGAAGACACTGAAAGCACACTCAGCGTAAACAGATTTGCTTTAGCCTGCAGTGTAATCACATTGAAGATATGACCAGCCGGGACGAGACAGATGCTGTGCTTCTGGGTAGGACCAAGAAACTGTAGGTCTGCAATCCTCTGATTGTGAACACGTCATTGTTCACAGCACTATACAAATTGTAATCTGCTGTTGGTTTCCAAAGGATGTTGTGAAAGATGTGTTTCATTTCACCACAGCCATCATTTCCTCAGATTGGTCTTATTTCAATTGGGTTCTTGTTTTCCCTTTAACAAGTCTTAATGCACTGACCTCCGACCTCTGACTACTGCTTGTTACCTGTAATGTTGGTGATTTACTGTAACCAAGGATTATAGTAGTATTTATAATGCAGCGATTTAATAATGATTTTACAGTGTTTGCCACATTGACATCAAAGTGTCCGCTAGTTATCATAAAACAATATTGATAATCAAATCGTCAAAAAATTAAGACGTGTAGAAGAATCTGGTGCCTCTGCAATGATCTAATATGAACTATGTCTCCCAAATATAATGAGAATCTGACTGTTTGAGGACATAATTGTTGCAGTATTTAAATATATGGAAACATAAAACATGCTGAACAATATAATCAAAAGTATAAGAACAGCTCTGCAATAAATCTTGTTGCTACTGTTGGAAATATATTGTGTTCAGTTAATGTTAAGACTGGTGTGATCATTGAACCGTACGGTCATTTTATGAGTGTTTTTTATCAAGACAGCGCAAATGCAAACATTACATCTGGGAAATAAGTAGGATTCCCCAGACGTGAGTTTTGTCCCTTTCTTTAGGCTCCTCAAGTGAAAGATGACGTTTTTCCTTTTCTTCGACAAAAGTATAAAAGCAAACAGGCTGCTGGTAATTCTGTTTAAGTATCTGCATGTTTAAAGTGATCTGCTGTATGTGAAATACAAATCCAAGAGAGCCACACAAACATATTCCATGCATTTGCAAAGTGACAGCAGGATAATGAGAAAACAATCTAAAAGAAAACAAACAAACAAACACTTACCAGAATATTTCGTATGCAGAGAAATGTTGTATATTGTGCATTGTTGCATTTTCTTGTCAGAAGTCAAGACACTGCACAGGTGAACTAGGTCTAAGCTGTGAGCAGTCTGATGGGAATTGAAGGGTAAAGAGCAAAACACAGCTTCCACTTTCTCCAGTGAGTGCATGCTAAAAATATCTGGAGTGGCCCTCCTTAAAAATAGGTCACTAATGATGTTTCTTCTTCTAATACGTAGCAAGAGGGTTGTTCTCGACTGTCTGTCATCCTGGCCGAGTCAGCACATTTAGCACCAAGTACCTCAGGCATCCGGCAAGCCACTTAACAACGGGTAATGACAGCTCAGGACTAAATGTTTCAGTTTTTATCAGTTTTACACTGATTGATAATTAATGCCCTGTTGGTACGTGGTCCAGCACTACAGTCAGTGTTTTGAGCCACGCTAGCTGCATTTTTTTAAAAGATTGCAAAGTCTGTAGCTGTTGTCCAAATGGCATACTTATGTACTGCCATTCACTATTTTGATTGCATAAGTGCGTTCACACTGTCAAGTATGGAAACATGCAGTGCACTACAAATATCCGGATGATGCACCAAAAATTGTGTGAGTGTGAAATGCTGGACGCTTTTCCACACTCAATGGTTGCCATCGTGGTTACGTAGCAGAAAAAAAGGGGAAACATTTTTTTAAATCAAGATTTCTGAGGACGCTGCAGCTGTTGCAGAACACCGTAAGTGTTTATTTTTCATTAAATACCACCATACTGATGCTGGACAGAACGCCTCTGTATTTTTATTGTGTGCGTTAAAAAGAGGGCACAAGAACACTTTCATTTATGGATGAAATAATAAAAGCCGGCAGATATGTTGGCAGGTGATTCATTCAAATGTTATTGTTATTTCCATTAAGTGCAGAACAGCAGCGTGCGGTTTGGGACAATGTTGAAATTCAAGCACTACACAAATAGGAGTCCTAACATGTAAGAGTTCCATATCTTAGTGTGCTAAGGGAAGTACAACACTGGGAACACAGCCTGTATCTTTGTTTGTTCACAACTTCGGTCCTGACGAACTTATGTCAACAACTTTTGGATGGATACTCATGAAATGTTGTACAGACATCCATGGTGCCCAGAGGATGGAGCTGACTCATTTAGATGATTCTTCTACCCGTCCTTGAACGCCAACATGACATTGATGTGGTGTCGTGAAATTTGGCTCAGATATTTGTGTTGCCTACGGGATATATTGAATTCTCTGGTGATCTGGTGCCATTATCATGTAAATTTCAGCCTGTCCTAAACTTTTGCTGCATTCAAATGGAACTCGTGAGGTTGTGATTACAAGATGGGAAGTTGGGCTCACGCTATGCTCGGCGTTCAAGTGGTTAAGTCCTGGGAACACCGGTGCTAAGCAACGGCAACATGGATGATGTCTAGAAGCCACAGAGGCTAACAATTTAGCAAGCTAACAGCATGATGACGGCGGGAGAAGATCAGGCTGTTGGAACATCAACATTTTCCTCAGATGCATTATTTAAGATATGATGAAAAACTATACGTGACTAAAATTACAACATATTAGCTTAACATCCAAATAACTTCCACGGCCTGTGCCATTTCCCTAAACCTCAGCAAACACGTCACAACTTGTGGACTCGAGGCTTGTAGAAAGTTTCAGATAGAATCTTCTTTCTCGTGCACACGGTAAATACGACCCCATTTGATTTACCTCCACCCTCAGTTGTGCTTCCAGACATAAGGGTTGATATATCTTATTTATGTATTCAGATTTTAGCAACGTGATGAATGATGTAGTGTTGACCGTGCATCTAAAGTGCATGTGTGGTCTGCTTGAGGCTGTTTTAAAGTGAACTGAGAACACTGAATCACTGTTTCCACTGAATGAACCAGCAGCATGTAGTGTGCGATGCAGAACATCGCTTCCTCATTAAACGATAGCACCAGTGACAGAAACCATCAGAATCGAATAAATCATTGGACACAATTGGCTGCTCAGCAACTCATGTTATTTACAGAGCATGAAGCTCTGAACTGAATGGATCAGCTTTGACAAGAACTGAACGTACATCTGAAACAGCAACAGGAAGCAGTGTTTGTGTATGTATTGTTTTGTCCTGAAGAGCTTTGGAAAGATTATATATTCATGTTCTGATGAATGTATTTAAACTAACAGTGATGATGCAACCACCTATCCTTAGAAAAAAAAAAAAGTGAATGAACTGGCCATGATTCTTTGAACTGAATTGAATAAAATAATTTAAAAAAATTAAGTGATAAATGATTTCCATCTTTAAAAGAGACTGCTATCCATTTATTTGCAATATGTGGAGGGAGGACAATTTATGATGTTACGACCACAAAAAATAAAAATAATTTGGACCCGATGGCCAATAACATAAAAGAGGACGCAAAACCGAGGATTCACAACATCTAGAATAACTTCACACTGCCAAAACTTAAGTAAAACTTTCAACAGTCAAAATGTTGACGTCAAAACTCTGAAAGAAACTAGACTGTATTCTTCTGGGCAGGATTTGAACGCGCAACCTTCAGCTTAGGGCATTTACACCCATGAAGCACTTGCTTTGACCACTTGGCTACCAGACCACTCAGCCATGTGATGATGTAGTAACCATAGTTTTTTTCTTTTTTCATTCTTATAAAAGCATATAGTTTATATTATTATATAAATTGTCCTCCGCTGCCACCCTCAGACAATTTACAGTAACTGAAGTTTGCTGCTTTATTTCATGTTAAAAGTCATTTAAAAAAAATTATTAACAGGATTTTGGGGGATAAAGTTTGTGGTAGTTCAGAGAAATCCAAGAAATTGGTAAATATTAGATAAAATGTTAATAATTTACAAGCATAAATGGTAAAAAACAAAACAGGTTGAATCTTTTCGAAAATAAAATAAACAATAAAGCTTATTTTAAATAGCATTTTCACTGTCAATTATCTAAAAATAGTTTCTTTAATTGTAAGGATGGACTTAGAAAAGTACCAAATAATATTATAATGTTTTTGCATCATGGGTAGCAGCCTTTCTGAATGTAACACAATGATTGTGACAGAACTAAATAATCCTGCGTGATCAATAAACTCATTTGGGTACATAATATATTATAATTTCCTGAGGTCTTATAATTGTTTTTTGTACCTCTTTTCTGTGACTTGAGGATCATTAAAGTTATTTATTTGCTGGTTGTTGTTTAATATCATTTTTGTACCTGTTTGTATCAGAGAGCTAATGAGCTAACTGCTGACATGCTAACATCAACCAATAACAAAAACCTCTCAAGCTGGCTGGCTATGTGCAAGTTAGCTGTTCAACACACTCCACCTACACGCTGTCTGTCTCTGGAAGCTGCAAAATGTTTTAGTTTTTTTACCTTCATATAAAAAAAATAATTAAAACATTTTTTTTATTAGGTTATTTGATTTAGGTTTTTAGGTTGTATTGTTATGTTTTAGATTTTTGTTGTTGTTGGCATTTTGCTTGGTTTTAGTGCGTATGTGCATTTTGGTTTGATTTGGAAGTCTCATCTACCTTCAGCAAGACTCCAACTACCATCCTCATGTAGTCATTTCCCGCTCTGAAGCTTTGTTCGTAGACCACTGGACTATCTTTAGCGCTGAAGAACAAGTAGCGTCAGAGAAAGTGAAAGAGGACACAGGGTTCACAGAGTCCAGCACTGCAGTCGTGCAGAGGAGGAGGCAGAGGCAGATGGAGGTTTGTTATGACGAGGATTTACTACATCTGCAGTCGCAGGTAGAAAGTCAAACAGTTTGTTTTCTGCTGGAAAAGGTCACCGCCACCAGGGTCACCTTTAGGCCAACTGGTGTAATGTGTTATGCCTGAGCAGTGGGAGCAATTTGCAAACCTACATTCCAAATTTGGTGAGTTTTCACCACATGGGTTTTTGCTGCACAATCACTTTAAGGGGAGAAAAATAAGAAGAAGCAGAATAATAATGGGATCAAAGACAAAAGGTCCCGTGCAGCTATGCTGCTTGGACCCCTAAATATATAGCTCTCTATCTTGAGGTCTACTTTTTTGCCCTATTAAGTATCAGCTGGGGAGCATCTCTGCTGTGGCGAAATCACAAGACAACCCCTACAGCATGTGGTATGTTTCTGTAAGAATTCAGCAGCACAGAATTATAAAGTCACTTTCAGTGTTTGTCGGACACGTAACGCAGAAACCATGTAAATTTGCATGCGTTTTATATTCACTCATGTTTGCATGTTCTCCATTGTGTTTCATTTATTTAGTTCAGCCATAAAACAAAACGATCAAGACTATGTGTTGACTGTGATGAGCTTCACAGCTTCAACCATTTAATGACGGTGACCATTTGTCCCTCTAACTCACATTATCTCCAATGAGAGAAGAAAGCTTTCTGACATCCATCCAGATAATTAACACACACTTTTCAACACTCGCCACAGTCAAGAGGCTCATCTGGGCATGAAAATCACAGAACAAAATCCAAAGGCATATGGAGTCTTTTCCATTGTGTGGCTCTCTGCTGCAGGCACACGGAGTATAAGTACTCGTTAAAAGTTTTAATCAAACTGAACCTCAAGCCTGTGATGGAGGCAAAGAGAGCCAAGTGTCAAACCCAAAAGAATCCATGATGATGATGATGATGATGATGAATCTCAACAGACAAACACTGAACACCATGAAAATCTGAGAGATTCAATCAGGGGAAATCTGTTTTATATTATTTATTTCACAGTCCAGACAAACACATTAATAATTCTTCTGTATAAGGTCTCGCAAGATGGACCTTCAAATATAAACACAAATGTATGTTTCTTTTCCCCTCCTCCATCACTTTTTATGTCCTCTAACTGTCTGCTACATCACCTGGTTTGTCTTCTGTAATGGTAATTCTCCGAACCATTATATTCTGTGTGATACATATATTCTCTGTTTGCTAACACATGACGTTTTGTTTTTCTTCCAGCACACCCACATATTCCCCAGATGATTCCACATACTCTTTATGTAACACAAATGTCTTCTTTGTTTCTTCACATCACATATGTTTTATCTCATTGTGACCTCGACCTGGTACAGAATGGTCCCTCCAGCAGTAGGGAGTGCAATGGGAACCAGACAGGAGGATTCTTCCCATGCAGGGGGAGTTCTCCACCTGCCATGAACAGAGACAGCGGACTTTCCCATAAAAAGCCTCCTGTTTTCTTCCTAATGGGTGTCTCACACTCACTTTCTCCAGACTGCTCATGTACTCTGTGACTGTGATACCTTCTTTGCAAAGAATAAACGACGACAAAGACATTTGGCGTCAGAACCTTTATTTCATTTTCTCACCAAGAATTAGATGAAGAGAAAATCATCCTGATGATGACGTTAAATTTTAAAAGCTTTCGGAGACATCCTGCTTCTTTGACTAACACATTAAATCATGCGGAAGAGCAAAACAAAATGTTTTCCTCCTGGGAGAATTAGAAATGCCACAGCACATATGAATCACTTCCATTTCATCAAATGGATCAGTATTAGCAGTGGTGAGAAATTAAATATTTTGCCCTGTCTTTGTTGAACACCCAATGGCACGATTCAATTCTTCGCACTTCAAATTTAATGGACAAAAGAGTGGCAACAACCCACAACACAAAGTGCACACCATCAATAAGACTTTCACATGTTGTCAAACAAGTTAAGGCCCTCTTGAAGGAAGGCTGTGTGGTATTTATGAATGGCATGAGGAAAACAATTACATTTTCCCATCGATTCTGCAGTAAAATAACTACAATTAAATATATTTCAACCCTTTCCAACCTGCAGGTGTTTGTGCTGGATCTGTTGTCAAAATGATACCTGCTCACATTTTCAAAAGGTTTGAGGTAGAGTTCTAGTTGAACAATGTCAGCAGCGTCTGTGTTTTCTGACTCATTGTTATGATGATGTTATTTAAACTCTGAAGTGCAGTTCTGAATAGGGAGAAGTACAAATATAAATCTTTGGAGGAGTTTTTCAAAAAATAGTACTGACCTGAAATCTAATTGTAATGTGTTTACAAAAGAAACTACATTACTGCATGGCTAGAATCAAATTCAAACTGATGAAATTGGTGGACACTGAAATGACTGATTACAGCTTCTGTTGTAGTGTGATGAGGTCACAGGAGACAAACTACTGAGAAATAAAATACAAAAACAGCACTGCCATCCTCTAAAATACACCATATCCTTGGCCAGTATATAATTTACTGTCAGATTGTGAGTTCAATGACACCCAGGGAGACGGAGGCCGGTTACAGTTTGCACTTACACAAGGCAGCCAGAATGGTTTGTGAACAAAGCTTTGAAAGGCAGAGCAGATTCTGTGATAGACCAAAGAGAGGACCTGAATACATGACACTAGAGACAGCAGGGAGAAAAAAAGAAAGTCAACTTTACAGACAAGCTGCAGCAAAAACAAGAAACCAAACGGCAATGACTAAAATACACAGCAGGCAAAATTCAAACTATCTAGTAAGTAACAGAGGCAGGAATAGTCTGTCCACCACGACAGTCTAGTCACCTGTAAATTGCAAACTGGGAGTACATATAAATGTCCACATAATCAGCAATCTGGCAGCAGGTGAGGGGGATGTGGAGGACAGGACACAAGAAAAGAGACACGTGACCAGCTAAGTAACAGAGAGGCTGCAGCTGGGTAACTGGGGAGCATGTTGTTTGGGCGTGGCAGGCAGGAGACTGGGCATGGTGAGAGACAAGATCTGAGGACCTCTGGTGGGTGGAAGTCGTGACAACCGGGAGCAAACCGAACAACAATAAATTGCAACGGGATCAAAACTATTGCTGTGTTGCAAATTACATTCTTCCCTTAGTACACCAACAAATAGTGCTCTTACATGTTAGGACTCTGACTTGTGTAGAGCAGGAATTTTGACAGAGTAGTGTTGTTTCAATGTTAACTCACAAGCCAAAATATCTGCAGCTTTAATTATTTTTTTTCCCAGGAATTAAGATGTTTTCGTGCCCTCTGTTTAACACACTCAATAAACACACTGATTATTCTGTCCATCAGCAGTCGTGAAAAAGAACCACTTTTGTGCAGTGTTTGGGAACATCTGCAGCTTCATCAGATGCTTTAATTACTTTTTTTAATTTTTTTAAATGTACGTCTGTGGCCCCTGCCAAGATGGCCAGTGTTTCACACTTCTATTTTGGACCGTTTTGAGTGCATCGTCCTGGGACTTGTAGTTCGCTGCATGTTTTTGTATTGACAGTGTGAACACACTTATACATTAAAAATAGTGAGTGTTACGACACAAGTAGGCATTTGGAAAACAGCACGTGACACAGCGCTGTAATCAGATTAATTTCAAAATGTGGGCAGTCATCTCGAGTCTGGAACCAGATTACACAGACGGTCTTGTGGAAGAGTTAATGTGTGTGTTCATTATCGGACAATTTTAAAACTACTCCTGAGCAAAGCACAGTTTTATCTAAAGTCCGCTAAACCTCTACATCTCTCCACATCAACAGTATTTAAATGTAAAATATGAACCTTTCTGGTTTCACTCTGCTGTAGATGAAACCGTACAGGAAGTGGTTAAGGTTTATGAATTAAGAAAAACCCTTTCAAAATATTTTTAGTCTCGTCTCGCTTCCTCCAGAGTGCTGAAGCTTGTCCGGCTGTCTCCCCTCTGTGGAAATATGAAGAGCAACTCAGACAGAGGAAGTCATCTCAGGATCACCAAGACAGACAATAAACGGCTGAGCTGGACGTTTCGTATCTGGAGATGAGTCACTGCGGTCGGAGCACTGGTCATCTTTGTCATTTTGTCATATAACAAGCAGGAAGCTCAAGTCAGGCTCAACATGACTGAGGAATGTTGAGAATCCTTAGCCTGACAGGGATCAGCCAGAGGAAGGGGAACAGTGATGAAAAATGTATGATGTGGCTGCTCGAGGATTCAGAGTGGACATCCGAGTTTTTTTTTTTTAATTAGTTTTTTTTATCATCCTAATGTCAGTTAAATTAGGCACAAGCACAATTATTTTAGACTCATAAACACACACGGTCATTTGCCTGTTTGAATCATACCGACTTCAATCTTCACCTGCCTGAGAACATGAGCACATCTCTTCACCTTCAGAGGTGAGCGGACAGTCACGCAGCAGGTAAATTACCTGCAGAAAAAAGTCCTCAGTAAAGAAACGGAAGATGTGGTTTCATAATTAGTTACAATATTGCATTTTGTTGTATTTTTCTTGAGAAAAAGCTGATCATGTTTTCACCTTGTCAGTATAAATCTACAACACAATAAAATGTGTAATGAGTGAAGAGGTCTGAATACTTTCTGAAGGGACTACACGTTTTGATCTACTCAATCACAGTATTTGGGTTTCACATAGCCTACTGTGGATTAATAATTCCTATTTAGTCAGTAAAAAAAAAAGTAACTGGAAAGCAACCGGCTAATTTCATGGCAATCCAGCTCGTAAATGGTGGACTGACTGACCATCTGATGGTCATTGCTGCAACCATGACTGTCACATCATGGTAAAAATGCACCTGTGGAGTCAGATGGAGATGAGACTATATCCAGGTGAAATTTGCTTTAAATCACGAGCCTCACCATCTCATGTAAGAATGAAAACATTCCTATTCACACGGAAGCCAGTAAACTGATGAACTGATGAGACTTTCAGCAGAGCTCATCTCCTGCTCCAGTCCATTCACCTGTAAAGATAAGGACACACAGCCTCTCAATCAACGGGCTTCGTGGCTTCTACATGCAGGAGGAGAGTTACATACATTTAAACCTGTCGTTCTTCCTGTGGCACGAGAGGTCACATGGATGATAGTCGTCAGCAGCACATGAACTGAGGTATAAATGGTTTTGGGATGTCTGGATGAGGAGCTGACTGCAGAACTGATGAAGCCTATCATATGAGACGATGCTTTGAGGTTAAGGGGAGCTGCAGAGCACCTGTCTTGTGAAATGTTGACTGGATAAACGCTCTGTGTCTTTGATCTCACGATATGCTTCAGTAATTACATTGTAGAACTTTTACACTTTCATGCAGTGGAGATTTGGGCACATTTCAATCCAAATCTAAAGAGATAACATACTAAATGTATGAAGGGAGACTGAAGGGCTGATTCTTGAAGAATAGATATTCATTGTCAGAACTCTTCACTAAGCCTGTTGTTGCGTATATGAGCATATTAGAATATCATATAGATAAAGAATTGAATAGGAATCCTGGTACTGTTTGCAGAAATTAATATACATTCATAACAGTACCGCAGATCTCTGCAGCACAGTCGTGCTGTTTCTATTTGACTGAGCTTCTGTTATTTGGTTAACAGTGCCCTCTAGTGACAAACAAATCAGACAGGAGATATTTGAATATCAGCAGCAGTCATTGAACCAAAAGTATCTACTTATGCTTCTATTAACACAATCATTGAACTCAGAGATCTCAATAAGAGTATACTTTGTGTAATTGACATGTCATTTTAGAGTATTTTTTCCAAGGTGTACATGTTCACCATGTACACAGAGAATGAAGTTCACATGCTGTTCTGAAAGTTATTCATGAGCCATGTTGAGCGTCAGATAGCTCGAGGGTGGAGTGTGTCCAGACATCATCTCCTGCATTTCTATGTTAATGAGATCCGGGGATCCAATTGCAGCATATTATTATTTAATGTTATAAACAGGCTGAAAGTAGTCAGAGGGTATATTTTAAAAGAAAACGAAAATATACTGCTGATGTGCTGGTGTACTTATTCTTTTATTTTATGCAAGAAACCTCGATGATTTAATCTCACTGAAAGCAAAAATACATACACCCTCTTTAAAATCAATGTTTTATTATTAAGAATTATATGCTCATGAAATCAAATAAGACTTAATTTAATTCAGGTGTAAGCAAGCACATTAACTTGTGACAAAAACAAGCAGGGCCAAATATGTGTCTCCCTCCACCTCACTTCACATCAGAGCTGTCATTAGGTCATCTTTGCCTGCACTGATCAGTCAAAACAGTGTCAAAACAACAAACAAACAACTTCCAGTCCCAGTGTGACAGTCTGAGTCATTCTCCTGTTCATCCATCACATATACAAACAAAATATTTAACAGTACTCATCCTCGTGAGTCAAATATATTCAGTGGAGCAAAGCAGAGTGAGTTCACAGTTTTGATTAATGAACAACAGAAGCATCGTGTTTTATTTCTCTTAAATTCCTGTGTAGATTTGTATTTGAATTAAAATCTTTATTTACTTGGGTGAATAACACAAGATAGAGACTCATGACAACACTTTAACACACTGGAACATTTTGGGTAGCATGAATTTTATTGTGGCTGCACCAACTGGGAGCATTGCTGTCATCAAGGAAATGAAGAAAGACTCAGAGTAAAGGCACCGCTGGGATTTGAACCCAGGATCTCCTGTTTACTAGACAGGCACTTTAACCAACCACACCTCCTGTAAGAGCAGACCTTTGAAAAGTATTTTCAGATTTAACTTTTCATTGAAAGCCCGTCTATAGCCCTGTTTATAGAACAGTTCTTAAATAATGTATCCAGAACTGACAGCAGACAAATACTGGTGTTGTAACTGTATGTACTTGAGAGGGTTTTAAAGGCAACGCCAGCAGACTATTTTCACTGCAGACGTTAATGCTCATCAAACGGAAAAACACAGATAACATTCATGATGGCTCGGTTCCATTAAAAGTCCCAGTGAGCTGAGACAGTGAAGCATTATGCACAACAGCAGCGCATCTCCTACAGGGGAGGTAGCCATCATGAATACAGCTGTGCCAAAACATCTGCAGAGAAAGAGGTCCATCAGCCCCAAAGAACATCTGAAGGCAAAACAAACATTATTAATATATAAAGTGATGTCCTATCTGTCATTACAGTTTCTCCTTGAGGCGTTGTTGGGATTTGAACCCAGTATCTGCTGACCAATTTAGCCACAGCGCCTGTTTCCGCAGAACATATAATATAGTTTTATCACAGCGTTTTGTACATAATTGTAATGCTTTACATTGTATTAATATGGCAGCTTTGTCATAGATTCACAGTATCATTTATGTGGCTGTACACTTGTCTTGTTTTAATGTATTTGCATGTGTGCCTACAGACCCGCTAGTCTACGAGAACAAACATTGCTGCAAAGCGGCGCTAACACAACAACAACAACAACAACACATACTGTCAGGTTCAGAGAACGAAGGATTGACAGCACTGGTATAAATCCAGGGCTCGATGCAGTTCGACTGCAGTGACAACTGTGACTTCATGGTTGTCATGCTCCAACAACACACGCACAGAACAATAATATAGTCACATCAATCCAGGGTGGGCTGGAAACCTAAACCTGTGACCAGCTAATATCCTCAGTGAGAGTCCTCTGGCAGGGTTCAAGTGGCTGTTAAAGATGAAGCCAAGCCAGACTTCACTATGTCAAAAAAAAAAAAAAAAAAGAGCTTTAAAAGGGCTGCAGTGCTCTTCAGCTGCAATCTGCAAGTAGAAACGAACTTCTACAGCAAAGTAAATGACATCGTCTAGTCTCTCTGGAGTAGTGGATGTAAATCAGGCCGACTGAATGTTCACAATGATCACAGCATTAAAGAACAAAATCCAACCAGCATGATGAGGCCCAACATCAGCAGTTAGTTCTCTGAAAAGTGTCGCTATATTTAATGAAGTCAGAATTATGGCACGTGAAACGTGTCTAAAAAGAGTCTTGATCACTGTGATAGTGCTTTGAAGATTTAAAAAAATATATTGACAAATATGCCTGCTGATTAAACTAGGTGAGATGAATTCACTAAAATGTGCTTATCACTCATTATCATCCCAAAATCTAATTTTATTGTTCTTTTTCAACAACAGCGAGTCCAAACTCAACTGAAATTTGTTGTTTAGCATAATATGGAATTTACAATTCCCATTTTCACAGAATTGTGTGTGCATTCAGAAATGATCTAAAAAGAAAAAACACAACTTTTTAATGTGAATTTAATATTTTCAACATTTAGTGTGCATTTGTTATGCTAATCATCAAAGGTAGTAGGAGCAGTTTAGTCTTCAATATTATTTGTAATTTTCTGAATTGATTCTGAGTATATCAGAAATATTAAATCACATGTTTGCTTTCATGACTGGACAGATAAAAAAAAACAGGTCACCTTACTGTAACTATCTGTAATCATCACTGACTGACGCTGCTTTTCCTTTTTCTTGACTGCTTTGGAAAAAAAAATCCTGTACAATACGTTTAAAAACGAAAATAAAATAAATCACAAATCCATTTTTATTTCAACTGTGGCTTTCACATTTATTACAAAGTAATACCGCTTTGTTTCAGCATCACACAAACATGATGGCAAACAAACGCAACAGCTACACAAAGTAGTTGCTTTTCATAGCAATAACTCGTGTATCTACTCGAGTTGCTCATCAGCTGTCCAATAGAAGTCCGGCTCATGCCAGGGCACACTGATTGCCATCGTGCACGTGATCCCGCTTCGTTCGCCCTCAGCTTCCCGCCGCATGATGCTAAATTCTTTGCTAAACCCTCAAACGTTCTGCACGCGCTGCAGCAGGTAGCACGTCGGTGGGATTTTAGGACGTGATGGAAACCATGTTGTTGGGACTCAGGATCTCAATCCAGTAACCATCAGGGTCCTGAATGAAGGCCAAGCCTTTCATTTTACCTGAGAATAACAGTAACAGAAGGGAGTGAGGCTCATGAATGAAGTGTAAATACCGCAGGAATAAATCTGTAATATACAGGAAGAGAAAGTTTAGTTCTGAAATGTAGAAAATGGCAAAAATGAAGAGCACTTGGGTCTTCGAAAGAGTAAGTGTGTCTAAACCTTTGACTGGTTCAGTATATTTACTAAAAAAGGCCATCAAGACTGTAAACATTCATCTAGTAAACCCGTCTATGAGCCTCACACTCTTCACATCTTACCATCATCGGGCTTCTTGACGAACGTGACTCCTTGTTCTTCAAACAGTTTGCAGGCTGCATAGACGTCAGGAACTGCGATTCCAATGTGTCCTGTCAAGTATCAGGTCGACACACACAGAGTTCACTGTGAATACACACTGCGGTTACACCTTTCCATCTAGTAAGCCCATACATACAGTATACATACGGGGATGCATGTATCATCAAACAGGCCTCTTTAATACATTTAATGAGTCACAGAAAGAGAAAAACAACACTGGCACTTTCTTCCTCTTTTGCACTTTTTTGCCTCTGTATTAAATTACATTTTTAGATACCAGATGGCACCGAAGCAATTCAGTTAGTCCCATAAAAGTATTGAAGTCTGGTACCCAGCCTGGAAATGACCAGAGGGAATTATTTAAAAAAGACTTTAGACTTCTGGAAAAAGTGAAAGCTAATGCTCAACATTTAAAACACAGGTCACAACAACTGAAATAGTGCCGTTTATGCATTATACACTATTATTTACTTTTACAAGTCATTTTTTTAGCTTTTACATTTGGGGCAAGAATTTGATTAACTTAGAAACCATGACGTCCTACTGTCTGTTTGTACAACAAGTGAGTGGATCTTACCGAAGCCACGAGGATCAGAGTTTCCATTATGATAAGACTGACTCTCATCAGACTCGGAGCCCCAGTTACTGAAAGACAGGCGGGACAAGAGGAGGGAGACAAGAGGTACGATAATGAGAGGAAGGAGGAAAAGATCATATTCAGAGAGATCAGATTCATGTATATACCTAAACTGAAGGTTAATAAACATTTTATATTAATCACAAAACAAACTGTGGCTCAAAAGCAAGCTTTTAACCACAGGAGGTCGTTCTGAAAAAAAAAAAAAAATCAAAGAGATCCTTTTAAAGATTCCAACAGTGCAGTAAAGTGATTTTGTTCGTCCTGTGACTGAACTGTAGCCGAATAAATCCAGGCATCACTTCCTGTTCTGTACGACATCCCTCCTTACTGTGTCAGCTCGATGGTGGCTCGTCTGGAAAAGGTCCAGGCCGTTTTTTCCTTCACGTCGGAGGGGATCTCCTTCTTGTCCTCGTAGCCCAAGAAGAAGAGAGAGAAGCGCATGGAGGGGAAGTCAAACTTCTGCAGGAGCCTGCGAGATATAGCACACCAGAGAGAAAGCGTTTCACCAAGTCCGGTTCATGCAAAAAAAACACACCAAAAAAAAGTTTCAACTGAAGTCCTCACAGATACTCACGTCATGCCGAGGATCCTGGTGTAGAAATCCAGGGATTTAACCGGATCTTTAACCCTCAGCATGGTCTGCTGCATCATGAAGTCCTGCAGCACAGAAACATAATAACAGAGCTTCACTGCTTAAAGTCAAGCAACAGCAACACTGTTAACCAATCACACAGATCACAGGACGGGCAGTTATCGTTTCTTTAGAAACACTCAGCAGGGTCAGAATTCAGACTTTCACTGAATATTAGATTTTGGTTGTTTAAATAGCCGTTACTGATTATGACTTAATGGAGGTCCTCACAAGAGGAGGAACAACATTAGCGCGTTGAAGCGCGAATTTGAATGTGTTGCACCAGCGTTGGTTAATTTGTGGGTGTGGCAGAGGAACGGAGCTCGGAGCTGACAGGTTGCTCTGAAACACGCTGCCGCTTTCCAACAGCCAAACTCCTGTTCACAAACAAGTAAGAAAACCACCGTGTCAGCCACGATCAGTAGACTCGTGACTGGTCTTCCTTCTGTACACGTGTGCATATGTTCTGTTCACGCCAGTGAGGCGTAGACCTGCTACCGTATCAAAATATTTGAGATGTGAAGTACAAGGACAGTTAAAAGATGTTAAATCTTTCAGATAAATATGAAGGAGTGTTTTATATTCTTCGTGTGAGAGCCTGATCATGCAGACCAAAAAAAGATCTCACTTAGGCAATAATAACAGTGTCAGGATAGAAATTCCTCTCCGCAGGGATTCAGCCAAATGGCACCTCTGTGCCACCGAACACACACACACACACACACACACACACACACACACACACACACACACACACACACACACACACACACACACACAGTGTTACAATCGGATTGAGTTAATTTACTTCCTTGTTTTCTATGCAGAAATGTTGTTTCCGTGCTGTGGAAGTCACTACTTCATGGTGACGGCATCACATTTCATGAACGACTGTTGCTTGTAAATTGCAGATAAAACTCCTGTACAGACGCCACAGGGTGACGAACGGGTCATAAGTGTGGCGTGTTTTGATTAAGGCCCGACTGATTTATCGATTGGTCACGGCTATCGGCCGATATCGGCTCATCACAGATAAACTGGTATCAGCATATACGTTGGTCGATAATACAACTTTTTTTCCGACAGAACATAACAGACAAAGATGCTCCAGGTGATTTAGAAATAGTTTTATTTGTGCTTTTTTTTATTCGTAGTTATTTTGAATTATTACATTACCAGTGAAGTTCCTTGTTTCAATGCACCAATGTCGCATTTGACAGTAAATTATAGCGTTAAACTGTAAAATATCCTGCCTCCATTATATATCTTTGTCACAAGTGTTTGATAACCAGAATTTAGTTGACAGCTGAATTTTGTTCAATCCTTAATATCGGTATGTTGGTATCAGCCCAAAACATCCAGTATGAGCCGGGGTCTGGTTTATATAAATTAAATGTATCATAACTAATGCAAGAAGAAAACATCTCTGAAAATCACAGCCTGCATGTTACAAACATGGTAAAGCTTGCGTCTGGTTTCTACCCTGAATATTGTTTTTGTTTGAAGTGTACGACAACCGAACTTGTGCTGTGTGAGTGCGTGTTTCACAGTTGGACCTTATCTCTGTTCCCCTTTCCTGCGCTCTTCCTCCTCCAGTGTCACGTTTTCACAACACATCCATAGAAACTCCTCAAACACTGCAGCAGCAGCATGAATGTCTCCACTTAGCTGTATCCATCAGTGCCGAGCATCGCCGCGTTGCCGACTAAATTCACTACTGGAGGAGCACGACTGACGCTGGACTTTTGGGGTCAATACCAATATATGTATATACTGCAAGGCAACCTTCAACCCTCACGAAGGGTGATGTGATGACTGACACCGGGCGATATATCAATATTTGTTTGTATCGTGATACGAGACTAGATATCGTCTTAGATTTAGGATATTGTGAGAAACTACACGTGTTGTCTTTTCTTTGTTTCAAAGGCTGTATTACAGTACAATAATGTGATTTTCTAAACTTAAACTGCTCTGGCTGTTCTATTATTTACTTTTACCCACTTAAGTCATGATATCCACATCACTGATGATTATTACATTATTGCAATATCGTTGCAGCATCGATATAGTGATATTTGATATATTGATTATGCTGCATGAGGCTTTTCCACGGAAGTATTGTGAAGCTCAGGTCGAAGTTCACACCGAAACTTGGAAGCTGCCAGAATGTCCAGAGCTTTTACACTCAGTCTGGAAACACAGTCATGGAAGGACAGCCAAAACAGTAGAGCTCACGATCGTGTGCCAATAATGAACATACACAACTCCATGCTGGAGTGTGTTTGACTTGGGAGAAAGAACACAGGCAGGATATCAAATCTGAAACATGTGGGTGCATTTGACAAGACGACTGGATAAGTTAGCTCTGCCCTCCACACGAGCTAACTCCAGTCTCGCCTACTTTTCTCCACAGCCTGGGAGTGTGTTCTGGTCCGACCGCGCCTAAATACCACCTCTCCGGGGCGCAGTGCGGGCAGCTCCTCGGTTACGCACAGACTTGTTCTACGCACGCTTCGCTGAATGACGTGTGCGCTTTTCCTCCACCAAGTTTGGAGCGAATTGATCTCCAGACAGTCCGGCTAAAAAAAAGTTAGCCCGTGATGAAACTAGACCGTTTTAGCGACCAGAAATGTTCATATAACGACAACAGCCGCCACTGGCATTGGAAACCGTGTAAAAATGAACCTAAGCACATGTTGCCAGGAGGAATAAACCCGGTTTTGTGGAGAGTGGTGTCCGATAATGGGCGCAGCGGGAATAGCAGGTTAACCTGTGTGGAAGTCGCTGGCCTGCTGGCTGGGATTGAAGGTTTGTCAGTCTCTTAAACTCCTAAGTTAAACTTCAGGAGGAACAGCAGACACCTTACCTTAGTTATTTGGTCTCCATCTTTACAAGCTGCTGCCGCTGCCTCGTCTGACAGACCTTTGTCGCTCATTTTTGCTTGCAGACGTTACAATGCCGGACTGCAGCTCTGCGCGGCTGACGGACAGGAAGAAGGATCCGGCGGAGGGAGTTTTAACAGAAAGAACTTCCTGCACCAGCTTTCAAAATAAAAGTCACCGACTGTTGAAGAATTCACTTGATAATGCATAAAAATGTATTGGTGTAGCAATGCGTAACAATATAAAACTAAAAAGTGGTTAAAAAAAAAAGTAACTGTAGAAAATGAGAAAAATATAACTAACATATACATAAAATTTCATAGTACAAAAAAAGTACAAAAATATTAATCAGTTTGGTAGATTAGCAGAAAGAACAAAGAGGCATGAATACACGTACTAAGGCTGCTCATAGTTTCCACAGTGATTTGAAGGAACACAAATACATAAGAATTCATTTATTCTGTTACCAGGTCAAAGTTGCTGCTGTGGTGACGTCAGGGAGCGAACACACATCCAGCATCATTATGACACGCTGAAATATGCTGTCAAAGGGACAGTTGGGTGGACACGCCTTAAAGTACAATGTACCAAGATCAAGATGATCCATAATAAATCCTGAAACATTGTACAAGCACGCCCACTTTGTGTCTGATTCAATTGTGTCCACATCGGTATCAAAAAACACGTTTTCACATTCCAAATTCATGTGCGCTGCATCATGTACTCAGACATTTCAAATACATCTGATTAATTGTGAACAAAGTCTGAGGATAACATCTGTGGGCCACAATTTTATTAGCAGGCAAGACTTTCAGACGTTTTATTTTGAAAGTAAAGACAGGTAGTGTCGTTGTTCTCCAGACAAGTATTATGTAAGGGAGGAAGCTCCTATAGGGAACACAGTATGCCCTTAATAAATAAAATCAATGGGATTACTTTACATTATCTGTAGAAATTATGGTATAAAGATTCTGTTCAATGTATCATGATGCCAGATTATTGTAGCTTGGTGATGGCATATATAGGGATAATATATATTTAAATTATTACATGACCATTCAATCATTAAATTGACACAGTAGCCCTTAATTTGATATGTAGAATACTCGTGCTATTTCACAATGGCAGTCCAACACAAATGATCTATAACCAACTCTTCAGGGTGGGAATCTGTCATCCCCCATTTTTATCCAGGATACACAAACACACCAGACAGTTCGCAATGGAAATACCTTTATTACAGACAAGCTGCAGGGTCCTTTCATGGGAGAGAGGTGACAGAAGGCTACATCACCGGCAATTAACCATTATAGTAAGTAGTTCATCACAGCTGTAGGAATAACACCCCGCCTGCAAGCCTGCGGAGTTCCTGAGACAGTTTGGCTGCGAGTGAGATGGGACTGTTGGCAGACAGAGTTCTTCTCCACAGATAGTCGTCATCAGTTAAGTTTCTCAGGACATTTTATTCATCAGTATTAGTTGGTTTGTTTTTTTGAGAGTTTTGCCAGTTTTGAAAAGGCCCAAACCCACTTAAATAATAAATGCTTAACATATAATAAAAAAAAATGCTAAATTACATTTTAAGTGTTGAGTTGTACAAAAATATCAATAAAGTGGTAACCAAATCTGCCAGGTGGTATTATCATTTCACTAACCATACTAAGGACTCCGGGAGATGACATGCAGTATAACATGTTGACAAACCTTCAATCCTTGTAAATCATTTCTTCACCGACATTGCCGATTAGAGAATAATCAGCCGGGGACAATAATAATGGATCATAACATAATTCTAAGAGTAAACTATTTTTCCTCCTTTCACGTGTATTCAAATAATGTTAACGTGTTAACAAAAAATAACATTCGCATTTTGAATCCCACAGTTCAGTCGCCTCCATTAGCTTGGACACCCACACGAGATAAAGTGAAGAAATGGGTAAAGAAAAGGTGGGAGAGCCCTTTTCTACCGAGATGTTCCTTCTCCTGCTCCAGAAGAGCAGGTCTTTAGTAGCTGCGTCCGAACAGGGTGTAGTATTGGGCGGGCTCCTTGCCGCTGACGCACATCTGACCAGGCTGCACCGTCTTCAGGGGAGAGAAGGGGATACAGAGGCTCTTGGCTCCCATGGATGGGGCGCCTGGCTCCAGGTCCTGGTCCCTGTAGGAGGAAGAAGGCAAAAATAATATCTTTTAGTGGGTGAAATTTAAGCAGTTGCAGCAGAGTGAGGTGAAATCGAGAGAGAATTATTTTGATCAAAACCTAATTTGAATGGGACAAATGATGATAGTATTTTACAAATAATCAAAAATCCTAAATATATACATTTGAAACGACTGAACGTCAAAAAGTGCTAAAAGTTGAGTTTTTGGGTGACTAGTTTCCCTTTAGCTCCCTCAGACGGTGGGACGTACTTGGCTGTTGTTTTCTTGATCCAGTCCTCGCATTCGATTCCTCCACAGAACGGGATCTGGACGATCTATCAAACAAGGCAAATATATGATCAATTATTGACTCTGGTGAAGTCAGAAGTGAAGTGAAATATCTGCGTTGTGGGTCACGTGGCTCACCTTGCCCTGGTCCAAATCTTTCTGGAACTGTTCCATTGTGTCTGCAGCCACCATGTGAGTCTTCAGGTCATCTGAGGCTCTGACAAACAAACACTTTCATTAATCTTCCCGTGTCCCGTCCACAGTCTGTCACGTCACTGCTCCCTGCTAGAGGTGATCAGCAGTGACCGGCAGCAATGACCAGTCCCACCAGGATTCACGACGGTTGTTTTTGTGATCAAAGGTTCTTTGTGTAGCAGCGGCTTTTCTTAAAAATAGCGATGCATTTGGCTTCAGTTTCATGACATTCTTTTTTGCTGTAAAATTGTGGCAGTTGGCAAAAAAGACAAGTTACAAAAAATTTTATCAAATGTGACAGATGCGTGTGGCTGTAATATCAAATAAATCTTATGTAAAAAGTAAGTGCTTTGAATGCATTTAAAATAACAAATTTAACACATACTGTAGGCACAAAGACAACGTGTGAAATCATAAATGCCTTATGATTAGACTGATGCAGAGACACCTGGTGCTCTAACTTTCATGAGAAGACAACATTACCCATAAACCTGTCACTTCCTGTTTTGATGTGTTTCTGGTCAACCAGCATCAGCAACACGTCTTGCTGTGTTGTTGTTGCAAACAGCTGATGTGTCCATTTTTAACAAAAGCCAAACACCCTACCAAATCAAACCCGACCCTGATGTGTAGCAGCATGTCTTACTTCTTGAACAGGCTGTTCTGGATGTCCTCCAACATGGTGACCAGCTTCTTCTCCACCTCGGCCTCTGGTATTGTCACCTTTGCGCCCGAGTCTCTCCTCACTGCGACACACTGACGCTGCTGCATGTCTTTAGGGCCGACTTCCAGGCGGATGGGGACTCCCTGGACGAGACAAAGACACACAACAAAAAAAAAGACAGAGACAAAGAAAGTGTTATTTTGTTATAAGGTGATCACAGATTCGTCTCCATTTCATTGTTTACTATTCTTAATTAAGTTAGAATTACTACTAGTATGATTTTATTAATGACCTTGAGCTCCCAGTGGTTGAACTTCCACCCTGGGGAGTAGTTGTCTCGGAGGTCACTCTTCACCCTGATGCCAGCGCCCTGCAGCCTGCTCAGGTATTTGGAGCACTGGGCCATCAGCACCTCCTTCTCCGCCTCTGGCAGGGATGCAGTGATCCCACATGGGATGATGACAACCTGGGAAAAGGGAAAGAGACATGTTAGACTGGTTGTTTACTTAAAGCAGTGGTTTGTCAATATAAAAACAAAGTAGTATAAAAAAGCAGATGTCTTGTTTTATGTAACAAATTTTAATATGCGTGTGAGAATATGTGAGTGTGTACCTGCAGGCAGGCCACTCTGGGTGGCAGCACGAGGCCCATGTTGTCTCCGTGGACCATGGTGAGGACGCCGATGGTCCTGGTTGTGATTCCCCAAGAGTTCTGGAAAGCCAGCTGCTTCTCGCCCGGCCTCTTGGGATCCTCAAACACGATCTCAAACATCCTGGAGAAGTTCTGACCCAGGTGGTGGGATGTAGCTCCCTGAGGAGGACATCACTGTTCAGTACAAGGTCTACTTGCCTCATTACACTTCATATTCTGCTTGACTGATGTGAATGAATGAGCAGATCAAGTGAATAAACCCGTTGTGTTACCTGAATAGCTCGGCCGCTGGCAGAGATGTATGCCTCCACCGTAGTTGTGTAATCTCCTCCTGCAAACTTCTCCTTCTCCGTCTTCCTCCCCTTCACTACAGGGATGGCCATCAGCTCTTCATACACCTTGGTGTACAGATCCAGGATCTGCAGCACCTATGTACACAAAATCCAACAAAAACAACTCCCTTTAGGATTTTAAATGTACCACATGTACTGCACTGTCTCAGTACTGCTCAGTTTGAGTCATTAAATGTGGTGGATAAAGGTCTGTTTGTAGATGTCAGGCGGTGTTGTCAGGTTCGTTACCTCCTCAGCTGCCTCCTCCTTTGTGGCAAACGCTGTATGTCCCTCCTGCCACAGGAACTCTCTTGTCCTCAGGAACGGCTGGGGGTGTTTGAACTCCCACCTCTAAAAGGAGAGAGTGGAAGAGAGAAAGAGTTAAGAAGTGAGAGCAGGACTGAAACAGGGCACCAGTCCATTCAGTAAAAAAGAGAAAGGAAGACGTGAATTTGAACACCGACCACAACGTTACACCACTGGTTGAGTTTGATTGGCAGGTCTCTGTGGGACTGGACCCATTTAGCGAAGGCCGGATACATCACTGAAGAAAACCGAAAACAGGTTGATGACGGCAGCCTCATTAAAAACAATGATTTAAAAGCTACATGTTGAGCGTTGATCTTTAAATCAGACTCCATCAAAGATGTGTGGTGCAGACCTGTCTCACTGGTGGGTCTCACAGCAATGGGCTCTGCCAGCTCAGTCTTTCCTGACCGGGTTACCCAGGCAACCTGGAAAAAAAAAAAGGGGGACATCAGCACCATTAAAGGGGGAATTAGCTGCATGTTTCAATATCTTTATTCTGGGGTTTTCTTTGCACATTTTTGTATGACTATTTATTTTATTTACAGTATAGCTTATAGTTAAGCACCCTCAGCTCAACTTCTGTGTGGAGGGCGCCTTTTAGCTCCTCTTCTGTTTGGCCAGCTCTGATTGGCCGTTTTGACCTCCAGGGAGCCTTAACTGATCCACATTGTGCAGTCACACTCTGCATCGCTTCATGAGAAGATGCTGTGAAAAGGGTTCATATTTACCTCTGGAGCGAAGTCTGCAATGTGGGACTTCTCCTTCTCCAGGGCGGCCTGAGAGACGAACATGGGGAAGTAGCAGTTCTCCACACCCAGTTTCTTAATTTCCCGGTCGAAGAACTCCTTAATGGCCTCCCAGATGGAGAAAGCCCAGGGCCGCAGCACGTAGCAGCCGCTCACGTCGTAGTACTCTATCATCTCTGCTTTAGTGATGACCTGAAGGGGAGGGTCAACATTAAAAAAGACATTTTAGGAGGCTGGACTACTAGATGTAGAGACAAGTTTCATTAGAGTGAAGGCTCACCTGAGAATACCAGTCAGCCAGGTTCTCCTCTTTCTTGGCCTCTAAGCCCAACCTGACAGGAGACACATGAATGAGTTAGCGTAACGCCATCGCTGAGAGGAGGAGGTCATAATTACATGTGAACCACAAATTTAGTTCAATCGCAAATCATTTTGTTTGCAGTAAACTGTCTGTTTTACAGTGTTGCAGTGTTGTCAACCAAAGTTGTTTTATCGCATCACTTAAAAGAGCTCCTAAAGTAAGATTTATTTATCAGATTTAAGGCGGTGGCGATGAAGCTCTGCTCAGATTCAATGGCAGAGCAACCTGGGAAACACACACACACACACACACACACACACACTGATGTGTCAGCTCATGCTCGGTTCGTTAGTTCAACCCACAGAAATATCAAAGTGCAGGTTCAGTGATCATTACTCCTGAGTGCACCAACACACAGGAGTAATGACTACGACTTCCAGTCCAATCAATCATGCAACTGAGTCTCTCCTCACTGCGACACACTGTCGCTGCTGCATGTCAAGCAAACCAGTTTTCTGCTGCTGACTGATAAAACATAGCGCTGCACCAGAAGGACAAAATGATAATCACCTGTTTTTTTTAGCAGAGTATAAAAATGGATCCGAGGAACAAAAGTTATTATTTTATTTTTTTTTTTACTTTTTTTGCATCTTATATGAACATATTATCATTTAAAACCCCAATCTTCTCTCAGCAGGTCTTCAAATGAAAGTTTTAAGAGTGGCTCGGTGAGGCTGCACCATGCTGACATGCTCACAATGACAATGATAACATGCTAATGTGAAGGAGGTACGATATTAAGCAAGTTAGTTTAATCATTAAATTCTTTAAAATCCTTTATGCCAATTAGCAAACGTTGGCATGCTAAGACACGAAACACAAAATACAGCTGAGGCTGATGGGAATGTCATCTTCGTAGGTCATCCACCAAAACATCCGACATTCGGCCATATCCAAAATCACCTCCCCTAACCCTTGTTGATTCTTTCATGACTCCCTATACATTTTTGAGTGCATAATATACTGGATGAATTTAGTTAGAATACCCGCACACAAAAACGGCAGGTCGTAAATGTAGTACATTATATTGTAAATAATGGATCCAACTTGTGAATATGTCCCCAAAATCCATAACAATTCACTCAGTAATTGTCAGGAAATTTTCCTAAAGGCCAAACAACCACATGGTGCTGATAAGAGGAAATGTCAGGGGATGTCCATCCTCTGGGGAGCATGAATGTATTCCTCTTGATTCATCCAATAGCTGTTCTTATATATTAGTCAGGACCAACCAGACCAACATTGCCATCCCTCAAGCCGTAACCACAAGTATGACTAAAAACATAAATAAGCACAAGCAGCAGCGTAGTGCTCCCATGAAGCCAACAATCTCAAGACTGACGGCAAACAACGAGCAGATGAAAACCACATCAATCATTCAGACTCACCAAATCTGATTTTAAAAACCGTCCTCAGCCGTTAAAGCCACAGCAGCGTACAGTCTTGGCTACAGATGATCCATCTTCAGAGTCCAAATCAACCCGACCCTTTACCAACGTGTGTTTCAGCACTGATCTAACGCCGGGCACTAAAACTGGAGTTTTATTCATTCATATCATCACGACAACAATCCTGCTAAAATGTACAGCGAATGGAACTGTAACGTCCACCAGCTGCCAATGACTTCCCACCAAACAATGAAGTTTACTCCATTCACGATAATGTGCTCAAAACAGAAATCTGACAATGTGACTCAGCATGAAGGCTTTTTATTGGCTCGGACATTCTAACCCTCCATTTCCTCCAAATACCACGTTATTTATCCACATATCTGCAGTACATTTTGTTTTCTTTCGCCGCTAACACCTCCAGCAGTCAGTGCAGTTAGAAATACCAAAATACAACTGAAAACAGGCTGATGTTTGGAAAATGCTGATGTGAGAGGATACATTTGCACTTGTGGATGCAAAAAGTAAAAACATTTTGTTCCTCAATATTCTTCTAAGAATATTCACATTATTTGTAGGGATAAAGATTATCATTTTGCCTAAAATCCAACCGTAACGCAAAGCTAAAGCTTTCAGCTCTCCTCTGTTCCCGGTCTCTCACCGTGTCTGTTTCTTGGGTCCCTGACCCTCTCCTGAGCCTCCTGCTCCTCCTGACGACTCCTTGCCCTGACCGGCCTTGTCTCCTTTACCCTTCTTCCCTCCTCCTCCTCCTCCCTGTTTCTCAGTCTTGTTCTCCCTCTCCTTGCGGTTTTTGTCCTCTCCTCCAGTGGCTCCGGCGGCAGCTACTGGTTTGTAGTCCACTCCGGTGAGAGACTTGTACTTGTTCTTCAGGTCCAGTAGAGTCTTAATGGCTTCATCCACCTGGTCCTGAAATACAACACGTGTTATTTTTCCCCTCGTCATTACGAGCTGTATTTAATTCCTTTCTGTGATTGGTTCCTTACCTTGGGGGCCTTCTCAGACTTTAACTTTCTCACCAGATCTCCCTGCAGGGCCACCTGAGAGAACAGCTCATGGGTTTGTGGGGAAGAGCTGGACTGGGTGGAGGCAGGGCTGGACTGGGTGGAGGCACGGCTGGACTGGGTGGAGGCACGGCTGGACTGGGTCTGGGCAGGGTGAGCTGGGGCTTGTGATCCTGGTTTGTAATCCTGTCCAGTCTGCTGTTTGTACTCGGCCTTCACAGCCAACAGCTGCTTCACTGCAGCATCTACCTGATCCTGATGAACAGCCAGGAAGAGGAAAACCTTTAGTCAAGGCAGCACGAACAGTTGAACGACAACTGAATGCTTAATAAGACTTGAAATCTCACTTTAGGGGCTTTTTCAGTCTTCAGCTTCCTGACCACTTCTCCCTGTTCAGCGACCTTCTCGTAGAGGCCGGTGGCAGCGGGGGCGGAGCTGGGGCTGTTCTGGACTGGGGCGGGGGCGGGGGTGGGGGCTTTCTGAGCTGGAGCCGCTCCAGGCTTGTAGTCCTGGCCTGTGACCTGTTTGTACTCCACCTTCAGGGTAAGCAGCTGTTTCACTGCTGCATCGACCTGGTCCTGGAGAGATGCAATGAAGGGAACCGGTACTCAATTCATGAAGGTTTTTATAATCAAATAAACAGCTGAACATTTTTGTTATGACACATGTACATAATTAACATCAGAATTACTTTTACTGATGAAAGAACTCCATCAAAGTGTTGAGTTAACAATAATTAAATTTCACTGGTCATTCAATAATATCATTGGTGTTAAATGTATTTCCAGATGAAATTTAACTGCACATATGGTAGTTTTGTCTTTAGTCTGGGGTCATTCATCATAAGGATCCATAAAGTCCCACTCTTGGCTGACCATTATTGAAGTGTAGAAGATTTAAAATGCGAACCAAACCAAGTAATAAAGTAAAATACAATACATGCTGAATGTATTTCTTATTTATATATGTGTTGTAATTGGGAAAAACAAATATGTTAAGCACATGTCAAATTTCTCTTTCAGTTTTTCATAACTGTATTGACTGTCTTTCAATGTGATATGACGTTTTTGAGTTTTAGTGTCATTTATAAATCTGATACTGATACCTTGACTTTGTTACCACAAGATGCTACGATTGCTATCGGTAGATGCTAGCTAGCCAGCTTTGCGAAATGAAGCTTCCAGTTACTGCAGCGCTTAGAAAATGTACTCCTGCGTAAACAAAGCAGCGGTTGTTTGAGGCCTCGAAATTTGGTACCGAATAAGGTATTTTCTTCTAATAGTAGATACTATTGAAGAAGTTGGACACCCAGCTCTGTAGCACACTAAACAAAGTTAACAGGCGCAGCAAAGACCCGCCAACACTGTTTACAAAGCAATGTCGTTAGTATTCATGTGAAGGTGCCCTTTCTTTTTTAAAGTACTAATGCATCAAATATGAAAACACAAGATATAATCAAGCAAGCGGGCTAGTCACAGTTCGGGAGCAGGGTGGGCATTCAGGCTAGACGGCTATGTTAACATGAAAAACTGTCTGTTCTTCCCCAAAGTTTTTCGCTTTCATTTTGATTGATTGATGACGCGGCTTCGAACGAAGATGAAGGAAGCTTTTTTTCTTAATTACTATTAGTCAGCTAAGAATTTGTGCTTTGTTCAGGACAACTTCACAGTCTGCATAATTCCATCTAAATACCTTGGGGGCTTTTTCAGACTTCAGTTTCCTCACAATCTCCCCTTGTTGTGCAACACGCTCATACAGGCCCGAAGGAGAAGAAGAAGAGAGGGGGGAGGAGGAGGTGGATGTCACAGGAGAAGGAGCAGAGGAGGCGGGCGTGGCCATTCCTGGTTTGTAATCCTGACCGGTCATCTTTTTAAACTCCGCCTTGAGAGCGAGGAGCTGCTTCACCGCAGCGTCAACCTGGTCCTGGTTCCGGCGACAAATCATCTCACAGTTGGGGGTATTTTAGAATAAACTCATCATGCACATGGGATGGGAACGGACAAGCGAATGGTGACTGGACAGATACTATAAGACGCAAGAATTCAGTGGCCAACGAATGAGAACACGAAAAGTGACGGGACAAATCGAACGGACAGATGAATTGGGACGTGCGCAAAGACAAACAGATGTGGACACGATTATAACTTGAAAAGATGTTTGTACCTTTGGTGCCTGCTCTGCCTTCAGTTTCCTGACCAGCTCGCCCTGTTGGGAAACACGGGTGAATGGGCAGGAGGCGGAGTCTGATGAAGGGGTGGGTGGGGCTGGAGCGGAGGTGGGAGGAGCCATGCCTGGCTTGTAGTCCATCCCTGTCTGCTGCTTAAACTGCGCCTACAAAGAGAGGATGAGATTACAAATCATTTGATTTAAATATCTTTATCTTTTAAACAGCTTTAAGCTGAGGCTGACTTACCTTCAGAGAAAGCAGCTGCTGAACTGCCTTGTCCACCTCGTCCTTGGGAGCTTTGGCAGCCTTTAGCAGGCGGACAGCTTCCCCTTGTGCTACAATGCTGGAGAACAGGCCAGTTGCTGAGGTTGAGGCAGGCGCAGAGGCTGAAGGAGTCTTGGTCGGGTTGGCGGGCTAAGAGAGCAGAGAAGAGCAAGAAATTGAAAGGTTTATCCCAGAAGTCTAAGAGATGACGGCACATTTTTCTTTGCCTTTCTTTGAAACGGTTTCCTTCTTGTAATTAAAGACTGGGGCTCCCTGGTGTCTTTAAATCTGGGTTCGGCCCTTTTCTAACCTCAGTCTCTATTATTTGTCCAACCTTTGTATTACTGGTCAAACCAGTGAACAATTACCATGTTAGGCTACTGCTATTGCTGCTGATGTCCCAATACAGTGCTGTTTGAATATGTGATGTTATGTTTGCCCACTGCGAGCCTGAACACCATTATAGGTGGGAACATCTTCTCCATTACTTCATTAATACAGCGGCTGCAATATTTTGAATCCTCTGGAAAACTCGATTAATGTCAACCCACAAAACAACGCTGTCATAACTGCAGATGTTTCTCTGTTTGGTTGCCAATAAAAGGATCCAGTGAGTGTATGTCATGTTGTAAATGATAGTTTCATGTAGCGTCTCTAAGACAACCAGCTACAGTGAGAGCATATTATCTGCATTGGAAAATGAAAATGTACCTGGTTCAAAAAGCATGGGGTGTCGAGTTGAGTTGAGCTGTACCACGTGGTGGAAAAACATCAGTAGTATAAATAATTAACAAGCTGACTTGAGGTGAATGGCAACGCTTTCGTAGTGAGTGAGTGCTGTTATTGAATCAATGTTACACACTTATTAAAACATAAGCAGATAATACTGAGGATGAAAGCAGCGGGTATATAATTACAAAACAAAAGCACTCACTGTTTTGCTGGAGGCCTGGCTCTTGTTCTTGTCTTTGGACCCGGCAGTCGGCATCTCCTTAATGTGACCGTCAGGGATGTAGAGCAGGACACAAGGACTCTCTTTACAGCTGTTAGGACTGCACACACACCCACAGTTAGACACAAACAGTATGACAATAAAACTGGCTAGAGAGCAGATTCAGGTGTTGTTTCCTTCACCTGACTGGCTCGTAGGGCTGGTCGCAGATGTAGAAACCCCGCCTCTGGAGCTGGATGACGTCTCCTTTCTTCAGGCTCTTCAGACAGGGATCACCGAGCATCTTCTCCTCCAACTGAAGCACAAGACATTATAGGAATAAACACAGGGAATCACACACACACACACACACACACACACACAGCCTCAAACACGCAACCTCAAACACAGCGCAAAGAGCTGACCTTGCTGTTTTTATTGATGTAGTCTTTGAAGTCGTCCTCTTTGGTGATGATGGCTTTGGAGATGAGGGGCTGGTAGTTGATGCAGATGGCGGGCAGCAGGGGGGCGCTGTTGGTGTCAGCCAGCCACGTGATCTTGGTTGTCTTCTTGTAGTCCTTGTTGTCGAGGTTCAGACGAGCCTCCATGGACACAACCTTACCATCTGCCCCTCTGAGTGGCAAGAAAGGATGAGAACGTGAACAGATGAGAAGGTATATCACTACTTTAACCCAACACTGCATGATTCAGCATGAAGTCCTCTTCCACTCTATAGTTCATGTCTACCTTTACTTGTGATGATAAATACAAACTTTCTCAGCCTAGAGGATGTCAGTGTCGCACAGATTTCTTGAGACATATTTTGGCACTCTTCAATTTGTTTTAGTTACTCTTTACTGAAGGGCTTCTGTCTGCGTTTCTTTTTAAAATACCCCAAAAGGTACCATACTGGATTTAAGTCAGGCAATGCAAAATACTTGTTCAGGTCATAGTTTGTATTTTCTTTGCTTTGGATCCTTATCATGCTTGAATACTCCTCTTCTGCCATTGCTCTAATCACTAAGCGTTTTTTGTATTTTGGTATATCCACATACAATTATAAATGTCGTCTCTCCAGCACCTCTTGCACTCACATAGCCCCATATCACACTCCCACCTCCTTGGTTTACTGTTAGCACAATGCATTTCCTTGGTCTTAAAGATTCTGCTTCCAATATTCATCCAGCCTCTTTTCATGTTTCACAGCAAAATTGTATCTTTTGTTCCAAAGAGCAAGCAAGTTTTTTTTTTTTTTTTTTTCTCAAACGCTGCTCGTAGAGGTTGACGTCCTTCACATTGTCTGATTTGTCAGAGAGTGAAATGCTGTTTTCCATTGATAACCTATTTGTTTAATTTGTTTTATTCATAACAGGAAGTATCCCACTGTCAGCTTAGAAATAATGTGATTATTAAGAGGTGATGCACTTTTTAATCATTTGACAACACAGGAGTGATGTCACTTCTGTTGGATATTCTAACTTTAAGAAGTTTAACAAATGAATTGTACTTTTTTGTGGACAAACCAAATCAGACACATTAGTGCTCCAAGCAGAATATTATTGTATGTCTTAAAATGCGTCTGGAGGGGATGTTTAACAATGTAGGATAGCTGATCAATGATCAATACACACTTGTTGATCTTGGTGATGATGAGGTTGCCCCAGTTGATGAAGGTCACTATCTCTCCCTCAGTAAAAGTCTCGGCATCGGCTCCTTCAACCAGAACTTTTGGTCCGTACCAAACGTCTTTCATCCCAACCTCTGCGTTCTGGAAGGGCACAGAAATTATGAGAGATTATGATGACTAATCAAAAAAGTAGATGTTTCCAACAGTATAGTCTGTGACTAAGAATCATTAAACAAAATTGTGGGTTCATCCTGGAAGGACAGAAAACACTGTATTTCCCCAGAGAATGTGTTTTTGAGGCCAAGAGTACAAAGTGAAAGTAGAGAAAGTTGTTGAACCCTTTTAGAGTGGTGTCCTTAATAGAAGAAATGTACACCACCGCCATGAAAAGTAGCCAGTGGATAAAAGATTGTTTTACAAACTGAGTTATAAATGACAGGTGTTTTAATGGGCGAAACAATGAACAACATCAACATTTGTTTTGCCTAAATAACTCAGCAAAACATTAGAAAAGTTCAAATCAACAATGAACTGCTAACCTTAGGATGTCTGGCCACCTCCTTCATCTCCTCCGTAGCCTCTGGGACGGAAACAGGAACCACGTAGGAGCTGGACAGAGCTGTGTACCTGGGAGCTACCGGGTCAATCACCTAAAACACCAACAACGGAAAAGACACGCACACGTACACACAGAGGTCAGTGAGAGAAACGGTGGAATAGCACTTTGCAACAATCTCCATGGACAAAATGCTGAGTAATGAAAGGACAAAGCAGAAAATGATGCAACTTCATTCAAAAAGAGGTTTCTCTGAAACCAAACCAAAAACTCTGAACAAAGGCACCTCGGCTCAGTAAGTGACAAAGAAAGAAAGAAAGCCATTCGGGGAGAAAGAAAAGCAGATTTCATGACTGAATCATGACTGTATGCAGGTCAGTGACACAAGCTTTTGTTCAGCTGCTTATTCAGTCCCCATCCACATCCACTATTTTACCAGCCAGTGAGTGTAGATGGATAAACTACAAGGGGAAAATGTTGTTTCCAGCAGATTATACTAGAAAATGACTAATAACTGTTGGCAAATGCTTTTCTGCAAACCAATGTATTAAAACAATATGTAACCTATTTATTTCAGCAGAATCTAAACATGGAATTATCATAACAAAATGGGACCAGTATATACAGTATGCTAAAAATTTCTCACCACAAATCAGCTTTCAAAAGCAGCTCTCTGGAATATTAACACTTAGATTTGATTTGTATGAATTCCACAAAATCTGTAAGTATCTTTCAAAGGAATTGTTTTTTTCTAGAGTTAATACCAAAAGTACTTCCCTTTAGTTTAGATGTTTAATCTTTTAAGTGGCGGTAGTTTCAGATATACATGAACAAGTCAATATATAAACAAGCTGAAGGGGCATTTTCACACTGCTCTATTAGACCTCCTTAGTAACTGATGTTTGTCATGTTAGACATTTTAGGAAATGAAACTCATCTAAGAACAATGAACATATCAGAATACATTTAACATACGAGAGGACGACATCTCAAAAGCTTCGACCAAAATCTGCAGTGCGGTGAGCGATGAAGGGGAACAGATGGAGAGGAAGAGAGGGAGGGACGTTTGAGTGTGTACAGTAGGTGGTTGTAAACTTGCTCTTTAAGTGGTACAGTTAATATGGTTTAAATTAAGCTGATGATTTTGTCAAGACACATTAACATCTTGACGTTTTTTTTTTTTACCTAATTTCCTGCATCAATGTCACCATTAACAGTTTGTTTTAGGAACTGAAGTTCTCGATATGCCTAATTCATAATATTACAGAATCTAACCTGAAAACTACTTTCCAAACATCATCTTTGCGAACCTACGATTTAGAGTCCTGATTGGCTGGTAAAATAGCTCAGGCTGTTGGTGGACGTTCAGGTAAACCGGCACATGATGAAAGCAGGGAGGGTGAAAATGAGGAAGAGGAAGAAGAGGAAGAGGAGGAGGTGGAGGAGTACCTTCAGACAGCTAACTGGCAGCTTGGAAACAGAAGAGTGAGATGCTGTTTAATGTCAGATACAAGGAGGGAGGAAGAGAGAGAGAGGAAGGAGGTAGAGACACATTTACATAGAATGGACCAGTCACATAATTTCTCCTCGCCGCTTTGACCTCTGTAAAGCCGTTACACCTTCCGCCTGTTGTTTGTCTCTTACCTCAACCTCTAACTAAGCCCCACTTTGTGCCCTGTGCTCTTTTCTGAGCATCCCTGACTTAATAATGCAGCCTCTTCGACGTCATCAGCAACGTCACGAGGAGCGATCAAAAAGTTGACAGGTGGTTCCTGATGAGTGCGAATGGTGAGCAGCTCAGTGATGTAAGTGCAGCCGGGGGAAGCTATAACTGTCACTGAATTTGGGAAATCTACAACAGAGACCCTTGAAGTGCATCAAACAGCAATGAAGCAGTGAGCCTGGGTGAGGTGTGGTGAGTGCTAATTGAGTTTCAAGAGTGGCAGAGCCTCATTGTCCCAGACAGGGTGGTGGTTCAGGTTAGGAGCACAAGCAGGTTCGTTTTCTTGAACCAGGGGTTGTGCACCATGAATTCTTCCCCCATGGTCAGACTGTCAACACCAAGTTGCACTGTGATGTTCTGAGATTAAACACTCTGTGCAATGGCTGATCGGTTCTCCATCATGACAACGCGCCCTCTCTTAACACGTACAAAACGATCACATTTCTCACCCACAACAACACAATCGTTGCTCCCCATCACACCTAATTGCGCATCACTGTTAAAATTGCACTTGAGTACACGGGGGATCAAAAGAGGAGCAAGTGGAAGCTGAATCAATACTAAATAAACTTTGATAAAATTCCTTAGCATTGGCTAAAGTGGACTGCGATTTAGTTCACTAAGATTTCAACAAACTAAGCCTGTATATCAAGTTCATATAAATAGTATGAATTTTTTTGCCTGATGTGAAAAAAAGAGAAAAAAACCTTAATTGACAGTAGATTTCTGGAGTCATGATTGTACCGAAATATGTGCAAATAGCAGTCAAACACACTGAAGAGAGGTAATCACGATGCTTCAGTGATTTGGAAATAGTTTGATTTTGCAAAGTCAGATGTCAAAAACAGCACGGTGCTGTTTGAAGCTTATAAAAATGTTGAACTCAAAATGGCAGCACGACAAACCTGTTCTTGACCCTGACACCAATGAAACACGCGGTGGAATGAGAGCAATGTGCGTCTCTTTCACATTCAAATGCCAACTCCTGTCCCAATTTAAAAACATATATAAGACCTAGCTAATATTAGCTACGCCCGTATTCCAAACAGAGCACTAACACTAAAGCCTGGCTTTACGAGGACACAGAAAACAATCGATCCTAAATATAAACCTTCCAGACACAAATCTCAAATTTGTATTTACAATGTTTTCAGTTTGTAAAAGGATAATAGCTCTCTTCGTGGTGCTTTTCTTTTATCGGTGTGGCACATAGAGCCCTAGTTACAGTGTACGGGCATATAGTTCCATTATATTGAAAATCTGAATCATCACCACAGAAAACAGAGATTTAACGAGAAGGCCTTTTACCCTCAAACATCTGGAATTGCAAATGTGCTGAGGTGTTTAGGAGCAACTCTATGAGACAATAGTGAGAAAAGTCTCCTTTAAAAGACCACACAGATACAACATGTAAAACTTCCCAGGTAGAACTGAACACGTGTGAGGAACGCTGGCAACCACATTTAAACATACAGAAGCTTTACATATACCCAAGTTCACATGAAGGAAGTTTAGGGGCATGAAATTGTCAGAGGGCAGGGAGGAGCGGGTTAGTTACACATGCAGATGAATGGACAGAGCTGTTTGTTTTTAAGTCTCATCCTAACTATAACTGATCACTACACTTGGTTGCTGTTAAATGTGTCTTATCCACCTCCATCAGTCAGAACTTGTCCAATGGACTTTTAAATAAAACTGAGCTCCCTGTGTTTGTGTACATGTTTCACACCTTCTACCTGACCCTGGGATGAAGCAGCAAGTGCCAGCAAGGAAAACCACACAGAGGAAGCAACACTGATGGAAGTCCAGACGGATGAAAATGGGAACAACAAATCATGAATCCAAACTAATGTGGTTTTTGAGGCCGTCATTATAATTAGAGTTAATAAAAAGTGTGAGGAAGGGATAATGAGGCAGAGGAGAGGAGGTGGAAGCAAATGAAAGCATTTAACAGAATGAGAACAGACAAGCAGATCGAAGCCATGCCAGCAGTGAAGAACACAGGCAATTCTCTGAACCCGTGTCAACGACAGGCGTCAGTCTGAGAGGTTTGTGTCCTGTTCATTCATTACATATGATTTATTCTGGTTCATTAAAAGCCCTTAAACTTCAAAGAGCCCTTAAACTTCAAAGAGCTAGTTCATTAGATAGAAGTTAATTCATCAAAATGACCTGCCGTTGTATTTTAACAATACAAAGAGCCGTCAGCCAATAACAGTTAACTCTGTCACTAACTCAGTTTGCCATGCTTGCATGCTGACATTTGTTAATTAGCATGAAACATAAATTACAGCAAATATTTCAGTCTGAATTAAATTAAATTAAAAAAGCATCACCAGCAGGCTAAAAAGAGAGTCACTATTTTTGCATGAACCATAACTGATTTATGAAATGGGAAAAGTAAATGTGTTTTATTTGTGTAATTAACAATTCACACGTCTGTCCTCCGTGCTCTTTTAAGAGATGTCCAGTGAGACAAATCTAAATGTTTTGGGTGTTTTTTGTACTGCCGCAGCAAACCTGAACAGCTTTTAATGGCAACTGATTAAAATTCATGATCAGAATCATCTTCATCACTAGGTTCAGACAATCAGACCGAAGTTTGAGATGACAACGTTTATAAATGTACCTTCTTATTGAAGGCCCAGATCTTGTCCCACTCCATGTTCACCACAGACCTCGATCCACCCTGGAAAGAGGAAGAGACAAGAAAAGACTTAAATTAATTCATGACATTGACATTGGCACAGACTACAGAGTCCTGTTGTTTAAAAAGTATCCTGAACATTTACAGCAAATAGAAAACTGAAAAATATGACATTATAATGTGGTCTATGCCTATAAAGAGACATCACATGGTATATAATATTTGACACAACCTTTCGTGTGATCTGCGAAAACAGGTTTTTCTCCTGTTCCTTTTTAACCGGCTGACAGATGTACCTGTGCTGCTATGAACTGTTTCAGACCCTCCACTGTCATCCCTCTCCTCAGGACTCCTCTGACAGTTGGGAAGCGGGGATCATCCCTGAAGGACGAGATGAGAAAGAGTGAAAATAAATCTTCGGGGTGGAGAGGAAAAAAAAAAGAAAAGAAAAAAAAAGGCACACTACAACGCATCACATCAGATACACAAAGAAACTCACCATCCATCGACATATCCCTGCTCGACGAACCAGGTGAGCTTCCTCTTGGACAGCACTGTGTTGTTGAGATTGAGTCTGGCGTACTCCCAGATGTAGGGCTTCCTGAGGCGCAGAGCATTGATTATCCAGTAGAACTGCTCGTCACGATCGTGGTACTCGGTAGTTCTGAGAGCGTGGGTCACTCCCTCCAAACTGTCCACGATGGGGCAGGCGAAGTCGTATGTAGGGTAGACTCTGGAGGGGGAGGGTGAGGACAATCAATACCTGAATATTTACAATATTTGACACAAACCCCAAATAGTTGGGGCTGTTATTTGGACAAATCAGTCACATTCACTCTCAGTAGCGCCGTCATTAAATTTTCAGTTCACATTCTACAACTATTGTAGTAGTTAAACTAATAATAGTTTAATAACACACATACATACTTATGAAGACAGAGCCCTTTATTGGCTGGGGTTTTTGGTTTTGCGACTAAATCCATGTTCATCTAAATGCCGTAGGTTGAATTTTAAAGATGTTTTAAGATAAACAGTAGGTGACGCTACTTGTCCACTCATGTCACATTGACCCACAGCAGAAAGAGAGGGCGCAATTAAATGACGCAATAATAATAATAATAATACAAAAAAAAAACGTCAGTAAAACCTGAAACTGGAAAATGACATGGAAATAGTGATGAAACATGACAGCCTAAATAACCGCGATCATGTTCAAATTCTGACAGGACTAAATAGGAGAAGCACCGGCATAACATGATGCTACCACCACGCTGCACTGTAGGGGTGATCTATCAGGACATAATGGGATTCAGACTGTTACGCTACCAGACGGTATGTCATCACATCAACAAAACTCAAAATGTAATATTTTTTTTTATATTTTTTTATCATATTAAAAATAACAGGATTATTCTGAACAATACAATAAGACACACCCCTACTGTCATAAATGCCTTAAAACGTTGCTGTCAAATCAAATCTATTGTGCCCGTCCCTGGTTCCATCAGCCGAGTACCTGTAGGTGCTTCCAGTGCGAGGGTGGGGGGTGTTCTTGCAGCGGTACAAGGTGGGGTCTCTCAGACAGCCGTTGTTGGAGTTCATGTCAATCTTGGCCCTCATGCAGCAGGTTTGACCGCGCTCTGTCCCCGATTTCATCTCCGACCACATCTTCATGTTCTGCTCCACAGCTACAGAGTAGAAATGGAGAAGTTGTGGAAAAAAAATTGCATGTTGTAGAGCTTCAATATTCACAGACTGGTAATTGTTGTGGGTTTCCCCAGGGAACTGAGAGGCGTACTGTTGCTTCTGCATTTGGACTCGGCACGCTGCTCCCTCTCCTGTTTCATCTGCTCAGGAGGGGTGTCGTCGATGTAGGCTTTGCCCTCGGAAAGCAGCTGCTCTCCAAATTTCATTATGATGGGAAAATGGTCACTGGTGTAGGTGAACTGGTCGGGATGGATCTGGAGCATGGAAACATCTTCCAGGATCACCTGAGGAGGAGCAAAGAAATGTCGAAATAAGAAGACAAAACTAACTTTTCTCGTATTTTTTTTCCGATCTGACCAGTTTTCATATGCTCTGAAACCACAGGTAACTCACCTTCTCAAAGTCCTCCTTCTCCTTCTCAGGGTTGGTGTCATCAAAGCGCATGATGAGCTTTCCCTTAAATGTGACCTGGTAGTGCTGGTTGAGCAGGGCGGCCTTGGCATGGCCGATGTGCAGGTATCTGGTTACAGACAGGCAGAGCAATGGTTAAGAAAAGTACTAAACTCTAAAGGCACAATGGTCGTTTATAATCAGTCGATCTCCTAACGGTCAGTTCAACACTTACCCACTGGCCTCAGGAGGGAATCGAACCACCACCTTTCCCATTTCGGCTTCTGGCAAATCAACAAACTTCCCGACATCCTGCTTCTTCTCGTCTGACTGTCGAACAGACACACAAACAGTCGGAAATATGACAAAAAAATATGCAATTATGTCATAACCTTATCCTGGCCACTTATGTTTTAATCTAAGGAGCCAATCAATCTGTGAAGATCAAGGTTTGGTATAAAATAAAGATATTGATCGTCAGTTTAGTGACTCTGTGTAAGTCCCTGGGTCAACCTCGCAGAGTTTTACATTCACTTTGATGAACTGAATTTTTTATAGAAACTATTTGTTTAAACCTGAAATGACACTTACACTGGATTTGTTCAGTGGAGCTTTCTTACTGGCGTACTTGTTGCCAACAGCAGAGAAAGGAACCTGGGAGCTCAGGAAAGAGAACCAGCGACTAACGTGGTGGAAGGATTTGTCTTTGCTCGGCCATTCCCCATGACCTGCAGGGAAACAGCCACGACATGCAGCGCTGCATTTTACCTGTTTAACCACAAAGGTGTAATAGTAAAGGCAGACAGACAGGAAAACTGGCACGTCCTGGACGTTACTGACCTTTGAGGGCGGCCCAGACAGACAGGTCAGCCAGGGTCAGGGCATGTCCGACCAGGAAGGTCCGCAGAGAGAGGGCCTTGTCCAGGTCACCGAGTGCAGCGGTCAAACCGGACTGATCACACAGACGCCGAGCACTGAACTCCAGCCAGTGGTCGACCTGAAAACACAGAATCTCAAATGTGGATGACGAATCCAAAGCTGTTACAAAATATCTCTCACACACAGAAACATACACACCTCAGTCTGCTCCATTGTGTTGGCTCCATAAAGGCCGAGAGCGGGAGCCACCCGGGCCAAGTAGCGACTGATGGAGTTGGCATCATTGAACTGGATCGAACTGAGGGACGAAAAGATGAGCAATAAGTCAAAAACTAAAATAACAAATTCCAAATCCTGTATGTTCACACGCTCTTTACACATTCTGCAATTTAAACGGGAAAAGCAGTTTGAGAAGTGTGTCACCCACTCTGAGATGTGAAGCCGGGTGTCTTTGCCCTCCTCCACTGATACCTGCACGCTGCTCTTCACATGCTCAGCTGCTAGAAGTGCTCCTGCAGGACAGAGAGGAGAATACACTGTTTGTTAGTGGTCGGGTTGTTTTTACCTCATTACTGGATAGGAGTCTTAACCTGGCGTTACCGGACAACTGCTCACAGTTTAAGGAGGTTTTTTTTTTTTTGCAGTGATTATAATCTGGAAACCCTGTTAGCATTAAGGCTCGCAAAGCCACTCTGAAGAGCGAAACAATCAGTTGATGGCTAAGTGCGATGACACAGAAATCAAGCGTTTTTATCTAAATGTAGTTGAAGTGGTGGAGTTTCAGCACATATGCTGGTCAGAGCTGATTAGTCAAAGGCTCTTCTAATAGTTTCAAAATCAACCCGAGGTCTACAGCAGGTAGGAGACGATGACTGTAATTAATGCTCGATGGAGGGTGGCAGTCATATATTCATTCATGCAGTGATTTTGGGTCTGTGCAACGCCGGCCTAAGAGTCTCACAAAATATGTCTGAAAACAGCTTCAGAAAGCAGTCAGCTTTGATAAGTTAATCGAGAAGTGCTTTATTAAGGCCAGCTGGAATCGCCACAGATTTGACAACCAGTTGAACTGGTCCTGTGATATAAAGCAGGCAAACTCCAGTGTTTCCTCAAGCTCTGCCAAACCAACCATCCTTAAATAAGCTTACATGGCAAAACACTCAGTAATTTCATGCAGTGGCTTTTTATTATGTAAACATTGAGCGAGTGTTGAGTAGAAAACTCATAATCTCATGGACGATGTCAATACACGTAAACCGTTTGGGACTAAGCTGCTTGTAAGCGACATCAGGGTAGTTTCTAATGCAAAACGTTTAAAATGGAGTGCAAATTCTGATTAAGTAATCAATCTCCTCATTCTGTAAGCATCTCTAACTCGCTGTCTGTCTCCTACGAAGTCATATTCAAGTTGCTTGATGAAAAGCTGCAGACATGGTTCAGTCAGGTTCATCTCTACAGAGAAATACCACTTTCCAGTAAGAGTGCCAGTGTGAAGCAAACGAAACAGAAATCAGTGGGAAACTGTCCAGTCCGTCCACGGAGTCCACGTTTCAGGGTGCTTGCATCAGCCTGCAGTACTCCGTCCAAACCTAACAGCGGCGCTGTTTAGTGACTGCGCATTTCAGCAGCTCACCTTCACGCAAACACCAACTGTGTGGGTGCAACGCTTGTTCACAATAACCATCGCAAAGCCCTTTATTGAACGCGACAGAGCGAGCTGCCACGTGGAGACACGATCAGTGACGTACGACGTCGTAAATAAAATCTTCAGCCACGCGGACATGAACCGACCGGGGTCACTTCACGCTCCCGGATCCTGTCATTTGTCAAGGAGACATTTCCAAGTTCTTCTTCCACGTATTTAAACGACGTGTTTATCGACCCTCACCGTGACGGTGGACACGTTACGTGTGAGACTGAACTAAAAGGACATGTCCACCAACCGTCCACGTGTGGTCTTCTCAGTGCCACGACTACACGCTAGTTAGCATTAGCTTATCGTTGCTACCGGGGGAGGGAAAGGGGGGCTCGTGACGTCAGAGAACAGCGACCACAACACGCAGCCCGACCAGCTCTCATTCATTTACGGGCCAAGTTACAGTCTTTGTTCCGGGAGAAACAAACTACGAAGCTGCGTGCTAAGTCACGTTATTTCCTGAGTTCTCCGGAACCTGCTCTTTAATTCGTCTGGTTTCAGAGAACAACATCAGATGATCTCAACTAAATAAACACAACTTTTTAGTGTTTTACATTTAATTGTCTTCCAATCCAGTCGCATTATCCACATCACCCTAAAGACCGGTCCGCTCTCCTCATTTCGACAGGCAGCCATCCAGTGTTGATAATACACAAATAAACTGGAATAATTTTTCCCCCAAAATATGTAACGATGACACGTAGCGAGGCTACAGCTAGCTCAGCAGCTGTCGTAGAAGAAGCACCGACGGGTTCATTCAGGACTCACCGAGAGGCGGGTTGCTTGTGTTGATGGTGAGATTTAACGCCATACTGCGAAATCCTTCTTTCACACAGGTGGTCAAAGCCTTCACACTGGTCGAGGAACCCGCCGGGAGTGTGCAGACATGCAGGACGACTCTCCACCGATTGTTTTACGGCGTGTTGGCATCCAGCGTGTTTGGTGCATTAGCGCCACCTTCCGCTCCGGAGTGTGAATCGGACGACACACAATCCACCCCAGCACTGATACCCCATCATATCCTACAAAAAAAGATGAGCTCTGCGTGCTCAATACACCTTTCCATGTAAATTCCCAGACCTCTGTTCCACCTTTCTTGCCACATTTGGTTGATTTTTTTTTTCTTCTCATATTACAGGCTACATTTGACCTCTGCATTACTGCTCCACAGTAAATCCCTAATTTATCCAGTGTTCTTCTATTAACCCCATAGCCCTCTTGCTGTATACTGCCACCCCAAATCCTGTCACTCCTGTCTTTGTTTTGTTTTTTGCACCATTTGTGTATATACAGTGGAGGAAATAATTATTTCATCCCTTGCCGATTTTGTACATTTTCCCACTGACAAAGAAATGAACGGTCTATAATTGCAATGGAGGTTTATTTTAACAGAGAGAGAATTTTTTTTTTTTTTTAAATCCAGAAAATCACATCATATAAAAGTTATAAATTGATTTGCATTTGATTGTGTGAAATAAGTATTTGATCCTCTACCAACCAGAAAGAATTCTGTCTCCCACAGACCGGTTAGATTAGTCCTCTCGCTTGAGGGAAGTACTCCGAATCTCAACTCATTACCTGTATAAAAGACACCTGTCCAAAGAATCAATCAATCAGATTCCAACCTCTCCGCCATGGGCGAGACCAAAGAGCTGTCTAAGGACGTCAGGGACAAGATTGTAGACCTTCACAAGGCTGGAATGGACTACAAGACCATCGGCAAGCAGCTCGGTGAGAAGAAGACAACTGTTGGTGTGATTATTTGGAAATGGAAGAAACACAAAATGACCATCGATCGCCTTCGGTCTGGAGCTCTGCACAAGATCTGGCCTCGTGGGGTATCGATGATCATGAGAAAGACGAGGGATCAGCCCAGAACTACACAGGAAGAACTTGTTAATGATCTGAAGACAGCTGGGACCCCAGTCACCAAGACAACCATCGGTAACACACGACACCATAATGGATTAAAATCCTGCAGCGCTGCAAGGTCCCCCTGCTCAAGAAGACACATGTACAGGCCCGTCTGAAGTCGGCCAATGAACACCTGAATGATTCAGAGAAGTTTTGGGAGAAGGTGATGTGGTCAGATGAGACCTAAATCAAACTCTTTGGCATCAGCTCGACTCGCCGTGTTTGGAGGAAGAGAAATGCTGACGATAACCCCGAGAACACCGTCCCCACCGTCAAGCATGGAGGTGGACACATTATGCTTTGGGGGTGTTTCTCTGCTAAGGGGACAGGACCACTTCGCCGCATCGAGGGGACGATGGACGGGGCCACGTACCGTGAAATCTTGGACGACAACCTCCTTCCCTCAGCCAGGACACTGAAGACGGGTCGTGGACGGTCTTCCAGCTCGACAATGACCCAAAACATACAGCCAAGGCAACAAAGGAGCGACTCAGGAAGAAGCACATTCAGGTCATGGAGTGGCCGAGTCGGTCTCCGGACCTTCATCCCATATCACATCTGTGGAGGGAGCTGAAGCTTCGAGTTGCCAAGCGACAGCCTTGAAACCTTCTCACACCCTGAGATGTGTTCAAACCTGGTGAACAACTACAAGAAACATCTGACCTCTGTGCTTGACAACAACGGTTTCTCCACCAAGTACTGAGTCATGTTTTTCTAGGGGATCAAATACTTATTTCACACAAATCAATTTATAACTTTTATATGATGTGATTTTCTGGATTTTTTTTTTTTTTTTTTTTTAAACATATATTCTGTCTCACTGTTAAAATAAACCTCCATTACAATTATAGACCGTTCATTTCTTTGTCAGTGGGCAAATTTACAAAATTGTCAAGGGATCAAATAATTATTTCCTCGAGTGTATGTATAAAATCCCCATATTGTCTTATTGCATGATCCTGGAATGCCCTAATGAAGTTTTTATCTTTTTCTTTTCTTTCAATCTCCAAAGTTATCCATCTGTTATTACCACCATTTTCTCATTACACCTTTTGTGAGGTGACAATCACTGTCGCTGCAGACTAGGCCAGTAGTTTGCCATCAGTTGTAATCTTCTAAATTCCCACGGCATTTCTCCCATTTCTACCTGTAGGACTGGTACCGGTGATTATTTAACTGCACACTCCAATAACTTTATCTGTTATCTGTGAAAGTTTCTTAAATTTACTCATTTAAACAGTAATAATCGACTAACATGCTCTAATGTGCACGTTCGTTTGATTGGCTGACTGCCCTCAACACACACACACACACACACACACACACACACACACACACACACACACACACACACACACACACACACACACACACACACACTAAAAAAATTAATGATAATACAAAGCTGATATGTTTTATGTTTTACAAAATGTCTTTGGGGAGAGGAGGGACGGGAGTTTCTTCCAATCAAAGTAGTTGCCAATTCATTCCATCAATCGATTTATAAACTAAATAAAATATAATTTAAGAGATGGTTTATAGGTTAAATTAAGTAAAAAAATAAATTGTGTTTTTGAAGCTTTTTGTGGGACACTGCTTTCCAATGAGCCGACATTTAAATCTCCAGTTGTTAATTAATTCATATAAAACTGATTTATTACACGAATCATACATTAGTTTGATTTAAATGAAATAAATGTCCTGGTGTGCGTTGCCACATCAACGACGGGGATGAACGCCAGTTTGAAAATAAGCAAAACCGGAGGAGTCGTGAAAAAAAAACCCTGTGACGTCGCTGGTCGCTGCCTCCGTCTGAAGAGCTTCAAAGGTCAGTTCATGAGCGTTTATCCCCGTTTGAGCCCGTGAAGCTGGACGAACGACGCCAACGACGTCCTTCTGTGTTTGTGTGCGAAAAGGATGTCGACCCGCAGGAAGAAACACGTGACTGCAACAGCACGTGACGGCGGCGGTGTCCTCTATAAAAGACAGTTGGACGAGTTGGAGAAGGATTCGCTCGAGGCGACGCTGAAGGAGCGCAAACAGGTGCTGAATCAGCTGGTCGCGGGGATGTCCGGAGTGGGACGGGGTGGGGGGGTTTCTTGCCACACTTTGGGTCAGACATGGTCTGGTGCCGCTGCCCCGTTTTGTTCCTGTTCATGTGCATCCCTTCATAAGTGCAATTATTACCAGCATGATGACTCGTGTCAAGAAGCAAATGTCTTCACAAGCTGGTTTGATGGACCTGACTGAGATCAGCGACCTCCGCAGTCACCAGATCTCCAAACATCTTTTGGATTTGGTAGAACAGGAGAAAAACATGTTTTTAGCTGCACATTTGACATTTTTCTGCTTATTTAAAAAGCAGAAATAATGTGAGGAATCATGTTAACATGAAGCATAAACTCAAAGTAAATGAGGCTGTTTGAGAGTAATTTTAACTAACTATTGTTAGCATGCTGTTCCTAAAAAAGAGGCAATATAATATATGAACTGAGTTTATTTGTTATATTATCAGACTGGTATCGTAGAGGTGGGCCTCATTTTTAACTATTTTTTTTAGAGGACTCTGACTAGTGATCATTTTTATATCAGTGTGCTGATTATTTTCTTGATGAACTGAAAGATCCTTGAGATGAGATCACAGATACCCAGAGCCAAAAGTGACACCATCTCATCGCCAAGCCAATCCAACAAACCTCAATGCATCGACTAAGCGTTCAGCTCTGCTTGTGTCGAGTAGTGTAATTTACAACGAAGCAATTTATAATTACGTATATGTGAAAATATGAATTTCATAAAGCAACTAATATCCAAATCTGTCAGAAAAACATCATGGAGTAAAAAAAAATACAACATTTACAACTGTCTTGAAAGTCCATGCTTCATAAATGTTCCTCAGTAATCTTTCCTTTTTTTTCTGCATTGTGTGGTTTTTCTGTAGACTTTGGAGGGTTGGGCTCAGCGTGAAGAGGAGCTGAACAAGAACATTAAGAAAACACAGGACTTAATCTTTAAGTTCGAGGAGTTCCTCGAGGTACGATCAGAGTCCACTTCACATCCGCTCCTCTTGGACTGTACACGTTGGATTTCAATTGTATGGCTGGACCAGGAACAACAAACCCACTAAAGCTCCGTTTCCCTCTCACAGACAGAGCTTGATAAAGTCTTCCAGAAAGTAGAGAGGGCGGAGGAAGAAAGGCTTCAACAGGAGGCAACGATAAAGGAGCTGCAGGACCAGCATGCTGAGCTGACTGAGAGGAAGGAGGAGCTGCAGCGTGAGGAGCAGAGGCTCTCTTTGTACAGTGACTACATGAAGCAGTGGTGCGAAAGTACACAGGTACTGCTGGCCTCCTGTTTGTACATGGCAAGAAACACATGTGACTAAAACCAATTTCTCCATACATTTAATAATTTGTCATAAAAAGATGTTTATCTGTTGAAGGATCATTGGAAAGTCTTTTTGAAACATGGGAGCTTCCTTAGTTCCCAAACTGTTAAAATAATAATAATAATAATAATAATAATAATAATGTGCACCAAGAGCCCAAAGTTCATGTTGAGACCTGTAAATTGTTCAGCTGTTCATCAAATGTTCCTGATGGATTGATGCCTTTGGTTTTCCTCCCTCCTGGTGAGCTTGCGATCTTTTTTCTGCCTGGTTTGTTGTCACGCTGGGATTCATCCTCAGCGTCCGGCACTGATGACAATTCGAGGAGCACATTCACTGCGTCTTGTTTCTTTTTCTCCGTCATCCTCTTGAAAAAAAACAAAAACAAACATGAAAGCGTAAAAAAAAAAAAAAAGTGTCACTAAAAAAGACAAACATCTGAATCTGAAGATTGACATTAAAAAACACATCATAATAAGATAGCGGGATTATAGGATTGTAGTTTTTTTTTAATGATGGTGTTTTATTTTTCAGAGAATGTGTTTTCAATGCCAATGATTCCTTTTTCAGTTTCAGGTATTGTTTTTATGTCCACTCTGATTTTCAATGATAAACTATGCTGTCACTATTCTGGCCCCATATTAATGATGGGCAGCCATACGTCTGAAATCATCCTGTCTCTTGGTGATGCCCTAAACATTGCTCTTTGAAATAGTTTCTTTGGCTTATTCTCTTCACAGGTGAATGTTTTCATCGGAAAAGTGTTATGATTTTACTCATAATTAAGGATGTTATCAGGGGCTTTATTGCTCCAGGTGCCAAACACACTGCAGATCATTCTGACTTGGTTTGAGTCGATGAGACTTTGACTTTTACACCCTGAATGCACGTGTGCAATTGTGTGTTACAGTTCAAAGATGCGGAGGCGCTCAGTAATCACTTGCAGAATCTTCTGTACTTTCAAGACAAGCTCTATCAGAGCCAGGTTCAGAGGCAGGAGCAGGTGGACCAGATGAAAAAAGAACTGCTCGGGTTGGAGGACAAGCATAACTTTCTCCGTCTGCAGAAGAACAACGAGCTGTCCAGGCTCCAGGATGAGCTGGAGAAGAATCGCTCCGAGGCTCTGATATGGGTACCAGACGTGATCTTAAGTGTCTAAGTCCAGCATCAGCGCAAAGGCCAGATCAAATGTTCTTCAAGCGTCAAACTACCACCTTTTGAATAACACTCATTTGTCCCGTCTTCACACAGGAAATGAAGTGGGGCGTCATTCAGGAAACGGCTACAAAGAAAACACTCATGCTGGGACGGATCAAGATGGCGACCCTCAGCCTCTACGAGATGACAAATAGCATCGACGGAGAGGGAGACGTGGACATGAACGACACAGAGAAACAGCTGGAGCACGTACGTACCCTCACAGAGCAGAGATGATAAGAAACAGCGAGAGCAACAGAGATAGATCAGTGTAACTCACCATCCCCTGCTGTCTCCCGTTTAGATCAAGACGTTCGACAAGGAACACACTGAAATAGTGAAAAAAACCTCAAGAAAATCCTCAAAAGCACAATCCTTTGACCTGAAACAACGATGATCGCGCTGTATGCCTCGCACGTTAAGATGAACATATTTTAATGTCATTAAATAGTTTATTGCAAGTTAACTCTTTGAGCTAGTTTAAACTTGTAAATCTGAAGTCAGTGAATTTCGGTTTGTTTCAGATTTTGAATAAAGAGCCATGTGATTAAATGAGATGTAATTTACCTTATAGGCTGTGAACTATGTTACTGATATCACAATGTAGCCTACACCTCATGAGTTTACCAGTACTTATCAGAAGCAGAAAAAACAGGAAGTGTATGTCAGATCATGTGAAAGTGTCCAATCTGCTGTATGTTAAAGGTCACAGGTTACTCAGTTAGATCTTCTCAACATTAGATCTCTTGCAAACAAGTTTTATCCCGTCAGTGATTCTATTATAACCCACGGGCCTGATTTTATGCTTTTAACAGAGACACGGCTCAATGAATCTAATTCTTAAACCATATTATTGGATCAGTCCACCAAGTTTAACTTTTTTAAGGCAGGCAGAGCGGCTCTGTAATTTGCTCCAATGTAAGCAGCCATCTCTTAGTGACTTTGCATCTTTTGCGTATCTCTGTGCTAGTTTGAAAGGGACACCAAGAATATTACAAGTGATTTTCTACAAGTCTCCGAAGTACAAAGCTAATTTTTGATGAATTTACAGAGTTGTTATCTTTTATTTCCACAAATTTTGATTGTTTTTTTTTTTAATTATTATTTGTTATTGCCGGGGATTTTAACATGCATATTGATAAGTCCGAAGACATTTATGCCAAGGATTTCTCTGTTTGTGTCGCTCTGTCTGCGTCCTCCTACTGCCCTCACCCTCCCAGCCTTCGAGGACTTCTTCATTTGTAATGACATGGCTCTTGCTCTTGAACTATCGTGCTCTTAAAATGCATATTGGCTGGCTCCCAATTGGTTTTAGAATTGATTTTAAGATTTTGTTGATCACTTTTAAGGCCCGCCTGGGTCTGGCCCCGAGCTACATTATTGAAATGTTAGCCCCATATGAGCCAACTCGCAGCCTTAGATCCTCCGGTGGGGACCTTCTGGTCGTTCCAAAGTCGAGACTTAAATCAAAGGGTCACTGTGCTTTTTCCATTAGGACCCCTCGACTTTGGAACGACCTACCTGAGGAGATAAGGCAACTTCTTTTAAATCACTTCTTAAAACACATTTTTATAGAATTGCTTTTAAGTGATGTCGTCCTTTTATGTCCTTTTATGCAGTTCTATTATTCCCCTGTTTTGTTTGTTTATTTTATTCATTTATTTATTTGTTTTCGATTACATTTGCTTGTTTTGGTTATTTTTTTTGTTTTTGTTGTATTCATTACCTTCATGGTTTGGTCTTTTTCGCCTGCTGTTTTCTTAAATGTTTACCGGTATTGACATTATGTATGACTATGCTTTGATTCTCTGTATAGCACTTTGTAAACTCTGTTTTTAAAGGTGCTATATATTATGCTTATTGTAAGTCGCTTTGGATAAAAGCGTCAGCTAAATGAAATGTAATGTAATATAAATAAAGCTATTATTATTATTGCTTATTTTATATTTGAACTCTATTTGTATTTAATTTGATGCATTTTAGCTGTTCTTATTCATCTAATTTCTTATCTATATTTTTAATTGTTCATTTATATCTATTTTTATGTGAAACACTGTATGCAATTGTCTTACTGTAAAGCGCATTGAGCTGCAATTCTTGTATGAAAGGTGCTATACAAGAAAATATTATTATTATTATTATTATTATTATTATTATCATCATTATGTCAAGTACCAAGAGGTGCAACACTGCCACCTTCTGTAGAGAAGTATAAATGTATGTAGATTGGGTTAGATGTGCAGTACCCTGTGGCTCAAGGTTTTCTTAATTATTTTGTTGAAAACAAATTTACTTTCCAAATATTGAAGATGAATGCACAAAAAAATTTATATCTTGAAAACTAAAATTTGACAGAGGGACCCACACAAGAAAGGGCCTGAAAATTAGGTGATAAATCAGGACCCACCTTAAAGCCCTTATTATGTCAGGAGAAACGTACTTTACTGATCCATATCCAAAAACTACATCACCAAAAGCCATATTTTACAGACTGCACCTTTAAATGCAGACAGATGTAGTAAGAGGTGAGCAAATCTACTGGAGGACTAAAACACGTTACACAGTACGTGTTTGAAAGAATATATTTTTGGGCCAGAAATTGGTAAAAAAAAAAAAAAAAAAAAAGAAAGAAAATTCGTTCAAATCTTATTGAAACGCAGTAAAAGTAGTTCTTATCACACTCACAGTAGATTATGTTTATAATTGGACATATATAAGATATACTTTCTACTTTTTATCCAAATTGCACTTAAACCAACATAATACTGACATTTAGTTAAACTAAGTGGAATTATTTCATTTTTTGATTTGTTTTCTAATTTCTTCTCAATACTTTTTTCTCATTAAAACAAAAATACCTAAACCAACAATGTATTTAATTAAAAAAAAAATGTGCATGACACGCACACATGGAGTTCCTTCATTTACATTCAAGATTAATTATGCAATATCAATAATTGATTTAATAAAAGGCCAATAATTAATTAATACATTTTAAGGGATATTATTTATCGGTCTAACATTTATCGGTCTAACAGTGTTATATCTACAAACACATTAAGTTAGGTATTCATATTTTATATTTAGTATAAATTTGTATTCAAATATTGCAATAGCTTTGATTTGTTTTCGTGTGGTTTTCAGGCAGGATATCAGTCTCCACATGTATAAAACAACAACAGTCATTTCAAAACAGGTGAGCAGTATCGGGGAAACAACTGTGTGCTATATTTTTTTATTTGATACACTTTATTAATCCCCGAGGGGAAATTTCTTCACTACAGCAGGGGGGCTCTCAGGGGGGAGCTGCTGCAGCAGGCTGCCACTAGCGCGGCGCCAGGTAACCTGACCTGAGGTGCATGTTTTTGGATATTTAAGAAAAGGCTTAACAAAAAAATAAATCTATTTTAAGAAGTGATTTAAAAGATGTCGCCACTCCTACCTGAGATTCTCAAGCAGGAGTTTGTCACTGTTGAATGTCGTTAACCTTGTGTCTTCTCTTGTGCAGCTTCTACTTTTCCCTCTCTGTCCTCTCTTCCCTTCCTCTGGAGCAGCATGTTTCTGATCTGTGGTGACTGGTCACACCAACCAGCCCAGTATTTAGTCTATAAAAACTAATAATGTAGTCTGGAAATAAGAGTCAGGGCAGACCTCCATGGAAACACACTTAAGTGGTTTAATTAAATATATTTTACAACGGACATGATTGATTATGATTTGCAGAAGTAAAGCAGCCTCAGTGGAGGTATGTTTTAACAGCTCAGTGAATCAATTGTTAAAAACAGTACAAGGAGGAAAAGAACTAACAACAGTAAAAGTACACAGTGTGCTATGAAAACATGTAAATGACAAACTGAGACTTGTCTTTGTGTTGCTGTTATGAGTGAACATAATGAGTTAAACTTCACACGCAGAACAAAAAATAAACAACACTGCTTTGCTCTCTACTTTAATTTCATAAATTAAAGCAGTAAGAATTTTATCTAATGGAGGTGTGTGTGTGTGTGTGTGGGGGGGGGCATTTTAACATTGCTTCAGCTGGTTGGAGCAATAATTTGTCAGTTGGATCTCAATGCCCATCTTTTCTCTCCTCGTTCTCTCTGAACTCCAGCGGACCCTGGAGCAGGCGGCCTCCACCTCCGTCTGGTTCTATCAGAGGAGACTGACCTGCTTCAAAAAATGAGCCTATGTAGGTCTTTCACACAAGAAGTTTATAACAACTCACAGTCACGTTTTAAAGTTAAGTGACCTTTAGTGGTTGTAGAAATAATCTGGTGTCCAGGAAAAGCAACGCAATTCAGACAACATCTATATAATGTGAGTTTTTCTTTTAAGAGGGGATTTTTCGATACAACAAAGGACTTGGGTGCAGACAGTGTTTTTAACAACATTTAATATTGCCATGACAACAAAGGATGCATTACTTTAAGAAAACGCATAACACACAATGCTGTTCAAGTGATCATTTTAACCCAAACCATTATCTTTCCTTAACCCTACCAGAGGCTCTAATTTAAGAAGCACTCCTGTGGGTTGTATTTGATGGTTGGAGCAGATGAACTGCAGCCACATATGGGTTTGAGGAGTTGTTTCTTCCTGTCAAAAGGGATTTTCTCTCCCCACTGCCGCTCACATGGTCATTGTTGAATTGTTGGGTTTCTCTCTATAATATAGTAAGTTCTCAGCTTTACTATCTAAAGTGCCCTGACATGGTTTGTGTTTTGATTTGACGTTATTTACTGTAAATCAAATTAAACTGTAAAAATGACGCTTGAAATCAAATGAAAACGTCTTGTGTATCAGTTTTCAACACAACATCTTTGTAATCACAGTAAATGTAAGTGTCATTTACAGTATTAGGTGATCTGTCTTTCTGATCACTAATCTGATCTAATCACGTGCAAAAACTCATGTGATCAATTGTGACTATAAACACATGTGAAACATGTATTTTGCTGGTGGGAAATGTGTTTTTTGAAAATGTTCATAGTGTAATGTGTGAAACCCATATAGATTCCCATGTGAAAACCTTTCCACATATTTACTCCATGTTATCTTATACGTATCTTATGTGGTAAACATGTGTCATACAGGTGATCTCATGTCCCATTTGGAAAACGTAGGAAACTCATGAGTTTTTTCTGTAAGGGTTCTCAGTTTAAGCTGCTTTTTCAAGAACTACAGGGACAACAGATGTAAAAGAGCCTGTTGGTTCATTTACCGTTAATTGTTCTGTTGATCAGTGAGCACTGTACCTGTCGAATAAATGAATCATTTAAATAAAATTTAAAAAAAAGTGAAGTGGGTGACATGATTTTAAAAATGTAATCATCAACTGATTTAAAAGTTTCACTCTTTATTTCTGTTCATTTCATTTTCATTTGGTCAGTTGTACTGGTTCTGTCATTTTTGAATTGCAATGACTCAGTCATTTGATATACGCCTCATGTTATTTTCACTGCTTATTTTGTGCATCCAAAGGGGTTTGTCTTTAACATAGGTTTTGAAAAGCAAAATGATGATTTTGATTGGAAAGGTTGTCAAACAACACAGAACTGAACAATCATAACATTTTATATACATTTAAGCATATTGAATGTTACAGAGAAGACAAACAGGAAGAACTGCAGTCCTGCAGCACCTGATAGTCATCTCTATATTTACCTATTTTAAATGTAGTGAAGACAGGGAGCAACGGGATCAACACCTTTATTTCCCTAAAGCTATGAACAGAGACAGAAGATCAAAATAACTTTATAACCAGTCTGGACCGTCATGATGACCTGCGTGCTTCATCCAGCTCTGAGGAGCATTTGTATGCACTGGGTGTGTGCAGGTGTGTTACTGTTTACCTGCATCCTCAGACATGCAGAATTCAAAAACTCTACAGTTCGTCAGCATGTTGGTATCCACCTGCTGTTATGGTCAGCTGCTCTGATGTCAGAAGCTGCTGGACACGATGAACCACCCTGCAGTGTCTCATCTCTCTGCAATGTAACATTAAAGCTTTGTTCACTGGGAGACAGAAAAGCAGCTTCCTCACAGATGAAAAATTACTGAATAAAAAAGACAACACTCCAATGGACCTTTTTCACAGCAGACATTTTGACCTGTCATTGTTGGGAAAGCAGGTGTATTATTGATGCCTCAGTCCACAAAAGCAGCACCTCCCCTGAGTGGAATGCAGTAATCAATCATACACCTGTCGTAAAAAAAAGGTTTATCAGCTTGAGTCCCATCATTGGACAACTGCAGTGAATCGACTCCACCGTGACAGAGAATAAGTAGACATGCTCCACCCTCTGGTTTGACCTTTGGTGAGGGATTTATCATGCAGCAGGACAATAAACCCAATCACACGTCAACGCTTTCAAGAACTAAAGAAAACCCAAGAAGACAAAAGAGGACTGACAGGCACCTGACGTCAAACCCATTACATATTTATGGCGTAGGCAGAGAAAGACAAACATTCCTGACATTACAAGAAGCTCCTTGGAACATTGTCACGTAACGCTAGAATAACAGGTCATCAAGTTTTGTACAAAGAGTATTTGAATGGAAATTTAGCATGTGAGAGAACTGTTTCCTCATGGCTAACAGCTGCACCTCGAGAGACAGGCAGAGAAATGCCCCACATCCTGTCCACAGTTGATAAATGTTATCAATCAAATAATCAGACCTTATCTGTATAGCACTTTTCATGCATATACCATGTAACACAAAGTATTTCACAGTAAAAACACCCCCACTGCTGATGAGACGCTGTCTATTACGCAGATCTGCAATGAGGAATCACCATAAGCAGGACAAATAAGTAAAATCCTAAAATACAGGGTAAATTTGTGCAAACTAGTAAAACCAATAAATTATATTATCAATATAATTCAATTAAAATCTAAATAGACCAAAAAGTAAAACCAGATAAAATGTACAGATAAAAAGACAATTGAATAAAAACATAAAATACATAAAATTCTATTCAGGCCACATAAGTCTCGAGTTTGCTCAAGACATTGATTCATCACATCACTCTATTCAGCTGTGTAGTAATTGTTGTTTCATATGTTTCTTTTAATGCTCAGTAGCAAGGCTACTCAAACCCAGGCCCGTGGGCCAGATGTGGCCCGTTGGAGATTTTCTATGGCCCAAAAGAAGAAGCCTGTCTAGATACAGTTTCACTGTTTTCAACTTCAACAACCATAGACCTGCTATAAGCACCTTATGTCTGCTTCATATCATAGACAGGTCAGTACTGTTTTACTATGTTCATCTTGTATTTTGCTGTCTGACATCTCATACCATATGCACGTGACTAGCTTTTTTTTAATTATTAACATTAAGAGTTTTCTGTAGCCTTTGATTTATAACGTATCCCTCGACCCTCCAATCAATTCATGATATTTAAATAATTAAATAAGTAATATTTCTGTTGTAGGCTTGAACTGTCCAACTACCTGTTATTTCAGAAACTGATTCTGTCAAGACAAAAAAACTTTGACAGTGGAAAATTAAACTAATTGACTCTAAATCATTGCAAAAAAACAGAAGAATTTCTATATGTTGCGCTAACATACAGTGGTGTGAAAAAGTGTTTGCCCCCTTCCTGATTTCTTATTTTTTGCATGTCTGTCACGCTTAAATGTTTCAGATCATCAAACAAATTTAAATATTAGTCAAAGATAACACAAGTAAACACAAAATGCAATTTTTAAATGAAGGTTTTTATTATTAAGGGAGAAAAAAAAAATCCAAACCCACATGGCCCTGTGTGAAAAAGTGTTTGCCCCCAAAACCTAATAACTGGTTGGGCCACCCTTAGCAGCAACAACTGCAATCAAGCGTTTGCGATAACTTGCAATGAGTCTTTTACAGCTGTGGAGGAATGTTGGCCGACTCATCTTTGCAGAGTTGTTGTAATTCAGCCACATTGGAGGGTTTTCCAGCACCAACCTCCTTTTTAAGGTCATGCCACAGCATCTCAATAGGATCAAGTCAGGACTTTGACTAGGCCACTCCAAAGTCTTCATTTTGATTTTCTTCAGCCATTCAGAGGTGGACTTGCTGGTGTGTTTTGGATCATCGTCCTGCTGCAGAACCCAAGTTGGCTTCAGCTTGAGGTCACGAGCAGATGTTCTCCTTCAGGATGTTTTGGTAGACGGTAGAATTCATGGTTCCATTTATCACAGCAAGTCTTCCAGGTCCTGAAGCAGCAAAACAGCCCCAGACCATCACACTACCACATCACCATATTTTACTGTTGGTATGATGTTCTTGTTCTGAAATGCGGTGTTACTTTTACACCAGATGTAACGGGACACACACCTTCCAAAAAGTTCAACTTTTGTCTCGTCAGTCCACAGAGTATTTTCCCAAAAGTCTTGGGGATCATCAAGATGTTTTCTGGCAAAAATGAGACGAGCCTTAATGTCCTTTTTGCTCAGCGGTGGTTTTGGTCTTGGAACTCTGCCATGCAGGTCATTTTTGCCGAGTCTCTTTCTTCTGGTGGAGTCATGAACACTGACCTTAACTGAGGCAAGTGAGGCCTGCAGTTCTTTGGATGTTGTCGTGGGGTCTTTTGTGACCTCTCGGATGAGTCGTCGCTGCTCTCTTGGTGTAATTTTGGTTGGCCGGCCGCTCCTGGGAAGGTTCACCACTGTTCCATGTTGTCTCCATTTGTGGATAATGGCTCTCACTGTGGTTCTCTGGAGTCCCAAAGCTTTAGAAATGGCTTTATAACCTTTTCCATACTGATAGATCTCAATTACTTTCTTTCTCATTTTTTCCTGAATTTCTTTGGATCTCAGCATGATGTCTATCTTTTGAGGATCTTTTGGTCTGCTTCACTTTGTCAGGCAGGTCCTATTGAAGTGATTTGTTGATTGAGAACAGGTGTGGCAGTAATCAGGCCTGGGTGTGGCTGGAGAAATTGAACTCAGGTGTGATAAACCACAGTTAAGTTATGTTTTAACAGGAGGGGGCAAACACCTTTTCACACAGGGCCATGTGGGTTTGGATTTTTTTTTCTCCCTTAATAATAAAAACCTTCATTTAAAAACTGGATTTTGTGTTTACTTGTGTTATCTTTGACTAATATTTAAATTTGTTTGATGATCTGAAACATTTAAGTGTGACAGACGTGCAAAAAAAAATTGGAAATCAGGAAGGGGGCAAACACTTTTTCATACCACTGTATAGACCAATCAGCTGCTGGATGAGAGGACAAGCAGGTGTTTCCCATCATGCCCTGAGGTTTTGCAGTTGGTGGAAGCAGCTGGTTTGACCTTGTGAGGTCATCGCTGACAAGAATTGTGTGATTCTGTGCAGGTTTAGAGCATCTCGAATGAATAATATGCAGATATGGATTTGGAATAAAGTCATGTTGCAGATGTGGCAACAACAAGTTTATAAAGTTACAATCCTGCAGTGCGTTTAATAAATACTTGTGTAAAACAGCTGAGAGTCCTGCATGAACCCTCAATCAAGCTTCAATCTCAACATCACTGTTTCACGTCAGGTCTGATGTGTTGCCGGGAGCATATAGAGGACAGAACAATACAATAATATCCTATTGTCCTGCCTGTGTGTTTGCACTGCAGATTCAGAGTCAACAAAGGACATCTGATGCATGTGAAACACGGGGGTGAACATGTTTCTTTGTCTCCCGGTAAATCGTCTCAAGATCCACACCTAACTCCTCCAACAAGGCTCCTAAACCTGTGAGTGATGAAGATTAAAAGTTTCCCACACCAACGTCTCACTTCTGGTGCAGCATCAACATTAAAAAGCAAGACCCACATTTAAATTTCATATTAATTGGTGTTTACACTCACTTTTTAAAATCTCCGATGGTGTCAAAATTAACCCAAACCACATACCCTGATCCCTGACAGCTAATTCACAGCAGAGCGGTTGAGTTATTAATGCTCAGTATGAGTACAATATAAAAAAAAAGACACACCAGTTGGTTTGGGCGGTTCCCGTTAACAATACTTTAATTGCCCAGTCAAGCTGTCAGCTGGTTTGCGGGAAAACAACAGAGTACCTGTGTACAAAACACAGAGCAGCTCCTCTCAGTCCTTCCTGGTCACCTCCAGTAAACACGGCTGGAGGACAGTTAAGGCTACAGGAACTGAGACAGGTAAAGACTCAGCAGGTGTAACTTGTTTGAAGAAGAGTGAAAGGATGAAGGACAGGAGGAAGAAAAGAAAGATGCAGAGGATTACTGACAGCACAAATGATGGGTGGAAATAAATACTCAAAGAATGAACACAAAAAGACAACCACAGCTGAAGACATTATGTTCTCGGGTCCGCCCGTCTCATTGTCATGAACACGACATCTCAGTAATGTTGTCAAACTTGACACAAATGTTCTCTGACCTCACAAATCACATTTGTGTCCATAACTCAATAATTCAAACGCTAATTATGACAGAATTTCACACAAAGGAAGTGATGATATTTTATATCCATAACTCGGGAACAGAAGGGGAGCTTGTGACCTTGTTTCCCATTTGCTGAATACTGAACATGCTGATTGTATTGATCTTCTGTGCTGTTGGGTTCAAGATTTATGTGAGGCATCCATGTTTTAGCATTTGTAGCTTTTGCAGCAACATCCACATTTGAAGTATTGTCTACGGTCATGGCTACAACTTTGTGTTCTACCAGAATCAGCTCGACCTCACCACATACATGGGTCTGGACAGACATGGATGTAAACTGGAACTTGACTGGTTGGTGGAGGCAGACAACCATGAGGAGCTCCCTGATCTCAGACTCATGCAGGAGTCCATCTCTCCTCAAAACAACTCGTTTATTCATGCCGACTATCAAAGCTGTACAACAACACACAAATGCATGTAAACAGTGTAACAACATTCACACTTAAATAAGACAAATATGTCACCAAAAAACAACACAATGAACATGAGTTGAGTGGAGAGAGCAGCTCGTCAGTACGGTCTAAATTGTGTCACGTTTCCCTCTTGAAGGCTTTAGAGTATATCCTAGCTGCATGTCTGTAGACTATACTGTGTGTTTATGCATCATTTCAGATAACTGTTCTGAGGTATTGTTGCTTGTATCCTCCCACAGGAGAACTCTATGAGAGCAAAAGTTTTATTGATGAAGGATGCAGAACATCCAGAAGAGGACGTTTTTACGAGGTCAATTTTGTAGGTTTTTATTCACAGAACAGCAGCAAAGTCCATTTTTGCCTTAAGAAACAGTGCGCTACCAACTAGAGGCTGGCTCACTGGCTTTCCCTCCTCTCATGCTTCATTATAAGCATTTGAAGCCCTAAAGCACTGTGGAACTTAAACTACAGCTACAATACTTTACAAAGATTAATTTCCGCCGGGCAACAGGGTAAGAAAGAGTTTCAGTCTCCACCTATTCAGTGAGCAAGACGCTTCCTGCCTCAGCATGGCACAAAAACCAACAATGGACACGATAATATGATACAAACAATTGGAGTTGCAGTCATGGTACTTAGTCTTATAGGGTGGTTTACAGCATGAACAATGAAAAAACAATACAAAACCTTCACTGTGAAAACATATTTCAGTTGCAGGTTTGGCATCTTCTTTGGTATGTGTGCAAAACAAACTAAGATGCTAATATTGCTTCAAGGCACAAATACATACATGTAAAGGTTTAACTCAGTGATACACATGTACAGTAATCTGATTTATAGAGCTTTTAATTCCAGTAAGCTGCTGTTTAGATTTGATCTCTTTGTTGCACTTTGTATAGAGTTAATTATAGATATAGTAGACAATCAGGTATGTTCTAACATGACTTAGCGTGGTGTAGATGTCTCCTGATGTCACAGTCTGGTGTGCTGCGTCAGATTCTTTACATTCCTCTACAGTGATGCAGAGCAGCGTGCAGCGTCACACCGATACGTCTGAGTCCTCTCTGACTTCACACAGGTTGCAATATCAAGTGGGTTGGTACATTTCGAGAGCTGAATTGAGCCTTACGCCCCAAACACGGTGTGAAAACTGTGACTTCATGTGAACGTCATACAGCAGCTCTGTGACAAAGGAGTCAAAACTGCTGTTTTTCCTATGACTCGTTCTTTCTTTGTTACTTTGAGATTTAGGGAAATAGTTTTCTTGGTAAAGCACCACAGGTCAGCTTATAAGAAAGCAGAAAGTGATAAATATACGTATATATATTTATGAATGAAAAGGAGCAGATAATCAAAACAGACACAGATCCAGTAACAGGCAGGAATCTGGCTCTGTGCTCTCAGGTTTATACCAAGGCCAGTCAGTATTCAGGGTGTTATAGAAAATGTTCCAATTTTCTGAACTTCATGGGGACTTTAGTAAATTTGGGGATTGTGGGGACTCTTTGGAGACTGCCAGTCATACAATAATAGAGGTCGTTTCTTTACACCAATTTGAAAAAAGAAATGAACAAATAAACATCTGATTTGTCATCATGAATCCCTCATGATGTCTTTATGAAAATAGGTCAGATTTCCAATCATCTATGACAAGTTTGTGAAACTGACCAACTGGAGCACAGAGCGTTCTTTAACCGTAAACACCGAGCAGAGAAAGATGACTCAGATTTTATTCGATTGCAGTTTAATCCTTTGATTCTCACGTGAACAGGAGCATAATATAAAAATTAATTTCACCTGTTTACACCCATTACACACATAGATAGTCAATGTGCTGCTCATCTACAAATACAATTTAAATGCAACAAACTTTAGCAAAATTTAGACTGAGTTTATCTAACTTTGATTTGTTTTACTTTTTCAACAGATTATAAACAAAAATTTTACTTTTGACCGTAATCCACTGCGTGTTGGGAAGTGTGTGGGATTAAGGTAAGTGTTTCTAAATAACTTAATTTGATGAGTCAAAGAAATGATCAATTACACATTCAGTCAGCTAAACTCGTAATGTTAAATCCTGAATATGATCAACAAATTATATGAAGTTGAAAATAAAAGTTCATTTCGATTTATATATTTTTCACATAAACCCAAAGTAAAAGAACTTTCATTCTTTGTAATGAATTACCGATTCAGATTCAAAAGGATCAGGATTCACTTTCATTAAAACAAGAAAATATATTGATTTGCTGACACAAACTGGTTTAAACTGTTGTTCACAAGCAAGGATGGATTAGGTGGTGACAAGGCTTCCCCTTTTATCTTATTACTATAAAAATAAAAAAAAAAAAAAGAGATCTCAGCAGGATGAAAAGAAGAACAGTAATTCGGGCTGCGCTCGACACAATGCTGAGTTCAAGCCTGAGTGTTTAAACCTACATCAGTTTGGGTCATTTTTAACAGTTAAACTTCATGTGACGAGGGTCAGATAATGAAAAATGATCCACGGTTTACATTTGGAGTAATGTCACAGTAAGTATGGTAAGTAAATCCTTATAAAGGTCTAGTCCCCAAAAGACTGACTTTCTAATTGTTTATAAAGGGGTATACATTTATACACTCAATTTATAACTATAAGGCAATATAAATAAAAATACTTTTTATTAGCTATAGAAGTATGCAGCAGTACCTGATGAAGAACTGGATGAAGTATAGTACTCAATAATAATGTGATAAAGAAGAAAGGCCTTTCAGAAGTCCAGAAGCAAGAATCAGTCAACATGACCTCTAACACACCAATAAAACCTAGAATTCAAGGATTTGTTAAAATTAGTGACTAAAATACAGTAAACTATTCAATTATTGATAAACACAATTCACATCCCACTGTGTGTTACAGATTTTTCTTTGCAACGAGGCTGCAGGAACTCAGAACTTGATGTAAAGAACAATTATTTATTTTCTTCGGGTGCAATTTAGACTGAAGTAAGAATATTTAAGCTGATCCCACTGTTAAAACTCTGATTGCCCTCATTAGAGTGGATATATTCTCTTCAATAGGTGTATTGGTTCCAGTGCGAAACTCTTGTTTAAAACAAAGACAACGAAAAACATGATCATGAGCTGCAAAATATGAATTATGTACTGTAACATCACCCCCCACCCCCTTCACATACACACATACACACACACACACAAACATAAAAGCAAAACATAAATATCATATTATGTCCAACAACACAAGAAAAGTTGCTCAACCAGTTTAATATACAAAGCATGACACACCTCATTTTAGGGCGGTGGACACACATCAAATACAGAACACATTACTCAGAGAATATATGTCTTTGTTCGGAGCCTGATGTCATATTTTATGATTTGCATGGCTATAAAAGTCTGTCAGTCACGAAAGAACATCAGAGAACGGACAGGTGGAATTATTGAGCATCACAATTTAAATTACTGAACTGAAGACAACTCAACAGCACACGAAACCTGTAAGTAATTTAATCCTGAATATTTGACCAAATTCAATCAGTGCGAGATGGAGTTTCTGCCTTTTCTTCTTTTACAATATTGAAGAAATATTACATATTTATTTGTTAGACTTACACAGTGTTGTGTTTACTGCTTGTGCATAATTTCTAGAAAAAAACAAGATTTAGAAAATTCTTATACTTATTTAAAAATTGAATAAAAGCGTTTTCAGACAAATCTATGAAGGTATTTGACACGATTTACACATTTATATACAAATATTAAAATAATGAATGAAATATACCTGTTACATGGAAGAAATTGTGCTGAAGCATGAAATGAAGTATTTCATATGATCTAAAATATATATTTCTTTCAAAAACAAAGTACCATTTACGGTATTTAATAATTAATAATATTATACAGAAGACAAAGAGTTTATAGGTGACATTAAATATGATGTTTTGATGTAATAAAAATACAAAATATTTAAACGTTCACCATAAAAATTACTATGCTTTGGTAATTCAGCAATTTGCAGTAATGAATGCACGTCAGGAGGAAGTTAAATAACAGATTTTATGTAATACCTGTAAATGCAGTAATTAGTCAATTGTCGGTATGAAATTGAATATAATTAAATAATCAATGAATATGTGTTTTAAACAGCGAAGCAAATTTCCCAAAATGAAGATGAAGGTCTGTCTCATCCTACTTCTGTTCACTGGTAAGTTTAATTAACAAACTCCATGCATATCATGTGCTGTCAACTGATGTGAAAAAAAAGAAAGTATCAAAATTGGACTGTAACAATGATGAATCAATGTTTCTGCAAACAGCCTCATGCAATGCAGAGACAACAACTATATCTGCTACAACAACAACGACAACTGCCACAACATCAACCACAGCTGCGCCAGCAACAACGACAACTGCAGCAACAACTACCACAGCTGCACCAGCAACAACCACAACTGCCGCAACAACTACCACAGCTGCCACAGCAACAACGACAACTGCAGCCACAACTACCACAGCTGCACCAGCAACAACTACCACAGCTGCACCAGCAACAACCACAACTGCCGCAACAACTACCACAGCTGCTCCAGCAACTACCACAGCTGCCCCAGCAACAACCACGACTGCTCAAACAACTACCACAGCTGCCCCAGCAACAACCACAACTGCCGCAACAACGACCACAGCTGCCCCAGCAACAACCACAACTGCCACAACAACTACCACAGCTGCTCCAGCAACAACCACGACTGTGCAAACAACTACCACAGCTGCCCCAGCAACAACGACAACTGCAGCCACAACTACCACAGCTGCACCAGCAACAACTACCACAGCTGCACCAGCAACAACCACAACTGACGCAACAACTGCCACAGCTGCTCCAGCAACTACCACAGCTGCTCCAGCAACAACCACGACTGTGCAAACAACTACCACAGCTGCCCCAGCAACAACGACAACTGCAGCCACAACTACCACAGCTGCACCAGCAACAACTACCACAGCTGCACCAGCAACAACCACAACTGCCGCAACAACTACCACAGCTGCACCAGCAACAACCACAACTGCAACAACAACCACACAGCAACTACCACAGCTGCTGCCCAGCAACAACAACAACAACTACCACAGCTGCCGCAGCAACTACCACAGCTGCCCCAGCAACAACCACAACTGCCCCAGCAACAACCACAAGCTGCAGCCAGCAACAACCACAAATGCCTGCAACAACACCACTGCAACAACTACCACAGCTGCCCCAGCAACAACCACAACTGCCGCAACAACTACCACAGCACACAGCTGCCCAGCAACAACGACAACAGCTGCAGCCACAACTACCACAGCTGCACCAGCAACAACTACCACAGCTGCACCAGCAACAACCACAACTGCCGCAACAACTACCACAGCTGCTCCAGCAACTACCACAGCTGCCCCAGCAACAACCACAGCAACAACTGCTCAGCAACAACCACAACTGCACCAGCAACAACCACAGCTGCCGCAACAACTACCACAGCTGCACCAGCAACAACGACAACTGCAGCCACAATTACTACAGCTGCTCCAGCAACAACCACAACTGCCGCAACAACGACCACAGCTGCAACAGCAACAACTACAACCACAGCTGCTCCAGCAACAACTGCCCCAGCAACAACCACAACTGCCGCAACAACTACCACAGCTGCACCAGCAACAACCACAACTGCCGCAACAACTACCACAGCTGCACCAGCAACAACCACAACTGCCGCAACAACTACCACAGCTACTCCAGCAACAACCACAACTACCACAGCTGCCGCAACAACTACCACAGCTGCACCAGCAACAACTACCACAGCTGCACCAGCAACAACCACAACTGCCGCAACAACTACCACAGCTGCACCAGCAACAACCACAACTGCCGCAACAACTACCACAGCTGCTCCAGCAACTACCACAGCTGCCCCAGCAACAACCACAACTGCCGCAACAACTACCACAGCTGCCCCAGCAACAACACAACTGCCGCAACAACTACCACAGCTGCAGCACAACTACCACAGCTGCACCAGCAACAACCACAACTGCCGCAACAACTACCACAGCTACTCCAGCAACAACCACAACTGCCGCAACAACTACCACAGCTGCCCCAGCAACAACCACGACTGCCGCAACAACTACCACAGCTGCACCAGCAACAACAACAGATGCACCAGCAACAACTACCACAACTACCACACAGCACCAGCAACAACCACAACTGCCGCAACAACTACCCAGCAGCTGCACTGCCGCAACAACAACCACAGACTGCCGCAACAACTACCCCAGCTGCTCCAGCAACTACCACAGCTGCCCCAGCAACAACCACAACTGCCGCAACAACTACCACAGCTGCCCCAGCAACAACCACAACTGCCGCAACAACTACCACAGCTGCACCAGCAACAACAACAGATGCCCCAGCAACAACCACAACTGCCGCAACAACTACCACAGCTACTCCAGCAACAACCACAACTGCCGCAACAACTACCACAGCTGCCCCAGCAACAACCACAACTGCCGCAACAACTACCACAGCTGCTCAAACAACTACCACAGCTGCCCCAGCAACAACCACAACTCAGCAACACAACGACTGCCGCAACAACTACCACAGCTGCACCAGCAACAACCACAACTGCAGCAACTACAACTACCACAGCTACAACAGCCCCAGGAGCAACCCAATGTTTTAAAAAAACATATTTAAAAGAGGAGTGTTTGCAATATACTGTAAAAGGTTTTTATTTGAATGTGTATGTCAATATCTTATGTGATATATCAAAAGTATTAAAATATGAAATGACAAGAACCAGACTTTTAATTATATTTTAAATAGTTTTTTACAAGATTCAGCATCATAATAGATGGGCATCTATTTGGACACGTAAATGTTTTGATGCAGGTTTGAGTAATGTTTAGTGAGTGCCATGTCAATGTAAAAGAGTCCCCAGGAGACCTAAACTGTATTTCAAGGTTCCAGGAGGCAATAACTGTTCATCAAGGATGGGGTAAAGCATGTGTTCAAGTTCTAGTTTGAGATGATGGCCTTGAATCTGATTTGTAAATTCATTTTAAACGGTTTTATCAATTCACTTTGTGAATTGTGCCAGTATAAATATAACATGTTGGAAAAAGCAGGATGGGGTCACAGTGACCTTGACCTTTGACCACCAAAATCGAATCAGCTCTTCCTTGAGTTCAACTGAATGTTTGTGCCAAAGGTACTTACCATAATTCAGGAACAGTTGGGCAAATTATGACCATATTTCACATTTGGTCAGACACTGAATTGCTGATACTAATCTTGGAGGTCCACCATGAAACTGTGCTGATAGTACAGATATTCACTACTGTCAAGTTGAAGATGAGTGGGAAGTACCTACATTTCAGAATTTGTCTCTTCTTTGCAGCAATATCCATATTTGAAGCATTGTCTCCTGTGGCTCCAACTTTGTGTTCTGTCACCATCAGCTTCATTTGACAAATTCCTTCAACAAAACCTAAATTATATGACTCTGGACAGACATGGATGAAAAATGCAACTCGACTGGTTGGAGGAGGCAGCCAACCACAAGGCTGTAAGTAACTGGGCTGCAAGTGAGAAATTTAGGAGAATGGAGACCGAGTTGATTAAGAATAGAACTGTGAATTTGCTTTAAAGTAAGTCTTGAACTGCTCAGGAATACTCCCGTCTCTCGAATGTATCTTATAAATGAATGTCATAAATAGTAATAATCTGGAGTTTCTGAAATAGAGGAGCAGATGAAACCTGTGACTATGACCAGGGTTGCAACCCCAACAAAACTTTTCTGGATAACCAGGATTTTGTGGAGAGTAGTGGGAAAAGTACACGTCAAAACTTTATTACAATATGATACATACGGATAATTTAGACTGTAATAATAGAGGCTGTTTTAGTGCCAACATGATTGCCAATTAATAAACCAATAGATTTATAAATTTGTCATGCTGACCACGTCATTTATTTGCTCCAACTCAAACACTCATCAAAAACAACATTCCCATAAGTCTTGTAGTTGACACTTGGAGTATCACAGCAGACTAAAATTTAATTTTAGATAAATAATTTCAACATGGCTGTTAACAGACAATTGAAACCGAGAAAATGAAGGATTTAAAAAAAAATGTGTTACTAAAATAAAATAAACAGTCCAATTATTGATATATATAATACACATCCCACTGTATGTTTAAAGTTCTTTCTTTACACTGAGGCTGTGGGAACCTGATACTTGATGCGATTTATTTTTTGGGGCAAAATTTTGACCAAAGAAAAGATTGTTTGAGCTCATCACACTGATTTCCCTCATTAGTCAATATATTCTCTTCTGGAGGTGTAACACTTCCAGTCTTTAGACTTGAAATACCCTGATTTAAAACAACCAAAAAAATAAATAAATAGTAAGCTGCAAGATTAAATAACCTTGGTCTTGTCTTCCCAGGAAAATATCAAATTAAATAAATGTGTACAGTAAACACCACTAATAAATACATTTAAAAAAGAATAAATCCAATGTCATGTCCCACAAGACACAAAAAGTCGCTCAACCAGTTTTATATACACCGGACGAAAGGATGGACAAGAATTTATTGCAATGGACACACCTCACACGAGAAACCGTTAATGAAACAAAACAATGAGGTAAATGACCTCTTTGTCTGAGCCTAATGTCAAAAAAACTTTATATGGATACAAAAGCCTGTCAGTCACTGCAGAACATCAACAATTGAACAGGTGGTTATTCAGCATCACAACTTAAATCACTGCACTGAAGAACACTAAGTAATTCAGTCCTGAATATTTGATCAATTTCAACAAGTTTTGGTTCCTCTCTTTTCTTACAATGTTGTGAAAATATTACGCATTTGTTTGTTATACATGTACTTACACAATGTTCAGTGTGCTGCATCTGTTTTTTTTTCTGGAAAAAACCCGAAAAAGGTTTAGAAATTTGTTCTGGTTTTTAAATCCTAAATATGAGTGCAAAAACTATGTAGGTATTTGAAACATGTTTTAAAATTTTAAATAAACACATCTAAATAATGAGCAAAATAAATCTGTTTTATGGAGGAAACTGTCGATGCTAATACTAATTCATATGACTTAAAATATAAATTTGGCATGGTAGCATTTGTAGTTTTTAATATTAAATATTATTTTATAGGGGCGGCACAGTCATGCAGTGGTTAGCATTGTCGCCTCACAGCGAAAAGGTTCCTGATTTTTTGCATGTTCTCCCTGTGCCTGCGCGGGCACTCTCCAGGTACTCTGGCTTCCTCAGACCGTCCTAAAACATGCATCTCAAGTTCATTGAAGATTCTACAAATTGCCCTTTGGTGTGAATGGTCTTTGTTTCCGTCTGTCTCTGTGTTGGCCCGTGATGGACTGGCGACCTGTCCAGGGTGAACCCTGCCTTCGTCCAACGTGAGCTGGGATAGGCTCCAGCCCCCCCGTGACCCTGTTCAGGATAAAACAGGTATAGATAATGGATGGATATTATTGTATATAATACAAAGATTAATATGTAATATTAAATATGCAGTTAAATAATAAAGTAATTAAAAAATGATGCAAAATATATTTTGGTACTGTAGGTAATGCAGATGTTATGTAAAACTTGTCTGTATGTAGTTACTATTCACTTGTCTGTGATCTTAACTATTCAATGACTATATCTTTAAAACAGCAAAGCACCTTCCAACCATGAAGATGAAGGTCTGTCTCATCCTGCTGCTGTTTGTTGGTAAGTTTAATTAACAAACTCCATGCATATCATGTGCTGTCGACTGATATGGGAAACATTTAATGTCGAAATTGGACAATCACACTGATACATCAATGTTGCTGCCAAACAGCCTTAGGCAATGCACAGACAACAACTACATTTGCTCCAACCACAGCAGCACCAGCAACAACAACAACTGTAACTGCCCCAGCAACAACAACAAGTGCCGCAGCAACAACAATCGCTGCCCCAACAATCATGGCTGCCCTAGTAACAACCAGAGCTGTCTCAAAAACTACAACAACTGCCAGAAAAACAACAGCAATTGCTGCCAAGACAACTACCACAGCTGCTGCAACAACAACTACAGCTGCACCAGCAACAACAACTGCCGCAACAACTACAACAGCTGCTGCAAAAACTACCACAATTTCCCCACCAACTACCACAACTGCACCAGCATCAACCACAGCTTCCTCATTAACAACCACCACTGCCATAGCAACTACAACAAGCATATCAGCAACAGACACTATTGCCATAGCAACAACCACAACTGTCCAAGCAACTACTACAGCTGCCGCAACAACTATCACTACTGTCGCAACAACAACAACCACAGCTGCCCCAGCAACTACAATAACTGAACCACCATCAACCTAAGCTGCCCCAGTAACTACAGCTACCGAACCAGCAACAACTACAGCCGTTCCAGCTGCAACCACAGCTGCTGCAACCACAGCAGCTCCAGCTGCAACCACAGCTGCTGCAACCACAGCTGCTGCAACTACAGCTGCTGCAACCACAGCAGCTCCAGCTGCAACCACAGCAGCTCCAGCTGCAACCACAGCTGCTGCAACTACAGCTGCTGCAACCACAGCTGCTGCAACCACAGCTGCTGCAACCACAGCTACGTCCACTACCGCCTCATCCGCCATCATCAACAAAATCAGCCTCATCTCAGTTGTTGTTACTGGGATGACATATTTCCCTTCCTCATGTTGTTGAGGATGGTTGGTGTAGCTCACATCCCATAAATGAAGTGACAAAAGCTGAGGGTGTGAATGTTAGCGTGAATTGTTGTGTGTCTTTCTGTCACAGGACTGGTACTGTACCTGTCCAAGGGGTACCCAAGCTGTAGGCTCCACGCAGTTTCCCTGTGACCCTGTTAAGGATAAATGGGTATAGAATCAAATCATTAATCAAATTTATTTCTCTTGATTGACGTATCATTATTATTTGAGCTCCAACTGTAAATATTATTGGGATGTTGCATCAGCAGTGCATCATATTTTAAAGGTACTTAATTTGTTTTGCGATGTTGTGGCTACAGCTGTGAAATAAATGCAATAAAAGTAAAAAGTACACTATATCCCCCAGAAATGTAATGAAGTATAAAGTAGCTTGGAACAAAAATACTCACTACTGGGCAAATGTAAGCCAGCCAACTTACATTCCACCACTGCAAACAAAAATACATGAATAAACTTACATAAACTAATCTCTCTATTGTAAATATATTTAAATAAAAATACAGACTATAGTAGACACAATTGCATAAAACTGTACCAACCTTTGCTTGCTGGACTCGTTACTGAGGCGCTGCTCCGTTTGCATAGTTCCCCGCCGTTACGGCGGAACTACAGTTGGAGTTGTTTCCACCCGGACTTGTGTACCTTGTGCGCCTCTCGCACTGGTTTGTTTCATGGATGTGTTGTTGTGAGTTTGAACGCGGTGGATTGAAAAGAGTCTCTTTATTCACATCAGAGCTAAAGTGTGTCGCTGCTTTCTTTTCTGACCTGGTAAAGCAAACACCACGCTCAGCCTGCACATTACCACCACGCTCCTCATAACACGATCATATCAACGTGTTAGTTATTTAATACATGTTTTTATATGCTATTTTAATGTTGCTTCTGCATATCTGTGCAGCTCATTCGTATTTATTGTGACTGCGTGTTTTTCGGATTATTCTTTTATTCCTGCATAAATTGTATCTATGCACACGTGTTATATTTCCACTTTCCACCAGCCTGTTTAAACCCTCATCATAAATCAGAAATGCATCTTCTCCGACAGTATTTATTTGTGTATTTTATTTAATAAAGAATTGATATCCCTCCTTTTGAGCCCTCAGAAGCAAACCATCCTCACAGTACTCAAAAGGAAATCTTTCTTCCTCAGGCTCATAGTTACAAACAGAAACTGTCCCCACTAGATTGTTAAAATACTGTGAGGTGTACTAAGTCTATCATTACTGCAAGATGAGTTTCTATTTGTAACAGAGTGGTGATGGTTACCTTTGAAATGTAATGGGTTACAGATCACTAGTTACGCCAGGTATTAAGTAACGCAAATATTTTAGTTAATTACTTCATACATTTTCTAACAAATGTTTTAAACTGGGCAATGAAGCTGAAAAGTCCTAAAAAGATAACCAAAACAAATTACAGTAGATCATGTAGATCAAAACTGACTCCAGTGAATGAGAAATGTTCCTCAAATCAAGTCTACATTCAGGTCGACTCACTTAAGACTCGAGAAGATGCAAAGCAACATATTATATTCTACATATAAGCTTTTCACCCAAAACAATATATTCAGATGTAACTTCTTCTTTAGCACCATCATTTTTAATAGAACCCGTAATTTTATTCCATATTTTTTCTCAAAAACTGTAACTGATTACAATTACTTTTAATTTAATTACACGTAACTACTTATTCCAAAACACTGCTGGTCAGGCAACAAAAACGTTCAAATATGGGGTAAAATGTCAGCTATCCGTGCTCCCTCTTTAAAATACCTCTCTGTCTCTGGTCAGGCATGTCTCAGGACAGTCAACACGGCAAGTGGACCATCTCCAGCAGTGATGACGATGATGAGGGTCTTCCTCCTTCCGGGACTACTACATCCCGTCGACCTGCTGAATCCCATCACAGCTCCCGTAGGTCTGCTTCTCCAGGACCAGTACCAGCGCCTGCGGAGGTGAAACCAGAACCAGCCAAACCTCAGGTGTCCTCACTGGCCGTCGGCTCAGAGGCGAGACAGTCAGCCGCAATGAACCAGATAAACCCAGGAAAGTATGAAACCAGTCCTTCATTAGCTGGAAAGCGGAGAAAATCTGCATCCGATGAGTCGGGCTGGGCTCTGTCAGATAGTGATGAAGATGATAGAGATGTGAAGAAGAAGAGTGTCAGTGACTTACCAAAGAGGGCGCCTCCCAGCCCCGAAGCAAAGAAAGTGAAGGTGGTGAACGAGCGTCCTCCGAGTCCCCACGGCCGACTCTACTACATCGACGAGCCGGACGACTTCTTTGAAACCTGTGCTCCCCGTCTGAATGACACCTACAGGTTTTACCTCAACAAAGTCACAGGCCTGGACAGGAAGTACAACAGCGGAGCGCTGCACATCAGAGGTGAGTTTGGTTTTAGTCTGATTTAACATTCAACATGTGACTCCTAGTGTGAATCTGTGGGGCTGTATCAGTGGGATAAAAAGGGAAACTTGGAGTAATGTTTGTCACTTGTGGTTCAGTGCGACCTCATCAGTAAGGAGTTAATTGAAGGTTCTCGTTTTTATGCCCTCCATTTCAATTCCCCCGTGGATATCTGCCTGCCTTTGGACTACCACCTATTGTGGCCCTTAATACTTTAGTTTGATCTAATATTCACAGCACGTTTTTTTTTTTTTCTTCCATCAAGACATTCTCTCTCCGTTATTTGGGACCCTGAAGGAATCTGTTCAGGTGAGTTACCAACAATTTTCTGTGGATTGTTGTACTCAGCTTTCATTGGTCAGTTGGCTTTTGTCTAGACTGAAAAATCTCAACATCTGCTGGACAGACTGCTGAGAATTTTAGTACAGACGTTCATGGTCTCAAGAGGATGAATCTCAAAGACTTTGCTGATATCTTGACTTTTTTTGTTGTGCCGCAAGAGGATGAAATGTTTAGTGAAATATGTCAACAGCTATCAGATGGATCATAAATATGGCACAAACCTCTCAGGATGAATTTAATGATCCCTTTACTTTTCATTTAATACCATCAGGTCCGAAATACAAAGTGATTTAGTCCAAAAAATACAAGAATGGCCGTACCATTTTAAATTGTCCTCTCTGTTCCTTTGTAGTTTAACTACTGCTTTGATATCGCCTGGATGGTTCAGCAGTACCCACCAGAGTTCAGGTAAGTTCTGCTTCTTCTTTACAGCCATCACATCATCACTGACATATCTTCAGTTTTCTGATTAGTGATCATCTGATGATGTCCACCTCACACTGATTACAGGACTTTAATTACATGAAACATAAAAACTCTCTTTACAAACCCAAATAAGGAATCTCTTTTGTATTCTTCAATATTACAAACAGTAGTGGAAAGTACAAGTACAAGAGAAAGAAAGTAAAGATGCAGGTCAAACTTGTATGAGTCGTGTCCAGCTTTAACGCTCGGTTTGTATTTTCAGAGATCGTCCGGTTCTGATCGTCCACGGAGATAAGAGGGAGGCCAAGGCCCGACTGGTGCAGCAGGCTCAGCCCTTTCCACATGTTCGCTTCTGCCAGGTACAAACCCCACCGCAGGAAACAGCTGTTTAACATGGGAAAGTAGTTGAGATTATGTTCACTGTGAAGTCTTAAGTGGGACAGTCCTGCTGAGAATTGCTTTTTAAACTCTGGATTCCCTTTAAATGGAAGCAATGTTTGTAACTAATGACTTTTATTTTGACAGGCCAAGCTGGACATTGCTTTTGGAACTCACCACACGTAAGAATTTATATTTCTCACCAGTATCACTCTATTGTTATCTACTTTCAGTTGTTAGTTTGAATTACAAAATTTGTACTACATGTGTCGGTGCCTTGAACACGGAGCGGACAAATAGTCTTGTCAAGCCTTTAAATGTGGACTGATGTAGCACATCCTGATTGATGTGGTTTTGAAATTAAGCTAATTAGATCTAAATTAATTAACACATTTTTAAGTTATTGTGATAACTAGAGGCATGACAGTGATTTGTAGAGCACTGTACTTTTCTAAGCAGACATTTTGACTTGTCATAGCAAAATAGGATCATTACTAATGACAGCATCACATGTAAAGTGACACAGATTCACTTCCCTGCTATTGTGTTCTTGAATGGCTCATCTATTGTTCACGTTACCAGTTACATCAGAGCTTTTCCTGCTCTGGCAAATAAAAATTTGTAGCGTATCAAATCATATCATATAAAATGTTTGCATTGAAATAGATCTGTTGCGCTGTTCTCAACTTATATCATCAATATTATTTAACTCTTTGTACCTACTGAATGAAAGTATTAAACCTGAGTTTGATGTTGACAAGTGTTATTAAGCAATAAATTCAGTTTCCTCAAAAAACAATCCTTGGATGGTATTAAAAGGTCTCAAATTTTGACACCTATAAACCAGGGAGTTGCTCTGTTTTGTTTGGTTGTCTTTGTGCAGGAAGATGATGTTGCTGTGGTATGAGGAAGGCTTCCGAGTCGTCATCCTGACCTCCAACCTCATCAGAGCTGACTGGTACCAGAAATCACAGGGGTGTGTCTGGCCTGCTTATCAATTCATGAAAGGCTCCAGCTTCATATTTACACATTATGTAAGGTTTGGTTGTGGAAAATGCACCTAAATCTGTTTTTCCCCAAACTAGGATGTGGATGAGCCCTCTGTTTCCACGGTTACCAAAGGGAAGTAGTGCAAGCGCAGGTGAGTCGCCCACCTTCTTTAAGAGGGACCTGCTGGACTACCTGGCGTCATACCGGGCACAAGAACTCGAAGAGTGGATCCAACAAATCAAAGAGCACGACCTGTCAGAGACGAGGTACAGATACACAGAAGCAATGCAGACTTTTATCTTAACCTCCCTTGAGATGTAAGAAGATGCAGTTGTGACTGAAATCAGTACAGTAACAGCTTCCTGTCATCTTTCTCTCCGTTATCAGGGTGTATTTGGTCGGCTCGAGTCCGGGGAGGTATGTCGGTCCAGACATGGAGCGCTGGGGCCACCTGAGGATGAGGAAGGTAAAGATTTCCTTTATTTTTTCTGCTTCCATCATGATCCCACTATTTCCTTACTAACTTGAAATTTGTTTGCAAGTGATCAGCCCTCATTATGTCACACTAGACTCATGCCAGTAAGCGTTTTGTGAAACGTTCCAGCATCAGAATTGTTTGCGGACACTGGCAGTTTTGGAAAATAAAACCCAGATGTTAATCAGTATACAAAAGGATAATTTGGTTGTTTCATTTATCACAGAGGCTTCTGTTTAGAACGGTGTTCAATAGTTGAACACAACAACACAAAACAACATGGACAAGCTGTACTTTGATTAATTAAGTTCTAAGACTGCATTTTTTTATGTTGTACTTTTCCTAGATATTATTTTAAACAGTTCTGGTGTAATTTGGACAATAGTCAGCAATGACACAAAATATATGCAATTAGAGGTAAAAGAGGTAAAACATGCAAAAACACAGGTATGGTTCTTTTCTGTTGTCACTCAACACTTATTGGTTTTTAGCTTGTGCCTGAGCAGCGCTGCTTTTTGCACTTCCAAAAGAGATCTGATGTGGTCTTTGGCTGCATTTAAAACACAGAGAATAGCACTACAACAACCAGATTAATTGGAAAAATGTGTTAAAGTTGTCAATGTAATCTAATGTCACGTAAAACAATATTATATTGCCATATTCAAACTATAACAGCACTTTAAATTTAGGACCTCACATTTTTCTCTTTATTGTGTTATTTTCTTTTTAGCTGCTGTATGAGCACACAGATCCTGTCCCCGACGAGGAAAGGTGGCCTGTGATTGGCCAGTTCTCCAGCATCGGCTCCATGGGACTGGATAAGACCAAGTGGTTGGCGGCTGAGTTTCAGCGCACCCTGACCACGCTGGGAAGATCCTCTCTACGCTCAGACGCCCCCGTGCACTTGGTACGTTCCTCCAACACAAACACAAGATGGTCTGCTGCTTGTTAAAAAGTTATTTCAAACTAAGCTTTCTATTATTACTACTATTGCTGCTTCTACTATAACTGTGTTCACTAAGACAGGAAAGTATTTGACTCAGCAAGGTTTTACACTATTTGCCCCACTGGCACCTCTGAATAATCTATTGTACATTTGTATGTAATTAAAGCTGAAGACTTAAAAGAAATAACACATTTTCCTTCTTGTATATTTTCAACACTAAGTAGTAAAACCCACTTCTTCCCAGCACAATTCACTCACGGGTTTTTGTTACTACATCCACACTTGGTCTGATATGACCAGTGGTTTCTAATGTTAGAAAACTTTGGGTAAATTTAGCTGTAACTGATATTACTGAGTCAGTATTAACCATTATCCTGTAGCTGCCATGTTTGGACATAGGTCATAAGTAGTTACACAGACTGTCTTTAAGAGTATGAAGCTTTGAAATTCTGAAACACGTTGCTTATATGCCGGGATTTTTTTTCAGCTGTATCCCTCAGTCGAAGATGTGAGGACGAGTTTAGAAGGTTACCCAGGTGAGTTTTCTTTTCCTTATATTTACAACATTAATTTAACAACATATTACATGTCCTGAAAGATGCAGATCAAATACTTTTTCCAAATGCAGTTAGTATTTGTTACAGTGGCCATAACCCCTTTGAAAACGTAATATATAAAGTGTCTGAGTTTCTGATTGATTCATTACTTGGTGACTGCTGTGTATTTAATAGTGATGTGGATGATTTTGCCCTCCAGCTGGAGGCTCTCTTCCTTACAGCATCCAGACAGCTCAGAAACAGCTCTGGCTCCACTCGTACTTCCAGTAAGTTCCTCTCGACTACTGAAGAGTCCGTCCTGCTGTAAGGATATGTCACTTCCTGTAGTCTATGATTGTTGCAGTCTTTTTTACTGACTTTGTCAGATTAGCTTTCACTTTGGTTTTTAATACGGAATCTTTTTCACAAATCAGTGACCAAATGTACAACAACCAGCTTAGAGATAGACGAGAGATGTCGATGTCCACCAACCGAAAGCGAGTGATGAATCTGATTCCAAATACACACGCTGTACATATCAGCTTAAATACGTAGTTGGTCCATGGCTTAGTTAACTATCTAATTAGCAGAGTTGTTTAATCCAACATCAGTGTTCACATGCCAGCTGAAAACTGCTGAGACGACTAAACCACCGAACATTTAAGAAACTGCTCTCAGTCGTGGTTGCCATGTCAGAGGACTTCTGAATATGTCTACCAGGTTGTGGTTTATTGTCAGTCTGGTTAACTTTCCCAGATTGCAAAATTACTCATCGGGCCAACATGTCGGAAGAAACGAAGGCCACTGGTGGTTTAATTATGTTTAGCAGCTAAGAGGTGACTTTCCATGGGCCATTATTTCATATGATTTATGGGTCAAAACTGTGCTAGAATAATTTATCGACATATTTATTTTTAACATTTAAAATACCCCAGTCCTATAGCGGGTCGTACCCTACGAGTTCTGCACACATACATTGCATTTAAATGTGGATGGGCGTGACAGGAGAAGGCTACGTACAGGGTGACTAGTTTACACAGCAGACTATATTCATCCATGTGTGTCCGTGTGTGTGTGTGTGTGTGTGTGTGTGTGTGTGTGTGTGTGTGTGTGTGTGTGTGTGTGTGTGTGTGTGTGTGTGTGTGTGTGTGTGTGTGTGTGTGTGTGTGTGTGTGTGTGTGTGTGTTCAGCCGCTGGAAGGCGAATACGACTGGGAGGAGTCACGCCATGCCACATATAAAAACATACATGAGGGCATCGCCAGATTTCACTCAACTCGCCTGGTTCCTCGTCACAAGGTGTGTGTTTGTGTGTCCAAACTTCTAATTTTTTTTATTTTTCTAATGTGGAATTATCTATTTTTTTTTATTCGTGTTTACATGATCTATAGTGCTCTCTCATTACTTCAATATTTGTGCAAAGAAATCACTTATTTGGGCTTGCAGTCTTCTCTCTGCCTTTCTTACTTGTCACGTCCTGTGTCGTCACCTGTCTCACGACTGTGTTTTGGACTTTGTAGCCATTTTAAAATTTCACTCATTCTGTTTGTTAAAATCGCTGCTTAAGGAGCCCATATTCAAGCTAATGTTAGCTCTGCGCTACATCAGGTGTGACATCACGTCTCCCTATGTAGTTAAGCATAGGCAAATTTTATTTTTTTAAATATTTAAATGATTAGAAAGTAAATTTTACATCATTTTGATATGATGTATATATATATATATACATATATAACTGTTGTCTGTAATATAATTACAATTGTTTGAACCTAGGTCAGCTGGACTGCAGTTGTTACAGCATGGGTCTTGAGGACCACCAGGTTGAGAAACACGTACCACCAGTGGTACACATACCACAGTTTGGGAATCACTGTTCTAATAAACATAATGATAGTTATATTTTTTTCATCATTTAAAAAAATAAAATAAAGAATCAGCAGAAACACACGTTTTATAATTAAATTTCCACTTATTGATAATGTGACTAGCAATATATCATGTGTTAGATGGGATCATCTCTGATAACAGAATATGCTTGTATCATGTTTGCATTGTGGTTGTATGTAATGTATCATATCATTATGTTTGAAGTGTTTTATGTGTGTGCTGTGTGTTTCAGTGCCAATCTGTCCAAGGCAGCGTGGGGTGCTCTGGAGAAGAACAACACTCAGGTGATGGTGCGTTCGTACGAGCTGGGAGTCCTCTACGTGCCGTCCGCCTTTGTAAGAGCAACACACAAACAACACAAACAGAGACGTTGTGAGAGTGTGGGACAGATGACGTGTGCAGTGTTCAGCCAGTACACGCCTTCAAATGTATTTATCCCTCAAACATACCGTGCAGGGAATAATATATTCCATTACTGTGTGCATCAATAGAAGGGTTTTCTTACACAGAGCGGGTGTGAAGTCATTCGTGGTGCAACGTTTGTCTCCTTACAGAACATGAAAACCTTCCCCGTTGACAAAAATCCATTTCCTGTCTCTTCAACCTCCTCTGGTTTCCCGGTGCCCTTTGACCTCCCTCCTACATGCTACTCTGCTCAAGGTACAGGAGTTTTCCTGTGTTTGTGCGTGTATGCATGGAGTGTGTATATTTTCATGTTTCACTGCACTTTAACACAGTTTTCTAGGGGTGTAACCCTCACTGAACCCCCCGGGTTGGTCACCATGACGTGGTGTGTGTGCAATAGTTCAGTCTGGGCTCATTTCTTTCGATGTTGAGGAAACATTCTTTTCTTTTTTTGTATTTTCTTTTTATTCATAAAGGACAATGTTAAAGGATATGCAAACATTTAGGGTATTTTTACAGAAAGCTTCTCCAGGTTTTTTTTTATGTATATGTACACGTGTTTAAAAAGAAGCCTTTAATAACAGGGCAGTTGTGGGCTTTAGCAGAGCCTTTAAATACATTGAATTTATAAATGTAAATCTTTTACTCACACACTTTGTGTATCCTTGAGGTTTAACAAATGTGTCGAGAACATTTCACTCATAAAACATAGATTTCTTAATGATATTAAAAACCAGCATCATTTTCAAGCTTCCACTCTTCTTCTTCTTCTTCGTTTCTGGCACAATGAAGAATTTCTATTCTGTTACAATAGGTCAGGTCATTTGTGTGCATGCATGTGCGCCTCATTGTGTGTGTGTGTGTGTGTGTGTGTGTGTGTGTGTGTGTGTGTGTGTGTGTGTGTGTGTGTGTGTGTGTGTGTGTGTGTGTGTGTGTGTGTGTGTGCGCGCGCCTGAGAATAACAAAATAGGGATCCATTCATCCAAAAAAACTCTACAAGCTTTAAACTTCATGTGTGTTATAGTGACCTCTAGTGGTGGTTACAAACGACTACAGAGATGATACTAAAAGTACAGCTGTGGTTAGGTAGTTACTTTATTAATCCCCGAGGGGACATTTTTTCGCTACAGCAGCTTCTGAGGTGACGGCAGAGAAGTTTGAGAGAACATCAAAGAGAACTTGAAATCATTGTAAGCTTTTACTTTAGCTGACAGTGTTGTCGCTGTATATTTTTATCTCATAGTTTTTGCCTTTATCCAAAACTGAAACAATTTCTTGGGAATGATGGCATACTGCTGAGCTCATTTTGACAATTGTCTCTGTGTCCCTCGATTATTTTATGTATGTTTTTGTTTATGTTCTTTAAATCTTTTTTGTGTGAATTGGGCATTGTCTGTACTTTAAAGAGAATGTGAATGGGTTTAAAGTGCTTCCTGCGACCTTCTCAGACACTCTGTTTGCTGTGTTGAACAGTTGTTGTAAAAACAAGCATTTAATTTCACAGATCTGAATAAGTCTTCCCATGAATTGGTTAAATGGAGCAGTAGTTGTATCCACACACTTCTGTAAAGTTTAGTTAAAGCGAAGCTGAAAAGCAGCCACACAGCTCACGGTCGCTCTCTTGGTTTGTTATGCTCACTTGCATGTAGTTAATTTGTTAACGCCAATCAATATGCAGAAGGTTTAAGTGTCACTTAACCATAGTTTAGCAATATTTTCTTGTCATTAATTAGTTATTATACCAAAAACAATTGTTCTAATATTCATGATTGTTGCATTGTTTAAAAATGATGGAATCTCTGAGATAAACCGTAGCAGGAACTAATGCTGCTCCTGAAGGTTCCCATTATTTTGAAAGTATGCATGTAATTTTCCTGACCTCTCTTCTGTCTCTGTTTTCAGATCAGCCGTGGATCTGGAACATTCCTTACAACCAGGCTCCCGACACGCACGGCAACATCTGGGTTCCCTCCTAAACACACAAACACACACCTCTCATTTAAAAAGTCTGCTGTTTCTACATTTCAGTATCCTGCCTTAGTTGTCTGTAACATTACTTTTCATGTTTTATACTGTACTGTGGATTCACATGTTTTCTACCAATAAATAAAATACTGTTGTCATGGTATCTGTTTCTACAAATGCAAGAGAACACGCCTTGTTAGTTTGGGTTATTCATACTGTTTTATTTATTTTAAGATTTAAGATCTGAACAGAGGTCAGGTGGGTTCATATTTTGGCTGAATGCGGCTGATTCTGAAACACAGTGGGTTTACCTGAGATCCTGCAAGAGATGATTTAAATCGACAGCTCAGTGTCCATCATCACCTTCAAATCAAAGTTGCTGCACAACAACTTTCATAAGTGTTCATAATACTTATTTACATGTACTATCTGCCAGGTGGAACCAACTGACAGTTAAATGCAGCCTGCTAATATCTGACCTGTTGAGATCAGAAGAGTAAAGAGGTATTATGGGATATGGTTGACATATCTGACCTGACATTTTACTTAAAAAAAAAATTTAAAAAAAAGGATATACCTCAAACTACAAACTTCATCAAAGATCATTAGATCAGTGGTTGAAAAGTAGTTAATAGTCTCTTAAAAACTCAAAAAAATGACTTTCCACTTAAACTTAACTTAGTGATGAACTTATGAATGAGTATTGTTTGTGTATGCTTTGGTCAGTGGCCCAAACTTAGAAATTCAAATGAGAAATCGTGTCACTGAGAAGTGACAATTTAAACCCTTTCAATTCTTCAGGTTTGTGAAACCTTAAAAAAAATCTGTTGCAGCCAACTCTCACGTTGCGGTCACATCGCAGCACTGAATCCTTTTGAGAGTTTTTAATGATCTTTCACTCATGTTCAGTGAAGGACTAATTTACCATGTTCAAATATAGATTAAAACCGTACTTGGTCTCACTGGGATTTCCTGATTAGACCAAATTGTATTAAATGTTTCATATTCAGTTGAATATTAATGACATATATCGTGTATACCCTTGTGTGCTGTTTTACTTGATTTTGTTTGTAATTTCTTGTGTTCAACTGTTTTATTACTTAATTTGTTTGTAATGGACTCATTATTTTCCAGTTGACATATTTTAATTGTGTCTGAAGTTTGTGCAACCCTTTGTTTACCTTTTGTTATGTATTAATGTGTTATATTAATGAACTTTATGAATACTAAGGTGCTTTTTGATGTTCCTTTGTCATACCGTTTCAAGTAGATACATTATAAAAAAACCAGAGAAGCAAACTGAAGTATTTTAGTAGTAAAACACAGATTAAAGAAAGATGAGGGGAAAATGAGTGTGATATAGTGTAGAAGAGATGTATGTTCTTGTGGCTTTTCACTTTTTGTCAAACTTTCTTACATTTGCGTTACGTTACAACGTGATTTGTACTTGTACATTTTCCAGCCAACAGAGTAGAAAGAGGAAAGCTGACCCTGATCAACTAGCACCCCAGGAAAAAACTAAGGGGTGACACTGTAATCACCGGTGGTTCCCCCCTTGGTTTAAAGTCGGGGGACACCAATGCAAGGGGCCGCAAATGTAAGGCAGACGCTGATGAAGCAGGCCCCAGTAAAAAGATGAGGGGAAACAATGAGTGCAGCAGGGTTGTGAAGGAGGGTGTCAAAAAGACTGAGAGTGAAAACAAGAGAAAGGCACCACAAATGATGATGCGCAGTTGTCCTTCATCCGATGAGGAGGAAATGTATGACATTTCCTTCCCAGTCAAAACCAGCCGAGGTAAGCTGATTCATAGTTAAAAGAGTAATCCAACATTTCATGGGATATTCTGCTTTGCTTTCTTGGCAAGAGCTGGAAAGTTGATACGTCTCCTTTATTTTAGCACAAATATGAAGCTACAAGCAGCATCTGATTAGCTTTGAATTTTAAACAATGAGTGGTAAGTGGAGACCGCGCTGCCTGGCTCTGAAACAAAAAATATTTCTCAATGTGTCAAACTTTAATGTTCAGACTAATATTAAGAAAGGTTTAATATGGTAGTGTAATAAATAGGTGTCCTAACAATGATACTAATACATGTCTGTGTTTCTGTGCAGCTGATTTTCAAGCCAACTATACTGAGCTTTACAAGATCGGAGCAGGCGGTTTTGGGGTTGTGAATGCCGGCTTCCTCTAACAGGATCTTGTACCAGTAAGTCTTCCATGCACTTTCTCTCTCACTTTCTCCCTCTCCACACACACACACACACACAAACACATTTCACTGCATCATTAGACAGGATGAAAATGATAATCCTTTGGTTTGTGTCTTGCAGGTGGCTATTAAACATATTCCAAGAGGAAGGTTCCACGACCAAAAGACGGTCAGTGATCACACCTGAAATCATCATGCTTTTAATGTTAGTGCTGTTTGTGAATCCATGCAAACAATTATTGAAGAATTTCTTTCTCATTCACACGTTAGTAGCTATATTTATTTTACGTTGTGTCCATCTGCATGTTCCCCTTTGCTATTATCTCCCTTCTGGACTGTTATGGTCTGAAGGATGCTCTTATCCTGGTGACGGAAAGACCGGATCCCTCCGCTGATCTCTACGATTACAAGCTTGGAGAAGGAGGCTACCTGGAGGAAGATGAGGCCAAGGTACTGAAGCTCGGTGAAGGATGAAGAGTTGGAGGCTCTCATCCCTCTTACAGTTTGATTCATTTGGTTCAAACCAAAGATTGCGTTGCAAGGATCCGCGCGACAGCTTCGGGGAGAGAAAATTGGTCACGGCAACGTTGTCTGACGATCAAAAAAGACAAATGCGAAGTGAGAATATTAGTGCAGACAGCACTTTGTTTGTTGTAAAAACAGTGTTGCTGGGCAACGGCAACAAGGACAGCGTCGCGAAGCCACAGAGGCTCACAATTTAGGAGGCTAATAGGGAATAACGTAATGCAGGAAACGCAAATAGGGAAAAGATGAAGCCGTTTTTAAGATCAACATTTTCCTCAGACGTAGGCTATTATCTAAGTTATGAAGACCAATTCTACATGACTAAAATTATAATATATTGGCTCAACATCCAACCAAAACATAACTTCCGCGGCCTTTTCAAATTTAGAGTTCCGATGTCGTGAATATACGACATGAGGGGGCCGTTTGTATGGACCGTACTGGTGTTGCAATAGGACACCATTCCAACACCACAAACGACACACTGTCCTCTAGTGGACCGGAGGATGTATTCCACGCTTTGGCATCATGCAACATTGATAAATCATTAGGACATTATTAATTCCTCTGTTAAAAAGAAAAATTAAAAGGAATATTTTAAAACTTTGTGAAAAATAATTGCTTATTTACTTTGGTGCAAGAAGGTAGAAGAAACAACTTGTACCCTTATTATAATTATCCATTCAATATGAAGCGATCGCCAACCACTGTCTGACTGCTTATCTGACTTTGCCAAGAAAAAACAAACTGCCCACTAGCACCTCTATAGCTCCCTTTTTAACTATTTGCGAAAGTCCAATTGTTCTTCAAGGAATTATTATGCCGCGTTATTATTATTATTCTCCATAAACAACTGCATTTTTGGAGGCTTTATCATATTCAAAAACTCATAAAAGTTGGTACACGCGTCTCTCCCGACGAAAAAATGTCATATTTTAATGGAGTCACGAGTGGGTGTGGCCAAATGGCTCGCTAGCGCCCCCTAAAGAGATGCCCCGGCAGCTACATTTACCTACATGCACGAAATTCAGTGGAAATGTGTATCACACCAGGATGTACAAAAAAGTTCCAAGGTACCATTACGTCAACTCAACAGGAAGTCCACCATTTTTACCCCAGCCCTTCTTGCTGGAAGGCAACAGTGCTAACCACTGCACCACCAATCTTCCCAGGAGATGCTCTCCATTGTGACAGATCTTTGGCTCCACTGTCCACAAATATTCATTCAAATGCGACCAAAATTGCCGCAGACATTCTTTGGATTGTAAATTTACGTGTTTTCAAGGGGGTCTGCAGTGATATTAAATATCTTCCTGTAACGTGTAGTGTATGCAAAACCTTTTCAATTTCTCCAAACGTTTCAACTTCACTAAAAGTTGAATCACCATCAACAGGCCGAGGTGGAATCTGAACCATGAATAGTAACCTTGGTGAAGGAGAATCTTTTACCTGTTGAGTTAACCAGACTGTCGGCTGAGTCGCTGGAAAACTCTGAGCGAACTCCGTCAAACACTTTCTCCTGCCGCGACTCGTTCATCAGCGTTGAAGATAGTCCAGCGGACTACAACGTCACTTCAGGGCTGGAAACGACCTCATGGGGACGCGCGTAATCCACAGTCATACTATAGCATGTCATCCAAAAAGTGACCCAAAAGTCATTTTTGTATATAGTACATAGTATATAGTACATAGTATATAGTATATAGTATAGTCAGGGCGATGCGGCTAAGTTTGATGTTTGATGTTTAAGGCCATTGTGCTCCAAACCTCACGAAACTTTGCACATGCATGGAATCACTGATTGTCTCTCTCTCCCCATAAAAGCCACGAGTAGGACAATGGACAGGTGGCAATCCTGGAGATGCTGAGAAGCTGGGTGTGTGTTCGGAGGCATGGCAGGAGCGCACAACGACTGTGACAGAGTGAGGCTGTGGCCCAAATAAACACATTTTGAACTATACTGGAGCTGGTTTGGTTCCTTTGTGCTGAGGGAACCCACTGTGGTAACAGACAAGTGTTACAATTTCCTTAAAGACCATGAGCTCTAATTCCATGAATCTCGGCAAAGCGTGAACACAAAGGCGAGCACGTCTGCAGCGCAGCATGGCACATTGGTAAATTAGGAGGAATAGATAATTAGGTGTGTCACAATTTGTGCCACAGAAGTCCCTTTTAAAACCTCTGTGGCACAGCGTTGTGTCAATTTTGTAATCGCTGAAGAAAGAGCAGACAAACTTTATGCACGTTCCACGAGTCAGCTTCTGCATTCTGATGTTAAATGGAAGAGGATTGGGAATGATCATTTTTATTTAGGTTTTGTAAAAGATTGGATGCTACTGTGGTGCAGTGGGTAGCACCGTCACCTCACAGCAAGAAGGCTGTGGGGTTAAACCGCAGCCTTTCTGTGGAGTTTGCATGTTCTCCCTGTGCCTGCGTGGGTTCTATCCGGGTACTGCGGCTTCCTCCCACTATCCAAAAACATGCATGTCAGGTTAATTGGTGACACATTAACCTGACAAAAGAGGCGGGTGGGAATGATAATTTAACTCAGAATTTGCTATGATTAACTGATTCAGAAGGTTGCATCCAAAATATTTTGTTATAATTATTTAAAAGATTGGATGGCACTGTGGTGCAGTGGGTAGCACTGTCATAGAGAGAAGGTTCTTGGTTTGTACCTCAGCCTTTCTGTGGCGTTTGTATGTTCTCCCTGTGCCTGCGTGGGTTCTTTCTGGCTCTCACCCACAGCCCCAAGACATGCATGTTAGGTTAAATGGTGACTCTAAATTGATGAAAATGGACCACTTAAATGAATATTAGTTTATGCAAAAAATAAACTACAAATACAAAACAGTAATAAAATAATAATAAAATATGTATAATAAAAATGTTGCAATGCTTTCTTTTGAGGCAGATGAGCACCCACCTCTGAGCCTGGTACTATCCATAGACAATATAAAACTGGACGTAGCTTCCGGCTCTGAAAAATTAAGCCAATGCGAAAGTGCCTTAAACTGTAATATCTCCCGGTGCCGCTAGAGGTTGGCTCCAAAAAGCCTCCGGCTCCATAGACTTACATTCAACTTCTCATAAAATACTCGGTCAATAAAATTTCTCCATAAGTTTTCTGTATGTCATTTGTTAAATTCACTCTTCCATTTTAGTGTTCTGGCCGTCTATCTGAAATGATAGAATGAATGAATGAAGGAGCTGCTTAAGGCCTTGACATTCACATGCAGAGGGGTGAGAGGTATTGTCCTTATTAACGTCAGCTAAGTTTACATCACCTCTCACCGACCTCCTCATTTATGGAGTCCAGAGGGCTGGATATATGATCATTTTGGAAACAGATTCAGTTTATGGAACTGATAACAACAAAACCAAACTGGATGAGTTTGATCAATAATTATTTTTAGGGGTGACTGTGGGTAGGATGGTAGAGTGGGGTTGCCCACTAATCGAAAGTTCGGCAATTTGATCCCTTTGTCTTCTTGTTCACATGTCGAAGTATCTTTGGGCAAGACACCAAAACTCGAATTGCTCCTGATGGCAAGCGAGCGCCTTGCATGGCTGTGTCATCGGTCTGTGAATGGCAAATGATGTAAAGAGCTTTGAGACCGCTTAGGTGATTAAGCGCTATATAAGTGTAGACCATTTACTATTTGCTATTTCTGGGATTGAATGTAGGGTATTGATGTCCATAGAATTTGTTCATGAATTGTGTTAACCTTTGAACCCTGATTGGACTCTGATCCTTGGCTGTTTTTCGAAACTGTAATCCGAACAGGTTAAGCCCGTGCACGGCTGAGGCTAGGACTCAGGGGACTACTTCCCAAAAGGCTTCGGGTTCCTGGGTAGGAGAAGAGTCTAAACCTGCCAATGCATCAGTTACAAGTAACTGTCACTGCACTGGTAATTGTTTTCCATGGGGGCACAGGCAGCATAAATAAAAGCAGAAAATATGATGCAATTAAATAATAACATTATAACACTAACAGAATAGTAATTTGCTGCAGTTAATTCTGAAGGTATTGTGGTGGAATTTAAGAACTAATTCTCATTTTGTTCGAGTATTGTTTATAATTACAGGACAAATTGTAAAGTGATGCGGTGCTGAAGGGGAATGAAGGTTCCATTTGATTCCCAGCTTCCTTCATGCAAAGGAGGCCTTGAACCATTTGTAATGAGACAGGAGACAACAAGGTAATAATTTGGACATTTCAGAATTTATCAATCACAATGTGGACATGTTTGTGCTTCATACTGCAGTGCATACTTAAATCTGTATATCAAAGATTTCAAAATTCTTTCATATGAAGATCAGAAATTAATCCAAGTAAAAATGCCGTGGACAAAATATGATGTCATGGACATGACAGCTATTTTACAGGAAATTAACATTTTGAATCTTAAATGATTTCAGAATAATGAAAATACTATTCTTTAATTTGCATAATAGTAATTAATTGTTTTGCAGAGTACTTTTGTGCATGTCCCATCACTTGCAAGCTTGTTCAACTGGAACAAATCTGTTTGCCTTAGGCTAGAAAAACAGGATATGAAGTCATTCTAGGAGCACCTGAACTTCAGGTCCAGTCACTAAATGAGTTTACCTTTGGACAAAACCCCCATGACTGCATAAACAGTTATTCTTTAAACCTAGACCGGACATGTGAACCAAACTACTGGGAAATTCTAATTGTGGTGTTGATGATTCCTATTTTAGTAATGGGACAGGAAATCTTGCCAGATATGGGAGGTCATAAAAGTAGATTCAGAGTGAAAGTGCACATGAAGAGGCACAAAAGACCTGATCAGAGCGAGATGGCTGTGCTTCAAGCCTGCCAGAGCCGGAACCACAGGGGGGACGAAGGCCCAACATCAGGGCCTCTTTATAGACAATTGAAGTGGTGAAAGTGATAACACTGAGGACAAGCGAGACACTGTCAAACACAGCATGGCAGTAGGTCTCCAAACAGCAACAATGGAAGTTGTTCTTCCTTTGAGCATCACTGGGAGGTGCCTGCTCAGAAGGACATGAACAATGACATGAGGTGAGGGGGGAACTCAAGGAGGTGGGCCGGCTGATGCGACGCTTGACCGAAAGTGGAAGGATTGACAACCTGCAATATTTTGTTGACTCTGGCAGCAGAAAAAAAAGAACAATAAACCCAATGGCAACTATAATTTACTCAAAGGATTAATAATCTCATTACAAATGGTAAATTAGCTGGTTAAAAAAAATAAAATCCTTATTACTTTTAATTGGAAATCTTACAAAACTTCTGTGCATTTTTCCACATATCAATTTAAATTTGGCCACAAAGTGAAACAGATACAGTCAAGAAGGTTTTACCCACAGACAGCAGAACAAACAATCTTATACATTACTGAAACCCTCTCCTCTCCATGCAGGCCTTCAAATACTCTTCAGTTATTGCTAAAAAAGGAAATAACTTCTCATTTTGTCCAACAATCTGAGAGCTGGCAGCAGGCTGTTTCAAAAATAATTTTAGTTTTTCTGAAATCCCACCAGAAACACATTAGGTGGAGCAGCAGATGTACATTTAATATCAATAACCTCTGTGCAGGTGCAGGAGTACTCTATTTTATTAGTGTGAAACTGAAACAGCACCCAACTACCTGTATTCTTCCGTTTCCATTACATTATTTTTAAGACCTGCTAAACTATTGAAAAAAGTGTTATTAACTTGAACTTTGCCCACAGTTTCCCCACTACATCAAACTGTAGGGATTTTGTTAGTTTTCACATAAGGTGTTTGTCATTATGATATGACAGTTTGCTCAAATTCTCTCTGAGCCTCAATACAGCAGTTCACAAACCAATGGGTGGCGTCTCTGTCGGTTGCCGCTTGGTTACAAATCACTGCTCTACTGGAGGAGCTGGGGGAGCCATTGCAACCAATCTTCAGCAGAAGGAGAAAGACACACAATGCATGCAGGCCTGTCTCGTCAAACCCCAGACAGGATAAAGCTCCCAAACACTCACATGAAAACTTGTTCAACGCTGGATATCCGAAGTTCTCCCGTCCAAGAGGGCGACCTCAACTGGTGGTTTAAAAACCCAATTGGTCAGCCCCAACTAAAGACCCAAGATTAATAACTATGAGGCTGTTGTTTATTCACCAGGACATTGTAATATAATTAATTGAATATTAATATTTGAATGTTAGTTAACAGGAGTATTGTGTTTGTGTAGGTCATAGTATATAAGTATAGTATTTGCACTGTTGGAGGTTTTTCTTCTTCTTAAAGGGGAGCTTTTTTCCCCTCCCAGACGCTCATGTGGGAACTGCTGAATTGTTGGTTTACTTTGTATAATGTTGTGAAATTCTGTTGTAAGGACTTTATTAGTTAAGTACCTTGAAATAACTTGTGTTGTGATTTGGCACTATATAAATAAAATTCAATTCAATTTAAAAAAAAAAATTTTCAACTGTTGTTTTTTAAAATTATTGTTAGGAAACAAATACTGTCATGTACTTGATCCTTATTTGTGTAGGACGTGTTTTGGTTGCATTAGTGCATTTTGAAAAGTCATTAACTGTTGTGCTGAGCTTAAAATAAAAATGACTTATGAAAATCGTAGAACATTTTAAATGTGTGTGTGTTTATGTTCCCCTGAGGCACCTTTTCTGGTATAAACACAGACCAGTAGTCCTCATGTGGACCAAGTCAACAAAATAAGACAAATATTAGTGTAATCACTGTGAAACTATACACATTTAACCTCTTAACAAAATGTTTTTTGTTTATTTGTATGTTATACAAAATATTAGAAACGTCCCGAAACAGCCCTATGCGCTATCACCACCGGCCACCGTTAAACTCATGAAGGCAGGCAGCATCACAGGACAATGCACTCATTCCCTAAACTGCAGCCAGGTGTGCCTAATAAACAGGCACCAGTGTTTACTGTAAACTCTGCAAACTGCGACTCCCGTCGTTCCTTGCGTCATTGTGTCAACATGGCGCCTGTCTGCCGGACAAAAGGCGAATCTGTCTGACGACGGATTGAAGCCCAATTAGACGCAGAGGAGACATTTTGGGAAAGCTGACAGTGTCTGTGTGTCGCTGCGCCCCCAAGGCGATAGATATATGGTCAAACAAACATCTGTGGAGGCTCTTCGACTGGAATAATAAGGTAAGTAAAGTCCTGCAGCTCCAACTCCTGCTGTCTTCAGACGGTCCTGCCGGCCCGATGCATTTCCTTTTCCTTATGCTGATAACTGCAAACTCCTTAAAAAAAAAAAAAAAATCGCCAGTGCCGCGGCGTTTTCGTCGGCGGGTAAGTTTCACACCACCTTAAATGATATGAACGGGCTCGTTTGAACACTACAGCGGTGGGCTTTCATTCGGCGTGTGTGCAGTTCACGAAGAGACGCTTAATCAAACACAATGTCAACTTTTCCACTTGGTCCACAGCGCTCGCTAACGCGATGCACGGCGTGTTTTAGTAGAGCGTGACAATTACGCTAAACAGGCGAGCCAGTAACATGGAGTGCTGTTCGGCTGTGCCCACGGTGGGTTAGTTTACTACGGATAAGCCGAATTGGTGTGTTGCTCGCCACTATGTACAGGACGTCTTAAGACACCCTCTGTCGGGCAGACCTAGTTTCCTAGAAGCAGGGCAACATTGAAAAGCCCATTTTTTTTTAAAAATTTTTTTATTTATTATTTATTTTTTTACAATGATATCCGGCGTGAAAATCGATAATTCTCAGCCGACCCTGCGCGTCAGGACCACCGCTGTGGAGTCTCCGGCCACACCAGCCGGCTGCTCGTTCTCTTGTTGCATTTCGGGTCCGAGGCCAAGTTAAAAAGTTGCCTACTGTCATTAAAAGACTTTGTCTATGTGCTCGGCTGCAGCCAGGATCCAGTTTGTGCCACGTCTGGTTAGGAGCTCGGGCAGTTCACCGGGTTCACGGGTGGTAACACGGTTTTATCTTTTAACATGTTGGACTTTACTTAGAAGTAAGTCTTCATGTTTAGGAAACATGGCAATTATTAAGCTCCTCCCGCACACACCCACCCACCCGCGCACGGTGACAACCCAGTGTTGCATGGTGTGTAGTGTTTTTTAGAGGAGTGATGGTGTCACGAAGCCTCCACGGGGAACATTTCTTGACTGATCATGTTGTGACCCTCAGAGGAGTCTGTTGGGAAGGTCTCCACTCCACAGGGGGTGAAGTTCAGGAACGAGAGACACTGCTGTCTCGCTGAAGGACACTTCAGGAGTGTGTCATTTTAAAAGTCACATTATTTTGGAGTACAGTCGCTCACTGCTTTTCGACTGTAGTGTTTGTGTTTGTATTTGCATGTTTCCCTGCACTTTTTTTCCCCCGCAGACATCTCTCTTGCTAACATATTATACACTCAATGTTTCAGACCTCTGCTGGGATGGTGACAAACAAACATTAAAATAAACACACAACATGACTTTCTGGCATTTAATGTTGTCATATCTCCATTTTAATGGACTTTCGCTGATGAGGTATGGTAAATATCTTGCTTGTATTTGACCAGAGATATCTTTTTGTTTATTTATTTTTACCAAGTGCGCATTGACTATTGTAACTGTGGTGTCAAACCTTGGTTGGCCTGATCTGGATAAATATGGAAAAATAAAAGCTAAAGCTCAAACTGATCTTAAAGCCACTGTTTCCAATACAACACAAACAATGGTTCTTGAGTTAGTTTGCTGTCGAGGATTTCTTTTTGCTTTCGCTGCTGTCTGCAGGCTATAATAAGTAATCAGAGGGATTCTTTTCTGAGGACAGGAAGGAAAACGTTTAGTTTGCTGCCAGATCACATGGTGTCACATCTGAATTCGTCTGTTTCTTCTTACAATAGTGTCACCTTTAAAGGACTGTGGGTTTCCTGTCAATAGTGGCTTTTAGAGACTAACTGGTCGGATACATCAGACCATTGTTTCTGCCTGTGGGTGGTTGTACTGAAGCGCTCTGTGCTCCTCCTGTTGCTGTAGAAAGTGCAGCAAAGTAAATAGACTTTTGATGCTACTGCTTAATACAGCAAGACAGAAAAACCCAGTGATTGACTTCATTTGAAAGCTTACCTGTGTTCACCCCATCTGACTGTTTTGTGACATTGATTGGACTCTTCAAGTCAGGATTGGTTCAACTCTGTCAGTCCGCCCATGTTTAAAATATGCTTCAATTGGATCCGTTTAGACTTGAAACCAACATGAATGCTAAAAGGACTGAAGTCTAAGAACATGGTTTAATCATTTGGTTAAGTCCCAACTGTTTGTCTTAATATTAGTTTATAAAGTGGGATTAAATCAACAGGAAAAATGAGAATACACATACAATTCCACTGATTTGATTAAAAGTATGTTTAAGCCTTTTCTTTTAGGGTTAAAACGATTCCAGTCAGCTCTTCTCTTAGTTTTGTCTCTGGACTTTGAACAGGCACAGCTCCAGTGCATTTATGTGCAGGTCTGGTCTAACATGGATCACTGAATTTAATTTTTTTTTTTCCACTGATTCAATTTCTCTTTGATCATTCTTGATTTGTTCCAAGATTGCATCGTGCGAACTTACACATGCACACAGCTTTTGTTGTCCTCAGATGTTCGTGCATGCGGAGCCGCCAAAACCAAACTCTGCTGAGCCTCTTTGCAAAAATGGTGTGTAGCCACCTAAAGTGTTCCTCGTGCCCTGGTGGCCGCGGGTTTAAAGCGCCGGCGATGAACCAAAACATCCTGAATTTGCATCCTGCTGGGGAGCTTTGCTGCTTGTTATTTTTCATCTCGTTCTTCCTTCTTTTCGTCTCCTGTCCAAAGCTTGTGTACCTGGTTTCAAACCACATGAAAGCACATTACAAGGAACAACTGCTGATGCTACAGAACTTTTGCTGGGTTTTTTTTTGTGTTTTAGTGTTACTTACACTAACTTAATAAAGAAATGCAACGCAAGTCAGAAAGACTGCCAGTGGGGCTTCAGAAACATTACACTTAAAGAAGTGGAAATGTAGTATATTTAATGGTTAATGTGCAACGAAGTCTTGTAAACTCAAGACAGATGATTTTGATAATAAATATTTGAGGTAATGAATTTGCTGTAGTTTTGCAGCCGTGTATTGATCCTGCGTGTCACTCTAACTTCATACAGTATGACTCATCCTCTGCAGCAGGAGAGAAAGTATGAAGCTTGGCTGCCTGAGATGTAAATTTTTCTTGGCATTCTTCCAACACACACACACACACACACACACACACACACACACACACACACACACACACACACACACACACACACACACACACACCCCGTCTTATATCTGTAAGCGTTGATGTGTCTGATTCTCATCTGCGGCCTGTTTTTCTTCTCTGCATCGAGACAGATGTGTTGTCTCTTATTTCTCTGTTTATGTTCCTCTCGCTCGCCCTCTTTCTCTCTCGGTTCAGCTCAGTGACTCTTATTATGGCCGTCCTTCAGAAATTACACACAGTCACTGCATGTTTCAAAAATAAATGGCATATCAAAATACAGCTGTAGATAAGAATTAACATGCGAGAGCCGCATTGAGGTATATACACAACGCAGCATAATGAACCGTGTCCATAATAATATATTTTCATATCGTTAAATGAATACAAATGCTCTAATAAAAGCCTTATTCAATGTGGAGGAATGCACTTCATATCTGGATAGCAGCTGCTGAGCAGTGGTGTGTGTGTGTGTGTGTGTGTGTGTGTGTGTGTGTGTGTGTGTGTGTGTGTGTGTGTGTGTGTGTGTGTGTGTGTGTGTGTGTGTGTTAAATCTGCAGGAAGCTAACAGATGTGACTGTACGTCCATTTTTGTTCTGTTATAGTTTCAGTGATGGAAATTTTTTTTCCTGGATGTGAAGCTCAGCGGGCAGAAGAAGGTCACTTTTCAGCTAAAAATGTGTCAGTCAGTTGAATTAAATTATGCACAATACTGACTGTAATATTTCGTGCTAGTGTTTTGTTTTCAATAGTCATTTATTCACTCTTGAATTACCTCTCTACATAATATAGTTACATACAAGTGCCAGACAGGAGGGTGAAAATAAAATCCTGTGTTTCTGCATCACGCGCAAGACGATTCTCTGTCATGAGTTTAGTGTTACTCTGCCTCACACCACTGATGACTGTCCACTTTAGTCTCCTGTATGAAAATGAGGTGACACAATAAATGCTTTCAGCTATGTTCTGCCCTCATTAATATTTGGGGTAAATCTCTGGGACCTGTATTATTTAGATGCACTTACCACCAACAATCAAAAGTTTTGCAAAAATCAATTTGTACTGAAATTGTTTTTCAGGACTATAACTTAAGTGTCCCGTGGAGGTTTGTTTTAAGTAAACAAAACTTGGGTTTACATCATAGACCGTGTATGAAAATGATTCGTGAAGCCAATGCAGAAGAGCCTCAAAGTGCAATATCACCGAGGGCCCCCGGGGGCTGATGGACCTTCCTGTGGTGCACCACACCACACCACACCACATCCAGCTGTGGTCACTTCTGGCTACAAAAAACAAGATGGCAACCAAAGGACCAGAGTCCAGGCTGACGCTGGGCTGCTACTTGGTTTACATTGTGTTTCCCCAAAATATGTCATTTGTGAATTTGGTGTCTAAGAAATGAGTTCAGTGCATTTAGAGGCTGGTTAAATAGTTTGAATTGAGAATTGTTTAATCAGCACATTGGTGTAAAACCAGTGTTACTCCAGGAGGGAAAAACTCCACAAGATACCTTTTAAGTTTTACTCATTTATGTCATTTTTATTTTTTATTTTTTTTAGCTATTTTGTCCTTGTGTGAAAAATGGAAAATTATGGAGTAAATTGTACCTAAAATATAAAAAACCCAACCCTGCATTAACAGCACTGTATTGATGTTGTGCAGGATGTTCCAGCAGTGTGAGGAGCCTCGCTTCACCATCGAGCAGATCGACCTCCTCCAGAGGCTCCGGAGGACTGGGATCACCCAGGCGGAGGTCCTCCACGCGCTGGACACCCTGGACCACCTGGACCGGCAACATGGACACAAGCTCACCCACAAGTCTTCCTACATGCCGCCCTCGTCTTCCAACGCCGTCGCCGCCTCGTCCTCCACGACCTCCACCGCCACTCAGACAAGTTTCCCCGTCAACCGACTCTCATTGTCACCCAATAACACCTTCGACACCACCTCGCCACCTCTGCCAATTCCAGTAGCCTCGCCTGTTGCCATGGCAGCAGTAGCGCAGAATGGCCTGGTTGCCGTCACCAATGGGAAGCTGTCACCGCCCCGGTTTCCTCTCGGTGTGGTCAGCGGCAGCGTCACCGCACCGGGCTACGGGTTCGAGGCCAGCGAAGAGGACATAGACGTTGACGATAAGGTGGAGGACTTGATGAGGTAAGACCGGACCGCAACTGTCCCAACCTGCACGAGGCCGGGCTGAACAGGTTTTCAGGAGGAAAGGTTGATGGGTGGTTTTGAGCCGTGCTGTCCGACAACCGCGTTGCACCATGTTAACAGTTACAGTAGTTCTGGCCGGTCCTGAGCAGTTGAGTTTGGGTCTGTTTATTATGTTTAGGGGACAGTTACAGAAAACGCCTTCAGGGGAAAAACGGAAAACCTGTTTGAAAACATTCCCGATTCAGTATGAATGTAAGCGTTTGTGGTAGTCGTCTACATTTTTCAGTACATCATCTTCCACAAATACAGAGTTGTTGTGTTTTTTTGTCCTAGTTTCCAATAAATAGCAGCGCACAACAGCTTTGCAATGAGTGTTCATGCAGTAAATGCGGACAGTCGCCCGCCAACGTTATGAGCAGCATCTGGCTCAAGTTTGAGCTTTCGCTACGTTAGCCTAAACAACGTAACTTGAACGTCCACGTCGGCTGTAACGAGGTAAAATTGGCCTTGTGAAAGTCGTGAGCACAACAACATGTGCAGTTGTTGCAGTTTACAAATGATTGTGGAAACATTTCGGGGTGCGTCACATTCAGAGGACTTGTTTCAATACACACAAACTCGCTCTTGAATTCTGTGCACAGCGGCGGATATTTGCTTCGGTATGATGTCTATATTTTCTTGTTTCTTTGTAAATGCCATCGCAAGTGACATTAGTTTTTATTCTGGTCATCTGTAACTTGTTTGTGATTGTCTGACTCGAATACAAAATATCTCCACGTATGATTTGTGGAGTGTTTGCTGCTCCCACGCGTGCTCGCGGTCCAGTAAAAACACCTGCCGCCATGTTTGTTCGGCATCGATTTGGCGCTGAAGTATTGGTTCCTTTGACATCTGTAGTTATTCCATGTACACAACATGTCAGTTGTAAGCAGGGAGACAAAGAGACCATCATTTCAGATTTGATGCAACACGCATCTAAAATATTTCCTCAGTCTCCCCACAAACCAAACCCTGACGTCCTGACGCTGCTGACAGAGCAGCAGACCAAAGTCACCGTTCGACCACCTGGAAGATTGAACTCATTCCTGGACAGTTTACAACAACCGAGACAATAAAAAGGAGACGTCTACAGTAAATAGCTGCAGCAGTGGGCGTTAATACAGAGAGCCTGCTCACATACTACACACACATAGTACACATAGTACACACACACACACACACACACACACATATACACACTATATACACACATAGTACACATAGTACACACACATACTACACATAGTACACACACACACATACTACACATAGTACACACTATACACACACATACTACACATAGTACACACACACACACACACACACACACACACTACACACTATATACACACATGGTACACACACATACTACACACTATATACACACATACTACACACACATAGTACACATAGTACACACTACACACACATAGTGCACACACTATACACACGCACATACTACACACACACTATACACACTATACACACGCACATACTACACACAGTGTACACACACGCACACACATACTACACACACACACTACACACGTAGCTACACACACACACACACACACACACACACACACACACACACACGTAGCTACACACACACACGTAGCTACACACACACACACACACGTAGCTACACACACACACGTAGCTACACACACACACACGTAGCTACACACACACACGTAGCTACACACAGGCACTCAGGGCCTCCTGACTGCAGTCTGCAGCCAGACAGCAGCAATCAGAGCGGTATTGATTTGAAGATGTGAGGAGATGAAATCAAACCAGAAGGAGAGCAGACATTATTAGATCCGTCCTCTGGTTCCTGCTCGCATTTGACTGCCATTAATATACACGTGAACTGTGGAGACCGTTGTGTTGTTATATGCGTTGACTGAAGTCGGACTTCTTGAGATGTCGACATGTGTCGTACACGTATATTGTAATGTATGTTTGTAGGAGGGACAGCGCTGTGATCAAAGAGGAGATCAAGTCCTTCCTGGCCAACAGACGGATCTCCCAGGCCGTGGTCGCTCAGGTAACAGGTGAGTGTCCGTACTTCAGACCGGCCCGGCATCAAACCCACAGAGAGACGGGTCTGACTCGTGTCGTCTTCCTTTCAGGGATCAGTCAGAGTCGTATCTCCCACTGGCTCCTGCAGCAGGGATCGGACCTCAGCGAGCAGAAGAAACGAGCCTTCTTCCGCTGGTACCAGCTGGAGAAGACCAACCCCGGTAACTCCTGCCTCCTCCTTCACGTCTCCTGCGTCACCTCGCACTTCATCACTCTCGGAAAAATACTGTAAAATATATCGTGAGGAAAAAGTTATTTTTTCATAACCGGTGTGCTCTGAATGCATCACTTCAGAAACAGCTAGAGTTTGTTGACAGAGCAAAAATCTGTCTTTTTAGACTTCTACTAAATATAATGATGGTTTATGATGGACGACGTGCGACCACAACATAATGTCAAAGTGTCCCCGAGGAGGATCCTGGACATCGTAAACTGCTCCAATAAATCTGTGCGGAAACACAGTTTTGTCCCTCAAGTCTGATCTCGATACGAACTAAAAGGAGGAACATTTCTTAGCTATTAAAAAGAAAGACAGGACATGTGTTTGCATCCCAAAATAGCCAGAAATGCAACAACAACAGTGACTATATTGTCCGTCCAGTTCAAGTTAGCCTCGGGGGGAAGTAGCACGATGATTTTATCAGATTGAATGTGAGTGTTGGAAAAATTACTCCAGAGGCTCGGTTCAAAATCAAACACATTGGACATTTAGTCTCGCAAGAAGGAGCAACTACATGCACCCTCAAAGAAAGATGTCCAGCAGTGTTCCCCCTATCAGTCCTCCCCAGCAGTCCTCGCCCCAGCCGGGCTCTACCCAGTCCTCTCGTCTTTCTCTCCTCCTAGGGCTTTCTGTAGGGCAGCTTTTATACAGTGACAAACAGTTGACGGTCACTCCCGTTCCCTTTGTACCTGCTTTCGTATGGTAATACCGAGTTGGTTGTAGGTCACAAGATAAGGACACAGTGGGAGTCGTCAATTAGATGTGGAAAGAATCGCTTGCAAATAAGACAGAAAACAAAGGAAACTTTTGGGAGCCTGCTTGACAAAGAGACTTTCCGGAGCCACCATGCAAACGAGGAAGAGACAAATCCTTTTTTTCCATCATATCCCTCCTGTTTATACAAAGTATAACATAAAAAGGAAAAAAAACAAAAGAATCATCATGAGGAAAATCATATTAATCACAATTGTTGTTGTTGCATAAGGGGGTGGTGTTTCAGTCATCGCTCTCAGGCCGCAGGGTCCTATCCTCCTGAACGGATGCCATGTGATGCTGTCCGTCCACAGATATACCAAAAATAAGCTCACCAGAAACTAAATCCCCCGGGTGTTGTTGGTTTCTTCACTGGTTTGAGACAAGCACCCCTATTGGTATCACCTCCCTTTGTAGCCAGACTTCACCACGGGGGAAATGCCGGATTACTTAGTCTGGTATGTCTGTGCGATGTGGTTCAGGCAAAGGTAATCCTTCTGCAACGGCTGAGGTGTATTCAGGCCCGTTCAGCAATCTGCACCTACCGTAATTTCCGGACTATTGAGCGCACCTGAATAGAAGCCGCACCCACTGAATTATTTTTAAAAAATAATTATTTTGAACATAAATAAGCCGCACACGTCTATAAGCCGCAGGTGCCTACCGGTACATTGAAACTTTACACAGACTTTAACGAAACACGGCTTGTAACAAAAATAAAAATGTCAGCGTGACGGATGATTCGCCTTTCCTGTTGACAGTCCGAGTGAGAGGCAGGTCAAAGGTCAGAGGAACCTCATCCATGTTCATTATGGGATGCTCCGCTGTCTTTGCATCAGTGAATTTGCGGAAGTTTGAAACGTTGTCCTCGTAGTCGGGAGGGAGCTGCTGACACAGACTCGTCCGTACCCTGATGGACAGGCCTTTATAAATCTGAGACACCACGACGGTCCACCTCTAAAGTCCTCCAACTTCATTGCGGTGGCGATTGTTTTGGCTTTCAGTCGGATCTGCACAGTTGAAACACCTCGGCCGTCTGCTCTCTGTGTTGAGTCGGCTCTATTTCCTTTTCCAACAGCCAGATCTAATCGCCTTCAACTTGAAAGCTGCATCATGTGCATTTCTTGGTGTCTTTGCCATGATGAGGGTGACAAAATGACGACCGTAATCAGAACGATGGGAAGTTTGAGCGCGCTCGATTTAATCTAAACAGTAAACTAAAAACTTACATTGTTTCACTTTAACCCGTTTGGCAATTTTATTGATCTAATGAAAGCTTCATGTCGCCAGAAAACTGAGCACCGTCACAGAATGTGTTGTTTTGCTCAGTTTTTTGGCGACATGAAGCTTGTGAAAGTGGGAAAAATCCATAAATTAGCCGCGTCATTGTTTAAGCCGCGAGGTTCAAAGCGTGGGAAAAAAGTAGCGGCTTATAGTCTGGAAATTATGGTATATGTTGATTACACACCATGACAAGGCACTTTTCTAGACCATGACACACTGACTCATGCCGTGACACTTTCAGAATTTTTTTTTTTAGTAGTTTGTAAAGCCATATGTTGTAAATGCTTAGTTTATTATGGATACCATCCCTCCTGTTGAGACATGGTTTATCCCATGGCTCAAAAGGGCCGCATATCTATATAAACTGTTTTGAGAGTATCAGCTTGCCTTCTACATGCTGTCGCTGTTAGTTTTCCCTTGAATCCATGTTTCTTTTCCCATTTTTTCAAATATTTTATGTTATCCCTGCCTTTTGAGTGCATGCATTTTACGTCTCCCTCCAGAGGTATCTCTTCGATCTTATTACAGCATGTCCCCATTTTTTCTATCTGTGAGCCAACCAGTTTGTATGGAGTTCACCCGAGCAACTGGTCTTTATACAGTGTACCGTTAGGCTTCGGCCCGCCTTTACACTTGTAGGACACTCACGGTATCTATTATTTATTCTTATAGTTCCCTGTAGGTCCCTGACCTATTTCCGAAGTCCCCGACTTAGTTCCCTGTAGGTCTCTGACCTATTTCTGAAGTCCCTGACTTGGTTATCTGTAGATCCCTGACCTATTTTTGTTCGCGCGACTTTTAGTTTACCTAGTCTGCTCAGACTCTTTAGTTTACCTAGTCTACTCAAACTCTTTAGTTTACCTAGTCTGCTCAGACTCTTTAGTTTACCTAGTCTACTCAAACTCTTTAGTTTACCTAGTCTACTCAGACTCTTTAGTTTACCTAGTCTGCTCAGACTCTTTAGTTTATATAGTCTACTCAGACTCTTTAGTTTACCTAGTCTGTTCAGACTCTTTAGTTTACCTAGTCTACTCAGACTCTTTAGTTTACCTAGTCTGCTCAGACTCTTTAGTTTATATAGTCTACTCAGACTCTTTAGTTTACCTAGTCTGCTCAGACTCTTTAGTTTACCTAGTCTATTCAGACTCTTTAGTTTACCTAGTCTACTCAAACTCTTTAGTTTACCTAGTCTGCTCAGACTCTTTAGTTTACCTAGTCTACTCAAACTCTTTAGTTTACCTAGTCTACTCAAACTCTTTAGTTTATATAGTCTACTCAGACTCTTTAGTTTACCTAGTCTACTCAAACTCTTTAGTTTATATAGTCTACTCAGACTCTTTAGTTTACCTAGTCTGCTCAGACTCTTTAGTTTACCTAGTCTACTCAAACTCTTTAGTTTACCTAGTCTACTCAGACTATTTAATTTATATAGTCTACTCAGACTCTTTAGTTTACCTAGTCTGCTCAGACTCTTTAGTTTATATAGTCTACTCAAACTCTTTAGTTTACCTAGTCTGCTCAGACTCTTTAGTTTACCTAGTCTGCTCAGACTCTTTAGTTTATATAGTCTACTCAAACTCTTTAGTTTACCTAGTCTACTCAGACTCTTTAGTTTACCTAGTCTGCTCAGACTCTTTAGTTTATATAGTCTACTCAAACTCTTTAGTTTACCTAGTCTACTCAGACTCTTTAGTTTACCTAGTCTGCTCAGACTCTTTAGTTTATATAATCTACTCAGACTCTTTAGTTTACCTAGTCTGCTCAGACTCTTTAGTTTACATAGTCTACTCAGACTCTTTAGTTTACCTAGTCTGCTCAGACTCTTTAGTTTACATAGTCTGCTCAGACTCTTTAGTTTATATAGTCTGCTCAGACTCTTTAGTTTATATAGTCTACTCAGACTCTTTAGTTTACCTAGTCTGCTCAGACTCTTTAGTTTATATAGTCTACTCAGACTCTTTAGTTTACCTAGTCTACTCAGACTCTTTAGTAGGTCCCTGACCTGACTCTTTAGAACAAAACAACAACAAAAGAAGTTGTCTTACCCAGGTGTCCGATGTGTTGATGGTGAATCAGCCTTGTTCTAGGATCCCGTCACTCGTCCTCTCTCCAGTCAGTCCTGGTCTCACCAATGTCCAAACTGAGGTCTTTCACGGTTTCAGGATGTGTCCGGAGAGAGGAGGAGATGTTGGGATCCAGCTCGAAGGACCAATTATGTTGGAAAAATTACTCAAGAGGCTTGGTTCAAAATCAAACACATAGGACAGTGAGGATTAGAAACGATCCAGTCTGTGTCCTCATAACCTCGTGATGTTGATGATGCAACATATTTTTAGATGGCATTATTAATGCTGTGTGACATTTGTGACTCCAGGTGCCACTCTTGCCATGCGAGCCGCCCCATTGGCTCTGGAGGACATGATGGACTGGCACCAAGCCCCGCCTACTTTTGGCTCGGCCCCCGGCGGCTTCCGTCTGCGACGAGGGAGCAGGTTCACCTGGAGGAAGGAATGTCTGGCTGTCATGGAGGGGTGAGGAAGAGGAGGAGGAGGAGGAGGAGGAGGAGAAGGAGAAGGAGGAGGCGGCGGCATGTTGAGGAAGAGGGAAAGAAACTGAGAAGGAAATTGAAAGTAACAAAGTTGAATGTGTATTTCCAGCTACTTCGGTGACAACCAGTATCCTGATGAAGCCAAGAGGGAGGAGATCGCCACCGCCTGCAACGCCGTCATTCAGAAACCAGGTACCACATTTAACACGATGCAAAGTGTATCCTGTTTAATGAAAAGTAGAATAAATGATGAGATTTCATGAAGAATATGAACTGGTGTTTTTACAACGTCTGCTTATCAGTACTCCCTTTTATTACTCCCTATTTTATATATTTATATATATATATATATATATATATATATATTAACTAAGTAGCAGCATTGAAACTTACACTGTGTGTATGTGTGTGTGTTGCAGGAAAGAAGCTGTCAGATTTGGAGAGAGTAACATCTCTGAAGGTCTACAACTGGTTCGCCAACCGCCGCAAAGACATCAAGAGGCGGGCTAATATCGGTAATGTCTAGCTGTGTGCGTGTGAGGACGATATTAGACATGACTTCATGTCTTAAAGGATGTTCTTGTTCTTCTAGATTCTTTTGCATCTCTGTTGCTTTGGTCTGAGTTGATATTCTATGATGAAGTTTGTGTTTTTGAAGAAGCAGCCATCTTGGAGAGCCACGGCATCGAGGTTCAGAGTCCAGGAGGTCAGTCCAACAGCGACGAGGTGGACGGCAACGACTTCCCCGACCAGGTGAGCGACACGTAGACCCCAAACGAGTTTCAACTCGTCCTTTAATCTACAATCCACAACAGCACATGACCGAACAGTGTTTGCACAGAGCAGCAAATAATACAGTTATTGAACTTTGTTTTAGTTCAATGTTAAATGGCGTACAAGACCTTTTTAACAATCTGTTTTCGTTTTGTTTCCTGGTTAACCTGTATATTTGATCCGTGTGATCCGGGAGACTTTCAGTATTGTCAGCTGTGTAATAAACATACACTTGCATGCATAACTAGTTGTAAGGTCAGAGGTCACAGCACCCCGACAGTAATGTAACGGTAGACTAACCTGGCTGTGGTTTCACCTGTGTGCTGCTCTGTCACAGGGTTGCGAGGTGTCCTTATTTGACAAGAGAGCTTCAGCCAGGCAGTTCAGTTTCAGCCGAGCTGACCTCTCCTCTCCGACCCAGGTACGACCCGACTACTTCAACACCAGGAACCAGACGGAGCTACAAAACCACTAACCGCTCCCGTCTCTTCTCCCCTGCTCCTCACTCAGGTACCCACTCTGCTCCCCAGCTGGTTTTCTGCTCTGGGTAGAGGAGGCGTGTCCGGACAGAGGGCCACGTCTCTGATTGGCCGCTCCCTCATGTCAGGGGCGGGTCCTCAGGCGGAAGGCGCCAGACTAACGAGTGTGTCCTGGTCCCCTCCTTCGCCCTCCCTCCAGGACGAGCCCACCATTCACAGCGCGCTGGCCGAGCCCCAGGACCCCATCGACCTGGAGAAGGCTGCGGGGAGCAACCTGGTCCTGGCCAACCAGGTGGACGGAGCCGGGTGCAGCATGGGGAATGACATCAAGATGGAAAGGATGGAGGACGACTGAATCGGGCGGCGGATGTCAGAGCTGTCAGAGTTACGTACGGAACAGGTGTCGTTTTATGCAAGCAGATTTTATAGGAATGTAACAAGTGAAAACAAACAAAAAAAAAGACCAAAAGTCGTGTAAACTCCAACCCTGAGATACCTCCCAACCCTACCTCCAACCACCAACCTGCTCTGCTACGCTCTTATAGGCATTATTAGTGTATTATAATAATAATATTAATAATAATAATAATGATAAGCTTTTATTTGTTCATGTGTTTCCCAGCGATCGACGGAAGATTTCAAATCAACCTAGAAACAAACCCAACAAAGAAAGTGAAATAATTGAACTACGATGCACGTGAGGAAACGCGTCGCGCAGCGCGCCGTGTTGTTATTTCACTTGATTTCTTTGTTGATTTGATTTTGTATTTTGGTGTTTCAAATCTTCCGTAGAGGCTGACGAACAGGACATGATGCATCGTGCAGATTTCTCCGGAAAGCTGCATTTTTCACAGCGGGACAACACTGTATTTGACAGAGTTCAAATAGTTTCAGGGTCTTGCACTGTGATCACAACACAACTGAACAGCCTCAAAAGATAAATACATGAATTTGAAAGTTCATTTCAACTGATTGTTTTAAGACGATGTAGCGCATTTCATCACACTTCTTAATACTTCAAATATCCAGCGATGACTCCGTCTAGACGGCAGAATGACGCTCGAGGTCACGATACGTCGGTGATACTTTGAGCCTCTGATGATAAGAAATGTGCAGAAGAGAAACACAAAGATCCTCCCCTCCCCCCCGCCTGATGGAATAAGCTCAATATATGGAAGCAAAGAAGTGCCATAATAATTTGGCTTTCATTCATTAGATTTAATCCCTCTTGAATACTTAACGCCAAGTTTGAACATTGCTGAATTTATTGCTGCACTGGCACGTTTTACTTTCTTTGTATTTGTGTGGTTATTTTTTGGTAAAATTCAAAGCTTTTTTTTGTTTGTTTGTTTTTCTTTTGTTTTTCAAGGTCACAAAATCAGATTCCAAATTGAACCGTCTTGTGTTTTTGGTCACTCATTGCACGAGGACATCATTTATTTTTTATTTATAACGGTGTTTTTAAAATGCACTACTTTATTACCAACTGGACATTTCTAATTCTCGTTCGAACACCCATTAAAACAGGCGGTTTGTAGTTTAAAAATGAACCTTTCTCTGAGTTCAGCGGTATTTCAACTTTTTAACACTTAGTAGTTAGTCGAGAGGAAATTTACTCATAAGATTCAAATCTTTACAGCGTCTCTTTGCTTCCATATCAACAACAAATGATTTAGAGAAGTGTTACTCAGTACATAAAGGGCGAAAGAAGCCCAAACCGTTAACGGGGTTGCATCAAAACTAGAAACCCGGACGTCCGCGCGGCCGGGTCGGGTCGTCTCTTCATTTGTGTCCAGTTACCGGGGTAACCGGGCAGAACGATCCATCACTGTGATCATCTATCGTCAGTACAGATCGGTCGGGAGGGGTTCAACAGTGTCTGTTTTAGATACCACAGATTCAAGTGTAAAGTGAGTACTTGCATGTGTGCGAGTGCTGAAACACACACACACACACACACAGTTATATGTACGCTAATCCATTTCTATCGACAGTATATAGACATATTAGCTTCAAATGAGAGAAACTATGTGGTGAAAGGTGCGTGAAACATTAGCCAAAGTATTAAGTTGGAAGAGTTTTTTTTTTGGTGTATTTTCTGAGTGTATGAATGGAACTATGTATTAGACATTATGTTAATCAAAGGCGCATCAGATGTGTCAAATTACTGCAAGCAAAGTGCATATTCTTCCTTTTCTTTCGGTATATCTGTGTTTGTTTGTTTGCTCGCTCGATATTCCACGTGTTGTAAACACATACGCGTTCATTTTAAGTGACACTTTATCGGATCGACGCCGCGGCGCTCGGAGTCCCCCGCCGGTCCAACGTCTCATCGATCACTTTGAGTGATCGACGGACCGCGGCAGGAAGACGAGAACGTCCTTCAGGAAACGGACCTTTTCCTCAAAACAAGGAGTTCACGTCGAGTAAATTCTCTTCAAACAACCGCAGCGAGAAGCCTTCCTCAGCTGGAAAATACACATTTTATCAAGAATATTTATGTCGGTACAGCCATTGTAGAAGTTTTCTCCAGTTATTCAAAGTCAGGGTTTGCGTGTCCTCTTATTTTTCTATTGCTCCATATTAGACTACGTTATTCTTTTGTCCAAAGAGTTGAGGTTTAAAGAATAAAATACCCAAACATCTTACCGAGTGCTCACTCACAAATCGATCCCGAGCCTTTGCCAGATTATTTTTTTTTCTATATCATTTGTATTATATTTCTTTCTTTCACCATGTTGAAGTTGGAGACGCGTTGGCTTCACGTTACCAAACCCAGATTCACTACATGGACGTCCGAGTCCGAGGATCGTCCTCAGGCGCTGCGTCCTGCTGGGCGTCGAGACGTCGGGTTGATTTTGAAGCCGTAGGAGCAGTGGTTTTTTATATATATATATATATAAAACTAACGATCGGCAGCTTTAAGCCCTGACGATTTAAATAAACATTTGTAATGATACTAAAAGTTGGGCGTTTTAAAGTGTCGTGGGCGATCGCTGCTGAAACCGGTGAGTCCTCCTCTTGCGTTTGCATCGGTGCGATCAGCTGCTTCTTTTTATTTTTTACTGTGACACATTTAACACTGACATGAAATATTCTCACTGGTTAAAAGTAAATAATACTACAGAGCCGCGCGGCGTTCGATCTAAATCATCAACGCGCAGCAGAACGGTTGAGTTTTGTTGAGCTCCAGTGCGTCGGCGTCCCGTTTAGTTTTTATGTTGAAGTGCCTTATTATTTTCTGAAACGGGATCACGGGATCAGAGCACGAGGAGCTTCTACGATGGCTGTTCATTCACCTCCGCATCGCTACTACTGACGTTCTGTTGCTGCCGACACCGAAGCAGCTTCATCCAAACCGGTTCTCGAGTTCAAAACTGGACACGGATACCTCACACCCCCCCTCCCATCTCCTCCTCCCCCCTCTCCTCCTCCTCCCCCCTCAGCGATAAGCTACACCCCCGCAGGTTCCTCCGCAGCTGCTTCAATGTGAATCCGAGTTCAGAGAGATTAACAGAATAACTGTGACGAGGCCGTGAAGTCGGTTTCACGCTGGCTGTCGGTGTCTTTTAAAAGGGAAATTCCTCCTCCAACTCGAGCCAAGAAATATTAAGTTTGAACATTAAAGGGAAATTCCACTCTAAAAAAAAAAAAAAAAAAAAAGAGAGAAGGTAGTCATTCATAAGCTTGTGCATCCGCCGGGGTCCACGACATACTAAAATAGCTTCTCCCTCCTCCTGGTGGATTTTGAACACGAGTCCTCAGTTTCCGACTGAATGTCCGAAAACAAAAAGGCGTTTTGTGCTGGATGGCGTCTTTGTGCGGCAGCAGAGCTGTCTGTCCTCGGTGTCTTTGCTTTGAGCATTTTGAGGCATCGCTTGTCTGAATTATTTTCACCAAAAATATACAAACCTGCTCTCCCACGAAGGTTTAATCATGTTTCTTATTTTTCTTCTTACTCTGCCAAGCAGAAGCCTTTTCTGGAATGAATCCGCAGATTCATTCGTGCTGTTTTGAGATTATTTCAAATCATTTCAGTCGCTGCCTTCACGCTCTTCTCATGACGTCGTGTTTTGGAGGTCTGAAGCGGCAAAATGTTAAGTTTTTGTCCTTTTAGCCATGTTGGAAAAAAGACATTAAAACCAAAACTATAAATCAAATTAGAAGTCGGGGGGGAAAAAGTGAGCGAAAACTCGCATGTTCATATTTAGAAACGAAGATGGAACCACAACTGTAAATGAAAAGCAGAAGTGAGGTTGCTGTTTGAGTGTTTTTATTCTTCATGGTCTCACATGGGATTGGACGAGCTCACTTTTGTCATTCGTCAGTCATGAGTAATATGACCACACTACAGTGTTCGAGAGCTCAAGAGGAAAACAGTATTTTAAAAGAACTTCACACACTGACGGCAACCTCTCAAGTCTTTTCTGTGTCCTTTGCTTTCATTCCTGTTTATTCAGTTTCTGGTCATCTTCTCGATTTCGACCTGAAATTCACTTCTATTTTTTGTTTTGTTTTGTGCCAAAAAGTTTTATTTTTTTCCTCATTTAAATAAAGATCCAGTCACGCGGTAACAGAAAGACCTTCCGCTTCTGTCCGTGTCGCGTCTTCTCATCGGTCAGACTGCAGTTTTACCATCTGCCTTTCAATCCTCTGTTGCCTTGTTGTATTATTTGATTTTGAAAGGACGAGCTTCCTCGGCTGGACCGCTTCCCCGTGTCCCGCCCCGATAAATCCGCCCGTCTCCCTCGACGCACAAATACAGCAGCTGTCGGGTTTACCGGCGCCGTTCGGACGCGACGCGGCTCGGGGCGCGTGTTGATGAGGTCGTTGGGGTTTGATCTGTTCGGAGACCACAGGGGGGGGTCAAGACTGTCCACGCCTCAGCCCAGTTGCCGTCTGACATTTGAAGAGTAGAAATGCTGCTTTTTATTTAGATAAAAACAAAAAAACCAACAAAAAAAAACCGACATTTATCACCGAGGCAGTCGACATCAAATGTAGACGTTCCAGTTTAATCTGAAACAGACTGGAAATACTCCTTTAAACATGAACTCTCTCTCAACACGGTTGCAGTTCAGAACCGGTGGTTGCCGTTTCATTCTGGCAATAAAGCTCTTCAATAAATGAAAAGAATCAAACCTCAGCAGGATGTTCGATGTATCGGTTTCAATAGATTTTTATTTGTTCTTTTCTATTTCAAGATTTAGTGCCTTTTTTGGACGGTAGACTGTTCTGTAATCGCGATGTAGAAGATCTACATATGCCTTTTTGTTACTTTTTCATCTGTTGGAGGAACTTTATTTGTTCTTTTTAAGGTGTGTTTTTATTGATATTCTATTTACAAGGGAATAAAAACTGATCAGAGTCCTCGCTGTGTGTCCCGTGTTTCTTTTATTACCCAGAAAGCTCAGCGGGGGACACTTGAAGGAAGTTGTTGACGTGCGCGAGTCATTGGACGTCTCGGCTCGGTGTATTTATTGGATGGAGACCGCGAGGCGGGCGACCGCTCCGGCTTCAGGCCGCTTCCCCTCCAGAAATAGGTCGAAGTTCCAGAGTTCAGGTTCAGTGACTCTGAAAGCTCATCAAATTGAACATCAAATATTTCTCACTAAATACGCAGCGATGTTCATTTTTTAAAGTTTTTTTTTGTTTTTGTTCAAATGAGTCAAATCTCCCCGATGAGGCCGAGAGCGGATCGGTCGGATGGGACTTCGTTAGTTGCCTGGTAACGGCAGCGCCGCCTCTTATTATTATTATTATAAACGTATTATTTTGATCGCTTTTAATTCCAAACATGTTCAGAGCTCACTGTCTCGACCTGAAGTCGGTCCGACAGAATCTGGAGGAGTTCGTTAAGGGACGACGTGCGAACCGCCAAAAATGGAGACTAAATTCAAAATGGCGGACTTCCTGTCGAGGTGACAGGTGTCCACCGGATCTCGAGCGTTGTAGGTAAACGTGGCCGCCGGGGCATCTCTTTAGGGGGCGCTAGCGAGCCATTTGGCCACACCCACTCGCGGCTCCGCTAGAATACGACATTTTTCGCCATCGTGCACCAACTCTCGTGAGTTTTTGAATCCGATCAAACCTCCAAAAATGCATTTAAACTTTGTTTCGAGGATCCTGACTGGAGGTCTCCGGAGTCTTCATCACAGGAAGGAGTTTGTGGGATGACGGGTGGCAAAAAAAACAACACAAGGTGCTAAACTCTCACGGGTCCGTCTCCTTGACAACTGAACAAACTTTTGACTAATAACGATCAGCGTTTAGATTAAACGTTGTGGACTTTGAGTTGGATCGTTTCGTTCCCGTACAGCAGACTTCTAAACTTCGTTGTGTTTTAGGAAATCTTTCAGCCAAACGACATCGTGACGCCCGCAAACACGAGGTCTGTTCAAACAAACGACAAATGCTCTCTTCATATTCCTCTTTTTATTTATTTTTTATTTGTCCTTTCCAGATTACTGTTCAGATGATAAAAAATGAAAATTATAAATGTATTATAATACATGTTTATTCTTTGGATTGCAGCATAGAATTACAGAAAACAATTAAATTAATCAAAACCCAAACTTGTGCTCAGATTTCTCTTTTTATACGTCTTAAGATGCGCATATACTCACACACACACACACACACACACACACACACACACACACACACACACACACACACACACACACACACACACACACAGGTCAGGACCAGCAGTAGCAGTGATTGGTGATTAGTCAGGATGAGCGTAACACTGTCGACCAGGCCGAGGCCACGTTAAGACTATTTCAGTGTCGTCTTCAGCTCCATGTGAACGTTGCAGGGCTTTTATTTTGAAGGAGTTAACTCCCTGACTTCGCAAGCACCAACTTTCTCCTTTAAGCTCCCGTTAAGCCCTCCGTCACGACTCAGATCAGTCAAACATGGCTGCTCCAAGGAGGAATGTTGATACACACTACCTTTAAAATGCACCAGAAGAAGAAGGAGGAGGAGGAGGAGGAGGAGGAGCTGCGTCTGCAGAGCCGGCTGTTTAAATAATGGAAAAAAAAAAGAAAACAAGCACCTGCAACAAGGCTGCACTGGATCACCTGATGGCCACGTATTGCTCGTTTGTGTTGTTTATTCTCGTATTAGATTTGAGGAAGCGGCAGCAGCCAGCTGAAGCGGGTGTAGCTCGGGATGAAGAGCAGGGACAGAGGTAGTAACAAGGTGATGACTCACTACCCGAGGCGGGAAAACACCTTTATGTCCTTCAAAACTCCAACTCAGAAGTTGTGGGTGGATCCCAGGGAGCTGCAGGAGGTGCTGCTGCTGCTGCAGGGCAGTGGTGGGTTATATATAAAATCCCCTGTGTGCAGCCACTAGGGGGCGACACGTTCACCTCCCTGCCGGTGGAGCGGACTCATAAACCTGACAGCTCCTGACATCTAAAGACTCTCAGTGTTTCTTTTTTGTCTTTTTTTTTTTTTTTAATAGTAAACCAGAATAAATGGTTTTGGAGTTTTTAGCGAGCTGTGATTGGTCCTGATAAAACCAGTCTGGCTCCGGGGGGGTTGAAGGCCACGTTAAGGCAGCGGGTCGCTCCAGACCTGTGATCCCTCCTCACTGAGCGCACAACACAAGATGTGGGGACAAATAAAAGCACTTAAAACAACAAAACAACGTTACAAAACAGTGTACGGGGCTGAACGTAAGGTTCTGATTGGCGGTTCTGGTCCGGCTTCGCTCCGACCTCTACGGTCCTACGGGGGCGGCCGCTGAAATGAAGGCGTGACGTGACATCCGGTCTGACGCCTCTCACTGGTCTCTGTGTTTATCTGTCAGCGTCGCACGTTTTTGATGCCGCAAACTGTGTGTTTTTGCCGTCATATATTTGAGCTGAGCTCCGCTGCTGTGAAACACTCCCTCACATAGAAACCATAGAAAGGGAGTGAAAGAACATAGCTGAAGAATAAAAAGAAGAAGAGGTGACTTGAGAGCACGGACTCGTTCGAGAAAATGCCGTATTTTCTTCTCCCGTGTACGAGATGTTCCAGAAACGAACTCTTCAAATTCCCTCTGGAGACTTTTGTGCAAATTAATTGAAGCATTTATATGAAAACAGTGTGCGGAAGATACAACGGTCACGTGGTTTTCTGAGGCACGGTGACACAAAAAGGAACATCCAGAAGCCTGAAGTGATCTCAAACCCCTTTTAAAACGTGTGTCCGGGCAGAGGCGCGAGGACGGGGACGTCCGGCGGCCGCCGAGAGTCCCGGAGACCGGCCTGCGGCTTTGCGTCGCGGCTCGAGTCCCGACGAGCGTCGTAAAGTAAAGTAGCGGCCGCCGGTCGCTCCCCGTCCCGGCGAGAATGCGCGGACACAAAGTGAGTCAGAGGCGGGTCCACCCCACGCACACGCACACGCACACGCACACGCGGGTAAACCCTTCTCCCGTCCTTCATTACCACCTGACTGTTACGAACCACGACATCAAAGGACAAGACCTACAAAACACTTCACACCCTGCCAACCAATCACATACCAGACAGCTCCCCAGCCAATCGGAGGACTCCGCGCTCCTGCGCCCCTTCGGGCCGGATAATAAATACACCGATAATAAACTCGACCGCGCCGACGTATCGTTGCCTCGTCTCGTATGCCGACTCCCAAATTACAGTTCCTCGTTTCTCTTTCAGAAATCGATCCAGATGGGATTCCTCTCCCAGAAAATAGCCCGACCCTGTCTTCTTCTTCCCCCTCCTCTCCCTCGAGGCTCATCCTCAAAAGTGCCTCATTTGTAGGAATTTTACCGCTTCATAAAAAATATACGTATATATATATATATATATATATATATTTATATATATTGGCCGCTGAACCAGAAGCGCTGACTTTAGTTTGTCTGTTCGGGACTCATAAACAAAGTTCTGTAAACCTAACGTACAGAAAGAGATGGAGAGCGTTGGATCCATTTACAATGCTAATAGCAGCAATTTTCATGAAATCATTTGTGCAATAATCATTCAAATAAAAAGGCTTTTATCAATTTTCATGCGATAAAGGCATGTATACAAGTATTTAAATATAAATAGTAAAATTCACGCCTCTTAAACGAAGAAGATCAATGATAGTGTTTGGACACGCTGACAGCACAGCGGTCCACATCATCAACACCGGACATATGTATACACGGATGCACTTAACGTCGCCATAGAAACAGCTACGGACAGGCCTGCCGATCACACGCGGACCGACAGATTGACAAGACTGCGGCGGCCGTGAATGAGACGCGTCCTTCAAACGTCATCAGCGCGTCTCCCGCTCACTCGGTGAGACTCCGACACTCAAACGCTTCCTACCGCCCTCGGCCTCGTTCATTAAAGGGCCACTCCGCACGTGAGCTGGAGACTCCAACAACCTTTCAAAATAAAAGCAGCAGAAGGCGACATATCCAAACTTTGAATTCCTACAACGAGTCAAACTTGAAAACGGTTGGATCCTACGGCTCCCACAATGCAACTCTTTTGCCACCTGGTTAAAAATGTGTGCAGTTTACATCATCAGATATTTCGTCAGCCTCACCAAGCTCCTTCCTGAGCTGCAGGAGGTTTTCAAAGGCTGACAGTTAAACTGCACTTCATGTGTAAAACAGGCGGAGCGGCCCTTTAACTTCTGGAAAAGTACAGCATCGGCATTCCTCCTGAACGGAGCCGTGTGAAAACCAACCGAGCTGTTGCACTGAAGATGCTTCTCCACACACGAAGGTCCGTAGAAAAGGTTCCCTCTGGAATGTCTAATGAAAAAACACAAACACTCATTTAAAAAGTCCTGTTCGGTCAGGAATGTTGGATCAGACAGAACGAGCTCCGGGTTGAACTTTCCCAACGCGTCCTCGCAGCTCATCGCGTCAGCACTCGCAAACAAAGATTAAAAACGTCTTTTTAAAAGATCGACCGCCCAGAAGCGACTCTCCTCCAGCTCCACACGTCCAGCAGAAAGTCGCTCTCTTTTCCTCAACGCCTGCTCTCTGACGGCACCCGCTGGTGTCCACGGGTCATCGCCGCGGAAACACCGGAAGAACCCGCTCAGATGAAGACGCCGCCTCCGTCTCGCGTCCTCGCTTCGCCTCGGCCGGTTTGTCTCGCCGCGGACAAATTCTGTCCACGTGCGGAAGCTTCTCATCCGACGTCTCCAGTGCAAAAAAAAAAAAGAAAAAAAAAATCAACTTTTAAAGCCTCCCGGTCCGATCGGCTCCGTCCGACGGGGACACGACTCCTCCTGCTCTACACGCATCGACCACGACGACACCGACTTACTTGTGCACGCACGGCAACACTGTACAGCATTTACAAACAAACACACACACACACACACACACACCCCTCCCCCACCTTGTCCTTTCCCCTCTGCAGTCCCTGAGATCACCTCACACTCGGCACAAGGCATTCTCCTCAACACAAAACAAGAGGAATTAAATACACAGAGAAACAAACCGAGCCACGGCGAAGGCACATTCTGGGAGGATGTGTGTCCAGAAGAAGAGAAGAGGAGTCCAGGAGGGAGAGACGAGGCTCTCAGCAGAGAGCTGGAGGAGAGTGGCAGCCGTAGAGGGGAATACTGGGACACCGAGTCCCGGGAGGACCAGGGAGGACCAGGCGGAGACGGCGTATGCAGGGATGCAAACACAGCACGTGTTGGGAACGGCGCGAAGAGGCCTGCTGACCCAGCAGGACCGGCGTGGTTTGAGGTTTATGTATCCGCGACGACAACCTTTTAAAACGCATCTAAAAGCAGAACGGGAAGCATCTGCAAACTAAAACGGACAATGAAAGACGACCTCCATTTAGAGTTCAACGTGTCAGAAGACGTTATGAATCCCATCGTATCGTTTGATATGTTTTAGTCGCTATGACGGGATAACAATAATGAGTCGTGAGAGGTGAATGATTGAAAAACAAAACGGAGAGAAAAATTAGGTCAAAAAAGGGTGTGTGTGTGGAGGGGGGAGGAGGGGGGGCAAATAAATCCATCGGCCTTCATCCAATCAGAAAAGAGGCCTCTTCATTTTAAACTGCCCCCCCCCTTTAGACCACATCATCAGATGTGAGGTTTGCATCCCTGTATTCAGAAAGCATCTCATCCAGGCGGCAGCGTCTGATCCAACACCTCCGTCACCTCCGTCACACTTCCACTCACTCGCAGCAGTCTTCCCACTGACTGCTATTTATTTAACATTATCTTCCCACATGATATAAACAGTCCTTCCACGGACTTCTATGTACTCTGCAGAAGTCTTTCTTCCACTTACTTGCATTCCTTCCGAAAAGTCTCTTCACTCTCTTTACTTTGTTTCCATCCATTTCCTGTGAATGTGCGGAGTTTGTTTCCGACTACAGGAAGTTAGGCAGTAGGTCAGTTTGGGAGCCTGTTGCATAGCTGGGAAGAGGAGGAGGAGGGGGAGGAGGACTGTGGGGAGTTCATCTCTCCCATCCAGCTCCTGGTTTTCCTGTCTCAGCTACTCCAGGACTTGCGGTTCTCCGCCCGGCGTGCGACGATGGCTTCTCCTCGCAGGACGGGGACGTGGACAGGAGGAGGGGCGAAATCTGCGGTCCGCCGACTGGTCTGATCCCGGCAGGACAGCCGGTCTGGGCGGACCAGCACCCCGTAGCCTGGTTTACAGTGGAAGTACCGCTGACCTCCGACCGAGCCGTCATTCTTACCTGTAGGGAGAAAATACCGAAGGTCATCGCCGCCAATCAGAAGCCTCCGTGATGGAGTCTGTTCCACCAATCAGAAAATCGGATGAAATGGTTTTTCACGTGTTTGTGTGATTTGGGTGAACTGACCCTTTAACCGTGTACCTACCTACAGGAGTGTCCAGCTCCACCCCCACCCACACTCCTTCAGCAAACTGCGTCACTCCCACGTAGCGCACCGTCCCCGCCTTATTGCTGCCCACTGTAACATACGCCCCTTCTGTCAGCCAATCAGGCAGTACGTCGTCATGACTACGCTCCTCCTCATCCACAAAAATCTCCAGCCTTTCAAAGCCTTCGCTGCCTCCTCCTCCTCCTCCTGAGTTTACCAGCTTCTGTTCGGAGATGGAAATGTCCGCTGTGACGTTGTTGTGATTGGCCGAGCTGTGGCAAGCGGGCGAGGCAACGACGGCCATCTTGGCGCCACACTGAGAAGGAGAGGTCACAATATCGTTCCTGTCAGCACCCTGCAGCTGGGGGTTTGTGGGTAACGTAGTCTCAGCAGCCAGGAGGGAGGAAGACGAGGGGGAGGGTTGGAGGACGTCAGACAGAGTAACCGTGGAAACACTAGTGGAGAAGTAGCCGCTGGACGACTGGCTGAGGGGGCTGAGGGGGGTGATGTCATGCGGGTCATGCACAGGAAGAGGAGGGACGTCTGGGAACTCTGCCCGCCTGTCTTTGGTTGGGGGCCGAAGAATAGCAGTCTACAGGAAACCAATGGTTGCCGCAGGAACGGAGGGACAGATGAGAGCATGCAGACAAGGCAAACAACAAAACAATAATCAACAATAATAATCAACCACTTCAAAAAAATATTATAGTCTCATTTTGGCCCAACAGGAAGGACTTTAACGTGTGTGTGTGTGTGTGTGTGTGTGTGTGTGTGTGTGTGTGTGTGTGTGTGTGTGTGTGTGTGTGTGTGTGTGTGTTGTTTGTAGGAACATTTGCATAAGCTTGTTTTCTTTGGACCTTTGAAGCCACATACACAAATAATGATGTAGCCTTTTCAAAAAATAATGAAAGACAATGCCGAGTTGCATTATAGGAATTGTAGGACCTGTAATAGAGACTAAAAGTTTTTGTTTTTTTAACAAAAACAAAAAAGGTCCAAAAACAAGTCCTGAATCAAATCTGGGCTTAAAGTTACTGATCAACCAACAGAAACAAGAAACCAAACAGGTCAGCAGGAAGCTGGACGAAGCTCAATCTCACCGTCTCAGTCTTAGCTTTGTTGTCGTCCCCTCCTGATGACGTCACGATGCGAGGGACATGCTGCTGAGTGACAAACAAGGTCACAACGAGGACATAACAGCGCACACACACACACACACACACACACACACACACACACACACACACACACACACACACACACACACACACACACACACACACTTGACTGAAGATCCACGAGTTGTATCAGTCAGCACAATTTAAAACATACTTTATATTTAACATTCTGAGATTCGCGCCTCCACTGACAATCAGGCCAGAGTGCCTTGCTCAAGGGCATCTTGCGGTCCAAGTCGTCCCCTGAATGAAACAAGAAAAACGCGTCGCACTGAGCTACTCCATCTCTGCTGACCTGCTGGTTGTGCGGCGAAGGTCGGAGCTCCTTCTTGTCGTCTCGCGCTGGAAACAGAGACTTGAGCAGTTTGGGCATCTGAGGAACCAGCGCCTTAACTGAAAGATAAGAGGCAGCAAGTCCTGAACGACCTGGGGGGGAGGGGGGGGGGAGGGAGGCGAGGCAGGGCGAGAGAGGTGGAAGAGAAGGAGGAGGAGGAGGAGGAGGAGGAGGAGGCAGAAGAGGAAACAAGAGGAGAGTCCGGGAGGCAGACGTGTGAAAGATTAAGACAGGAAGTTGAAAGCGAGTCCAGAAAATGGCAAAAATAAATAAATGCAAACGCAGCGACAGACTGACAGAAGAAGCCGGTTCAAAACACACCGAAACACAGATGGTTGATTTCGCCATTACGACATGACCTCAAAACAATCTAAATCACTGGAATGTGAAACAGAAACTAATCAGACATCATTAATTCTGTTCATTTTTGAAACAGAATTAATCAGAAGGATGTCACGGTAGCATGTACGCTGGATGAAATCACTATGAATCAGCTAGCTGGAAGAGAAATATTCAGACCGATCACATCAGACATTAAAAAGATTTAGTGATGAAGGTGAGAGGAGACAGACGTGTTAAACAAAGCGTAAAACGGACGGTAGACAGAGAGATGTTACACAAAGCAACACTTCTACCTGGACAGAAGGAAACAGAGTGATAATGTGAATAATGAAACATTAGATGGTTAAACAGGAAGTTTTGGGAACAACCGACAGAAGGAGAAGAGAAAGAAAGAAAGAAGAGGAGAGAGTCTCCAAATGATGGATGGATGAACCCAGGAGGAAAAAAAGAAGAGAGGAGGATGGCGAGGAGAGTAAGATGGAGGGGTGGAGGGTGTAGAGGGTGTAGAGGGAGTAGAGGGTGTAGAGGGTGTAGAGGGAGTAGAGGGTGTAGAGGGAGTAGAGGGTGTAGAGGGTGTAGAGGGTGTAGAGGGTGTAGAGGGAGTAGAGGGTGTAGAGGGTGTAGAGGGAGTAGAGGGTGTAGAGGGTGTAGAGGGTGTAGAGGGTGTAGAGGGAGTAGAGGGTGTAGAGGGTGTAGAGGGAGTAGAGGGTGTAGAGGGAGTAGAGGGTGTAGAGGGTGTAGAGGGAGTAGAGGGTGTAGAGGGTGTAGAGGGAGTAGAGGGTGTAGAGGGAGTAGAGGGTGTAGAGGGTGTAGAGGGAGTAGAGGGTGTAGAGGGTGTAGAGGGAGTAGAGGGTGTAGAGGGAGTAGAGGGTGTAGAGGGTGCAGAGGGTGTAGAGAGTGGTTTACCTTGATCGGGCTCCTGGTTCTGTGAGGGGCTCGTGGCGAAGGGAGTAGGGGAGGAAGATGGGGAGGTGGAGTAGGTGGAGGGGGAGGAGGCCGGGCGCGGGAGCGTGCGGTGAAACTGAGAGGGCATGAAGATGTCCTGCTGACTCTCCCATCGACCCTGAGAAGCAGAGGACAGAATGTTGGTTTAATGTTCAACATCCAAATGATTTCCTGCTTCACGTGAAGACACGACAGAGTGTCAGCGCATCCACAGTTTTTATTCTGAGACTGTTGGAGAAAAGCGAGTGACCTTGTCATCCAGCAGGCAGGTTGTGGACAGGTCTTGTCTACTTCCAGACAGCTGAGAGATGGGACGGACAGAGAGCACATTATAAATCGTATCACATTGCAGTATCATATGGACTTGTCCTTATTGTCCTGATGGTGTACCCTGTGGACGGACGGAGAGCTGAGGCTCCGTCTGCTACTCCTCCCTCTGCCGGCCAGCTGCTCCTTCACTGCCACCTCCTGAAGTGAACACACATTTTCACCAGATCAGAAAACACCTCAAACGAGCACGAATCAAAGAGTGAATGCCGTCGGACCGTCTCTGTCCTCTACGAGCGTCTACCGTTGTGAGTTTGTCCATCTTACCTGTCGGAGTCTGTCCAAAGTCAGGATGTTCTCCAGACTCATCACGCTGCGCAGGTATTTCTCGATGGCAGCTTCGTCATCACCCGACTGGCTGTTGTGAGCGCTGGCGGCGAGCCGGGCGAGCATCTCTCTGTCCTCCGACCCGGGGGCGTCCTGACGGGACAAAGTGTCATGAACATTTGCGTTTTGTCCTTCGGCTCTGCCGAGCGAGGCTGCAGACGTCCGGCGTTTTCACGGTGTCTCACCCCCGGTATGTTGGAGACCACCTCGAAGGTGACCCCGCAGCCAGGTATGGTGCTGCGCGTCGACATCCTCTTGAGGAGGTTGTGTGCGAAGCCCTGGCGGCCCGGGTTGACGTTGACGCAGATCCTCTTCCTCAGCACCAGCTGCATGTCGGCAGGGTGGCTGAGCTGAACCACCACCCGCACCGTCAGGTAGACGCTATTCTCCGTCCCCCCGCGACTCAGCTGGGGAGACTCGTGGACGGTAGAGTCCCACGATGCCTCTGCCTTCACCTGCGAGTCGATAGATGCGGTTACTACTGGGGCAGCTCCGTGAGAGGGCCTCTTGGTGGACTACGAGGGTGCCTCAAAACTCCTCCTCACCTCTCCATCGTAGTGTTTGACAATCTGCAGGTCAAAGAAGTCGTCCTCGTCTTCTCCGCTCAAGGTGGCATCCCAGCCTCCAGCCTCAGGAACCTCAAACTGGTCTTGAGAGCTGAGATCATCCGCTGGTGAACCAATACAAATGTTGGAATTTAACAAGTGATTAGGAAAAAGAAAAAAAAAAAGAAAAAAAAAAAAAAACTACGCGAGTAAGAATATATTGCTTTGCAAAGAACTTGCGTACGTTTGAGGTTGAGGAAGAGGACAGGAATGTGCGTCTCCATGCCGGGCAGAGGAACCCTGGGAACAAACACAGGTTCAGTGTCTGTGGGTTTTCCAGAAGTTTGTCTCCAAGTGGAAAAGTTTGGACAATCTCTCTCTCTCACACACACACACACACACACACACACACACACACACACACACACACACACACACACACACACACACACACACACACACACACACACACACACACACACACACACACACACACCATTCAGCAGGAGCTCCAGGAATGCCGCTGCCAGCAGAGGGCACCATCACAGCGTTTCTCTCCTCCGTCAGAGTCAAGCGCCACTCGAGCAGCTGGGCCTCCCGCTCCATGTCATCCTCCGTCTTTTCTGTACACGACACACACACACACACTTTAACCACCTCCAGTACTAGAAAACACCAAATGTCAACTGAAGACACTTCTTCAACTGGGTAACGGACCTTTGAAGTGTGTGTTTGTGTTACCTGCTTTGCTGACGAGGCTCTGCAGGTGCTGGTCCAGGTATTCCTGTCTCTTGGTGAGAGCAGCTAACCACTGCCGCCGCAAACGTTCCAGATCTCCTTCCTGTCCACCAAACCAGTCAGTTAATCACCGACTCATCTGCTTCAGTTCAACTGTAAGTTAATGAAAGAGTGAAGCTGCAGACAGAGTATTAGTATTCAAGCGGTCTACCTGATAACTGTCCATCTCATCTCCTTCCAGGTTTGCTGTGGCGTTTCTGATCTCCACGCAGCCCACCGACACTGCAAGCACGATCTCCGCTATCAGAGGCATCGTGCCCGAGTCCTGAACTGAGTGCACGTCTACCTGGATTCGCCTCGACTGACCCTGGAGATGTGGAGGGGGGGAGAAGGTGGATCAGAGCACACGAGTTTAGTTTATAATAGTTAGACTAGTTAAAAGCTAAGGTTGCTCGTTTTCCCTGCTACAAACAGGCTGACTGTTATTTTCGGGCTGATCTCTACCTGCCGGAGCTGGAAGATTCCTCCGGTCTGCACATCTCTAGCAGGAACCACTTCCACTGGGACAAAGTCTCCGTTCTCATTTATCTCCAGGATTTGAATCCACAGCTCCAGACGACGTGTTACCTCACTCCACCTACAACAACAAGCATTATTCACACACATGTGAATCCTGCAGAATAAGAGTGTGAGGTGACTGTGTGTGTGTGTGTGTGTGTGTGTGTGTGTGTGTGTGTGTGTCTACCTGTCTCGTAGTGTGCGTGTCTTGGCCTGGATGATGCTGAGGTCCCACAGAGCCGGGTTTCTTCCTGCATCCGCCTGTCTGTGTCCGAACACCTCGATGACCACCGCCCCTTCTGTGAGGTACTCGATGAAATCCTCGGACACTGACACCGCCACCTCCTACAGATCCCAAACCGACCATTGTCACACAAACCAATCGCCCAACACTTGTACATTTGTTTTTGTTCTAGGCCTCATAAGAACTGTCCCCCCCCCCCCTTCCGCTGTTCACCTTGCAGCTGTCAAACACCACCATGCAGTGTGGGTCCTTGGTGCTGGGCGACGAGGACGATGGGTCCACTTCAGGAGCCACGATGAAGGGCTCCGACTGGTCCCAGAATGAATACTGACAGAAGACGAAGTTGGACAGGTACTGAGGAAGACCGGTGGCTTGCAGGATCTTAATCTGTGGAGGATACACGGGTCAAAAGTCATTTCAACATTTCTTCTATTTCATTTATAGAGAATTGAAATCCTAAAATGTTTATGTAAACTAAACATGCTAATTAGTCTTAAAAGTATAAAACAAAGCTTTAAGATTGATTCAAACCACTGACTGAACAGCTCTCTGGTAATCTGTCTTACCATGCAGACCAGCTTGCGATCCTGAACTTCAGTGTCTTGGTTGTTGTCGGGTTCATCTCCTCCTGCCATGTTGTCCTCTAAACCCCCACCGACTCGCACCACCTCCACATGCAGGCGTCCTGCAACCTAAAAACAGGGAGGAAAGGAAAACACAATTCATCCCAACTTTACCTTCCAAATGTGAGTGTGAATTTCTGTCTCCTCTACAGCTACCTGGTCCCCATTAGGAGTTCTCCGGTTATCATCCATCCGTATTTTATCACCCTTTCTAGTGACATGATCCTCAAGTGAACTTTGACCTCACTCAAAGACAACAAACAAAGGCTGGAGACTGTTGCCTCTCTGAGTCCTTTAGTATTTCTGTGTTTAAGCTACTTCGGTCTGTTAATAAAACTGCAAGTGAATGGTGTTGTTGTACCTCTCCCTTCTGGTTGATGATGGGGACAGCGTACTGCAGCTTGACGTCATAGAAAAGACACGACAGGAAAACGTTGGCGACGCCGATCAGACTGTGGTTTTCCTGCTCGTCAAAGAACGGATCTGCTCGGCGGAAATATGAGCGCATTACCTGGACCAGGAAGACGGGAAAGATTTTAAACAACGAGTGTCAAAGGTACTGATTAGGTCTGATTTCAAAAGCTAAACAAGAAGCATGTCCTTCTTTCTCATTACACTGTAAAGGCATGTACCGAATGCCAGTTTAAGTGTCATATAAAGCAGTTATGGTTACTGGGTGGGGTTATTTTTCAGACCTGACACAGCAGATTTGTCATGATGACTCACCGGGTTGTCCTGATGATGGAGGTGGTAGTCCTGCCACTCCTGGTACAGCTCTCTCATGTCGACCAGTCGGTTCTCCATCTTCTCCAAACTCCAGATCTGTTTCCCTCGACACCGCCGTCGAACCTGAATGGCTGGTTCACTGAGCACTGCATCCCTCTACACGCACGCGCACGCGCGCACACACACACACACACACACACACACACACACACACACACACACACACACACACACACACACACACACACACACACACACACACACACACACACACACACACACACACACACAGAGATCAGGCTACGGGCTGTGGGGATAACTGAAGACAGGACCAGGTGTTCATGTTTGTGCGTGAGACCTTGCGGTTTGCGTTGAGGTTGTCAGACGGGATCTGCAGCGTGACTCTGTACTCGGTGTGTCGCTCCAGCTCCTCGGCGATGAAACACGCTTCTTGCACCAGGAGGTTCGCCCGCACTATTTGCTCCCTCAACCTCCGCAGACTCCTCACCAACACCGCCTCCCTGCAGGAGGAGGCAGACAAGGAGGGGGCAGATGAAAAAGAGGGACGAGCATTTGTTCATCAGCACAACATGTATGCAAGTGATCGAAAAAGTCTCACCTGTCCTCACTCCACTGCCTCAGTCTGCTCTGAGCGCTGGATGAATGGCTCATCCCTCCCATGCTGAGTCTCTCCAGGCTGCGGTAGTGAGACTGCTGTCCTGACCCCTGCTGGACGGACGTCGGCCCACCGGACGAGCCGGTGGACAGACGGTCCGACGGGTTGAGCTTCTTGCGGAGCTGCTGGAGCTCCTGCTCGTACATCTGCCGCTGTCGCTCCAGAGCAGATTGCTTCTCCTCTTCATGCTGCCTCTCCAGAGACTGAAGAACCGCCTGCATGGGGTCTGAGCAGACACAACACAGAGGAGTCAGAGAACAAAAAACAGGAAGCTAAAGCTCTGCTGTTCTGCCTCACAGGAAGTCGACATCACACATCTTACCATTGTTGCCCAGGGCCTTCATCATGACCTCCGTCTGGGCAAACTCGTAAGAGAAGCTGACTTCACTGGACACTTCACTGGCTGTGTCACCGTCCGCATCCAGCTGCTCACTGCTACCGCTGCTCTTCATCACGCCGCCCTCACCCTCCTCATCCTCCGCGGCCCGAGAGCGCCGCTTGGGCAGGTTGATCCTTGAGGTGGGATAAGCACCGGTGTTAGTGACTCGCGAACACTTGATGTAGCTTTAATGCTTACAAAAAGAGAAAAACACAAATCATGCTGATAGGACAGAAAAGGACAAATTCTACATAAACATAAATAAATATAGATAGAGGTATAAAACTATTAAATTCATGGAAAATGTTAACTGGCAGCAACACAGTGCACTTACAGAAATATTTTCCATCTTATTTATGGAATCTATGAGTGCTACTTTATGATTTATATTTATGAAAAAGCGTTAAAGTAATTGAAAGTGTAAAACACTAAACACTTAAAAACACAGGATGTTACCTGAAGAAGTGATTGTTTCCCCAGAGGATCCGGTCGCCATGGTGAAGCTGCAGAGTGTTAGATACTGGAGATCCATTCACACACGTCCTGTAACACCAGTCAACAATGTGGTGACATTAGCCAGTGTATGTTGTCTCTTTTTTAAGTTTAGGTCCACACACACACACACACACACACACACACACACACACACACACACACACACACACACACACACACACACACACACACACACATACACACCAGAGGAATTTTTAGCTGAGAAGTAATGCAAACTATATATGTTCATTTGGACAGAATCTATTCAAAATAAGAGCGAATTAAACTCTTTTCTCCAGGTTTTCTTTTAAGGAGAGCAAAATTTGTGAAGCGCTACAACATCACATGACTATTCAAGAACGGGCAGCAAGGTAGAAGGAAGAACAAATAGATAAAAGGCCTGAACTTGTAAAAGGCAGAGACATGTCGTGATATTTATTTTGAAACCGTGTAATAGAAAGAATATCTCGACATGTGTCCGGTTCCACCCGAAGAGCTCATAAGACAGAAACAGCTTGTTCCTCGTCGACTTCGCTCGTGTTACGTTGGCGTTCCTTACCGAGCGTTGCGGTAGGGGGTGATGATGACAGCCGACTCTGCTGTGATGTCAATGACACAGTGCTCGGCCTGGATACCCATCCCGCACAGCTGGATGTCCTGGGAGTCTGCTGAGCCCACTTTAGTATGTTCCTGAGACACAACATTCAAGATGTTACTGTCCGTGACCAGCTGAGTCAGACTGATACATGCAACGGTCACGTCTAGTGGAGCAAATCTTACACGAGTTTATAGGCTGGGTCCCTTTTAGTTATAAATAGAGCCACAGCTGACCTAAACTCTAGTTGCCCCCGCCATGACTGTCTCAGATTTATCCGTCCTGATCCAGACAGTCAAACAGCAGCGTGACTATTTTTTTTCATGAAATCTCTTTTCTGCTTCAGATTCAGAATTAATTCCCCTCTGAAGGCTTCCTAACACACTGCTTTTTCACAGAAACTCTCAGAGCTGACTGCTATTCACTTGTAAAAGTGACACTTCAGTTTCTAAGATCCAAACAGTGTGCATGTGTGAAGCTTTTCTGTGACAGCTCAGGTCAGATGTAACGCTCTGAGGGCAGCGGGGTCGGAAGTAATGTCAAACACAGACACTTAATTCAATTCTAGGTATAATACAGTATTGTATGTATTGGTATTCTTCACTAATAGGGAGAATAAATTAGAAGTCAATTAGTAAAGCATGGCGAGGACAGTGTGTTTGCGTGTGCGTACCTTCAGATAGTACACCAGCAGTTCATTGAGGGCTGGATCAGCGTTAAGGTTGACAAGGAAACTCTTATCATCTCCAACTTTAATCCCTGAAGACTGGAGAGAAATACCCAGACTCTCTAACTGCTTCTGACGCTCCTACAAAGGAAAGAAAAGCTGAATATTTACACAGTGTTGAATCCAATATAGATAAATGAAAACAAACAAAATACGCTGTTCCACACAGCAATTCTTGCACGGGAGGGAGGAGATGTATCGCATATAGAAAATAAAACATCTCTTGTGTGTCTGACCTGCGCGATCTCCTCAGTTTTGCGCAGCTTCTCCTCCCAGGTGATGGTCATCTCCTGGATCAACTTTTCAGACTCTTCCAGACGGTCCTTCAGCTCTGGAGCTTTCAAAGACTGGAGAAGAGGCATGCAGTTATTTCTCGATTATGATTTCTAAAGGCAATTTTCCTCCTGTTCTGTCTGCGACGCGTTCCCCCTCGGGCACGGCCAGCGGACCCGATTGCCGCCGTTAATTACAAGGTTTCATATCCAACAGGTTGCGCCGCGGTGCTACAGACAGGGCCGGGGTTATTTTTGGCTGAAAACGGATGGCGACCGCTACAAGCTGAACAGAGCAGATCGGCCGGGCAGGAAGTCGGTCAGAGAACAACAAAGAGAATCCGGTCAATTTTCTAACACCCATGTGCAGGCACGGTCTTCCAATTAGGACAACAAAAAAAAAAAGCGTTCTTACTCTGAAATGTTGAGCAGAATTCATGTTGTTTACTGGCTAAAACACAGCTAGCTGTATTAACTCTGTGCAGCACAAAGTAGAAAATGACAACAATAAACACAAAACGAACAAAAAAACGATTCATTTCACAACATTATCCAAACTAGAAGAACAAAAATCAAAGAAACATGACCAAATCAGGAAGTAAGACAACACAGGCAGACATTACACTTTGCTTCTGAACCGCTGCGTGCGATATGAAGCCGAGCAGGAGACGGAAGGAAATCACGTGCTCGGTGGAAAATTCAGGCGAGTCTGTGAAGATATCTCACCTCCGCCTGGGTCAGCTGCACTCGTAGCTTCTCTACTTCTTCCCGGAGCTCCCTGATGATGCGAGCGTTGGGGTCTTCATTGACGACGGCGTGGTTAACGATGCTCTTCGCTCGGTCGGCGTAGCGCAGCGTCGACAGCGTCTCCTCGTAGTTGTCTGCCGCAGGACTCACAGTGGCGACCATCGCTGTGCGGCTGTTGCCCCCCAGGCAGTCCTGAAGACAGACAGGAGGGTGAGGAGGAGACGGACAAGCAGATGAATGTGAAGATAAATACTTTAGAAAACCAAACATGCACTAAGTAGTCAAACGTGTTTTCCTCTGTGTTGTTTATTGTGTATTTACCTTCAGCAGCCATGTCAGAACAGAGTCTCTGTAGGGAACAAACTTGTTCTTGTTCTTGGCAGTTCCTTGTTCAGCCAGCGCTGAGATCACCAGACCCAGTGTAGTCAGAGACCTGGCAAACACACACACACACACACACACACACACACACACACACACACACACACACACACACACACACACACACACACACACACACACACACACACACACACACACACACACACACACACACACACACACACACACTAGGGTCAAGTGCCTTTGATTTTTCATGTACCCATGTATGGGTTGGTATTACTGTCTTGTACCGCTCTCCATTTTAAGATGCTTAAAAATCAAGCTTAACAGTTGTGTAATGTTTGTCATGTAGGCAAAGTAAATGATGTTCACAATTAAAAGAAGTCTGGCACAGAATGATAACAAACAAGTTTAATGAGTGAGATAACTGTTCTGTGGTTAGAAAAAATGTTTCATATACTTTTTGTGCAAGAAAGTAACTCTGCTAGTCAGGATGAAAACATCTATGGTTACGACTCATCTGTCTGCCTGAGCTTGTGTGTATTAAATGGGAGTGTGTGTCTGTGTTTAACTGCTTCTGCGTACTTGTTGATGTTGCTTCCCTCCTTCAGTCGCTCTCCCGCAGCTCCGGTTTTTGCTGCTCGCTCGCTTCCAGCTAAGTCTACCAGACTCAACCGACTCACCTTCTCCCCACTCGTCTGCAGAGAAAACAAAGACGGAGGTAAATTATCGCTCCGTTCGCTACGGCACCCCACAGTTTATTTGGAAAAAAATGAGCTTCGGTGATGCGCAGAGAACAATGCAGCTCTTATTCAGAGCAGCCTTCAACTGAGCACTCCTCTGTTTTACAGGCATTAAAGCAACAGAGAACATGGACATATACGGCGTTCGGCCTTTTCAGAAACCTCCCTCATCAGTTTGCTGTTTAATTTGTTTGGACTACATGCTTCGGGTCTTTTCCAAGCTTTTTCTCTGACTGTCGTAATTCGACCAACCAGGTGACACCATCACCTTTCAGCCTGCGGTTGACAGCTTCCCTCTGTGTCCTCCCAGAGGCTGTTGAAGAGGTGAATGTCACACCTCTATCTGTACTGGGGCAGATCCACTCCCGGCCGAGAGTGACAGGTCAGCAGCTGACAAGGGTGAATGTAACACCTGCTGTGAAGCCGAAGCAGCACATCAGCTGGACACGCATCTGTCTGCAGAGGATGCGTCCAGCCGGCGCACCTCTGTGCACTCACTACTGTTTTAACAGGACCCAATATGATATCCTGCACTTACTGATCAGGTGACATCCCCTGGTGTTCAGAGCCTGATGAGAGGACTGTCTTCGATGATGCAGAGATTCACCACCACACCCTCATACGGCCCTGAATCATTCGGGAGTTCACACTTCTGTGTTCTTCAGCAGTGCCTCAGAACAGCAAAGAAAAAAATTCAACTGACACGTCTATTTATCAAATGCTGCTCGACACCCTCTTTTCTTTTCTCCGAGGACGACACTGCATTCCATAAAAATAACTCTCTCTCTCTCTCTTAGCCCATTTTCTGCTCTACTTTTTTCCCACTTTGTTAAATATGGAAACCTATTGTTTCCCCTTTTGACATAAATCTTTTTTTTTTTTTTTTTTTTTTTAAACAAGGCCTCCTTACCTTAAGAAAGGTATAATTTTGATCTTAAACATCTGAATAATCTTTAAAAATGTTTCATCTCACATCCCATTCAAATCTAAGGTTTCAAGCGCAAGCAACTTTATTCCTGAAAAGAGCCGGTTCAGGACACGAGAAAGATCAACCTCCCGGAGCAGCGCTACAGATCAGCCTCAGATCACTACAACCACAGATCTCTCAGACTGAAGAAAATTCTTACACAAACAGGAGACGTGTATCTGGAACAGAACAAATAAGATCCAGATCAATTCCAGACCCAAAAATAGATTCTCTCTATAATTTTTTTTTTTTTTAAAAGCCCTGAACTGTGAGTACATGTTGGAGAGCTGAGGAGAGAAGGGAGCCAAAACTGATGACTGTGAATTCAGTAATTATAGCTCCTTACTGCAATGCCAGTATCTGTTACCTGCTAATGTCACACTGTCCTATTCTAGTCTTAACGTACAGCTGGCTGGTGAAATAAGGAAAACCAGCCACCGTGCCGTTTTTCTTCCTTAATAAAAGAGAGTCGATACCTGGTCAGTAACCTAATCAGCAGGCAGGATATGCAGCTTGTCCGCCTACTTGGCTGCAAACAATGATCAGAGTATCAACATTCAACACACAGGAAGTGATGTAATAGGTGCCACCAAAGAAGAAAAAAAAAACCCCCACTACTCCAAGAATACCTTTTCAAAAACCTGCACAACGCAAAACAGTGTTACTGTAAAGTGTTTAGCAATGCGGAGAAAGAAGTAGCAAACAACCGAGTATTACCGGCAAATAAGATCAAAGTTCAAACTGACTGACCTTTGAGTGCAGTGTTGGGTTAGAAAGTCTGAGCAGGTCATTTTAATGAATGGAAATCCTTTGAGAAGTTGCTGAGCGTCAGCGTGACTCATGCAGCACGGGTGATCCTGCTACCTACCAAAGGTTGCAGTTTTGAACATGTCCCTTCATCACAGGGCGTCTAATAGAAACACTGGCTGCTCCATTAGGGGGCGCAGGTGAGCTCTAATGTGATGATTGACAGTCACTAATTCTGTACAGCTGAGGATGGTGGGAAATTATTCAACTTGTGAAATATTGTATATTCATGTGACTATTTCAGGGATGCATACCAGTCAGATGTTACTATGACTACCATAAACTGTGCTACTGTTTCAGATGCTCTGAGAACACTTGTGAGCAGTTTTGAAGCACTAAAGTTATTTGTCTCAGTGTGAACAGCAGTCGCTTGATATCTTCCACACCATGAGAACAAGCTCAACATCCCTCATGACTGTTGCAAGAACTACAGAGTGGAGCACACACAGTCAGACTGAATACTACAACCAGCACGGCATGAAACTCAAACAGAAAGTAGCTTAAGGTCAACGGGGAGAAAGAGGAAATTGCAAACCTATTGAGATTATTAGTCTGATGTCCACTTGTTTTATTTATAATGAAGAGACAAGAACACAAAGCATCAAAGACAATAAAAGGACGTGTCAGCTACGTGATTCACTCACTGACTGCACGGTTAAAACGTGTATTTAGCCTGATGAGCCCACTGACTGACTGACTGACTGACTGAGGGTGTGCCTTGAAAACAGAGCAGGCTGTATCAGCTGACAAACTCATATGCCAGTGAATTATTAACAGGATTTGCTGGTGGCAAGTTGGTCTGGAAACAAGATCGAGGAGCAGGAGAGGCTAAGTGGGTCAGCGAGGATGGACAATTAGTCATTTAGATCTTTTCTGGAGCGGCCGGTCAGACGGCTGACCTGACATCATCCCATTTGGTAACTACCTTTTCACTCGCCGGCTGCAGCGGCTGACTCATCAAAAACCTGCCACACACTGTTTGTCCAGTCAAAGTGCACGCAATTACACATTCAGCACACTTCTGTACCGGTGCAGACAATGTTTGGATTGTGTTGACACGGGGAGCACACTACTACACTATAACAAATAAATAAGATGTGAAATTCACTAGAAACATTGTGGCATTCAAAGTAAGTTCACCAATCATTAGGATTAAAAGAATTACCACAAAATCTAGGTAATTTAAAAAAAACAACAACTATGATTTCTCCACACCGACTGGTGCGCCTAACTTTATCATTTAGGTGCACCAGGACATTATTTTGGTGCATCCAAAACTTTTCTTTTTAGTCAGTTCTCATACACATTGGTAGCCTCTGACTGATGATTCAAACGGTGTCCTGCTTCATCCTCCACAGCGGGTTGAAAAGCTTTAAGACACCTTCACTGCTCCTTGGAATAAATGAAAGCTCATTTGTGTCACTACAATGAACAAAATGCTTCTACATATCTGTATGTACACATATGTGCTTTGCTCCAAGGACCGCATCATTTATTTCTAATAGCAAAATGTGGACGACGATCAACATGTCCAGCTGCATTCACAGTTTGTACGGCTCATCCTGCTCTGCATGGATCAGCACACCTCTGTCTGCCCTGAACGCAGCCACGCCGCCGCTCTCACTCATCCGCCCACTCACTCACTCACTCGCTTTTTGAAGAAAGTCCGTGTGTGCTTGGTGTGGCGAGACAGTGTGATGCATTTTGGAGAGCTTAGAAGTGGGTGGGTGATACAGCAGCTTATAGTGTAGAGGGTAAGTGTATGGTGTGGGGAGTAAATGTGATTTATACCCAAGGTAAAGCACACACAGAGTGACTCCCCCAACCCTGTCTTGTATAGCAAAAGATTATTTGTGGTAAAAGATTAACTAATCACACATCAAATTCAAAAAGCATTACTTCTGTACCTGTGATCATCACCAGTTACACCTGAAGCCATCAGCATTGATTTGGTTTTTAATTTTCTCTATTTAAACCACTAAATCTCAAGAATCTCTATTCTATGTTTTCCATAGCAATTTGAAAGAATCCGCTTGTACTTAAATCAATTGTGTGCGTGCGTGTGTGTGTGTGTGTGTGCGTGTGTGTGTGTGTGGTTATTTCTTACCCCAGACTTCACGTCTTTAAGTGTGTGAGTGAGGATGATGTTGAAGACAGCATGCGATCGACTGCTCTCCTCATTCATGTTGGTCGCAGCGACAGTGCGAGATTTATTCCCCTCTGACATCAGAGACTCGATGTCCTGAAGGAACAACAGACAATAATAATAATAATAATATTAATATTCTTAATTTCAATTCCTCCTTCAAAAAAAAGAGTTTTAGGAATATTATACAGTATATTCTATTCATATTTCTATATTTAGGAAATACTACAATTAACTATTAATTTTCATATTTTTATAGCTAGCTTGTATTTAGTGTGATTGGTGGGATGACTTAGGAGACTGCTGCCACTATGTGAGAAAGTTTAAAGATGAAAGGAAGAGGGAATGAAGGTAAGACACTCTGCTGGACACTGAAACTCTGGACAGACTGATTGTGATCAGCCTGAATGTGACACACTGCTGTACAGTGGATGTCAGCAGTGTCCATAAACCTGAAATAAAAGCATGGTAAAAACGTTGCATCACTTTTTAAAGATGACTGTTTGTACCTTGTAGCTAGCCACCGCTAGTCGAGAAAGGCCATCCACGTAGGGACCCAAAACTTTATGTTCCCTCACCCTCAGAGTTTGTCTGCCCCTGGACAGGAAATAAAAAAAAACAGGTTTAAAACACAGACAAACAACATGGTCACTCTTGGAAAATGACCGATCATCTAATGTCTTAGCAGAGGTGGCAGTCGAGGCTCAGCAGAACTTTCTCCCCTTCATACAGACTTAGTTAGCGCTTGGCTCTCTGACCCTGATCCTAACACGCTCCAGGCCACAGAACTTCATCATTCTCTGATCCACCGCAAAGCACATATGGCTGTCAGATGGTCTGCTTCTCTTTGACCCGTTTTACTGAGGTCAAAGGTCATATGGTGAGTGAAGGTCGAAGGTTGTGCTGTCTGGGGCAGCAGACGCAGGCCCGCGGTCCTGATTTACGGCTGACCTGCTGGACATGAACTGGCCTCGATCAGAGACCGCAAGGCAGAAGGTTAATCTTTTTATCCACTGACCACAGCAGCTGCTGGTATCACGGTCCTCCACGGGCTGTCTCTGATTAATCAGATAGCTGCAGTGTATGTGAGCGCTTAGCTGCAGGTTAACGGCTTACGTGAAAAGTAGACCTAACACGGACAGATAACATTTAAGGTGTTAAGAATCTATTCATCTCATCATCGGATTATTTTCTTGATTAATCAAGTAAATATTTAGTCTATAAAATGTTACAAAACAGTGGCTGTTATCGATCCCAGTTTCTCTGATTCCATTTCAGACGTCTTGTTTTGTCAGTTTAATGAAAGATATTAAAAAAATGTTTTTGTAAAACTGAGAAAAAGCTGATTATTTTCATATTTGAGGGCATTTCTGCTTGAAGGATTACTCGTGATAAATCAATTATCCAAATGGTTGCAGATTCTTTTTCTGACAATTGACTAATCGTTGCAGCTCCAAAACATAACTTATAATTACATTTAATTCCCCAGTGTTTGTGTTTGGGGCCTCTATTATCCATGTCCAAATGGATTTGTATTTGGTAATGAACCTAATGTGACTGTAACTCAATTTTTCCTGCTGTTGATTCAATCCCATCTCTTTGGTTAAAGGATTTCACTGTGAAACAGCTGAAGAAGCTGAACTTGTAGTGACAGGACACCACGAGGATATATTATGAAGATAAAGTCTGTAAACTCAATATTTCTTTGATTTCATTTTGGCTTGAGGAGTGGAAAGTGAACACAAATTCAGCAGGGAAAGGGTTACGTTATTTTAGCTTTAGGATTTGTCAGAGCCATATCGGTGTATGGAGTCAAATAAACAATCATCCTTGTATTTTTAAAAGGGTCGGACTTATAGGTTGAGGTCATACCCTTTGGGGTCGAGCAGATCTCGGACCTTCTCGTTGTAGATCTCCATGAAGGACACCTCGACAGTGAAGCTCTCCTGCTCCCGCTGCTCCTTCTGGGTCCGTTCAAACAAAGCACTGCACAGGCGGGGAATCAGCCCCGGCTGGTCCACTGAACCCATCATGGTGTACGACTTACCTGAACCTGGGAAAACACACGCACACACACACACACACACACACAAAAAGGTATGATGCAAGTTCTTTTTCAACAATCATAAACTACTTCATATACCGCAGATGTAATTCTGAGTGAGACTGGTCCTGATTTATCAGCTGTAGGTAGGTAGGTATTTACTTTATTAATCCCAGAGGGGAAATTTTTTAATAACTCTAACTTAGTTGTTGAAAATGTGCCGGGTCAATGTTATGTGTGATTTCAGAGTAAGCTCATCGTTTAACATCCCGTCTACACTGAACGTGTTTCAGCTTCTCTGATGTGACCAAAACGGGGATTTCAACTTTTGATTGAACTTTGTTCGTGATGAAGAAAAGACGGACTGTCCAGGTTTCCTGTCACAACACATCCACACTGACGCTCCTCTGTTTATTATTTCAAAGCCTTAAAGCAATTACCTATTAAAGTCAGACAGAAATTCTAGACATAGCGTGTCCACCCTCTGAAGTCAAGTAACAGGCTCTGTTATAAAACATAATCACCCTAAATATATTCAGAACAGAGGTGTCTCAGTGTAAATTACCAGTTTGTCCATAGGCAAAGATACAGGCATTGTAGCCCTGGAAGGCGTTGTGGAGAAGACTTTCCCCAAGGCACTGGAACACCACCTCCTGACCTGAAGACACACACAGAGTAATCCATCACAACTGTGTACCGTATGTTCAGTTATTTACAACTTACTTCCACAACGACACGGTACTTCATGTGATGAAATGTTTATGTTTTCATAAACTGACCTGCAAAGTTTTCCTTGTCTGTCTCGTCCATGGACCAGAAACAGTAATCATAGGCGAAGACCTGAGGAGTGAAAACAGCAGCAGCATGACAGACGGAAAAGGAGGAGGAACACAGATTTTCACTTTAAATTGCCATAAATGTTTGTGGAAGAAAACGCCATGTTTTACTGGACTTAATATTCACGCAAGCTATCACACAATTAGTCTCTTTCAGAAGGTAAACATATTATTTTTAAATGACAGTCAACATAGTGTACTTTAAGTGAATGTTTGTGTAGCAGCATGTACATTTTTCAGGTGACAGAAGGAAAAGAAACTATGGGAAACTGACTTATACTTTGTACTACTGCCTGGAAGGTTGCACACAGTTCACAAACTGAGTAGAAGAAATACAGCGGTGTCCCTGTTGAACAGAGATGATTCACAACCCTGGAATTAGCTTAGTGTTGAAAATATCTGTGTGTGTGTGTGTGTGTGTGTGTGTGTGTGTGTGTGTGTGTGTGTGTGTGTGTGTGTGTGTGTGTGTTACCTTGGACTGACTCCTGATGATGTTGGGAGGGTCAAGGTCCACGGGAGCGTGTGGAAAGATAGATGGATGACATTTAGAGCAACATTAAAAAGGATGCAGTATATTGTATATTCACAGCTAACATGGTTTCTTATCATCATGTGTCCTAAGAAGAAATAAGAAAGACATGGGTGGACAGAGACGACAGCTGGATTAGGGCCATTGGCTTCAGGCGTTGCTTGTTTTTTCACACTGCCTATCACCTTTGAGTGTGTCTGTCGCTTGTTTCCATCTTTTTGTGAAAGACGGTTCTGATGCTGAAGTTGGCCGTGTTGAAGTAGTGTGTGCTGGAATCGGATGATGGAAAGGTTACCGGGTCGAGGCCGCGCTCAGAAAGTGACAGAGACGTGTGGCAAAAATGCCTCAGAGGAAAAGTAAAGAAATAACAATAAAAAAGACATTTGAAAAGAAGGGGAATTGCCTCCAATATCTGTGATCTTTCACAGAAAAACAAAGGAAGCACATGTGCAAACGGGAACACATAAATGCACGTAAACACATCAGTATTATGAACATTTAGCCAACAGCCATGTCCTTTAAAAGCGATCTCCTCTGCAAGCAGACGGCCACTCCATCTGGTTTTCTCTGCATACTGTATGAGGAAAGGTCAGAGCAGCAAGATGAGGCTGATCTATTTTTAAAGAGTATGTTATGAACATGACATGTAAGCACTTAAGAGGAGAAACAATGAAACATAAAACCTAGGTTTTACTCTTTTGCAGATTACTGAGAAATATGCCACATATATACTACAAGTGCTTTTTCAATCAAGTATGTTCTTGGACAGATTTGCTGACATGACAACTGTACATGTCAGAGTATCCCACCTACATAACAACACCTGGTTCATATTCATCTGGTATTTGGGCGTGGTTAATTGGCATTGTACACCTTTTGTGATTAGCAGGGTAGCATGGGTTTGCAAATAGTTTGCACATGTTTGAGCATGTGCATGAATTACAGATGCATTTCTGTTGTCCATGTATGCACAGACCTGCATGTCCACTGCCCATCTCTGAGTCAGTTTGGGAGGAGACCGAGTCTCTTAGATCCACTCAGACGAGGATTTCCACACAACATGAAGACCACAACGATGTTTACCATCTCATCACAACATGAACCAGGTTTCACTTTCCCTGTAGATCAAGACTGGAGTCAGTTGACTAGCGAGCACTCCTTAGATCTGCTTCAGGCATGCAGATGACAAAAAAAATAGTGACAGCAGCTAGATATGCATTTTATTTCAATTTGAAGAATTTGTGTGCTATGAATTTGACCATTTACCAATGCTGATGTCTGACATGCTTTCCTGTGATTGCACAGAACTTCTCTGAGTAAAGGCCAGTTGTAATTATGTCAATATGGTTAACTGCGGTGTGACATTGATTGGACTTGTGGTGCCTGAGGGGAAAAGAGTCTGGCAGTGTTACTGTCTCGTTCTGCAAATAAACTCACACAAAACCTGAACAAAAAGTGTCAAGTGTTTCTGTTTACACTTCTCCTCTGAAGGCTAAACAATCAGGCACTTCTCTCCTATTGTTCTTCTATTCTAGTGTTCCTCCATCGGTGCAGTGCTGGCCCCGCCCACAGGGTCAGGGCAGCTGTCAGTCAAAGAGCTGCGTCAAGTCGGATGATGAGGCCGGAGGTAAGAGGTTTACACACCCACACACAGAGATACTTCTAGCCTTATGAGGACCCTCCACTGATATCCCTCCAAAACAAATTATAACTCATCTCGACAGTCAGTGCTGTATGTCTAACATGAAACCATATCCTAACCTTGACCTTCTCCTTTTCCAACCTTAACCCTCAGCTTTATTATTCTGGCAAAAAAACCTCCCCAATTCAATACTTATACAAGCTCGCGTAAAGATAGCAGCACAAGAACACAAACGCGCACACGCACGAAGACACTCACAAACTCACACACCTGTTTCCTTTTACCCATGCACATTCTTTAGAAACCACCAAAGCTGTAGTTTTTGCACAAACCAGCCAGCGATCCGTTATACTTCATATTTCACAGACGTTCCACTGCTGACGTGCTGCACTCAGAGAGCAGAGACAGGCAGAGCAAATTCCTGTCTGCTGTCTAATTGATTTCAGCAGCTGGTCAGATCAGGATACAATTAGCACCTTCTCCACACTGCACTGTTTCAGACTCCACAAAACCTCCAGCAGTCTGTCTTTGCAAGTGTTTTCAAGGTCTAAAACTCAGATCAAAAGTTAAAATGCAACGTTAAAATGACATTTACTCTCTAAAGCTACAAAGGAAGGAGAGAATCATCTGATTCTCGAAGACCATACAATCACTTCTGTCAACATACATCTTCAGTGATGTGGATACAGACTTCCCAACCTATAGTCTTTTTGATATTAAATTGTTCGTGACAACCTGATTTCCACATAATTTTGTTTCCATGAATGATCCTCTCAGCGCCTTTAGAGCATCCTACAAGCCGACGTTCTCCCCGCAGCCATCTCTCCGCTGTAGGGATGAAACCAGCATGCAGGTTTTGACGTACGTAGTGATGACAGCTGTCATGGTTGCTTCAGAGGCTGTAGGCGAGAAGGGTCACCGATGTATTGCGCTCAAACGCCCATTAACGAAGCTAGTGGCCCCCCTGACCAATGAGAGCGGAGGATGGGGTGGTCAGGAGAGCCGTGAACCCGCCTCCCTCGGTCCTCAAACACTTCTATTCGTCCCTCCTCTCTTAGGGCTGCTCCTCCGCTCTGATTGCCGTCATTTAAAAAATAACTTAATGCATGGTTGCTCCCCCCCCCCCCCCTTTCTCTACTGTTCTTGCATTCTTTTTTTCCACTCTCTCTTGGACTGTACCATCCACAGCTGTGTGGGGAGGAACGAGGAGCGGAGGATGGAAAGAAGGCTGAAGGTAGCCAGGGGGGTTGAGGGAGGAGAGAGGCTGGACCTGAGACTGGAATGTTAAGCTGAAGCACAAAGGGCATCAGAGGACCACGGTACACACTGATGGCACATGACAACAGGACATGCAAGAGGCTCAAGTCCAGCGCACACAGACTGCTGCGCCACATGACAACAGGTCCTCGCATACTGTGAAAATGATCACATGTTAGACAGCCTGTGCATATCACCCTGCAACTACAGACTGTACGTTCAAGGCAACACAGAGTGGATTGTACATGTTCAGAGGCTTTAGTACTCTGCAAATATACATTGAAAGTCTGTATTCTACTCTTACAGCAAATGTACAGCTGCCTACTGCTGCTGAAATATCACAGATGCCACGTAAAGAAAGAATGCAGAGCAAATTTCTGATCCGCAGCAAACCGTCTGCTACGTCTCTTCAGTTCTCACCGTCCACTGGTGTCGACAAGGACTTCATTAAACATAAAATCACAAATACATAAAGTGGTCAACTTCAACATTGAAAAGCAAGAATATTTATTTGATGAAAAACCTGAAATGTCTAAGCACACAACAATCGTTCTGAAAAGGCCGATAAACTTGCATATATTTAGAAAAAAATCAGTTCCCAACTGATTTGATGTTGAGCTTGTATCAAAAAGAGCATGCAAGAACCATTTAAACTGATTCATATGTCTTCAGATTTAGCAGTCGAATCGAATTGAAACCCTAATATATTAATTCCAGTTTATCAAACTGTGATGCACTTTAACTGCTTCAGAATATTTGCAGAACTTCAACAGAAAACCTGACCTACGAAATAAAAATGGTTTGCATGGCTGATGTTAAATATCTTGCTATTGTCAGCCAATTGACCAGTGGAGCATTTAGATTCATAATAGCTCAGGCTCATGATGCAAAACTTGATCTCAAAGCTTATTTCACAAACTCCAACTTCCACCATCACACAGCCAGTTTTAGCTCAAAACTGGTAAAAAAAATAATAAAATAAAATCGACATATCTGGAGAGTCTGTTACTGTGCAGCAACTACAATGGACTAAATCCATAGTCAGAAAAGCGCACTACAAGGGCAGTGGTGACTATGGTAGCCTGCTCACAGATTTGTGACATGGACTAATCATTGTGTCTGTTCTCCTTCCCTCCGGAGCTGCTAAGCAGGTGAAGAAGTGTCAGTTTATTGATGCGTTTATTTGGTAGCGTTATCTCCTTATCGCTGCAGTCCAGACAAGCTCAGTGTGATGTTCCTGGGAAAGTTCAATAGTTTCAATGCAACAACTCACATCCTCTTTGTTTCGAAAAACTTTGTCTAAACTTTGGTTAGATTTCTCTTATGACTCATTATTGCGAACCTGACGTACCAGTCTCAGATGTCCGAGCTACTTCCAGCAAATGAAAGCACCACACGATATAAATAGAAAGTGCTGCAAAATGTACACTTTGAAATGTTACTCAGGTTTCCTAAACTGATGTTGTTAACTCAGAAGCATTCAGAGCTAAGCTCTTCCGAACCCTGGCTTAAAGATATAAACGTGTACTTCACGCTGGGCTCAAGTTTCTAACCTCTGCACTGGTTCAAGCTTCAGAACAGAACTATCTGGATGAAACCAACCAGTGTGGCCTGTAGATGAATGTCGAAGTCATTATATCAGTGGACGGTTAGAAACTCCCACCATCACATTGTTGGTTCAGACTGGATTTTTCTTCTTCTTTTTTTTTTTTAAATCACTGCACCTCACTTTACATTTAAATACCACTTTTCTATATGAACAAAAACACCGCAGATCCTCCACTTCAAAAACAGATCTTGGCGAGCACAATAAAACCACACATCCACACAATAAAAACTACGCTCACACATATGCTGCTACACACACACACACACAAAGCCCAACATCAATTCAAGATACGCAGCCACACAGCCTCTTTTGTATATCGTCTTGGAAACCGAGCCGCTTGTGTTTGTCTTCCTGACAACTGACAGGAGACAGATCTTTGTCAGAGTGTGTCAACATCCAGCTTCAGTAGTCCAACGCAAACAGCCTCAGGTCATCATGCAAACCGTAGCGTCTGACCACACTGCTGTGGGGAGGTTAGCTCGCTGCTTATCAGACAGACAAGTACAAAGTGCACTCGCCATGCAATTCAGACTCTGGTGTTAAGGACATCCCATGTCATTTCAAAGAGAATCTTAAAGGACATGCAAAAAAAAAAAAAAAAAAAAAAAAGCACAGAGGACACCAAATAAAGTGCAAGATGTCACAAAAAAAAAGGTATGTAAACCCTGGCTGGCAGAGTGCATAAAGAGGTAGATCATACCATTAATGTTTCCTTGATGGTCATGAATTCAAAAACCGTAGCAAATCCTAAAACTTCATCACTGCAGTGAGTCACTGAGGGTGGCAGCACTGTGCTGCTGGTGGAAAAACTGAACCAGACCCACAAGCACCCACACGTGAGGAAAAATGAAATAAGGAAGTAAGCCTCAAGTGAGGTCCTTTCAAATGTTCACTGAGGAATTACTACAAAAATAGTATGTGGAAGTTTTGATTAAGTAAAGCTCAAAATGTCACTTGAGTCTCATGTGAAAAAAAAAAAGGCTCTTGGAAGGAATAATGTGACTTAATAAAAGACATAAAAACTATCTGATCATATTCCAAAGGATTTTTTAATTCTTGTCTTGCAGCTCAGGCTGTGGTTGGAGGCGGTGAGCAGGTCGGCGCTCTACTGTGTGTCAGGCTTGTTCCAGGCTCAGTGTTTAACCAGTCCTGCATGGCCTTGTCTGCTTTCAGTGACGGCTGTTATTTTCTTTTCCATGCCAGAGAGGACAACATTTCAACTTTAGTATGAGAATATAAAGTTAAGCAGGCAAGAGAACAGCAACAGACCTAAAACATATGTATGGATATTGAGTTATGCTTTGAAAATGACTGCCTCTGAAAGGTCTCCTCCTTTACATTTTCAACATGCTGACTCCTGTATTACTTACAGCAGAAACCAATTAGGAAATGACCAGGAGAATCCAGCAGGAGAAAACTGGTGAATATTTAGATCCGAATCTTAAATGGGTAATTAACCATCATTTGCCCTCTGAGAATAATTCCTCCTTGTTGCACAGTAAGTAAGAACACGAAAAAGAGGAAGAGAAAATAGGCTCTGGTTTCATTTAAAATAAATGGAGACGAAATGTCTAAAACTGAACCAACCGATCGGGCTAATGCATAAGCTGTGGGGCATTCAGCCAGAGTTCTGTCTGCCTGAGTGCTTCTACTAACCAGGAGTAATCGTGACAGCGGAGTCAGTGAACATTTTCAAGTGGAAGTTCTGTTTCCCAGCTCCCATTAGATATCAGATCAGAGAATCAGTTCAAAGGCGACAGCTTCCTCCATTTACCTGGATAGACAATGGTTACTGCCAGCCCAAAAGAAGGAGAAAATCCTTCATTTGTATCCAAACAGAACTAATCCTGAGCTGCAGCAACAACCTCCCACAAAAACAACAGGGCAAATATTTTCCAGAACTAAGTCTGACTGCAGAGATTATAAGTCTCGTGCAGCAGAAGGTGAATATACACGTCAGAGGTTCCATCGTGGATGATGAACAGTTTTATTTCATCACAACAAACTTAGCGGGCAATCAGATGGAAGTAGCGCTTCATTAAAACAATGCACAGGCCTGCATTGGTGAGGGGGTGTTGCCGTAGGTACCAAAGTCCAGTTTCAAAATGAGATCTGTGAAATTTGAAAGTGAAGCAGATGCCAAAACACTGCACAAAGGTTTCCCTATATAAACGGTAGAAACGTGGTGCTTCTGTTACTAAGTAAACTACCAGTAGTGTGCACTTTATGCAAAAGTTGCCTATTTCAAATTTTTCTTCAAACAACCCAACATTTGCAGCCCTGAACTGACCTTGTTTGAATAAATGATGCAGCTGTGTTTCTACATACTGAGTCACAGTTGGTCAGAAAGCTGCTTCAGGTTAAGGAAACACAGTTAATCCTTTTGTCCTGTCCTTAAATGAAAATATACACCAGCCTTTCTCCATCACTCTACTGATGGTAAAATGTAATACCCTGCAGTAAAACAAAAATCTGTCACCTCTCACTACATGTTCCTCTGTTCGTTAGGACCACTTGTCACATGACCTCTGACACAGGATATCCTTCCCGGAGCTCATTTGTGTCGCAGGCCAATGTCCTGCAAAATTGTCATGCCAGCCTTTGTTCCACATTGTTTCCACACTGCCAAATAACTCAGCTGCAGAGTAGCTCTGGTGCAGTTTAATGCTCACAAAACAATGTCTTTTCTACCTTGGTAAGAATTTTTAAAAAAAGTGGTCAGATTATATTAGCGAGGACAGGAAAATAAAGTAGAAGTGGGGCAGGATGCACCTTCCTGTTGTTGGTAATCTAGGAAATAAAGATCATTTAAAGATACAATGGAATCCAAAACAAATAGCAAACATTATGCAGATAATTAAGTGTATTTAAAATAGGAGAGAATCCTCAGAAATGGTTAACAAAACAAATCATTATAAAAGACATAATACATGTAACTTTGTGGCCTGAAAATCAAAACATTTTCTTTTTCTTCTCTCTTTTCCTTTTGGTTCAACCAAACGTTTGGTTGAAATCCTTGAAATTCCAGTTTAATGTGGTCGTCCTCTATTGCAACAGCTGGAGTTGAAGTTTGTGCCTGTAAACTACAAAAATATAGACAAAGTTTGGATTCTGTCATTCTGTTCCCCCCTCTTACACGTCGCCTGCTGCAGATACGTCTTCCCTGTTTAAACAAGGGGAATCCCGCTCAGTTAGCTTAAGCAAACAACACGCACCTGCAACATCCCAGCTTTATTGCACACTTCCTCTGCGTACCCACTCCTCAACTAATATTAACCAACTAAAATGCTGAGTAAGCGATAATCCTCTAATGTAAACACGATGTCATTGTAACCTGGACCCAAATGCACAAAATGAAAACAGCATCTGCATGCCGAGTGCAGCCGTCAGTCAGCCATCAGTCAGCCCGTCCTCCTGTCGCTTCCTCGCCCCTTTTGTCATTGAGGGAGAGAGAGAGAGAAACTACAACTCTGCTCTTGTTCAGTCTTCCATAAAAGTCACCGGGGAAAGTTTATGGTCGACAGATGCTCGAGTAAATGAGTCTCCCCCCCCCCCCCCTCTTCCATCTTCTCCTCACTCAAGGAAGGGGCTTCACGGTCACCGGCAGCGACCCAGAGTTAACCTCCAACTGTGTTGCCACGGAAACGGAAGAGTTGAGAAAAAGGGAGGAAGCCAGGCGGTGGGGAGTTACGACCCGGCGGAGTGAGGGAAGAGAGGAGCGGAGTGGAGTCTGTCTTTTCATGTTTAATTGTCCCCGTCTGCCTGCATCTCGATGCTGCTGTCTTTCTTCCAGGCACCTCTGACACACACACACACACACACGCACACACGCGCACACGCGCACACGCGCACACACACACACACACATGAAAACACATGCTGCTGCTGTTGTCTGCTCATCAACCTCAGCCTGAAAGCAGTATTATTCATTGCTTCTGATCTGGCAGCCTGCAGTCAGCTCCACCAGTGACAAGGAGATCTTTCTTCTGACGCAGCTGGCTTCCTCCAAGATGGCCGATCAGTAGTCCGGCGTGGCCTATTAGCTGATTTTGAAACATTACATCATTTAAATCAATACAAAAAAAAAAAAAAAAAACTTCAACTACGACAACCTTTTCTTGCAGATCTGATGGTTAACCTCAACATCTGTCCTTCCAGAGTTATTTTAGCCACACTCTTTGATGGGCCTGATCCCCACTGCCACATTCCCTCACTCAGACACAGATCCAACAACACACAGCCCCCCTGTTCTCCCCAGTATCACTAAATCTAATAGTTCCAAAGATCCCCTTCAGTGCAGATTAGAAAGACTCCAGACTCCAAGCATAATTTAGCATTACTCACTAACAGCAGCTGGATAACAAGATGAGACAGGAAAAGCCAAAGGAGAGGGGAACAAGTGACAAGTAATGTGAACTGAAATCCACCTGTCCCGAGGAGGCCCAGCAGGTGGTCAGCCAGCCTCCTGCCAAAAACTACAGCATGAGGACAAAGAAACATTCCAAACAAATCTGAGACAAGATTTTCTAAGAAATACCAATTAGGGTAAAAACATATGAAATTCCCCAGCACTCTGTATCTCTGTCAGAGCACAGGGGGGGCTTACAAGAACTACAGTACAGCTGCAAATCAGCCCAGAAACTGTCTGTAAGTAAGCAACAGAAATGGGGCCACTGGCAGCTCACTGGCTGAGAGTACGACTATAAAGGATGTTTAAAATGTTGGCCATCTGAAACAACCCACGGCATCATTAGTTTAGCTTAAGTGTGTTTACCTTTAGCAAAGCAGCCCATTAAATCAAAAATTAGCTATTAATAGTTCCTGTTTTCAAATATCTGTTGATGTACACACGACCGTCAACGGACACGGACACAGAAGGAAACTTTAAAATCTGATGATTCTCCTTCAAGTTCTGAAATCAAGGCATCCATCTTTTTCTGTGAATACGAGCAGGATTTATGGATGTATACTTCTAATGGAAGAAAATCTCCCTGACGTGTTTACATATGTTCAAACCTATTTGTGTCCTGTTAATTTGTGTGAAAAAGGTATGTAATATTCAAATGTGAATTCTCTGAGTGCTGCAAGAGTTGTAAACTGGGCCTCTAATGGAAAAACAGAATGATGTGTTTTGGTTGAAGTACTTGTGTATAGGACAATAAATGAGTTCTGAGGACACAGAGTTTAGCCACCCGACAAACAGACTTACCTGGAGTCTCCTTTTCCGAGGTTAGTTCCAGCAGGATGGAGGATCGTCTGGTTCCTCGCCATTTCCACGACACATTTAGTGTTTAGTTCCTTTTCTGTTGATCAGACAGCAGGTGTTACTACCACATCCACAGCACGGACAACTCACACACCACACATCCCAATTTACAAGCAGACATGATGCTTAGAAAATGACTCAACATGTTTAATGACCTACATAATGGGTCAGTTTACAGACACGGAAACTTTAACCAACACGGATCTGATGGTTACTTCTTCTCTGCATTAGAAATTAAGCAGATGTTAAATTGCATTGTAGCAATAATTTCCTGTAAAAGATCAAGTTGAAACAACTGTGAGCAGGAATCTGAAAATTATGTTTTGACTTGGAGTAAGCCCTGGGCTAAACAATAAAACAGAACCTGTCCAGGCTTTCTCTATACATACATACACACACACACACACACACACACACACACACACACAACTAATGACCTCCCATTTTGACCCTGGCGTGTTTGTGTCATGATGCAACACTTGGCCTTGCAAACTCCAACGGTCCATTTCCTCACTCAGCGGAGGGAGCGGTCCGAGTGCTTTGTCCACTCAGGTATTTGTCAACAGGCTGCAGAAGTCAACACACGATGTTGCCCACTGAGGCTACTTCATTAAGACGACTATTACGCTGCCCCATCAAAAAAAAGAACTGATCCTCTAAATGAAAGATGTGCATTACTACAAAATACAAATTAAGACACAAACAGAACAACCAACTCATTTCAAGTATATATATGCAATATATGTGTCAATGTTTTTGAGTCTGGAGTATTACACATGTGCATATGCTTGATATAAAACATCTGGTCTCACTGGTCCAACATCCAACATCTGGCCTAACATGCATTTAAAGAAAAAAAAAAGTTCACAAGTAGCAGAAGACCAGGTGAATGCAAAGGTCAAAGTGACTGAAATATAGTTTTTAATAGCCGATTACTGCATTACACTTCACTGCAGTAAAAAATAAAATAAAATTGTGTGTTTAAGGGCCACAACATAATCAATTCAACATAATTCTAATCATACAGTTTAGTCACTATCCATGTGTTAACATTGGGCTAATCAATAACACAGCAACAGGAAATGTCAGCCAGAGGAACATCTCTCTCATCAGGCAACAAAACACAATGACAAATTCCTGCTATTCAACCGAGCTGATAAGATAAAGGTGGGACCAGGTCCTTTGCACCCATAAGTTCCCCCCTGGTTGGGACACCTTCCTCTATGGTGACGTCCTCCACAGGAAGATCTGAGGTCAGTGCTGGGAACAGCAGAACTCCTTCAGCTGCAAATGAGTGTTTGCTCAAGGACACTTGCTGGTAATAAATACTGTCCCTCAATTGTAGGAGCAGGTTCAGGCCTCACATGTAAACAAGCATCCATCCGGCTCAACTGGCCTTTAAAAGGCACCGAGATGCTTTTCCTATAAATGCAAGGCATGCATTACTATAAACAAAATTTGCTTCTTTTTTTTTTTTAACCACCTAATATATGTGCTTATATCTCAAATTAATTAAAGTATAAAGTGTTACATATGTTTGCTTGTAGAACTCATATTATTGGCGTTCCTTTCCACCATATTCATTTAAGTAATTGGATATAAACTGCTCGATTTTTTTTGTTTAACAGACAACCAAGACACGACACAGACGGCTGTCTAATCATTTTCACTCGTGTAGAAGACTTGCAAGAGCATGCAAGGTTGTCAATCATCAGCAAATGTGTTAGGACAGGAAAAACATTCTGTGGTTTCAATTCCTTTCTTCTACAAGAACCATCTCAAGCGTTGTTTTACAAGTATCATTCTATAGTGTGAAGACTTTCAGTTGGTATTTCTCACCGAGGAGCGACTACTGTAGAGGGGGGGCGTACATATACAGTACAATGGGCTGGTCACGAGGGGGGGGGGGGGGGGAACAGCTGCTTGCCATGCGCAACATGCTACCAGCTCCTTAACAAACAATGCACTAGCCAGGGTTGATCACAGTGTACAGAAGACAGCAGTTTCAAATACACCTTTGTTTAATGTGCGATGATTTCTCCAGATGACTCAGTATGAATCGTTAGCATCCTTGCTAGACGCTACCTGACCATACCTGCCCCTCTCTGTTCCAGACAAGAGGATTTCCATCATCTGTGTAGGTGGGCAGAAGGCTTTGTGTGCTTAAATACACCTAAATATTAGCATGGTCTTCTCTTCCGATCAAACACAGGCTAATAACTGAAAGACAAAAGGGAATCCCAATCTGAGCAGTTCTACGTCCGATGGGTGGAGCTGTTGCGGTCCACTAACATGTCTGCTTAGTTAGCCTCACCATGACTGTTCCTGGCAGGAAGACAGAGGTAGAGCCATGGAAACTTGGGGTCAAAGGTGAGAGGACCAGAATCACTGTCTAATTCTTCTGCTGTCAAGGATACTACAAAGCTAAAAAAAAAAAAAAAAAAAAAAAGAGGCAGGAGGAGAGAACAGAGACTCAATGACAGAGAGAGCAAGATGAAGCTAAACAACCCTGTTTAGCTTCATGTTGCTCTCACTTGTCAGTCACCCAACTGACACGGAGAGAAAACTTTCTGTCCTACCATTTCTTCTCCTACTGCTGCCTCCATTACCCACGTCCCCCTTGTGCTACCGCCATACTTCCTGGCCAGCCGAGGGGAAAGTGTGATGCGGTATGGTTGAGAGGATAAATGTACCCATTGTTATCCGCCTCTCGTTGCTCCATAACCAGCTCCCACTTTCCACTGGCCTTCTCTCAGGTCCTTCCCTGGGCTACCGGTGCTGAGGTTTGGCACAGCAGCTCCGACACCAGCCAGGAAGCCGATTGGCTGTGGCGTTGCCGTTGCTACGCCTGAGGTTGCCCCGTTCTTCGAAGGCCACAGCCATGGGAACATGAAGCATTATGCAACGTTAGCAAATACTCATTCAGACTGACTCCTTTCCTGCCTTTGTCCAGCCAGGCAGCTACACCAACTCTCCGCCGCAACCTGGGACACACGAGGACGTGGCCTCTGGGATAAAGAAGCCTGCTTATTATTTCAGAGTCACAGGTCTGAATCACCACACCAGCTGGGGCAATGCAAGTGAGGAAAGTGTCGTCCCTCAGCTACACTGCCGCTGTGCCCTGAAGCAACGGTCTGACAGGAGGAGACAGAGGACGAACTGAACAGCCTAAAGATGTGACTGTGTGGAGACCTAAATAAAAATAAAAAATAATGTGGAACTGGAAAAGAGCACGCAGAGCTCTCTCTCTAGGGTCCGATTTGATTTTTGAGTGCGATTTGCTCTCATTTGGTTTCCGGTGGCTACGTGAAATCATACAAATATTTCATGAACATTGGTAGATTTTGGACAGAGGTCCTATTCAGGCAGAGAAAGCATCAGAACGGCACGACTGGAAACGTGGCACTGCCGGTTCCAAACCCACTCCGGCCCTCAGCCTGCCATCCATGTGCCTACTTTCTCCCATTCACCAAAATCAAGACTGTTTTTTTTCTTGCTGAGTAATGGAAGACACATGCACACATTTGTTTATGCACAAAGTCTAGTTAGCAACAAGCAATGCAGGCTGGCTGCGACCAGCGTCACTTCTACCTCTGAAGGACACTTTTAGAAGTTTGAAAACTCAACAGTGAGTAACACATTGGATTCGAGGCTGACCGAAGGGCCACAATTACTCTGTCACTGCATTCATTTCTAAAGGACAGTGCGAGGTCTTTTGCGAGTTATAACAAAATAAGAGGTGATGATTTCTGTGACTCTGTTTGACAGTTGGCCATCACCTGTAGCTGTCAGGCCACAGAGCACCTGGCAGCCCGGGAAGTGGTCAGAACCAATGAAACTGGAGACATAAAGGGGATTGTTGGACAGAGAGATGTTTGCACGTGTCAAAAACAAATGTCTAACTTTAGAAAGAGCCATCACTGAAAATGTCTCCCTGACTGAAGGGTGTCTCCACATTAGAATTAATGGTGAACCCCTGCCTCTGGGAACGGTGTAGTGATCCACCGCCTTGATCTTGTGACCGACATCTCCATCTCTGAGTGGGAGGGGAGAGGGACACACGTGATTCATTCTGCCGGTTGTCCGTCAACCACTTTGCCTCAGCAGCTCTCCTCCTCCTCCTCCTTTCATGGGACACATGGTATCCCACAGCACAAACACGACTTGGCAATCGACCAGGAAATGTCATCTGTGCCTTCCTGTGTGTACAGCCCTGCAAATCTGCAATATAATTGACTGGAGCATTTGAGCGTGCATGAAGATTTGCGCAACACTGTGCCTTTGTTACCCGGGCGTTTCTAAAAACAGAGATGAGGATTTAACAATGTGTGGACATGTAGCGATGCAGGGAAGACCATTGAACTGAAAATATGTGTATGACAGTGTGGTCTTAGTTAAAATTGTGATAACAGGGACAAGACAAAAGCCTCTATTCAGAAAAGACATCATCACTGTGCAATCACATTTCCAGCAAATGACACCAGGCGCACTGATGCTGCAAAATCAATAGGGCAAAGTTTTTTCAGACTTCTTCCAATTACATAAACAGAAAACACTTGTGTCAAACTACTGAGTCTGCTGATCCCTTAAGTAAGTGACAGATGAAGTCGAGAAGCCGTTGGCATCTCTATCAGGCTGTAAAAGAGACAAAGCGTCTGGACTTTCTCACAGCGGATCGCACACAGCAGCTCGCTTTTAAATCTGGCTGGATGGCAGGCGGCCATCAGGGAAGCCCTATGGCAGCACTGTACAAACATGTGCCACCCAGATCAGCAGGGCTACCGGGTTTCTTTGGTTGTTTAAATCTGCATCAGCTCATTTCACTAATGGGTGTTGATTTCTGACTGCCATCCCATTCCCAGGAAATAAAACTGGGGAGTACTTAAGTCAGGCCTGTCTATGGTGCACAGTTATTGTGAGATGCAGTTTGTTTACAGTTAGCCCGGTGTAATCTAAGCATCATGTAAGACAAAGATAGCCCATCAGGAAAAAACATTTTTTCAATCTTTCAGTATTCGTACTGATGATTCAATATGCACCTTAAATATTGAATATAGCCTTGAAGCATGTGTTGCGTGAATCTGTATTTAAACAAGACAAACACACGCTGTCAGCATGAGTAAAAACCCAAATCAGAGCAGACTGAAACCCCCTCACCTCTCCTGTTCATGGGCCGGACACGAACAGCCACCTTGACATTGGCGTCGTCCAGGCTGGGCTCCCCCATGCTGGCTCCTTCACTCAGGAAAGGAAAGCAGCGCTGATCCGAAATTTAAAAAAAAAAAATCAGCTCCTCAGCTGATCAATCATCCAAAAGCCTGGAAACGTTGCGCCAGCCGGACTGTCGGCCAGCTAGCCTCTCTCAGCTTTGCTCCACAGACCAGGCATGTCCACGGAAAAACAAAAAGCCTGGGCACAATCCTGCAGGACGCAGCCGCCGCTTATTTTCGTCTTCTGTTCATATTCCAGGTTCATTTAGAGGCGCGGAGGCTGCAGAGAGGAGACATGTAAATCAGCAGGGTATCACAGCAGCTGGGGTTTGTGACTGAGCAAACATATGCTATCAGCAAGGAGGAGCAAAAAAAAAAAAAAAAAAAAACGGGCTAGCCAGCTAATTTGCCAGACAAACTGAAGAGGAGCAGCGGCAGGAAAGGAGCGCGTTTTGGGGGCCATTTCCTCCCATCAGGCTGCATAACGGTCCCGGACAGTACCCGACCTTCGCGCTACATACCTCGGCGGACTCATCCCTGAGGTGACACCGTTAACCTGCGAGTAGAGCCGAGAGAGATCCGCGGAGAGCTGCCTGGCGATGATCTCCAGCTTCCCAGCGGAATCCGCGGTCCTCCCTGCGCGTCGAGCTACAAACAGCCAGCAGCATCCGCCCTTCCGCCGCCGAAACCTTCAAAATAAAAGCGCGGACAGTTCGACTCATCTGTCAAAAATACAGAAACTCACCAAGGAGATGTGAAGGACAGTGATTTTATTTTTTTTTTTTTCCAGAAAAAGTTAACATTTTCAGAAGCGACCGCTGATGTTTATTCGGTCATACACGTTTCAAAGTAACGTAAACTCTCAACGTTAGGCCTCCCTGACGTGAAATAACCGCGAGCTTAAAGTCAGTGACGTCACTTCGCCAAGACCGTTTACTAAACTTCACGACGGACTCGTCGTCTGTATTTGAACATATTTACGTCAAATCGGTCGTTTACTTTGTGTTGAACATATCTGCTGGACATGGTGACATTGCTCTTCTTAAAATCGGCGGCTCAACGCGGTTGTCACGTGAGTTTCCCCCCGTGAGGCGTGAACACAACGAGCCCGGCCGGGACCCGGTAACGGCGGGTTAAAGGAGCTGCCGGTCGCGCCTCGGTCGGTAAGAAGTCCACTTATAACTGTCACCTCTTTCCAGGAGGAATAAAGCAAATAACAACTAGAAACAACTTGAGGATAAAACACAGCGGGGAAAGTACTTGTTACCAGATGTGTTCGAGACCCCGGTCAGTCACGTGACACTTCCGGTGTCCGCCGTCAATGTAAATATAATGAACTTTACACTTCCCGTGCTTTTCAAAATAAACCTTGATAGTTCAATCCGGTTCTTTTACATTACATCACACCACCGCACACTTTTCAGTTCAGTTATATTCATCATTACATTTAACACTACAGAACAGAAAAACAAACAAACACGTATCCAATACGCAGCACAGCAATGAGGTCTAACAACGACACAAAATAAACATATCCGTAAATCCATCAGCTATATTCAGTCATCCTTGAAGATTATTATTCTATTCTATTCTATTCTATTCTATTCTATTCTATTCTATTATTTTATTCTATTATTTCTATTATTATCTTATTGCTTCTGTATGTATGCTGCTGTAGCGAAAAAAAATTCCCCTCGGGGATTAATAAAGTAAATACCTGCCTACCTACCTAAGACCCCCTGTAAAGGATACCCTACTGTTTTAATAGGCTATAGGCTAATTAATCGATATTAATTAATATTAATTATTTAGTGAATACTTCATTATTATGCAGGATTGCCTCTAATTTTGATTAGCAAGCAGATATGCAAAACATACCACATTTTAAAGGTGAGCACTTCGCCATCTGCATTTTATTAAGAAAAATAGATCAGCATCTTATTGATATTCCTTGCTTCGTGACAAGCTCATTTATTCAAAATTTCGATTACATTTCTGTAAATCTCTCTGCTCCTAAGTTAAAATTGTAGAAAATAACATTAATTAAAAATATACAGTTTCGTAAACATGGTTTTAAATCTGATACTCATTTGAAAAACTAGTACCGGAAGTAAAGCGACATTCTTCAATGAAACAAAGGATTATTCTGTGCTGCTTTGCTGTGGCATGGTGGACCCTCAACACCGGGAGCTTTCTGACACCTGCTGGACACAGGTGCACCTACAGTAAATCAGTCAACGGCCACCAAGACCTTTTAAAAAGTAGGCCCACGTTAATTTGTGTGTTCCCTTACAATAAAGTCAGTACTGTAACACACACAACTGTTGTCACTTACTGATTTACTTATCATACACTAATCTAACTTTAGGCTTTACCTTGCATCATCCTTTGGGAAAGTGAAAGCACAAGTGGCCAAACAATTAAATATGGTGCCGGGGTCGAAGGTTGAAACCTGCTCCAGTTGTGAATGTGAGGAAGATTTTGGATGTGAAACCTGATGGCGCTCTGTAGTTTAAGAAAAAGGACAGTCATGGGAAACGTAAGATAGAGTGAGGACTTTAAATGGATTGTTAAATACACTTATTCAAGCGCTCATGACGAGCACTTTTCCTTTTGAAATTTAAATGGGATCTCCAAAATGTTCTCGTCTCAACTAAAATGTTGTCTGTCTGATTATAAAAAGAATAAAAACAGAGTAGTTTAAGAATGAATTGTTTTCACTGTCTTATGTCAGCAGAGGGGTCAGAGATCAGAGTTGTAGGAGGACTGGTTTCCTCTTCTTGGGCAGGAAGCAGTGGCTTTGGGTGGAAAATAACCAGCAGAGTTGTGAAGACCACTAGAGGACACTCTGCTGCAAGATGTAACAACACTGAAGTGTAAGGTAGCAGACACCTTAGAGAATAACTGGCTGTTTAAACGTCACTCATTGCACAGTCGAGTTTATGACTTGTTTAACATTTACATGTTGTAATTGTTTCGTGTTGTTTTACGTGCATTTGATTGGAAATCATATCAACAAATGAATGGTTTTCCTGAGAATATGTCTATCTCTGTTAGCGATAGTTTTTTTCAACCTGCTCTTTTTAAATGTACCCTTCATTACTTGAACTAATGTAAACTGAATCTCTTCCCTCATGTGAGCTGCAGATGTCTGAGATGATCAGAATGTCAGAGGAGAGTCGACTCTTGTCCTCACAGCGTCGAGAGCGTAGGCTGAGGGCAGAACAATGCAGACAGAGTTGGTTTCCCCCGCCTCTTTTTCCGGGAACCATGTGCCCGCCTGTTGCTTATGTCTGAGGGGTTTTCAGCTCCCGTTGTCTCTTCTTTAACTGGATGAGTGCAGACGTAGTGCTACATGAGGCAGAGCTTTGGTTCAAATGGTCAGCTATATTCCTACATAGAGAATATAGAGAATAGTCCATTCGTAACAAACAAAACAAACTATTGTAGTATATTGTAATTTGACAGCAACTACAACCTCTGTAGCTGCACTCATTGTGTGTTGTGACATATAGTCATAAGATACATGAGGTTTACTGTGATTTAAACACAGAGCAAAGTGAACTCTGTGAGCTTCACATTAAAAACAAAAAAAAAACATACAATATATGCATGCAAACATACTGAACATGTGAATGTGGACAATCAAGCTGATCAATCTGACACCTTAATCACAATAAAACGAATCAAATGGGACAAATTTCAGTCCGCTTTTAATCACACAACAGTCTGACAGGACGTTCCAGCAGCAGGGAGCACACAAAACAAAAGCCACTTCACCAACCTTTGTTTTGAGTCTTGTAACTATTAGAGGAGTTCATATTGAATGAGTGGGTCTGAGAAGTACTGTGGAGCAAGACCGTTGAGGGATTTGCGGCAAAATTTTGTAGATCCTACATAAATAAACTCAGAGGTATAGGCACAAAAGTCAGGCAACCAAATCCAAAAAGGGGAAAGTCAAGAGGACAGATATTCTGTGGAGTCACAGTGTTTCAGATATGAAAAAACATTATTTTTGTGCACCAGTATGACAGGAGAACAAGTTTATTGGGCACTGAATATGTTTTTTTTTTTAAATTTAGTTTTAATTAAAATATTCTTTGCATGTGACAAATATAATCATATATAGGTGTTAACTGAGGTCTCCTTATATATAAACTATGTTCTTTTATCTGTAACACTCTGTGATGAGCAAAGTGTTGTGCATAATAACATTGAAATACATTTTGTGCTCAGGATAATTTTTGAGACGGTGTTTGCAAAGGGCCCAAGTTTTGTGTTTCAAATCCCTGAAAAAGGACACATTTCTCCAACACATTTGAAGGAGCCTTTGTAGAGGGACTGGCCAAGTCTATTAGTTTTGATTTATTTGTTACAGATGAGAAGTTCACCACTGATGAGTCCTTGAAATGTGGCAGTTTGGCACAATGACTGATGTGGTAGAGGCAGGTGGTGGGATCAGGTGACTGGCAGAGAGGGAAACTTGCTGAAGGCGACCGGTGGACAAGTGATGGCCGTCTCCATCCCCATCTGATGTTTCATTATGTGAAAAGTCAAGTATGCACCCACAGGCATGGACAGAATATCATCAGGCCCCTGAGCCCCTTTATGTAAGAGTAAGAGCCAGAAATTTAATAGATAACTTATTGGTAACTTTGCATGTGTTTTGGGGTTTTGTGTGTGTTTGTGTATCCAACCCAGTATCAGCCTTGGCAGTGTCATGTCTTGCCTCACCTTGGTGTGAAAAGTATGCGCATGTTTGACCGGGGTCAAAAAGAGAGGTCATGTGACAAAATACGAAGACTGGTAAACTCAAAATGAGGAGAAGGCTGGGGATAGTCGGAAGCTACAAACACAGGACTTTCATCTGAGAGATGCGTGTTCGATTTCATAAGAAGGCAAAGTCAACTTGGATTTCTTTTAAGGAAAGTAAGAAAGTCATTTGCATAGCGTACCATATTTAAGTAACCAAACATACATTAAGTTACTTAGATGATGTACATACCATTACTTACATACAGTTACTTATTTTCCTAACCCTGAACAAGTAGTTTTGATGCCTAACCTAACCAAATTGCGACCATGTCACATTAACCATAAACTATACCACTATAAACCATAAACTCTTCCTAAGTGTAACCCCCCAAAAAATGTATTCCTAAAACTAAGGCTCTGAACCTTTTCATGCATTGGCAAAAAAGACTCAGCTAAAGCCCAGCTAACAAAATTCACTGCCCACAAGTGAAGCCAGCATGAGGATTGACATGAACCTATTCCTGCTCACATTCATCCAGTATGGATGGAAGAGCTGACGGGTCAAATGGAGATCTTTCTACTATGAGGAGAAAATCAACAATGACATAGCACATTAATTCTGCATATATTTGGTCACATTTATGAAGCATCTTACATATGCCTGTTTTCAATAGCACGTAAATAAAAAAAACCAAACAGAAATCCATCAAATGTATCTCTCTTAAAAATGGCTGATTTACTAATTCAAGATAATATACGATGATGTGTAAATGGATGTAAAAATGGAACATTCATTTATGTACAAATTCTCTCTTTTCATGATGTTTCGGCTTGTTGGGTCACAATGGTTTGTCATTTTCTAAAAGTGGGTTAGGCGTGATGCCTGGTTGCTGTGTCTCTCTCTAGTTGTTTTTCGTCTCTCTGTGGTTGTTATCTGTCTGTTTGTGGTCCTCTTGTGTCTCTCTGTAGTTGTTTTTCGTCTCTCTGTGGTTGTTATCTGTCTGTTTGTGGTCCTCTTGTGTCTCCTTGTTGTTGTTTTTCATATCTTTGCAATCGTTTGGAGTCATTTCCTTGTTGTTTAATTGACTTCCTAAAAAAAAGATCTTAACAGTCACTTCTAACAGAAGCTCTGGCCTGCATGTGCTATCCAGAATGCCTTTTTTATAATTTCATGTGGAAATGGAAAAAAAACAAGAAATCAATATTTAAGACATTTATTATTCTTAAAGATTAGTTTTCATCATCATTTATTATTGTTGATTAATAGGTGGGATTAAGTCGGCATGCGTTTCATTTCCAGTCCTCTGCTCCCCCATCCTGTCCCTTCACTCTGCATTGGTCACCCGCATGACGTATGTGCCTACGCAAGTGCTGAGCAGAAGTGAATGAGGGGATGTCAAATGATTAGTGAAACACCGCACTCCTCCTGTACGTAGGCGAAGTGGGAAATAGCAGATTTACACAGAAGTGAAGGAGCAGGTTACAGAGCAGAAAAGGATGTCACAGCTGTCATGAGTGACTGAATAATAAAAAAAAAAAAAAAAATCAAGTTAATGCCCCACAGGTCTGTTTACTTTCTGTCAAGCTGATTAATTTAAAGTAAATGTTTGCACCAGACCACCGAAGGAAACGAGGAGGGCTGTGCGCAGTTAAGACTCCCGAGGGGTTTTCCTACGTAAAGGGCAGGAGCTTTGAAGAATATTAAGGCCTCTCCTACTGTTTTTATTATTCAATTTCAGGCAGCATCTTGCTCTCAGGGTAATGAGGAATTAGCCTCTTGTTATCTCCCTCACACAGATACATACAGTATACACATGTCAAATGAGAGGTCAGAGGTCAACAGGAAGATATACCCCAGAAAGAAACGCTCAGAAAAGTTAAAGGATAAAAGGATGACTTTAGTCATATTGTCAGAGATTTGTTTAACAGAATTACTTTTTATGATAAAGTTTGACTAAAGCAATGGCAAAGATCTGGGGAGCAGTAACATCGCTCTAACAGAAGTCTAAAAGAGTGAGAAAAAAAAAAGAGACATGAGCAGTGGTGTAATGTAACAAAGTAATAATACTTCATTTCAGTACTGAAGTATTTTTTGGGAGAATCTGTGGACTTAAATTGTTATATTTCGGTCAGCTTTTACTTTTACTCCACTACACTTCCTAAATAAAATATTTACTCCTACTCCGATTCATTTCCCCAAAGGCATCTTATTAGTTACTTTATTACTCCAAAATAAAATCAGAGGATATTTGATGATACAGACTTCCCGCAAGCAGGTTTGGAGAATCAATGGTCTAAGCTTGGAAGCCACATCGGTGCTAAATCATCTTAATGTGTAAGTGCAAGTACAAATACAAGTGCTCTCAAAGCCCTGGTTTAGTTTCTGGTTCCACTCAAGTCTAGGCATTGCAGATGCTGGTTAGTTGCGACAACATCGTGATAACTGAACAATAATAATCCTAATTTTCATGGCCTCAGTTCAACACGTGTTAGAGTTGTATTAAAGGATTAAACTCAGTATTAATTCTGACCCCTTGCTTCTTTTTAATAACATCTTTTACTTTATTTAAATACTTGACAGCATTTAATATAAAAAATGTACTTTTGTTACATAAGTACAGTTAACATCAGATACTTTAACATGTCAATTTCAGTAATTTTCAAAGAATTGATTTGAACTTTTACCAAAGTCCTTTTCTGGCAAGATATCTGTACTTTTGCTGACGTGTGGCTTTCAGGTATTTTACAGCCCACTGGTGGTCAGATGACGAGACAGGTTATAAGCAAGCCAACAATTTAGCCCCAGTATTTAACCAACTTTGGAGATAAAACACAGTAGTGACTCGGTGAAGCTGTTTGTGAGCAAGTTGGCAGCGAAAAAGTTCCCAAATCTGAGTGCAAGAAAACACCTGAACTCGCGTTGAACTGGGAATATTCCACTCAGAAAGTGGGAAGTTTGTGAAATCTCTGAGAAGAAGGTTTGACGTCACAGTGTTTGGTTTGAAAGTAAGAAATGGACTTCCCTCGAAAATAGCCAGACTTGATTTGCCTCGCCTACCAAGTTTGCTAGTTGTTTTATCGGTTAAAAGCAGCAGTACATCAAAACATCTAGAAATATAGTGTACAAATATTACTGAACCTCTTGAGCTCCATTTCCTCTCTGTGTCGATTCATTTTATTTTGTATTTATTTTATTTGTTGGATGCAGACGAGTGTATTTAGTCTCTTTTCTCTGTTCTGACAGCAGATACAGAGCACATTTTCTGGGGGAAGGGCTATGTTGCCTTTTAGGACTTTCCCAAATGGAAACTTTACCAATTCCCAGATGATCACCTTCACATGATCACTTTCAGCAATGCTTTGAGCTAGCAGGCTCACAATAATGATAAGCAATTACCATTTACACTATTTTAGTCATGTCATCATGGTAAGACACTTTTCCAACTGACACTAAACACGAAGTTCAACTGAGGCTGATGGGAAAGATAAATTAACCCTTTGACCTGATGAAGGTGCAAATTAGAAAGACAAGAGAGCTTATTTGTTTATTTGACTACAAGGAATATGAATGTTAGATCCAATACGTCAATACAACCAACAGGTGTCAACAACAAAGTCTTGTCAGCCATCATCAGTGTGAATGTCAGTGCAAACGTCATGGCAACCGATCAGACAGATTTTAATACATTTGAGCCTCATTTTTTAGCTAACCAGAAAATAAAATGTGTTCATTAATGACCTGATTCCACCAGTAAACCTACATTGTAAATCACAAGTTGTATTATTAGGTGTTGCCTCTTTTTACATCGAGTAACCATGCAAGATGAGTTTTGTCAAAACATATTAATATTTCTATTCTTACTATTTACTGTGATGACTGAATAGTTGTATTTATGCATCTGAACGTAATGTCAAAGTGATGGTTGAACATCTGTAGGAAATGGTGCCTTCTCAAGCTCTGTGTTTCTTTGGCGTTGTGTGTGTGTTCATGTGTGTGCGCATGTGTGTGGTGATGTGAGCGATAAGGGCGGAGGCTGGAGGGGTGGAGAGGTGGAGGGGAAGGTCTGACTTCTTATCGGTTCCTTTGTTTAGATGACACGATTACAGTAATTGTTCCGGCCACTAATCAGACCAATGCAGGAGATGAAGTGTGTGTGTGTGTGTGTATGTGGGTATATATCTGCTTTGTGTGTGATGATGAGCTGAAAAATGAGTGCTGGGGATTCTCTACAACCCGGCATACACGACAGATACTGCAGTTTTATTTGAAAGACCTGATTGGTCAGAGCTGTAGCTCATAATTTCCAGTTCAATGCAAAAGTGTGTGTGGCTTTTTTGTGCATTTATATGTAATATTACAATAATGATGTTGTCAATAATCCTTTTTACAAAGAAACGACAAAAGGTAGGTAGGTAGGTAGGTAGTTACTTTATTAATCCCCAAGGGGAATTTTTTTTTTCGCTACAGCAGCATTTATAGATACAGGAAATAATAAAATAACAGTAAAAACTATTAAATGTAAAAATGCACAGTATATACAATACAGTATATATATATATATATATATATATATATATATATATATATATATATATATATATATATATATATATATATTTAAACAAACAAGAAACACAGATAACAGTGTTATTGTTGTGTGATGTATTTTGCCAGAGGTGAGTTATTGTACAGTCTTATTGCAGTGGGCAGGAATGATCTCCTGTATCAGGAATGATCTCTTGTATCAGGAATGACCTCCTGTATCAGGAATGATCTCCTGTATCTGTTCTTGTGACAGCAGAGCTGGAGGAGTCTATTGGAGAACACGCTCCGCTGTCCCTGCAGCAGGTGGTGGAGATGGTGGTCAGGATTATCCAATATGGATAATAGTTTGTTCAGCATCCTCCTCTCCACCACCAAAGGTCTATTCTTACAGTTTTTGACAATAATGTTAAAAGAGTAGGATATTCCTGTTGTTGCTCATGTTAGCAGTTGTTTCTGAGAATCAGGAGGGCGACACACATTTTCCCAGCTTTTCTGGTTTCCTGGTCTGTCTGCAGCTGACAGCCAGCAGTCGCAACAGGTTACAGGAGCCAGCTGGTGATTGGAGCGCTGCTCAGTTGGATTCCCAAAGGACCCGGGGAAATCCAGGCAGGATGGAGACATCATTGAGTGATGCTGCCCTCCAGCAGTGAACCACACACACTTTTCAGTGTTGTTTTGAAAACGAAGTCTCACACTGAAAACCGTTTGTACTTTTTAGCCCCCATGTTACAATACTCTTTCTATAGCTTCATTCAATCAACGGGGAAAGATCAATTTATTAAACTATTTCTCATGCAGGGATTAGTTAATGAGTGAAAAAAAAATCATTTTGCACACAGCCATGCACAACACAAAATACAATGCACCACATTTTCTCAACACCCGTCAATGATGATTGTGTGAAGTGTCTGAAATCTCCCTTAACAGCTCAGTATTGAGTGTCCATACTACACAAAGTTGGGAATGAGGGAACAAGTAGGTGATTTCGGATATATCCTTACAGTATTGTCAGAGAGTCTTCACACTGTACATCCCAGTTTTAGATGCCAGACTCAGGTTGGCGAACAACATCATGCCGTGACGTTCAACATCTGGTCATGACCTGAAATTAGTCCACCTAAGGACCCAATCACGACCACAGAGATGTGATGTCAATTACAAGAGGCAAAGCAATGCATCAAACCTCCCACATCTCCCCAACCCAAACCAAAAAACTCTAGCGAGCCAGACCCTAATGGGAACTCAAATGGTCGGTTAATATAATTGTCTTTATTGCCTATTGCCTCTGTTGCGGGCATGGCGGAGGTTAGGCCTGCCGTTAGTGCTGGGTGTGCACGGGGGTGGGTGGGTGGAGGTATGAGGCTAAAAGCCCAGCCCTGGTCAGGAGACAGTGGAGATTGCTCTTTATGGCCGTCCATTACAGCGAGCTCTATTAGGTTAATGACTTTAGCAGCTTTATGGGCATGAGCTCATTACTTAGACAGAGCAATCTAATCACCAGCCGCACCAGCGACCGTGGACGCAGCAAACTGGTTTGTGGGAAAAATGGACCCGAGGGTTTTCCCTGTATAGCCCTGTTTTAATATCAAGGTTCTTCTATAATCTATAGTGCATTTAACTCACATGAACTATGAGCAGAGAGCACTGCAGGAAAGCTTGGTCCAAATACAAGAAAAAAATACCAAATTTAAGGAGTATAGTGAAATATAGGGAATGTACCTGTGTATGCAGTTACTTTGACTTGAGAAGAAATCATAAAATAAACTGGTTCCAGTCTAGAAATAAGTAACTAATAAGTAATCGAAGGTTTCAAAGAAGTAGACATTGCTGGTTTTTAGATGACATTGCTTGAGATTAGACTTGCAAATACACTGAATATTACTAAATAACTCTCAATTAAATCTTTTTGAATTCTTAATTTTAGCACACTGACAAAATAAAGGCCAAATAACAAGAGAATAACTCTAACTTAAGTTGAAATGACTTAATACTGATGGAGTAGTGACTTGAAACAAGTTGGCTCATCTTGATAGACCAAATTTAACCTTAAACAAGACCTTAATCTGTTCAATTCATGCTTCACATTCAATCAGTCATCAATCACACACACACACACACACACACACACACACACACACACACACACACACACACACACACACACACACACACACACACACACACACACACACACACACACACACACACACACACACACACACACCAGTGGTTGGATTCAGTGTCTTCAGCATGCAGACTTGAGGAACTGAGAATCAAACTACCAACTTTACAATTGTTAAGATTGATTGACAATCAAGAGGAGTCTGGAAGTCTAGTAATTCTAGTTTCAAGACACAATGCTTATCAGGAAAATAATTGAGTTAAGTCAAAGGATCTGCCTGAGAAATCACTAAATGATCAATTTATACTAAAAGTCAGACCAACTACAGTTTGAATATAAATATAACATTATTTGACTTGGTTAGACACATATACTGTTGACTCACATTTACATACAAATACATTTACTCCATTACACTTGTAAAATAGGCTTTTTATTTGTTATGATAACTGCATTAGTGGACTTTATTTTGAACCTGCTTCTCAGGTTGAGATACATGAAAGATTAAGTCCAATTAAGTCCTATGTTTTTATTGCTCCGTGTAATGTGTATACTGTTAGTGGAAACTGTTCAAATGAGGAAGTGAACCTCAGGAGCATCTGTCAGCATGTAATAAATACAGATTTGATCCTATCTGTACTGCAGACAAATCTGGAATACACTGACAAAAGGTTTTTGGAATATATTTCTTACCTGTGTGACCTTTTGGGTGTGTGTATGTATATACGGTATGTATCTAAGTACGTGTGTTTTGTGAGGCTGTGCACCAACAGTCAGGCAGACAGTGATGAAAAACAGCAGCATCATCGACTCCGCCTGCATTGACTCATCATCCTGGTGCTTCCTGGGTCTGCAGGGTTCAATAGGGAGCTGCAGGAGTTTGTTTGGTTCATCTCACACATCAGCCGCTGACAGGGTTATTTTAGACCTGGGGTTTGACAGTACACAGCAGGAACCGGGTCTGTGATGACCAGGTTCAAATGTAATTTCACATCTATTTTAGCACGTAATATGTCTTTTGGTTTTCTATTAACATGTTCCACCATATAACTATGTTTTTAATTTTCAATTCCAGTGTTTGTCTTTTTTAAATTATATTAATTCAATTTTACCCTTACACCTGCTGAAAATCTGAAACCATGACTTCATGCATTGTCACTCAATACTGGAACTTTTGAAGAGCTGCAGTAACATCTCACATGACCATTTTGCTTTGGGATACTAGGCTGTGCAGCTGCAAAGCAGTCTAGACTAGAAATTTAGTTCTGAAGTATATCGAAAGGGTTTGTGTCATCTTGATTTTCAGATGTGATTGACAGGTGGGGGGAATTGGGCACCTGTGTGATTTATCATTGTGTGTTTCAAACCACAAAATGATTTGTTCTTCAGTACTAACTAATATTCTGAGCGATCTAAAGAGCAACCTTTGCAGGGTTTAATTGGAAGTTACTTTTATGGGACACACATCTGGGTCTGATCTACCTCGCCAGATGATGTCTTAAGGCTGAGGTACACAGCTGAGGATGTGTCCCAGACACATCAATGGTCACAACCCCAACAACTCCACTTGTAGACTAAAGACACTGTGAAATTGGCAAGGATTATCACATCCAGCTCCAAATGAATGTGTTTTGAAGGTTGACTTAATTAGTAAGGAAATGATAATGTTCCAGCTGGGAAGCCATGAACACAAACAATTTATGAGAAAAAGCAATTAATTTATAGCTAGCTAGAAAACTGGTAGTTCATCCATTTATATCTACTAAATGTTAAGCTTACAACAAACTTTCGTTACAGCCCAAAACAGAGTCTAAACAGTCCAAACGATTACAGCTGATGGGATACATTAAGTTCAGGAGGTGTGTTTGGGCTGGTATATGGGTTGACCAGGAGCCAGGTCCTCAACACCATAGACTCATGATTACGTCAAAATATCAAGGACACACATTTAGCCTTACTAGAAAATGAGTACAAAAAACCAATCCAAATGTGAGTTATAAACTGTGTCTCTGTTTCATCCATTGTGGAGTGATCACAGAGAGAGCTGTTGGATGGTGCATGTTCTTCTGAAGCAAACCTTCTCACAATCTGTTTGTGTACTCTCATCAACTGAACCTGGTGCCAGGAAGACATGCCTGGCTTCATTGGTCCTCCGAATGTTACCAGACTGACTGATGACGTCACCATTGGATGGCCCAAAGCCACAACTTCCTGTATCCATTTCAAATTCAAAACCCTTGTTTCAAATTAAAAGCTGTCCATCCATAAACTAGGTGTTGACCGAGTCTCTCTTCCTCCCTTTTTTAAATCGTTACCAGTGTACTTCCATGAAATGTAACAGTTTGAAGAACTCTATATTGTTTCAGCCCTTAAATCCAACTGGTTCTCTATTTTAGACATTTTTTCACACTTTAAAGAGGATTTACCATAGATTAAGTGCTCCATGCCGCTCACCAAATTCAGGGTGCAGCAGCTGCGTGTGTGGAAGTTTGTGTGCTTGCCTCAATGCATGATTGTAAGTCTGCGAGTGTTCTGTGTGTGTGAGAGACAGAGACATGGCGGCAGAAGTGAAGCATCCAGGGAACACTGGTAGATAAGAGTGTTTCTGTTCTCCGCTCTACTGAATACCAATCACTTTCTCTTTCAGATAAAGCCCAGAGGAATGAAAACAGACTAGTGAGTCTAAGAATGTGTGTGTGTGTTTAAATCTATGCAGGGGTGTGTGACAAAGAACCATTTACGGTTTAAAAAGTCCAGTGTTAATATTTCTGCAGTATTGCTGATCCAGCAGTCCTTGAGTCACTTTTCTCATCTTGGTTTAGACTGACCCTCTGGTGAAAAACAACCCCAACAAACCATTGGTTTGGGCATCTCTCCGTCCCTGATGCTTTGGCCTGCTGTCCACATCCAGATTTCTTAGCTAATGGCTCTGACCTCTATTAGTGCCCCTTTCCGTCACAGACTCACCTCTTTCAACCTCCTCCACATATCGCTCTCCTCCTGTTCTGCTCCCGGCTCCGACTGCTTCTTAAATGTAGTCGCTCTTTTCAACTACCTGCTCCGAATCTGAGAAGGATGCCGCTGACCCTCACTTTGGTAACATCAGGATGGCACCGAGACATTATGACACCCCAGTGAGAAAGGTCACACAGATGTCTGACACTTACTGTGATAAAGAGGGATCATTATTTTATGGATACAAGGCTCCCTCATCTTTTAGTCAGATGGAGAAAAGTACTGATTGTGCTGTTTGGTCCAGAATGGACATGGACAAGAACCAGGAGGAGAGGAGGAAAGTAATTACAAAGTATGGTCCTGGTAAAGGCTACAAGACAATCTCCAAGTAGCCATATCTCAGCTGTTAATACTATTGTGACATTTAAAGACTCCCTCTACTGAAAATCAACTTTTTAACCTTGTTAACATGTCCATGCATTGTTTTCTCTTAATATGCTACAAGCAACTGTAAACCTCCAGGACTAAAAAAAGGTAAGGTACAAAACTTGGTTGTTTCCCCTTTTCATAACAGCTATGCAGATTTGTGAGTGTTTAAAAAAACAAAAACAAGTTACCCTTTTGAAATATTAAATATTAAACTTGAAGTTTTGTATGATATAGGATTGGACTGCTTTGAGTGGCAGCTCTGTACCATCGTATTTAGCTTGCTGCTTTCAAATCTCAGCCAATGACTGTCAGCCAGAGGCACACCAACAGTGACATTGGTTTCATACGTCTGTCTTCATTCAGCCCATATCCACCCACGCACCTCCTCTTTGTCCATTTTTGAATTAGCTGGGAGTTGCGCTGAGTGAGGCACTGACAATATGGCGACAAACTTCCGAACCACTCTTCAGGATCACTTGTGGGTGATGTCATCAAGGCCATTTTCTTTTAATATAGTCTATGACGACTATAAAATGACACACACAGATTCAGACTGGGTTTCATACGTAAAGAAACATTCCTGTCAACTTGCAGGATGGGGCTTTTGAGCAGCCAGCTCGAGCTGCAGATAAGCTGTGGAGGTGCGGGTGGAGAAAGAGGCAGTGATATTTGCATATTCATAGTTCTGCATATACTGAATGAGGGCAAAGGTTACAGTTACATTTAAGCCACCTTATGGCATTTGGTTATTTTTCTATCTCTTAGAAAATGCTTCTAAATATATAATTCTGATTTACAGAGATCAATTCTGAGAGGTTTAATCAATGTCATGGGAGTAACTTAAAGGTTCATGGGATTGTTGCCATCCTCCCTGGATGTTGCGACAGTTTGTTGTGCATCAATGTTTGTTTGGGTGTTTAATATATTATGTTTATATGTTTTGTTTGCTTTCTCACGTGATATCTCTGCCCTTTGATGAGAATCATTGCTACTGGTCAACCTGCCACCCCAAACCTCCACCTCACACTATTAATTGAGACCTGGAGCTCTATCACTGATCTGTCTCCATCCAGATAAGGAGACTCTTTACCCAATGTGGCCCATTTATCTTGGAACTGAAGTGTTTGTTAAATTCTCACCCTTTCTCTACCTGAGCCTCCTCCTCCTTTTATTCACCTAGTTTTTCTCCATCACTGTTCTACTTAACAACCGATGGCTAGATTATTGGCGCACTGACTATTGACCAGCAGATGACTTCCTGCTATGAATTACGGGCATCGCATTGGATTTGCCACCCCATCCCGGCTCTCTGTCATCATTAAACTCCTGAGGTGCAACGGGCTATCACAAGACAGTGATGGAGAAATATATTTATTCAATGATTTGCTCGTGAGTTCAAACTGATGTGGCCATCATCATGTGGCTTTTAGAGGCTGATAAATCAGGCACGATGGTGGAGGTGGAATTAAAGTCTAATTGGCTCAAGCCTCAATATCTTCTGCAAAATGAACCCAGTGATAGTAGAGAAAAGAACAAAAACTACCTGTCAAGCATCAGTCAAGGCCATGAGATGAAGCGCAACACTTCTGCTCATGTGATGCTGCTCTCAGGGTCATTAATTGATCAAGTAAATTGATCAAAATCACAGCATGCAGGGCGGTAATACTGAATTGTACTTTTAGAAAGGTCTAGGAAAAGGATAGGAGATAATATGATTTAAAAATAACATACATTGAAATCCATCATTCCCTTCTCCAGTGCCACAGTAATTTATGTGATTTAATTCAATGGCAAACTAAATAAGTAATAGACTGTTTTCTAAACTCCGCCCCCAAATGGTGACAGTTTATTCCGATCACAGCCTATAGCGACCATATTCACGGCAGGTCTGTTCAGCTTTAGATTTGTCCACATCCTGAGGCCGTGTGCATGGGGCTGTAGGAGGAAAGATACCTGGAATATACATTTTTTTGGAGGTTGGTGTCTTTTGTCTACCTTCCACATAAAAAGGTAATCTGTAAGGAACTAACTGAACTTTGTATTGTAACGTAACCAATCATCGTATGTCCTGCTCAGTTGTTTACGTCTTTACAGTGGTAACTGCATTATTATATAAGCGGCACACCATTAACTACCCACTACCATCCAAAGAGATCAGTTTAACATCACTGCAGAATACTTAGGAGCCAGAATGATTTGAACCCGTCTGTGAACATCCAAACAGGGTCCTACTCAGACATTCAGATATTAAACCCATCTTGGATGTACACCAGACATAAAAAATGGGTCTGGACCAGCTAACAATATGCAGATATGATCTGAATATCTCAACATGCTTGCTGGGTAACTTTGAGTTTGTAGGATCACAATCAAACTCAATAGAATTACAAAAAACAGATATCGGTTGAGGTAATAGTAATGGATGCAGGAGGGCACAGGCTTTGAGCGCACGGCTCATTTCACATAATCGGTTTTGCTCCGTTTTCTTCTCTTTTCTCCCTCTATTTCTGTGACTCCGTGAGCACACGACACTGCAGTCTCATGTCCTTTTATGGTTATTGGCAAAGTGTTTATCTGTGCTCATCAGGAACAGTGCTTTCAACTAACAAGGACCGTGGTATTCATTAAAAGAACACATGTGAGAACAAATCTGCGGTTTAAGAACACGTCATGAATCTGAAGTAGACTTTTCTTAGGAAAGCTGAAGTTAAAGCAAGCCCTCTTGTGTAATATTGCTTAACTAAATCACTGAGGATTCCCATTTTAATACCTAAAGATAAATAAACCTTGTGATGTGTGGCATTAGATCCCCTTGTTTTTTATTTAATTAATTTCTGGGAATTAGGGGTACAGATGGTCATGGTCACTCTGCCCTTCTTATTAGAGACATGCACTCTCTACAACAGAAATGAAGGCACTTTAAATTTCTTTCCAGACACTTTATTCTACCAATATTATTCTACCAATTTAAATCTACCATTATTTTCAGGACTTGGAGAAGTAAAATAAAAAAAAAAAGGTTTATGGTCCCTTGTGAATTTAGATTACTCACTGATCACACTAACGATTACTGATATAGGATTAGATACCATAAGTGACACATTGATGGTCAACTGTCATCCTGAAGTGGAATTGGTCTTAAATAATTGGAATTAGAGGATTTTAATTTTGAGAATCCACATTAGAATGAAGTTTTGATTAATTCATTCGCACAAATCAAATACATAATTCTGGCAGCACACAAGGCCAAGTCAATTATTCCAGCTGCCACCTCTCAGGCACTTGTCCTTGCTATGATAGCTATGGATAGAGACTCTATCCATAAGGATATCCAGAGGGGATGAGTTATCAAGATATATTGACAATGCTTGCTTTGCAAAGAATTATTGTTAGTAGTGGGGCATTAACGAGGATATGGAGAGTTTATTGATTATTTTGTTGACAATATACTAACTTTGAGGGTGCTATCAAGTTTATAGGTGGTCAACTGACACTTGAAGCAGGGGCAAAGAGGAGAAAGCCGGTTCAGCTTTGCTGTCTCTATGTACAAACTTATCACATGTGCACAAATGAATCAAAACATGGAAACGAATTAATTAAAACGTAATAAATAAATCAAAACGAGGTAACAAATTAATTAAAACGCAGTAACAAATTGCACACTTTGTAGTAACAGGAGAGGAGGAAGACATCCTTTTATAATTTACATTTCTGCAAAGTGGAAATGTCAAGAATAAAGTCAAAATGTTGGAAATAAGGTTGAAATGTTGAGAATAAAGTTGATATTGTATTTCAAGAATAAAGCAATATGTTGAGAAGCAAGGCAAGCGTGTTGTAACTGTTGTGGTAGTGCCTGTGCCTCAGACACCTCCACACCTTCAGGATCAAATAACTCAAACATGTCCTATTGCGTCATATCCTCTTTGTATTATGGACAGGTGTAACCCTCGATATACTTGCATCTGTTCATTAAAACCAATTCTGTCGTACAGTTGCATGAGTTCATTGACAAGGCACCTTGTAGATTCAAATGCGCAACGCCAAGTAGTTTGATATATTCTCAAAAATGTTTGACTTTTATCCTGAAATCTAATTATATTATGGAACAATCATTTCAACTTTTTTTCTCAACATTTAGATTTTATTCTCAAAATAGTAGTTCAACTTTATTCATGAATTTTCTACTTTATTCTCGAAATTGTAGTTTGACTTTATTCTCCACATTTCAACTGTTTTCTTCTAAACAAAATGTTTTGACAATCGTCCTCCTTTTATATTTTTTTGTATTTTTTTTTGCCTAATGTGGCCCAAATACTCCATCGTACATGAGAAAACCAACAGTTTGAAAAATACATTGATCATACAAAACACTTCCCAGGTTTTTTTTTTTTTTTTTTTTTAAATCCAGAAACATTAATCATTATGTCCTTACTGTAACACAACAAGGGTTTTCATGATTTTTTACATAGACACTGAAGTTGCAGTTGTAAATTTAGATAAATCTGCTCAATATTTCGAAAGATTAAAAAGTGAATTTACTGTGGCTGAGATGTTGTTTTTAAATAATGACAGTATTCTCGAAATAATGTACAGAGAAGGTTTTGTGTGTTTGCAGTGAGCAAACACTTGATCAGATGTGACGACTGTAGCAGCAGGATGATCATTAGCTTTAATAGACAGCGCCTCAATTAGATGTGAAAGGTCTGCAGCGGAGAGGAAGGGGGCAGTCACAGTAACCTTTTTGGTATCTTTGACGGCAGGAAAATTACATGGTCTGGCGCTTTACCGAATGAATCACATCTGTGACATTTGATCCATAGAGAAGTTTTCACATGTGGACCTAGCAACAACCCCGCACAGGCAACTAAACAACAGGTTTTGAAGAAGAAAGGTTCGAAGAATGTCGAATGGAGTTATTCGCCTCCTGAAGCCACTCAGAAACAACAATACTGTACTTCTCCTGTTTGATGCTTCTTTAGGTTTTGCATCAATGTAGGAGAAGCTACTAAATCGAACGATGTGAGTGAACTTGTGCTGCCTCCAAAAACACATCACATGTTGATGTTGTCTCACTTTGAACGGCTTAAATCCATGTCAAAACTTCGGTCACTTCATGTTAATGCCTCTGCCCCCTCTGCCAAAAAGATTGCATTTTAATCAGCGCAGTGTTCCTTCAAGATGTGGAATTTAACAGAAAGAAATCCCACACCTCCATTAGCGTCTTGTTTTGTCCCCCCTGAATGTTTTTCTTGTTTAGGCTTTGGCCCAAAAGTCGATGAATTGTTTTAACCAGGTCTCGATTGGATCAGGCCTCTCAGCGTCTGGCAGGGAGAAGATAAGACCTGTTATCTCTTTCCGACAAATCTGCAACCTCTCTCTGTCCTCCCTACGACTGGACCGGAGGAAGGTGGAGAAGAGAATGAAGATGGTGAAAAAACAAAAACTACATCAGCATTTATAGTTACCAAGTAATGGTTATATTACAAAGCGTATATATATATATATATAAAAAAAAAGGCAAAATATAATCATGAAATGAACATGAATTGGTAAAGTGGCAAAAAAATAAAAAAAATTGGGGGGGGTGAATTAAGTAATGAAATTATAAAATAAAAGAATAGAATACATGTATGTACCTTTTAAACAATATCACAACAACATTGAACTTGAAATAATTATATTTGTACTCAGCAATGCCATTGAGTGTTACGATAAGTCCTGGAAGTCCTTTGTGGACTTCCACTCCCCCCTTTTACTTAAAAAAAAAAAAAAAAAAAAAAGGTTTTTTGTTTTTGTTTTTTGCCATGTGTTGTTTTATCCTGCAGTTTGTCTTTGCAATGGCCATCGTTGAACCTCCTTCAATCCACAGACAGGTGATTGTAATGCAGCCATATTAATCAATGTTCATTTTATTTTATTCATATTGTGACAAACTGACTCAATGCTAGAGAAGAGGGGACCAGACAGGTTGAAATGCCAATGTTCAGATTGATTGTAAAATTAACAACTTTAACCATTAAAGAAACATGAGATATGAAGATGAGTAGCATCTAGTAGCATTTTATTTATACAGCACTTTCCAAGAGACTCAAAGACGCTTTGAGTGTCTGGACTTTGTGACTCTGTATTGAGGTTCGAGCTGTGACTGGTCCACTCCAAAGGGCTGATTTCTTCGTTTGAAGTCATCCTGTAGATTTACTTTGATGGGTCAAGGTCTCGCTGCTTCACTCAACATGACACCCACAATGATATTATCCTGTAAGATGCTTTGCTAAACTAGATAATTCATTTTCCTCCAATGATGACAACCTGTCCAGACCTGCAGGCAGCAAAACAGCCTCAGTTCCTGATGCCTCTTCCACCACAAGCTTCTGGGAAAATGGCTTTTAATGGACAATATGCACCATGATATGTGTATGGTAGACTCAGAGATGTTCACCAGCTGCAATGATTCCAAAAAGCCTTTAGCTGTTAGTCTGGGCTTCTTTCTCACTGCATTGAGCAATCTGTGTTGAGCTTATGGAGTCATCTTAGCTGGGCGCCCACTTCTAGGGAGAGCAGCCACTGAACTATACCAGCTCTCTTTAGAGATGTTTCTGTAGTTATGGACGGATGAATACCTAAACGCTTTGAGGTAACTTTCTGGCTTCATGCAAATCAACATGATGATGAATCTTCTGAGATATCTTTTGTGTGCCGCATACTTCACATTAGCAAATGTTTTGTGAATTGCAAACTCAAACTATGTAAGTGTTTTTTAAAGTCAAAGACGCTCTAACACACACCTCCAATATTGTCTCATTGACTGGACCCCAGCTCAACTTCAATCCCAGTCACCTTTTGTTGAAGTCATTATTCTCATCTATTCTATAATGTAAAGTCAGGTGGTTCCGGTTGCTTTGGTGTGATGGACCGGATTGACTAGAAGCAAAAGAAACAGCAGCTAAGTGGCGCAGTTTTTAAAGTTACTTGTGGACAAATTGTAATAATTGTCATGACAATTTCAGAAGTTAATGAATACATCCACAAAACTTGCATACAGTATAAAATAAGCTACAAACAAGACTAGTTGAAGACAAACCAATAGGTTATCCACTGGCTGAGTACAAGGTTCCACTCTTTAGTGACATTCACAGATTGGTGTTGGCCTAACTAAACATGAATGCACTGAATGAAAGGCAGCGATGGCCTAAAGATTAGAGGCCTCTAACCACCCCTTCCCCATTAAGGTATCCTGTCACATATTGACATTTTGGGCAAGTGGACATTTCTGGTTTCTGGTTTCATATTCTGGGAAGCCAGTATGATCAAATAAATAAGGCCAGTGACCTAAAAAGAGGACAATAATAACACGACAAGGAAGAGCGAGACATGTTAGCTCAAATGTAAGTCGCAGTGGTGCATTAATGATATCGTTTCCTTCTTCTTGTTGTTTTCAAGCCGGCTAAAATTAGCATCTCTTGTGGTTCTGTCTAATTTACTGTTTAGCTATCAGCCATTTCCCACAGGAAAAGTCTTAACGAGTATTTAATTAATGACATTGATTCATTTGGTAGAGGGAAATCTGCTTCATGGATCAGACACTGAGATCAGTAACAACAACGTCTCATTGTTTCTCAGTCGTTGTCTCAGTTGCTACATTTCTTAAATCTCTCTGGAGTTCTTCTAACAAGTTAAAGGTGGAGCCGTGTGTTACCTGTGTCACATTTCTCTGTGGCGTTGTCTGGCTTAATTGTAGATCGACTACACGCAGTCGGCTCCACAATACAACCTAATTGCTCATTTAGCATTTTGTGTCTCTTTCCAGATCGCCAAAACACCAGAGTGTGTAATCAGGGGTGGGCACTCGATGCGGCGAGGCAAATAAGTCAGCATTGTAGACCATCATTACTGTGTGGGTGACCGCCTGATGCCGCTGAGGTTTACTTCCCCCATTTATGCCGGTCTCTGAAGATAGAAGAGAGTGTAACTGTGAACTTAAGGAGATGTGCATCTGATGACTCTCTCCGCTCTCATTATTACATACTATTGGCTCTCTGTTAATTTGATTTGTGTGAGAGCTGATCCCGTATGATTTGATTTGAGGTAAGGTTGGCTGAGTTGAATCAAGTCAAATTATTTCATTCTTCCTGGCATTTTTCTGACAACCAACCTACCACCAGTGCCTGTCAGCGTTAATTACAACTATGTTCATCATCTTTTTTAAGACCAACTAGGGACATTTTATCACTCACTTCACTCTGATTACTTCAATAAGTAATTATGTGGATACCGACAAGGCAATAAAAAAGCATAGACTTTGCAATTAAGTGATGTCACGAAACCACAGCGAACTTAAGGTGATCACAATTCACATGCTGCAATACATTAACAAATTAATTTCCTTTAAGAAATAAATGGAAAGAAAATGTCATGTTTAAATGATTCTGACATTTTACTAATATTTGTAAAGTGCTTTAAAGTGTATTGGTATATGATGTGAATATAATAGACTGGACAGAAGGCGAATGGGCAGTGAACCGGTGACGTCTTGATTGTGGGACAGTCTTTTGGATTATTTGACCAAGCTGCTGTCTCTCCTCTGATGGCTATCTACTAATGAACCCCTGAGTGGGAGAGGAGAACACAATAATGGCCTATTGACCTCCAGGAGGTTGTCTTTACTGCTGCAGCAACCTTTGTCTGAACAACAGTTTACTGGTTTGGTGGCAGTTTTGACTACATTACAGAGCAGTGACCTTTGTCATCTATTAGCCATTCTCAGTACGAACAACTGACCTCAAGAAATAGTTGAACGTTTTCCTGAAACACTCTTACTTATCTTCTTTCTCAGTTGACTGAGAAAATTGATTACACTCTCTAGTCTGTCTGTTTAATATGAAGCTGAAGCCAAGAGATATGTTGCATTCAAATTGGGTTGTATTTACCGTGTACATGAGAAAAGTCCATATAAATGGCCCCCGTCGTGGTATTCACAAGGTCTGCATTCAAAATTTGCAATAAGCCTCGATTTCACAATGGTGACGTGTTGGCTGATGTTTACGTAAATGGCCGAGGTCATGGAGGTTCATTTTTTTGTTGGATGTTAAGCTAATATATTGTCATTTTAGTCAAAACATTTATCATCCCACCGGCTTCATCTTTTCCCTCTGTGCCTTTGTGTTCCCTACATTACCTGCCTGTTGCCGTTGCCTAAAAGCTGTGTTTTTACGATTTGACCACTTGAACACCGAGTACACAACTTCCCATGTTGTAACCACGAGCTCAGGAGTTCCATTGTAACGCAGCAATAGTTATCTCAGCACAAAGACTGGGAACAGGGGAAAACGGCAAGCATGGCTCTGCTTACAGGTAGCAAAAACCGCATACCAACACCTAAAAATGGTACTAATTGAATTGAATAAATAAACAGGTTATTTAACATCTGTTTACTCCATACAATAACTGTAAAACCAACAAAATGTGTTTTTGTTTGGGTGTTATGAGATAGACTATTTCTTGCTGGGCAGTGACTTGCGGAGTTACCTCTGGTTGGACCTCATGGCAGCTCAATTTTATTTTGTAACATTGTCGGCTATTGATTAAGCCACTGACATCATAACATGTCAATTAGTGAGCTTTATAAGGTCTGTTAAAGATGTGTTTAATATGGACAATTCCAGGCCAGCTGTTTCCACCTGTTACCACTCTTTGTGCTAAGCTAAGCTAACTATCTCCAGCTTCGTGATGTCGATTTTCTCATTTTATTTTAGCAAGAAAGTGATGCATTGTGAAGAATTTAGAACGGTTCCTTTTTTAAAAAAAAACAATAAGAAAGCAGAGCCTCTGTGTTGTTCATATAGACTGAAGAAGCAGACTCTGCAGTTTTTAGATCCCATCTCACAGAGCCCGTGTTTACTTAAGGAAAACAAACATGATGGATACAACCTGAGGCAGGAAATGTTCCACAAATAGTCAACTAGGTTGACATAAATCCTCGTGAGGAATGATCACTTGACAAAACCTATTTCAGGTCGCTTCAGCTCCTCCAAAATAGATTTTAGCCTCTGAATAATTACTTCTGCTTTTGGTGACTGGTCACTCTGCACACGACCCAACTGAGATGACAGAAATATATATCTGTAATTAGATGTCTTTAAAATGGTGAGCATTGCTGCATCCCATCAAGGAGGATCTGTGAACCTGCTCAAGTTTAGTGTGTGTGTTCATTCTTCACAATGAGCAGCTGATTGTTGACTCCAAGGGTGTGAATATGAACCTGTATGTCTCTATGTCTGAGCCCTGTTATTGACCGAATGTCAGCTGGGGCAGACTCAAAGAATAAGCAGGCATGTTCTCTACATAGTACATAATGTCAGTCAAGGACGTTTTTTTTATTTTTTATTTGAAGATGTTGAAGATGTTGTACAGTTATATTTTTGGATGTCTGATAAATAGTGATGTCTAATCCCACATGGGATAGTCTGAATGTTGAGCAAGACACGGAAATAACTAATAGAGAATCTATTAAAATGAAGAATAAAGCTTTTCTGGAGGTTTGTGGTAGAAAAAGACTTATTAAGACACTTTATGTTGCTCAGTCCTCATGCGTGCCCAAGCTGTATACTACCATAGAGCAGAAACACCCAAGAAGCTGAACAGACTACAATGTGTACTATTTATTTTAAAATGAGGTAGATGAAGGTTACTGTTGCCTGATCTTCAGTCCCAGCTTCCTCTGCAGTAATCCTGTTGATCAATGAGTGTGTGTTTAAAAGCTGATCGGGGTTCCTTTCTGCGTGCTCACAGGACACGGTGCATCTTCTTATAAAACTCTAAAAATTAAAGACCAGCAAACAAAAACAGAACAAATGTTTCAGGAAAAGTCTACAAGAAGCTGGTTTTGTTTTCACCTCGATAATAGTTACCTTTACTTTTAATGTCACAGTTGCAGAAAATCATCTTTCTTATATTTGTATAATATAATCAGAAACAACAACAACATACAGTATTTACCCCCATGAAAATGAATTGTTAAAGACCACTAACATTCATATTATAATAGATCACAAATGATTGCATTTGTATCTTCACTGATCTCATTCTACCTTTAATGTCTTATTAAGTCAGTATTTTAAGTGAAAGTCACAGAAACACAACCTTCTTGTCCCTTGATATTGACAGAATTTAAATCTACCAGTGATGTTGGCTTTTCTTTGCTCTAATGGCTTAACAAGTTGTATTAATTGCTCATACCGTATAAATTGTCTTGTAAAAGGTGTCGGTTTTAACTTTATTAAAGAAAAAAATGCTTCTGTATTTGTATTTTAGTTTTTATTTAAGATCTGACGCTGAGTCAGATGAATGCCTTACCAATGGATCCGGTCTTAATGGGGTCCAAAAGTCTGACAATACATTAATAATTTGTTATATTTGTAAACCTGTCAATAATTAGAAAGTTTAAGGATCGAGTGAGATTTTAAGACAGATGAGTGCCATTGACAATACTAACGGCTTGAAACAAAAGGTCTGATTTTCCTGAGTTGTATCCCTTCGTTCCTGTTCAGGTGACAAATCATTTGATCTCTGTAGGGCAGCTTTTATACAGTGTGACAAACAGTTGACAGTCACCCCTATTCCCTTTGCATCTGCTTTCGTAGTTAATACTGAGTTCAGTTGTAGATCACAAGATAAGGACATGTTAGACGCCGTAAATTATATCGTAAATGAGACACTAGGAACATTCTTGAGCCACAGGCAAAGAAAATAAGTACGTCTTATTTTCTTTACATCACAAGTAAATGAACTCATAGCCATTGTTCACACATGTGGCTGTGTCTCAAGTTTCCAGTAGAACATTGTTGCCCAAGTAGCATTGTGATAATGAGGGACATGGCATCAGAGCTAAGTGAATGTGTCAGAAGTCACATTGCTGATCTAAGCAAAGATGTATTTCTCTCTCTGTGTCAAATCACGGCTAGATTGGAGGTTTCTAAAGGGGGCAGCACAGGGTACTCTAAAACACTGCAGAAACTGGATCAGTTGTATCAAAAGCACGATCACGCACACCGAGAGTGACCACACCATCAGACGTTCAATACATTAAGCTTTGTTTACTGAGAGATAGAAAAGCCACAGAATTTGCTAAATGAAGAACATGTGCTTCAAATCAGCAAAGTACTGTCTAGAGAAGGATGTCTAGTGGTGCTGTCAGAGGACGAGGAGTAGCTTTAAACCACGAGGGGAAATAAGACCAAACTACTGGCCTACTGGGGCTTCTAAGACATGGTGGCAAGTCTTAGAAGAGAAGATGCTACCACAGTGTATCAAACCCACAGTGAAACATGTTGGTGGAAATATTCCTGTCTCTGGGTGTCTTGCTACTCCGGACACCTACACTGAATCAACTCCACCATGTCCAAGGAGAAAGTAGCACCCTGTTGTCAGAGACATGCTCCACCCATCTGGTTGCATCTTTAAAGAGTTCAAATTCACCTCAAAGCTTTGCAAGGACTGTCATGGTTTTGGATTGTTTTGCCCCTTCTGTTATTTGGTTGCTGCCTCCACCCACTGCAGGTCCTTTGTCTTTCTCTTATTGGCCAGTGTCCTGCGCTGCCACGCCCACCTCACCTGCTCCCAGTTACACAATCTGCCTCGCCTGCAACCACCTGACAATCATCCCCTTTTAGTATATAAAGTCTTGGGTTGTGTCTCAAATCCCATACAGGCATACATACATTTGAGATTTTGAGTGCATAAGGTGTATCACCCTAACATGCAAACATGATGGTAGACTCATCCCACTCATCACCCTCAACCCTACATACCACCAACCTCCACTCAAACTGCAGTGGCTTCACTTTACAAATACAAGTTGTACATGTCCCCACAACATTTTTTTATTTTCACTAAGTATCACTTTACTGCTGTTGGATGGAAGCCATCAGTGGGTTTACTGTTGCATGAAACAGAGAGCAAAGAAACACGTTCATTTCTGGGTAAAATAACCAAGCAAAACCAGCAGGTATGTTGGCAGGTGATGCATTCAAATGTTACGGTTATTTACGGTAAGTGCAGAACGTTAGTGTGGGATTTGAGACAATTCTACCCGTCCAAATTCAAGTACTACACAAGTAAGTGTACTAACAAAAGTAAACAAATGTTAGTCGTCATACAGTATACTAGAACAAAGCTGCCACCTTTGTCCTTGACCGTGCCCTGACCCCTGAGACTTTTGCCCCTGTACCCCAGCCCTCTCCAATGCTATCACCCCCAGCCTCCTCAGACCCCCCTTCACGATCTGGTCCCCATCCCTGAGCAAAGGGAAGCAGCATTACTGGTGTATTTGTGATCGAAGGTGCACGGCACATCAGAAAAAGAACACACGCCTCTCAGATTATGGTGCATGATAATAAGTATGTATTTGTATTCAGTATGTGTGTGTCTCCTAAATTACAGTATTAGTATTGGAAAGAGATGCCACACTGCTATGTATAATTGATCAAGTATATTATAGCCATACATATGAAAGTCCTTACTTTCAGTATACTTTGTACCTCCTTTTGTCCTAATTTATTGTGTTTAATTTGGTTTCATCCTGTGTCAACAGGCAAACGCATGGCCGAAGTGAAGTAACCTCAATCAGAGGCAAACAGGATGCATCCTCCCGATAATGAAGGCCAGACGGACACATAATAAGAAACTGTGGAATGCGTGCTTGTCGTGATTCTTTTGTTTCCAGCTCTGATTTTCGTGTGTGAGCAGAGACTGACAGTAATACAGTCCTGCCACTGCCTGAGGAGAGGTTGGAGGACACATGACTGTCACTCCCACAACATGGTGGAGGAGTGACAGTCAGATGTCCTCCAACCTCTCCTCAAAACATCTCTACATATGACACATTTTACATTCTTCTAAGGAGGTAAAAGTACATGGTGTACTGTATTAGTGTATTGGTATGGGCAGTCAGACCTGGACGTATAGTTAGGTAGAAATAGCTTAAAGAGGAGAAATCAAACATTTAGTCAGCTTTTATTTTTTTGCATTTTTTTTTCAAATTTTTTTTTTAGCTTAGTGAATAAAATCTGTCTACGGCAAACAAGGCTGAGACTTTTCACATATATTAATAGGCATTAAAATAATACTTTCATCATTGAGGACTGTGTACTCACTGTGCATATTGGTACAGGACTTACAGGTACCCTGCCCAAACACTTTACAGGTGTTTTCAACCAGTCCGGGAATAAGGTTAAATCAAATCTTTATGCAGAGACGATATACAGCAATAGTTCAAACAGGAATATCTTATTTTGTCTACAAAACTTGAAAGTCTCCCTTCACTCGAAAATGTGTTGTGCTGATTGTTACTTGACTGTACTGAACTGGTGTTTCTGATGTTTAAACTTGGATGTTCTGCCTCCAGGAAATAGCCACATCCTCACACTTTAAATTCTTGCTCCTGCCTTCTCACCCCTCATCAACACAGGTCATCTCAGTGATTTCATTGACAACATTTCATGGTTTCATATTTTATTAGGTTTATGTGGCCTATACAACTTAATGTAATGGGAGGATAATGGAGAATATTGTTACACATCTACTCAATACCAGCATATTGTGTGCCCTGCACTCTGTGCACTAAAACTTGTGCAACACCAAATCATTGACAGCATCTAAATATCTCAGCAACACTTGACTCTGCAGGATGGTATACTGTATGTGCAAAGTTTAACATTGTAAGGCTGCTGAGCTTAAATCTGACTTCTATATGTGCATGCATGACTTGTTTTTGATTTTGACAGTCATTTGAGGTCTGCAACTACTTCACTTACACAGGCAATAGACCTTTCTGTGAAGCTTGAGACATCATTTTTACGAATTTTTAACAAAGTCATTGAACTTTTTTCTAAAAAGCATGTTCCCACAATTTGTCAATCATAGCAAAGTATTTTTAGGTTTTAAAACACTGGTCTTCAGAACCCACATTTTTTTCGTAGTCAGTAAGTCACGACACATATTTTTAAAGATTTTTTGACCCCCTCAAAGTTATTTCACAAAAAATGGAGCAGTAATACACCATGCCTAACATGCACTTTTAAAAACATGAAATAAACAAAAAAAGTGCAATTAGGGCTAAAATCTAGTAAAATAAAAGGGCAGACTTACCGTTTAAATAACATTTAAACTAGTGATGGTCATCAAGTTTCAAGAATCTACATTAAACTATTTCATAAAAATATCAAATCATCTAATTGTAAATCTGTTTATGAGTCTCGTATGAGAGCTAAACAGCTAAATACTGATGTGACGACATTAGCTTTAGTTGTGGCTGTCATGACAACACTTGCCAACAAATAGCTACTGCTCACGTCAGTTTGATTATTTTCTTTCCTCAGCTTTTTTTTTTTCATGCAAAGATTTGCGACCCACTTCAAATGTCTCGGTGTCCTACTTTTGGGTTGCAACCCACCAGTTGAGTACCACTGTCTTAAAACATTTCTGAAGGGCTGATGGAAACAAATCACCATTCTTTAATGTCTGAAATTTATGTATTTAATTTGTATTTTTTTTTTTACTTTTATGACTGTTGTTTTCATCAAAGAAGTCAAATTTTAGAATATTTTGCAAAGCACAACTCCAAAGATAAATATCTTCCTTCATCCAATCTTTTCCTCCACCTTTTTCCTGTCTGCTGTTCTCTCTCTTCTCCCACGTTCATTTCCCCCCATCTCCTTTCTCCATTTATGTTTCTTCTTATCCTCCTATCTTTCCCGCTTCCTTGCTGCCCTCCTTCTCTCCCTCCTACCCCCTCACCCCCTCCCCATCTTCCTCCTCCTCCTCCTCCTCCCTCCTTCTCTCTGTTTTCCATCCCTCTCTCTAATGAAGAGGAACTTTTGAAGGAGAGGGAGACAGAGTGAGTGAGGATGAGAGGAGGGGGGTTGAAGTGGAGGGGTGGGTCCCTATAAGAGCAGCTGCCACCAGCCTCCACGTCGCCAGAAAAACCACGCTGAGACTGAAGGGAGGGAAACGTATGCTGACGAGCCGCAACCTGCACCCGAGGAACCCACCACTGGCACCCACAATCTCCACCCCCAAAACAGGTAAGAAGAAATCTGTGGGAGAAGGAGGATGGGGGGGTAGTAGAAAATACTTGACCTCTGACCTTTGATATAGAATTTTTGAACCTTTGCATATTTGTATTTTATAAATAATCATTGAAATGCTGTTACATATGTTTCTTGTACAAAAAAACCCTGTTGGAGTCACACTTTGTAGAAAGAAAGATGTAATTTCACATCTCTTTGCCTCCTTAACAGTTCCATGTTGGTGCTGCTGCAGTGTCAGTCAGATTTAAAGGATAATAATCTAAATTTAGCAGAAATAAAGGGAGGAAAAAGGAAAGCAGAAACATGTCGCGTTTACCAACGGTGTGGAGAGAAACACTTTATTATCTCTAATCAGCGTGTCTCCTTGACTTCTCCATCATCCACACCTGCTGGAGTGTCCCGGGCTAAACGTTACAGCTATTGTCGCGGTGCTGTGACCCTCTGACCTTTGAGCTCCTCTTGACTGACCGCTGGTAACGATCAAAGAATGTAAGCTTAACCTGTTGTTGATCTCATTGACAGACAGGTGGCTTAATGACGTAAAATGAGTTAACATTAAATTATAGTAAATAGAAGTACTTCTAAAGCAGAAGCCACAGACCACGATGTCTCATAAAGCTCGTGGTTAAACACAACCTCTCTGAGTGGTTTGAAAGGCAGTTAGGACGTAGACAACAGAGGGCACGAGGTGACGATGCTGCGTCAGGGCACGACACATGCAGTTTGTTTTGTAGGTGCTTTGGTATTTGGTAAAGAGGGAAGGAAAGGTCATAAATCGCTGGTCTTGATTAGTTATTAATCATTAAGGCCTGATTTACTGCTGCGCTCTCATGAGTGAAAGGGGAATATTTGCACAAAAAGTACGGTTTGCTTTTACACAGTAGCTCAAGACACAGTAATGACAGGTAATTTAGGGGAGTGCAGGTTGCTTGCCCAAGGTAAGATTTTGCAGAACTCAATTCATCAGAGGATTAATTTTTAGATGTTCAGACACATTTGTCTGCAGGTTACTTTGTTTTAACAACAATTCCAAATCAAATAATTTAGTAGGAAAAATGTTAAGGTTAATTATATTAAACATATAAATATATTATACAGTTGTACAGCAATTTGTTTTGACTTACTGATGTAATTTAAAATGAAACCTACTTTTAAATGTGGTGGTGAAATTGAGGAGAAATAAAAGTAAATAAATCTCTGGTTGGATTTGTTGTTGATATTCACAACGTGACACACAGACTGAAAAAAACCCAATACCCAGTACATGAAGGGAGCTAAAAGGTTAAAAGTAGTAATATAAATGGATTTTATTGATCACAAAAAGCATCTGGCCACATCTGGCTCGTTGTTTTTGCTGCCCTACACTCTTTATAAGCCTGATGTTTTGGAGTAATGAACCAGGCGAAATGTGATTGATTCCAGTGGTCAGATGTTTTATCAAAACTATTTATATTGATGAATCATTTGTTATGTATTATAGTTAATAGATAAATGTAAATCATTACTAAAAAGACAGAGGTCACTTCTATTAAGCAACTTTGCACTGAACATTTCATTTAATGATTTTTCTATGACTTGTTTATTAACTGTCTTTTTGTTTGAATGTTTTTCTCCAAATAATCAATTTACCATTAGAATTTGAAGATTATAAAAAAATCATGAATAGTAGTAAATGTACTTGTTGAAATAGTGTGAGTAGCAATAGCAGTCTACTTCTGAGGTACTTCTATTAACATTGTTCTCTAATATTATGCCTTCAGGCACCTGTGTGTAAAACTCATTACTAAAAAGTGTGTGTTCTTTTTTAAGATGTCAGGAAACCTTTATAAAGTCAATAACAAACTTTAAGATGAGGTCTCACTTTTTTTTTACATTGATTAATTAACAACGTGTTTATTTGGCCTCAGGCTCACTTTTCATTCGACCTTGAAATAAACTCCATAAACAAAAGCACTGCCAGATTATTTTTAAGTAAACTTCTTTAAAAAAAAAAATTCTACAACTGTTAATGATACATGGTGTTGAAAGTCCAGCTACCAGCTTATATATATCTGAGTTTGTTGCATGTCTTCAGAGAGAAGCAGGTATAGATCTGCTGGTAGTGCTCATACTGAAGCTGTAGAGGCTGCTTTCTCTTCTTTGACTGCCACAGAGCTAGGTGTGAAATTTGCCTTTAAATGGCTTTATATTTTTGTATTGGCTGTATAAAATGAAGGAAGTAACATCTTCAGTGAGACTGTTACAACCCAGGGTAAAGAAAACAACAGCTTCAATCTCAATGTATATGCTGGTTAATGTTTAAAACTTGAGAGGAATAATTCCAGAATAAATTGAAGCTTTGGTATGTATCTGATATTAGGTAATTACACATTAATAATCAGAGATAGTGATGTATTCAAAATGCTATTTTTTTGTTGTGATGTACCATCCTGAAACACATTATCTTCTAGTGATGAGCATTCGATGTTGTTGCTTGTAGAGACAATATCATTGTGTCCCTGCAGGTGTCTGGACAAACATTGAAGATGTGACAATGACATTTGGTGCAAGTTCCTCAGAGACAAACAGCAGTCTGTGTTTTATTTCACTATCGGACTTGAAAAATGTATCAGAAAGCTTTAAAAAGCAACATGATAACACAAGCAGTGATTTGAGGAAAGACAACAGAGCAATTTCTCTGGTTCTATAGACTTAAAATATCCCAAATGCAATCTTTGTCAACCTACTCACTTAAAATGGCCAAAAGCATCAAAATGTATCAAAACTCCACTCACTTGCTATTATTCTGTTAGCTATAATTGGGTTTGTTTGTGATAAATTGATCAGAACTGTGAGGTGAAACCAATTAAAACCCAAACTCCACCGAAAAGAAGTTACAAATTCCAAAAAAAAAGACAAATCAAAAGTATGTTGCGTTACCCTCTCTATTATCCTTTAGCTTAAAAATAACACCAACCCCCCAAAAAACACCAAGCATGAGCAATCCTTTGCTAAGTTACAGCCCCTTTTCAACAGTCGATGCCTCATGACTCTCATGGCCTAAAAACTCTCTTTAATCCATCTCCTGTTCAGTATCACTGAATTTGCTGGTTCCCCTCCACAACGCAGCACACCTCATTAGCTCTGTGGATAAACTTCCTTGACCCTGGTAAACCGCTCTCTTTCAAAGGGCAGATGGAGAAAATGGAGGGAGGACAGAGAGTGGTGAATCACAGGTTTCCACGTCACAGTGCCGGTGCCCACATCTCTAATGGCTGCACTGAACTGGCTGTGGACGTGTGGAGTTAATCCAAGGACACAATGTTCCCAACGCAGCATCCTTTTATGCTGGGAGGATTTCATAGATACGTCTTCGTGTCTCCCCCCCGGTGTTCCTGACCTTTCTTTAGGCTCCATCATTTGTTGGCTGGTAATCTTGGTGATCCAGAAACAGAAGAATATGTATACGGAGGCCAAACTGAACGTTTTCATTTCGGTAAAGTATCCTCTTCATGTTTGACAGAAGAGAGCAGGATATGGTGCTTTGCAGCAGCAGTGGCCAACCACAACCCTGCTTCCTAGAAATTCAGCTTTTAGATCTAATATATTGTAAAGGAAACATAATTGCAACTGGCTTGTGTTTTCTATTAACGTAATGAGAAACCCCTGTATTGGGCAAGTCACCGTATCACTAATATGTGTACTGACAGCTGATTTTTTTTCTGCCTAAACATATAATCGTGCAGTACAATACCAGTACAATGTAGGGATGAAAACATTGATTTTATCATAGTGATGTTTAGGTACTGACAACATTTTGCATAGGACAGAGAAAGACCGTCCCGTTCTCATACCTACGGTGTCAAATAGGGCCGTTTTGTCAAAGCTGTAGGCCTCAAAATGACACGCACAAGTTGACGCATGGCATCTGCACCATGACCACCCGAGTCGAAGAGGGAGGTGATGTGATGGAGTAGAAAGAGAAACAGGCTCATAAACGGAGGAAGTCTGGGGTGTTTTAAAGGCACAAATTGATCTCTTCCTAAACCAGACCACATGATTGTTGGTGCCTATACCTGAGGCACTTTGTGTGTATCTTTGGGATGCCAGCATGCTGTGATGTAAAAATACACTTTCTATGGTCGGCATCCACTACAACCACCTCCTGATGGGTGCAATGCTGTTCACTGAAGTCCTGAATCAACATTACATCTAAGCATAAAAGAATAAAAAGCTGCCAACCTTTGTGCCGAAACATTCAAAAACATGCCTCAAAAACATTTCCCCATTGACATAGGAAGGCTTTAAACTCATTCACTTTCCTCCAAATGCCGTATCAAATTCTAATAATCTTTCATGGTTTTACATCCACATCTCGGCTTTTATGAGACTCTTTCATTGTTCAAAGTTGTACCATCATATAACAAGAAGTAGCTTCAGTGTCTTCTAACTGTTGACTCAAAACACGTCTTAAATATTCTTCCGTACTCCACAGCAATGTGAAACAATGTTTCCAGATTTTACAAATAAAACCGAGTTCAGACTACACAAGTTCGGCACGCTAATACCTTTACCAGAAAGGTGTAAGTTATCGGGAAGGAAATGATAATTAAATATGACAGTTTTATCCTGCGTATGGTATTATAGTTGACGACAACCAATCTTCAACATCTCACAACGTCTCGACAAAGAGATACAAATGTTTGTAACTTCTCTCCTGACGTGTTAGTTTTCATAACTATGCGTTTTATAGAAACACAACGTGGAAAAACAGAGAACAAACGAAGGTCAAATTTTTTAGAGGTGACCTCAAAAATAAGAAATTACAGCACACCACCTCATCTCAAAGCATAAAAAAAAAAAAAAAAAAAATCTATCAATATATGAAATCCATATGAGTTTGGTGTGACGTAAGTATGTGTGAGCCACCGCTTAACCATCAATTGACCTTAGGTGATTAGATACATTGAGAAAGGAAATTGATTTAGCTTAGCGTGTCTGCCTGTAATGGCTTCAGCTGCCACATCACACACAGTCTGATTGACAGGGAACATCATGTTAAAAAGCTAAAGGTTTCTTTTAAATGTTCCTTCTGACCTGAGATCCGTCACAACGCCCACTCTGCAGACACGACTGTGAGCATCTGAGCGGCTGACACGACCTCTGACCACGAAACATCGAGCAGGATCGAAAGAAATAATGTGTTTTGCTAAAAGTAATACAGTTTACTTTAATATTTACTATATGGCCGTATTTTTAATGTTGTTGTTTTTTTACAATAATTAATTTTGTATTCATCACAAACAAAAAAGTACTTTTGTGATATTGATAAAAGTGATATTGATATTTTCAGGGAAATTATTTAATATGGTTTACCCTTCAAAGCTACTGTTCTACAGTTTCTATAAATAAGACAGATGCTTCTCTGGTACCAAAGATGAAAATAAATGGTGTGAAGCTGCTTCTTTTTTTTTTTTTGATTGGTTAATTTTGTGCTCAGCTTTCAGGACATGAACAGGTATTCCTGCACAATTTTAGGGCACAATTATGTTGTATTAATTATGTATTATGATGTTTTGTTTTGCTTTGATGTGAAAGACAAAGAGTGATAGTGTTAATGTATGACAGAAAAGAAAAAAAGGAGGAAGAAAAGCCTGAGAAATTGTTTGTCTTTGACAAAAAGAGAGGTGCTGTCAGATAAATGAGCAGGTAGATAATGTATGGAGTTAAAGAAGATTCATGTATAAATTAGACATTTAATCAACCTGGTTGGTAACATAGATTTGCTGTCCTAAAATGTGTCAAATCAATTACCACTCTGCCATTTTGCCAGTTAAACATCAATATTACAACAAAGAGCACAATGTATTATGAGTGGGCCCTGGACAAGTTGTCAGTTAAAATGACTCCTCTGACAGATGAAGCACTCTGTCTGCAGGCAGAAGACTAAATGATGTTTAGTTACCTGTCAAACTGGCTCATCAACTAACAATACCTCCATCATGAATACGCTGTCATTGTGCAGTATTCTACTGTTTTCTTTAATATGCTGGTCCTCTCTGCTTTAAGGACAGGAAACCATTGTTCTTCTATTTAAATCAAAGTTAACACATTAAAATCTACACTTAACTAGGTGATTATAAAATGTTGAACTATACTCAGGAGGATGTAATGGCAACAAATGTTAGCATGCTCATCCAGAATAAATATAAACCAGCTTTGACCTAAATTATTATATCAGTTACTATTTTCAAGATATATCTCTGAGGAGAAATTTGTCATAGCTGCTGCACACAGCTGTTTACTACACAACATAGTTACAACAATCTGAATATGCTATACACATATGTGGGAGTGCACCATCATTGTATAGAGTACATGCAAATCTAAATAGAAGACATTTTAAAATAATTAAACAATCAGAGATGACAAACCAGTTGTGTAAATGAAGCAATGTTCATCAATAAGTTGGAGAAATAACATGGCACTTGTGCTGAATAGATCAAATCAAAACTACCATTGGGTGGCAAAGCATATTTAAGTGAATTGAAACTATAAAAAGGAGAAATGCAAGTATGCAAATGAGGCAAAGATGAGATATTAGATCCTAGAGAGACAAGGAGAGCTTGAACAGTTAGTTTTGCATTTACTGCCTCGACAAAATTTTCCAGATGTTAGCAGTTCTTTCCTAGAACCCCCCCCCCCTATCCATTCAAATGCCATGGAGTATGAAGCTGCAAAATTTTACAGCCCCAACAAGGTCCCTGTAATACACTGAGGGCTAGTCATTATCACACAGTCATACTGTGGCTATTCCATAAATGACGCAATAATCTTCAGTTCAGCTTTTAAAAGTAAAAACCTAACACGCTGCTCCTCAGTTCAACCACGCGTGAATAATCCGGCTTTAAGTCGTGCTTTGGGCCAGGAGTAATTTATTTTATATTTCCCGTTCTTGATGAGAAAACTGCAATAATGGAGGAAAATTGTTGTGGAAACAGTTGATAACACGGTGTGAGAGTGTCTGAGAACCTCTGAGGGATGTGTTTTGAATCAGTTGTGTGTTGTTGGGTGACAACACCACGAATCACACGGGAACTTACTGTTAAGCATTTCTTCAACTTTAACAGTCCTTATTCGTGGTTGACTACTTTTTAATCAACAACCTGAACATGGCCATGATGTTTACAGATTTGTTTCCATTCCCAAAAGCTGAATCTACGTTTAAAGACAAAATATAAACTCTAAGGTGAAGCTCCCAAGTCACTTATTTATCATTGTGTATGTGTGAGAGAACATAGATGACACTACAAACTATAACTTGTGGGTGTTGGTGTTGTTTCTGGTGTTCACCTAACAGGTTGAGAGGAAGGGGTTTCCTTTTATCTGAAAGATGGTTTACTCATCATCATCCTGGACTCTAAGACCTCATTCAGCAGTGCCACAGTACAGCTCCCTTCAGTAATGACTTAATTAGCTGGTTTATTTAGTGGTTAATCAGTTAATTAAAAGCAGAATAATTGTGTTTTGAGGCTCTCAGGGGAACCAGGCAGACTGGAATATAAGAGCACAGGAAAGACCAGCTGTTGAGAGTCCATTTTATTTTACAGATGTTTTAACAACGTCCTTTCTAGACAAGAGGAAAGAAAAACAGATAAAAACATTTAACAGTGCCTTCCTGTGTGTGCACACACATCTGTAACATCATGAGTGAGGCCTGAGTGACTGCTAGTATATTCTGCACTGGAAATCAGTTACGTTAGGGACTTCCCACTTGACAACCCACTGTGATGTCACCACTTGGTGTCTTAAGTCTGGTATTTTTGCCGTCTCCATCTTGGTTTGTTGAGGCCAGAAGTGACCATATTTGGATAAAAAGGTGGAGCTGGGGAGAAAGGAGGGGTGGATCTGCCTAATAGGCTGTGTCTCAATTTTTGAGTGCCTATGTGACCTCACACTGACAAATATGGTAATGTTGAATACTCAGTTGGTGGACTCATACTGGTCAAAAATTAGAAAAACGCTGGACACTTTTCACCTTCAGAGGTCACCATCTTAACTGCGTAGCCAAAGGGACCACCGACTTCGTGTTTTTGGGGTCGAAGCCATAAGAATAGAAAGCAAGAAATGTAAAATGACATAAGAAAGCTGGCAGATGGTGTATTTAAATGTTTGTTGTCCTTTCTGTTCAGTGCACAAAAGCCATGTGTGATTTGAGACAGCTTTACAATGTCAAAATTCACATACTATGCAAGTATACTAACATGTAGGGTCTGTCTTGCCCGCTCCGTCAAGGAGGTGGAGCTTGAGCGCATGCGATAGGACCCGAAAGATGGTGAACTGTGCCTGGGCAGGGCGAAGCCAGAGGAAACTCTGGTGGAGGCCCGCAGCGGTCCTGACGTGCAAATCGGTTGTCCAACCTGGGTGTAGGGGCGAAAGACAAATCGAAAGACTAGGTGGAAGTACACAAGCTCAGACGCAGCCATTGATTTGACTAAGAACTCGAGGACAAAATGCCCACCCACCTAAAGTCTATCAAATCAGGTATGCCCCCAAACATAGCTCTCTTTGAGGCCTAATATCTAAATAATTATAGAATTATTTTTCAGAAAGACCAAAAGCACAGATTAGAAGGAAGAACTTTAGCTGATGACATCATTAAGACTTGCAGAAAAAACATGTTAATATTGTATTTTATGAGAAGCCTTTTAAATTGGATTCTATTGGAGCCAAAGTTTTACTCAGAGCCAGCCCCTAGTGGCCCTCATTGGTATTGTGCTTAAAGGCACTTAATCATTGGCTTCATTTTTCATACTACAAGCTATAGCTACCTTTGTATACAAACTATGGTTCCAGTGTATCATTGAGACTGCTCCTTAAACCAACAATGACAGCTGTCAAAACATATTCTGTGGTTAATCTTGAATCATTTCTCACAGAGTTAGGATCTGGGTAGAGAGTTGTCCTGCCTTACCTGAACCTTTGATATTAACATCTACTATATGTGACATTTAACAAAGAGCCTAAGCTTTTAAACCTACAAACCTTTTTTAAAAGCAGACATTTTTCACTCAGTGTCCTGAGGACAATATCTCAACAGCTGGGACATTTTGACACACATTTATGGTTACTTGAGGATGACTCAAACGGGCTTTGGTAATTTAATGACTCCACTTTGAGGTTGACATTTGTGAATTTGAATGAAATGTCTCCACAACATTCAACAAGAATGACTGTGTAGGTACTTTGTCTCTACCAGCTGAAAACAAGGCCAATAAACAGTTTTTAATGGTTAGAATGGGAAATAAACAGCAGCCCACCGTTGTCACGGTTACAATAATGATAACATGAGTCATCGTTAAACGACATGTTGATATTTGGTTCAAAACAGGACATGAACATGGTTGTACTGACTGTTGCTTACAGCTTCAGTATTCTTCGCTGTGATAACCGTCTGGGTACTCGGCCCGTATTAACGTTTGCACAGCCACTCTGAAGGGCGGACCAATTAGGGACCGGTATCGGTGGTTAACCGTGTTTGTCCCGCCCCTCCTTCACTGTGTTTGGACGGCTGGTGACAGTGACGAGGGCAACTCTCGGTGACCGGAAAAATCACTGAACGCTCCGCACAGAATAAACACCTCGTGTTGGCGTCCATTAAAATCAACTTTTAAAACACGCTGTGCTCAGCAAAAAAAAAAACTTTGGTGGATACGGTGGGTAGGTGCAGCAGTGGCAGAGTATCGTCCAGTTTCAGCGCGTGCTGATTGGTTCAAATTGACCCGAGGTATAGACCCAGTAGGAAGGAACGTCTGCAAACAATTCTCTATGCAGCATCGCCGGTCTCATATTCACAGAGTGAAATTGGGTTCTGGTTCACATCAGGCAAGACATGAACAGCAGTCCTTTGTTGATGTATGTACAGTAATAGACATGGTTTGAAATGCAAAGCAAATGAGATGCATTCAAAGTAAAAAATGTTATTGACCCATCCATCACCCCACCTCCTCACTTCCTCCTTTAGTCCCGTGCTAATTACTAAAACAATAAGAGGGTGCTATCAATAAAACATATCTAAGGGTCATAACAAGCTGTTACAAATGATCTATAGGGTCGAAGGACAGCCTCACAATTTGCAGTCGAGATTTATTTTCCTCTCAATAACTCTGCATAATTCCATAATTGAGTTTATAATGTATTTCCCTTTAATTATCCTCACTCACAGCTAAACTAAAAATACATTGCACACCTGTGTTTGCGTCCCCTGGCCACACCTCAGCACAGAACAGAGAAGATGTGACGGCTCCATCATGCTTTATCCTCCTGTTCTTGCAAGCCGAGTCAGCAGAGTCAATGACAGGAGGATGGAGAATGAGATGCATTACGGCCAAATGAATGAATGCACCCAAGCTGTTTGTCTGAATCCACCGCCATCTGCCAATCGCGTCCCACCTTTATATTCCCACCTAAAACAGCAATGTTGCTCTTTTGTCCTTCAGTGACAGACCCATCCTCTTTCCTGTTAGATTGAAGAAAAATGAAGAAGAATTGACACACACTTTTATTGTTTCCACACAAGACTGATTCATTTTTCAGACTTTTTTTTTTCATGAGTAGTTGGAGACTGGAATGAACTGCAGGGCAATTACACTTTTATCAGTTTTTAATTACACTGAATAAATTCCATATTTCTGAGACGTTATAAAAGTGTTTGACTGAAGACAAATTAGTTTTACTTTCTGCCACGTCACTTTAATAGATAATGACGACCTGCAGCTGAAAGAACGGTTTAGTCGAGTGCGTTTCAACACATTGTACCGCCTACACAGTGTGGACATTAGGTTTGTGTGAAAATGTATTTATAAGTATGTTTGTTTGCTGTCTAAGTGTGTGTGTGTGTGTGTGTGTGTGTGTGTGTGTGTGTGTGTGTGTGTGTGTGTGTGTGTGTGTGTGTGTGTGTGTGTGTGTGTGTGTGTGTGTGTGTGTGTGTATGAGAGTTGTGCGTGTTTTGTGTGTATGATTGTGTGTGTTTGTTGAGCAAGAAACAATGACTCAGTTTGAAGCCAGAGGCGCTAATTGAGGCATCAATTAAAGGAGTTAATGAGTTTGTTTAATGAGATGAAAACTCTGGTTGTGCTTCTGACATCCCACTCACCAGACTGTGCTCATGCTACCAGAATAAGGTCATACAGTTTTATTTCCCTCTATTTTTGTCACTGTTTGGATTTGCTATGCTCACTGTAGCTTCATCCTTTCCTTTGTCTCACTTGATAATGGACGGATAGTGAGGTCACATCGCAGTCCTTGAACATGTAGCTATGTAGAAATGAATGATACTAATATAGAAACACGCATGTTACCCAAGCAGCAACCAGCAGTGATGTCCCCCGTTGGTTTGTGAATGGCCGTTGTGAAGCCTCAAGTTTGGAATTTGGCCGGCGACATCTTGATAGTTCAGAGATTTGAGGTGATTGGAAACTTGACGATACAAAGTCCCGCCGATCAATAGACTGCACCATAGGCCTGTCAATCAAACAGACTAGCCAGCAAAAACACGGCTTTTAGAGGCTTATTTTCTAATTAATGACGTGATTATTTTTGGGATGGACCACCAGAAAACTAATAAGAAGGAGCGACTTTAGCTAACAAAACCGAAATAATTCATGGAGAATTTTATTTTTTAAACCCGGTTAAGGTATTGCAGCTTAAGGGACTTCTGCATCGGCCTCATTTTCCAAACCCGGAAGCTACGTCCACTTTTAAATACAGTCTATGGTGTTACTACATTTGCAGCTTGGTCGTTGGCTCACAACATACACATAATGAGAATGCAAAAGTCTTTGTCCATGTCTAAACTCTTTTAGGTACATTTGCATTCATATGAAAATAAAATTATGAACAAGAATGAACAAACTCCTCAAAGAATCTGTGCAATGTTATAACATTATTAACCATTTAACTTATATATTGTTTGACATATTAATGACTGGCTAGCTAAACTTCTTAATAATAGTAATAGCGATAATTTTATATTAGTTAATTGTGACCTTCACTTCTATGTATCTTTAATGTTCTGAGTTCTGCTTTTCTGTCATTAATGGTAAATAATTTGCTCGTGGTTGACTAGCAGTAAGTTTGATTCATTTCCACCACTGAAACAAACTTTGAGGGAATACTATGGTATTTTGTGGAAATACTTTTGTTTGTTTTGTCGCCAAAGTAAAATCAAATTTAAATTGGTGTAGTTTTGTTGTAGCTATAGGACACCTGTAGTGTCTTTAGTTTAGGATTAAGATTTAGCACAGAGAAACAGCCTTTTGAGGTTCAGCTAAAATATATTTTGAAAATAAAAATAAAATGTAACTTAAAACAAATTAAATGTTATATATAGAATTTAAAAATTACACAAATGTACTGTTTTGGTTCACTTCAGTAATTTCTTAAAATTTAATTTTCTCATTCAGAGAAAAGGCGGTTTTCTAGAGAAACACACTTCCCACTACCTTAACAGCACACGGACACAGTTAGCAGGGGAGAGTCGTGGTACATTTAAGAGCCAGATTATTCCCTCACGAGTTGGTAAAGAAGACAGTGGACACCTAAAACAGAACAGAAGGGAATATTCGACTTACGTTTGCCGGGTGGCCAGAAACACGACTCTGAATGAATGCAAATGTTGCTCTGTAACTGCTACGACAAAATCTCTGCAACAAGTTCGTCATATCATCTTAAAGGTGATGACTGCTCAGTGCCGTGATTACAACTTGTTTCTGCTGTCTCCACACTCTGCTAATAGAAAATGACATTGTGGTGTAACACTGAACTGACTGTGACAAAAACACCACATGCTGCACCTACCAAAGACTGTCCTCATTAATGAACCTCACCCTTTTGTACCCTCATAGATAATAATATACAACATTTTACAAATATTTTGCCTTGTTCATTTTAATTTAATTTGGTTTCAGCGTCATACACCTTAACTTCAGCAAACATTCACAGACTCGCAGTGTCAAATACTTGAAGATGTGTATCCAATACTTGGACTGAACATGTCCTGTGTTCAGCAGACGGTGGGACCATGAAGACTGTGGTGGCTCTGCTGTTGCTCTGTCTGTGTGATCCTGGACGTAGTGACTGCCAGACAGACTGCCTGTCCTGCAGCAACATCCTGCCCAAACAGCTCAGTTTCAACCCCATGGTGAGGAGTCAGATGCACGCACACGCACACACACAGACACACACACACACACACACACACACACACACACACACACACACACACACACACACACACACACACACACACACACACACACACACACACACACACACACACACACACACACAGTGAATGTCACAAAAGTGGGCTGCAATAGAGGCAAAAATGACATCCAATAAAATCTAGATGCTGTTCTTGTATGTGTATATAATAAAACTACTCCTAAAGACGGCTGAATTCCATTCAGCTGCTTCGGTTTCAGGTTTGTAGTATTCTTGATGAAGGTATCTACTAATGCCTACTGTGAGACTGCGGAAACAACAGAGCCTTTATTGGTGTTATTGGTAACAAATGTGCTTTTGGGGTTTCAAAAACTCCAAATGTGCTCTATGAAAAGTGACTGTTTTTGTTGTGCAGTTATAATCTCACTTGGGAACGTGTAACAAATGTAAATTTGTGAAAAACAAATCCTGCTATGAAATATCAGCAGACATTTCATCCAGATGAAACTGGACTGCGCTCACATGAATAAACAAACACATAAAACACAATCTCTCCTTTGGGACTCTTTTAATTTGGAACTAGAATAAGTGGAAACCCCTCACCCCACCTTCTCCTATCCATCCCATCCTATAAACAGCTCCCTCACTGTCGCTGACTCAACAAATTACCCTTTTGGCATATGAGTTTTAATTTGTTGTTGCTAATTGATTCCTGGGGATATATGTGTGTTTCTCCGCTGCGTGCTCATGCCTTGTGGTGGTTTCTCTCTGTTAATGACATGTCTACTTCACAGACATGATTGCAGGGAGCACATTAAAAGATATCTAAGTGCAAAACGCTAAAAACATCATACTTTGAGCTGTTAGTGTTGGGCACTCAGGTCACAGTGGACCTCAAGAGAATGGGGCATTTGAATGCTTTAAATACAGCCCTCCTTTGCTTATTTTAATTTTCTCCTCTTTTTTTATCTCTTCTTCCCAACTGAAAAGCTTTTTACTTGTAAATCAATAAGGTACCACAGTTTCCATGATTAAGCTGCGTCATGGATGCAGCAGCTGCTGGTATTTCATGCATTGTAACAACCCTCAGTCTTACTCTGGACTGATACTTTTCCCTTCACATGCAATAATATACATGTGCAAACAGGTATTACTCATGGTGTTACATAAATCTGTGTATTAAAGGGTTTGGGTTTGGCAAGTAGTAGTTAAGGTTGGGTTAAAATACAAGTAAAGACCTCTGAGGTGACGGAGGCACGTTGTCCACAGACATATAAATGCATGCCTGAACGCACACGCACACGCACACGCACACACACACACACACACACACACACACACACACACACACACACACACACACACACACACACACACACACACACACACACACACACACGTGCACTGAACCATTGAAGTGGAAGATAAAGTAAAGAATGAGTTGAGGACTTTCCCCTCAAACAACCTTTACAAATCACATGCTTTCAGTAATAAAGCATGACATACTGATTGATGCAGCATGTTTGAAAGTCGAATTTCCGGGTGTGAAAAGAAAACGATGTGATTCAGTTTACCTAAATCACACTACATATTAAGTTTACTTATCAATTCTGTTTGCCAATATAATTTCCTTTGTGGTCCCCAAAGCATAAAAAAAACTACCGCAACTGGAGGTTTTCTACAGACTTTGTGTATTGGTACAACTTTGTGCTACAATAACAACTCTGTGCTTTAAGCAAAACATGAACATGCCAACATGCTCATACTGAAATTGTTAACACTCTACTGTTAGCAGGTATAATGTTCATCATCTTAGTTGAGCGTGTAGGCATGCTAACATCTGCTAATTAGCATTAATCACAAAGTACACCTAAGTCTAACTAATGTCCAGAGTCATGGAGTAACTAGTTACATGTAACTGATTACGTAATTACAAAATAAATGTATGGTACGAATTAACCCATTTGAACCGAGTTGAGAAAGAAAATGAGGAAGATCTCTTCTCTTCATCTCCGCAGGTGTGTCTCATTGAGTGTGAAGGCAAGGTTTCCCCGTCCTTCACCTGGGACTTCTGTCGTAATGCGCTGTCGTCGCCCATTTCCTCCCTCGGTGCTCCTGTGAGGAAAAGATCTCAGGAGGAGGTGGAGGCGCTGTTTCCTGAGGAGGAGGAGCAGCAGATGGATGGAGGTCTGTTGCTGCCCATGGCGTTGCAGAGGTTCGATCATGTGACCAGGGCACTCGGGATGGACGAGAGGGATCTCCGGGGAAAGGGCGGCACGCTGGGCACCGCCTACAATTCACAGAATGCCCCGCCCCTTGAGGATGAGTATGAAGACGAGGCAGGGCAGGAAGCAGGAGACGCTGATGTGGCAGCAAGAGGAAAAAGTGATGCAGGGCTGAGCGTCTCCAAGAGGTTCGGCGGCTTCATCAAAGGGAGGCACGGCTACAGGAAACTCATGGCTCCGGGAAGGTCGTACCAGAAGAGGTATGGCGGCTTCATCGGGATTCGGAAGTCGGCCCGCAAGTGGAACAACCAGAAACGTTTCAGCGAGTTCCTGAAGCAGTATCTGGGGATGAGCGCTCGGGCCACTGAGTTCAACAGCGTGTCAGAGGACCTCACCCAACAGAATGAAGTTTAGCCGAATGCCCCTTTAAGCCACTGCCATAAAACAGTTTCCTGATGTGTTTTCACTGACCTTGTTTTGTATTCCGATCACCAACATGTTTAACTGCTGTCATCAAAGTTAGCCTATTGAAACCAAGTTATTTACCAAAAATGAAGCCCCTAATCTAAGACTCTCATTGGAGTCCTCGTTGTCCCAGGACATAAAAATGGTTCTGTTTTTCATCCCATTTTTTTTAAGTTAACTATCAAACCCTCTTTGCCCTGCTGAACCTGCGGTGTCTTCCAGGCCTCCTGTCCAGCTCCGGACACCCTGACTTGTTCTGGTGCATGCTCCTTCTAGGATGCACCAGTTTCATTTGATGAGATGCCCGATCCCTCATCATCATAACCTTTAAAGGAACTTCAGGAATTATTGGTAGACCTGCAGTGATTTGCAGTAACATGAAGGATGTATTTTACTGTTTAATGCAATCGGCAACATAAATTAACAATTAAAGTCATCATTACTATTACTTTTTTGGCCCACTGTATTAAATTATTTCAGGTATTAAGGTATGTTTGAAAATCTTCTTCCTCTTTCTTTGGGGGCTCCATACTGTTGAAAATGCATAAGGTCCTCTCTCTTTATTGGACCACCATCTTATAGCAGAATACATAACTCGGTCTCTGTTCAAGGATAATACCAGTGGGTGTTATATTATTTATTTTTGGCCTTATGGTTATAGGGTAATGTCAGCTGTAATGTAAAGTATACTGTGTGTGATTTGTGGTAAATAAAAGTTGTTGATTTATCACTGTGCCAAAAAACGCCTGAGACAAGGGTGACTGAGGACCATTCAGATAAGGACTCAACAGTCCTGCATATATACTACTGATCCGTCTGACAAACTGATGTTATGTACAAGTGAGCATCATCTACGACCAGATTCCTGTCTGTACAAACAGTTTTGGGTCTGGACTGGTGTGAAATGTTTTTGTTGGCCACTATGAGAACTTGTAAATAGCTGAATTTCAACATGTCAATAAATATAGTTTACTATTTCCTTCGTGGCTTGTCATGCAGCAACTGATTCTGTGTCTGGAGGTGTTTTGTTCTTAGTATCAGTACAGCCTGAAATAGAAATGGATTCTTTTTATGGAACGTTTTTTTTAAAAGATTTTATGCTACAGCAATATCTTTGTCGACTTGAAGATGCTGATAAGGATGAAACAAGGGTTGCCAGATTGTGTAAAATTAGTTTGGCTGGTGTTTGTCCTTTTATGAAGTTATAAAGTAAATATAAATATGCGTAATTTATTAATGAATGCTCATGGGGTTTTTAACTTTCTAATAAGCCATCCCATTTACAGATGATGTTGAAGTATCCTTCACAATGGTTTCTTATTCTGATCCATTACATGGAAGAAGGTCAGGGCCCAATTTCACACAAGTAGTATAGCAGTAAGTAACTTCAATAATTAAAATCTTTTGAAGTCTCATTTAAATGTTTTCTGCACCGTAAACAGATGAACTGATTGGCAATTTCTACTGTTAAATTATTGAGAACAAAGCGGTCGTGCTCAGGATGAATCAGAACCATCAGAGCTGCCACAACATTTTACTTTTAGTAAAAGCTTAAATGTTGTTTTCTCCAGAGAATCACGTTACCTTTTTCTGACATTTCAAGTGGATTATTACAACGATTATTATTACAGAGTTTTCAGTTTTACTGTTGAAATGTTATACAAATTGCAATAGTGACTTTCCTGAAGACACAGAGCTGATGAAAACAAAACTTATTAGACTTATAAGTAACTGGAGATACTTTAGTTGATACTGTCGGTGTCTACTGAGCCATATCAATTAAATTCAAGTAATAATAATTATAATTTTATTCAAATTCTACTTAAAAATTGGATGGTCCTTCGCTGTGCCATGACATAGAAAAGCAAAGCTTGGTTTGATGGATGAGCAGCGAAAAAAGGAAAAGATCTTCACAGTGGAAAATCCATTCTTCCCATACTTTTAGAACTTTTAACATGCCTCACAGTAGTATACTTGCCGTGCACAGATGTTTTCTAAACATAACAGTTTTGTTAGTGGAATTTATAATTATCTGGGGTTTTGCAGAAATAATTTTGTGACAGTGATTAGAGAAAAGTCTGATCTGTTTCTTGAACATATATAAATATATGTATGACACTGCAGCAGCAAAAGAAGCATGCAGGCAATGTAAAGTCCCCCAGAAAGGTTGTGGCGCCCCTCAGTGGTCTATCCTGTACATGCTTAGCTGCAAATGAAATCAAATGTTATTGCGCTCAGATGTTGCTGACCCTGTGAGTAGTGTCATCACCATCACTGCTGATACATGGTTGTGTTAATATTTCACTGTTTGGGCAGTAAACATAAATAAATGATCTGTGCTTCTCAGGCAAATGTTTGCTTGCACCGAATACCTTGATAACACATCTTATGTCACATCTGTAAACCGAGACATGATGTAATTACTGTTTGAACATCAGTGCAGACCATACGAAGACTATCAAAACACTTTTAGCTATCTGATGAAGCCTACTTCACTTGGGCCATGCTAATGTTAAAGACATTATCTGAACATGTGAAATGACGTTCATAAGTAAAAATGTCTTATTCCCTTATTCAGATATTTCTCGACAAGAGTTTGAGCAGTTAGAGTGACAGACAGCAACTCATTTCATCATCTAAATACCACCGTTTTAAGATTGGACGAAGCTGAACTGATTATTGGAGGATGTTGTAGAAAACACTGAGACTTTTGGGTCAGTTTGGTTGTTACTAAATGGTACCAATAACCGAACCTCAACCCGGTGCTTGTTCAGTGGATACATCAGCAATTTATAGAGTTAAACGGGGTTCCCAAGTTTTTAAAGATGCCGAATGCTTCAAGATGAATTTTGGCAAACTGGACATAAAGTATAAAGAAGACAACTGAGATGATTTAATGGTACAGTGTAACACAGAGGCCAAAAAGTACAACACCAGTGAAGCAGTTTACCATCTTCTTAAATCCTAAGTACCCAAACCCAGATTCTTAAATCGCTCAGAAATGTTTTTTGTTTTTTTCTTGCTCCTACAGTTGAATGTTTGAGCTCCACTGTGTAGAATAGCTTCAAACTGGAAGGCTGTTTTCACAATCATATGCTGAAGGAGGGACATTTCTCTGTGCTCACTGAAAGTAAGATTTTGAAGGGCAGGCCTAAGAGAATGATTTGTGATATCAGATATTGTTTGGAAGCCGATCCGTGTCCAGTGGACATAGTTGACAGTGATGTAGGAAACACGTCTTGCGCCCAGCAAGTCAACCAAATAAATTTGCATATTCAAACATTGGAATTTAATAGATCTCCTTTTAAGGATTTAAGGAAAAAAAACAAAAACGATTTTTTTATTTTTTTATTTTTTTTTAAAACTTTATATACACATTTGAATACGTTTGATCTCGTTCTTATAAATAGTAGGCAATCAATAAAATAATATTACTGGATTTAAAAAAACAAAACAACCTCAAACAACCCGACGGGTTTAATTTTGAAGGTCCAGACCGGAAGTGCCGCTTGTTATTGATGTTACCGACTGCTTCGCCCGAACAAGACTTTCTGTCACCGGTATTCACTCCTGTCATTAAAACATCACCACGACAGGACTCGGCTGATCAGGTGGGTCTGATGTAGATAAAGAATAAAACACCGGAGAAGGTCGTCGTCGACATGTTTGACGTTCAGCTCGTGAGTTGGCGAAGTTATCAGCTCGAGCTAGCTTTCCGACAGCTCGAGCTCCCGCTAACTTTAACGCCACCTTCAGGAAACAAAAACAAAACAACACACAACATGTCGGTGAACTCTCCGCGTAACGTTGGAGATACGCCGGTCGACCAAAAGCTTTCTGCCCTTTGAGACACAGTTTCATGATCGTTTACGGAGTTACTGACACGCCGTTAGCTCGAGCTAGCTGTGCAGCTAAAGGGTGTTGCAGGAGAAGTCTGGTCCACCTCGCGGACTCCTGAAGGCCCACAGAGGGTTGGATAGTGTGTTTAGTGTGTTTCATGTCAGCCTGCTTCAGTTTACTTGATCAATAACGTTCATAGCTTCTAGTCATCTGCTATCGAACAGCTGTGAATCACGTGACGTCAGACATCAGTGACGCGTGACGTCCCCTCGTTGTGCGCTTTAACTGTGTAACACTTGGCCGGTGTGTCTCGGTGTGTGTGTGTGTGTGTCCGCGGTTGCAGGAAGCACAGCCATGTGCAGCTGTGTACGGAGCTCCAGGGCTCTGTCCCCCGTCCTGCACCCCAGGCTGCTGCTCCCTCGGACGGGGTACAGGCTGTCCGGCAGGGCCCTCCACGCCTCCCCCCGCTGGTTGGCCGTCAGCAGAGACTCGCAGCTCCCACTGCCCGGCAAGGCGCGGGTTGTGATCTGTGGAGGTGGCATAGTGGGGACATCGGTGGCCTACCACCTGGCCAAACTGGGATGGACCGATATCGTGCTCCTCGAGCAGGGCAGGTGAGATAAATGTCCCATTCAAGGTGTTACAAAGCGTCAGGTGGCCTTTCAGGGTAATAAGCTGCGGTTGGGCCTCGTGTTGGCGGGTTAAGTCGGCCTGGAGACAAACACGAAGTTCCCTCAAGGTCAATCGTCTCTAATGTCATCAGCCTGAACCCGACATTGTTACTGGGTGGAGCAGGTGGAGGGAAAAGAGAGAGTTTGAACTACAGTGCATCCAGAAAGTATTCACAGCGCTTCACTTTTTACACATTTTGTTATGTTACAGTTTTATTCCAAAATGGATTAAATTCATTTTTTCCCTCAAAATTCTACACACAATATCCCATAATGACAAAGTGAAAATAGTTTGTTTAAAATTTTTGCAAATCTATTAAAAATAAAGAACAAAAATATAACACACACAGCCTTTGCTCAATACTTTGTTGAAGCACCTTTGGCAGAAATTACAGCCTCAAGTCTTTTTGAGTATGATGCTACAAGCTTGGCTCCTATTCTTGGGCAGTTTCTCCCGTTCTTCTTTGCAGGACCTCTCAAGCTCCATCAGGTTGGATGGGGAGCGTCGGTGCACAGACATTTTCAGATCTCTCCAGAGATGTTCAATCGGGTTCAAGTCTGGGCTCTACTGGGCCTCTCAAAGACATTCACAGAGTTGTCCCGAAGACATTCCTTTGTTATCTTGGCTGTGTGCTTCGGGTCGTTGTCCTGTTGGAAGATGAACCTTCGCCCCAGTCTGAGGTCCAGAGCGCTCTGGAGAAGGTTTTCATCAAGGATGTCTCTGTACATTGCTGCATTCATCTTTCCCTCCATCCTGACTAGTCTCCCAGTTCCTGCCGCTGAAAAACATCCCCACAGCATGATGCTGCCACCACCATGCTTCACCGTAGAGATGGTATTGGCCAGGTGATGAGCGGTGCCTGGTTTCCTCCAAACATGACGCTTGGCATTCAGGCCAAAGAGTTCAATCTTTGTTTCATCAGACCAGAGAATTTAGTTTCTCATGGTCTGAGAGTCCTTCAGGTGCCTTTTGGTAAACTCCAGGTGGGCTGTCATGAGCCTTTTACTGAGGAGTGGCTTCCGTCTGGTCACTCTACCATACAGGCCTGCTTGGTGGAGTGCTGCAGAGATGGTTGTCCTTCTAGAAGGTTCTCCTCTCTTCACAGAGCAACGCTGGAGCTCTGTCAGAGTGACCATCTGGTTCTTGGTCACCTCCCCGACTAAGGCCCTTCTCCCCCGATCGCTCAGTTTGGCCGGGCGGCCGACTCTAGGAAGAGTCCTGGTGGTTCAAACTTCTTCCATTTACGGATGATGGAGGCCACTGTGCTCATTGGGACCTTCAATGCTGCAGAAGTTTTTCTGTACCCTTCCCCAGATCTGAGCCTCCATACAATCCTGTCTCGGAGGTCTACAGACAATTCTTTGGACTTCATGTTTTGGTTTGTGCTCTGACATGTACTGTCAACTGTGGGACCTTATATAGACAGTGTGTGTCTTTCCAAATCATGTCCAATCAACTGAATTTACCAGGTGGACTCCAATCAAGTTGTAGAAACATCTCCAGGATGATCAGTGGAAACAGGATGCACCTGAGCTCAATTTTGAGTGTCATGGCAAAGGCTGTGAATACTTATGTACATGTGATTTTTTTGTTTTTGATTTTTAATAGATTTGCAAAAATTTCTAAAAAAAAATATTTCACGTTGTCATTATGGGGTATTGTGTGTAGAATTTTGAGGAAAAAAAAATAATTTAATCCATCTCGGAATAAGTCTGTAACAAAACAAAATGTGGAAAAAGTGAAGCGCTGTGAATACTTTCCAGATGCTCTGTATATGAAGTTATACTGGATCTGTAAACACAACGGTGGCTTTGATATTATTCTGATAATGCTTTATTGGCAGACTTGGTGCAGGAACAACAAGACTGTGTGCTGGCATTGTCAGCATGGCCAAGCCTATTTCCATTGAGTGTCAAATGGCAAGCTACTCCAGTAGCCTTTACCAGCGGCTGGAGGAGGAGACGGGAGTTAAAACAGGTCAGACATGACATGATTTGCTTTGGTACTAATCATGAAGAGAAAGGTGGACTATATCACTAATATTATTATCCTTAGTGCAAATAAATTAATCTGAGCAGTAACCAGATGCATATCAACATGTGTTCTTTATTTTATATCTACTTTTATACCATATGCACTTTTATTAAGGCATAGTTAATATGATGAGTTTAAAACATACAATGAAGCAATCAGTTACAGTTCACTCATGACACGATATCTCAGTGCAGTAGTTTTTACAATGATGCAGCTGAAACATGTACATGTGGCATACACTTCCAGACATTTTCTACTTAACTCCAAGGAAACATTCGAATTATTGCCTTAAGCTGCAACGATTACTTGATTAACAGAACATTATTAACCAACTATTTTGATGATCTTCTTATAATTTGAAGTAAATTTGAATTGAAAATAGCTCAAATTCTTTGAGTCAAGCTTCATTAATGTGATTATTTTTTGGTCAGGAGAAAATAAGACATTTTAGGCTGCACCTTGTGATTTGGAAAACATTTGGGTTGAAATTTGTAAACATTTAAAAGACCAAACTGCTAGTTGATGAATCAATTATCGATAGATTAATAAATAGTGAAAATAACCGTTATTTGCAGCCCTATTTGGCATAAAACTAACTGTTTGCCCAATGCTAAATTCCCCTGCTGTATTTTAACGTGTGTGTGTGTGTGCGCACGCGCGCGTGTGTGTGTATTGCAGGTTATGTGAAGACGGGGTCTTTGTGTCTGGCGCAAAATCAGGATCGCTTCATTTCTCTGAAGCGCTTGGCATCAAGACTCAAGTAAGACCTCGAGTTAATATTTCTTAGAAATACTTTTGGCAATGTCTACAGCCTTGAGTGTGTGTGAATAAGATTGCATCTGCTTTGCACATGGAGAGACACAAATGTTGTAAAACTTCATGTCTGGCTGCCAGCTGAGTTGTCTGCTGATTTAAAAGCCTGAACCCTTTCACCCTTTTCTCAGGGTAATGGGGATCAGCTGTAACATCATTAAACCAAAAGAAGTGGCCAAACTCCACCCTCTTGTTAACATTCATGACCTGGTCGGGGCGCTCCACCTCCCTGCAGATTCTGTGGTGTCTCCACCTGAAGTTAACCACGCCCTGGCTGTGGCTGCTGCTGGACAAGGTAACTTAAAATCACAACTTGGCTTTTACTGTGGCTCGTCTTCCCTTTTCTCCTTTTTTTTTTTTTTTTTTTTCCCCTCCTCCTTCATCCTCTTGTGTTTCTTACCCTATCCAGGGGTCCAGATCCTGGAGCGGACCAGTGTTCAGCAGGTTCTGGTGGAGAAGGGTCATGTGACAGCTGTGGAGACCGACCGGGGCTCCATTGAGTGCGACTACTTTGTCAACTGTGCTGGACAGGTAAACCTCCGCGTGGGATTATGTGATGCAAATGACGACGCATCATCAAGCCCCAGTGACGGCTTAGATAAGTGAGCTGATTAGTCAGTGAGCTGCAGTGTTTTCCTGCAAAGAAATCAGCGTGTGTAACGCTAGCATAAGCAGCTATCAGTTTAATGCGGTTCACTACAGTCAATAGCCCATGTTCAGCAGGTAGACATGTTCACTCCACCTGTTTCTGCTCCAGTGGGCGTACGAGCTGGGTCAGGCAAGTGAGATGAAGGTGTCGGTTCCCCTCCACGGTTGCGAACACTTCTACCTCCTCACCAAACCTCTCCAGGAGCCGCTGTCACCGAGCACACCAGGTCTCCCACGTCAAACACTCACCAAAATTCACTGCTTTAGCTTGAAATGTTAAGATTTTAAACTTCAACTTGCTTTTACTTTCGCCAGCTAAAATTATGTCTGTAAAAAAGATTCTGATTTGTTTCTTGGCATAATGTCTGTTTGAATAATTTATTACAGACTGTTTGACTGCAGCAAGCATCTCCCAGCCTTTTCCCTTAAGAAAAAAAAAACCTTTTCTTTCAGAAAGCACCGGGGCACAGATCCTCCTCATTGATAGCGATAATATGCTAAACAGGAAGATTTTATTTCATTTACTGTTAATATTCATTTTTTGTCTTCACGTCACATGAGGCTTCAAACAAGCGCAGAGGAGGTGGTCTAACTAACTGTGTGCGTCTCGTCTCCAGTGGTGCTTGATATGGACGGCAGGATATACATGCGGCCGTGGCAGGGAGGCATTCTGTCAGGAGGCTTTGAGAAGAACCCCAAACCCATCTTCACCGAGGGCCGCAACCAGCTGGAGATCCAGAACATGCAGGAGGACTGGGATCACTTCGGTAATGGAGGCTGGGATGGAAAACAGGGAGGGGACATTGCCTTAAATTAATATATGTACGTGTGTGTGTGTGTGTGTATGTGTATATATATATATATATATATATATATATATGGCATATTGATTTTCATATTGTTTATAATTGACCAAATACACAGTAAAAAGGAAATATGTGATCATAAGAAGTGATTTTGAATGAGGTCCTGGTGTCGTCAGCAATATTCTGTGTACATTTTTAACTTATTTTCAGCTGCAGAGACAAATGAATTGTAGAAAAAGCAAATGGATCAATTGATCCCCTCAGCTGTGATGGATGCTGCACAGATGCAAAGTATACACTACAGCATCTCAAATGTACTTTATGGATGTGAGTGAAGTCATTTATTATTAACAACACATTTGCAGTTGCATCCCAATCAGTCAACACAGAACTACACACAATACAGGCAGTGTTTTAGTGGTTGGAGATGATTGCAGAAATGATAGTTTATTAAATAACATTATGTCGACCTGGACAAACATGCAGCAGCAGTTTCAATGTATCACCTTCAAATATCTTGGTTTTATAATAACACAGAGCATCTCTATTTTTAGATACTCTGTTTATGCTCTCTTCAATGTTTTTGACACACACACACACACACACACACACACACACACACACACACACACACACACACACACACACACACACACACACACACACACACACACACACACCACACACCTGTCCCTTGGCCTTGGCCTCATGCAAGTAATCTGAGATTCCTCATCCGGCCTGACAGGCTGTCATGTCGCTGGACCTTTATCACCAGCCGACCTTGAACTGCAGCAACACACATGGCCAAGCTGATCTTCCACAGGCTGCTCTGCACTTCCAGTTACTTATACATGTCCAATATTATCTTTTAAAAGTGGGACTCGAAAATAGTGAGTCTCATTAATGTATATGAAAGAAAAATTAGACCGAACCCTAGTTCACCTTTTTAAAGCTGCAGCGATTAGTCACTTAAACCATCTGTCAACTGACAGAAAAATAAGCAACTATTTTCTTAGTCACCTTTTATTAAAGTCACGATTTAGGCTTGATTGGCCAAAATCTCCTGGTTACAGCTTCTCACATTTAAGGATTTGCTGCTGTTCTTAATATATGTGATTGTAAACTTAATATTTCTTAGATTTTAAAGTTTTGTTCAGACATTTGAACACGTCACTTTGATGAGCTTTTTTTTAAATTTAAAAAAAAATTTTTTTTTACTGTGTATTGAACATTTATAGACAAAGTGATGAATCGTGTAATCAAGAAAATAGTCTGCAGCTTGTTCAATAATGAAAATAGTTGTTAGTTGCAGCCCTCTGGAAGTCTCAAGAGTTTGCGCTTTTATTATGTTACATCACAAGTAAGTAATTAAATGAAGAAAGCAAGTTAAACCTTGTATGTGTTGCATTGTGATATCGGTAAGTGATGTGAGTGAGTCCATCGCATCTCTCCCAAATTTTTATGTTGCTGCCACTGGGTTGTTTTTTTGTTGGACACATGCTGAACTGTTGATAGAGCAACATGAGGAAAGGGTGCAGTTGTTGCTGTACAGCAGGAGTTGAAGCTCCTCCAGTATTGTTTTGTGGTGGTTTGGCAAGAGGTGATTTTATTTTAGGACCGGAAGAGGAGAGAAAACAAGTCGCAGCCTCGATGATGTGGCAGGAAGCTCTGGGGTTGTAAATGTTGGGAAAATTGAGGCTGACCATGTTTATGTTGATTACTGCATATAGATGCATCACTGATTTAAAAAAAAAAAAGCACTTTGGTGGTGTGGAGATGCCGTCTGTTGAGAGATTGTACGCTCCTGTTGTCTTCCACCTTTAGAGCCGATGCTCAGTGCGCTGCTGAGGAGGCTGCCGAGTCTCGAGTCAGCCGAGATCCATCAACTGGTCAACTGTCCTGAGTCCTTCACACCTGATATGCGTTGTCTGATGGGGGAGACGCCGGGCCTTCATGGCTACTATGTGCTGGCTGGGATGAACTCCTCGGGCCTGGCCTTAGCTGGAGGGGCTGGAAAGTAAGAATGAGTATAAGTGTATTTGCCTACAGTGAATGAGAGGACAAATATTAACAAATGGTTTTGGGAGCTAGTATTTTACAATAGTTAGAAGGTCAACTGAGCTCATTAATTTCAGTGATCAGTTTGTGATGTGCACCTGCTTTGATTACCTGCCGTGTGGTTTCCAGGTACCTGGCAGAGTGGATGACCTACGACTACCCCACTGCCAACGTCTGGCCGCTGGACATCAAACGCTTTGGGAACCTGCAGAGCAGCCGGACGTTCCTGCGACACAGAGTGATGGAAGTCATGCGTGAGTCGTGAAGTCTTTCCAGATTATATGATGAGTGTTCAGTTCATGATTTGAACCAGACAAATGTGCTACAGTCATCTGGGCCTGAGTGTACAGTTTAAATATGCATTCATATTGGAAAGAAAAATGCTGCTGCAAAGTGGAGAAGAACTGTTGTTCACCTCTCCTGTACACTACAGGTGACAAGTGTTCGTAATGATGTGTAGTGGGTTTTAGTTTTACCCTGGTGTGTTTTAATCGTACTCTGGTACCTATGCTTCTAAATTGTGTGTGTGTGTGTGTGTGTGTGTGTGTGTGTGTGTGTCCGTCCGTCCGTCCGTCCGTCCGTGTCCGTCCATGTGTGTCCGTGTGTGTCCAGCGCTGCTGTATGACCTGAAGGTTCCTCGGTGGGACTTTCAGACTGGGCGTCAGCTGAGGACCAGTCCTCTGTATGACCGTCTGGACACCCAGGGAGCTCGCTGGATGGAGAAACACGGCTTTGAAAGACCCAAATACTTCGTTCCTCCGGGGAAAGGTACAGATCACTGAGCAGCGACACACAGCGTTGTCTTCATTGAGCCTGAAGAATCCAGAATATTTTATTACGATATGTTTTTTTACGTCATTTTCCATCATGGGTTAAGAGAAACCAGGTTTTCATAATAGAAAAAAACAAAAAGACAGTATGTTATTACACTCTTATGATCAGTTCCCTCCTCTAGCAGCAAGTCTACTTATCAGTGAAATCAGATGTTACTTGGTTAAAAACTTGTAGATGTTTTGGCACTGATGTTACACGATAAAAAAATCATTTGCATACAGCTGATTTGGTAAAATTTGTATAATTAAACTGGGTTATCTGTCCTTTGTAAAGCAGGTGATTTCACTAAAATGCTGTGCTCTGTTTTGTTGTTGTTGGACATCAGCATTTTAAAGTTTAAAAGGATGCCCAAAGGTTTTTAAGGGATTTAAAGAGCAGCTTTTACATCTTACAGCAGGAAATGGGGAACTTTGTAATGAATGAAAACACCTGATGTGATCTGTTTGTTTGTCATCGTAGATCTGCTGTCTCTGGACCAGAGTAAGACTTTCTACAAGCCCGACTGGTTTGACATTGTTGGTGCAGAGGTGAAATGCTGCAAAGAGGCCGTGTGTGTCATCGACATGTCCTCCTTCACCAAGTTCGAACTGACTGTGAGTCATAATACACTATGGACAACTTCAAATCTTATGAATATCTGTGAAAAACATAATGTTTTTTTCAACATTTTGCAATTCTTTGGTTAACTGGGAGCTACTGACGCAGCAGCAAAGTATTTTCTCTTTTTAAACGAATGCATTTCAGCTGACAAGTCCACTGTGTTAAAGTAATTTAAGTGGAACTCTCTGCTTTGTCCTGATGTGTCAGTCGACGGGGGACCAGGCTCTGGAGCTGCTGCAACATCTGTGTGCCAACGACCTGGATGTCCCTGTCGGACACATCGTCCACACCGGCATGCTGAACGAGAGGGGGGGCTACGAGAACGACTGCAGCGTGGTCCGCCTCAGCAAGAACAGGTTGGAATCATCTGTGCTATAATAGTTTAGATATTAACGATGGACATTTGAATTAACTCTCATTTCTGTTCGCTCTCCAGCTTCTTCATCGTGTCTCCGACAGACCAGCAGGTCCACTGTTGGTCCTGGATAAAGAAACACATGCCCAATGACCCACAACTCCACCTGGAGGATGTCAGCTGGAAATACACAGGTAGTTGGGCTCTGCAGGGATGTCACCATGTCGTGCCCACGCTATATTCAAGGGTGAAAGCTATGCATGAAAAACACATTTTTTTAATCTTGAGCAGCTAGTCTCTGGTCCCATTCATGAACATGGTCATACATTGGACCTTGTTTTATCTTTTGGTATTTCTGTAAGCATCAGTGAAATTTGTGAAGCAATGTTCTCGGACCACAAGCCCGTTATCTTTGAAGCAGTAACAGCTTCAGAGTTATCTAAAGAGAGTTATATAAATAGTTTTTAAATGCTTTTAGAGACACGCCACTGTTTTCTACTAATCAAACTCCCCAATCGCACCTTTCTCCAGAGGATATTTTAACTCCACCTAAATCTTGATAGTGTCGCCCCGCTGAGGTCATACTACCTCAAACCTGGTTAAATGAAGCCACTCGGGCAAAGTGCAGGAGGGCTGAGAGAAAAAGGAAGAAAGACAGACTCCATGTGTCCTTTGAAATCTTAAGGAACTCCCTCACAAACTATCAGAATGCAGTTAAGTCTAACACTAACCCTTAAGTTACAAACAGCTTCTTCTCCGACTTAATTCCAAATCACTGCCACAGGCCTACAATTCTCTTCAACACCTTAAACTCTGTTATCAACCCCCCGATCCCGTCATGTTCAAGTATGTCTCCGGCACAGTGTGACACCTTTCTTAGGTTCTTCCAGGATAAAATCTCAAAACTTAGGTCTGGCGTTACATCCCATTACATTGATCCAACTAATTCTCCCACTTCCTCTGCCGTGTTGGACCACTTTGAGCCCGTTTCCCTCACAGCTCTCACTAAAATTGTTGATCAACTAAAAACTACAATGTGCCACTCTGACATCATCCCCTCAGGTCTCTTTTAAAAAGGTTTTTGTTGAAATCGGACCATGTATACTGTCAGTTATCAACAGCTGTCTGTCTTCAGCTCATGAAGAAACCTAATTTGGAGCCCTCTAACCCATCCAATTAAAGACCAATATCCACTTTGCCTTTTCTGTCCCAGATCTTTGAGAAAGTTGTATTTTAACAGCTTCAGTCTTTTATCAGTTTTAATGGCATCTGTGATGTTTTTCAATCTGGTTTTAGATCATCTCACAGCACTGAATCTGCCCTTTTAAAAGTTTTGATCAACCTTTTACTCATTGCTGATGCTGGTGATCCCGCATTTTGCTTTGACTTGATCGCTCTGCTGCTTTTGACAATGTTTTAAGTCCTACCTGTATGACCGATCATTCTGTCAACATGGGCAACTGCTCCTCTCAACAGGCCCCCCCTGATCTGTGGGGTACCGCAGGGGTCCATTTTGGGTCCACTACTGTTCTCACTCTATATGCTTCCTCTTGGATCCTTTTTCCAAAAACAGAACATTTCTTATCACCTCTATGCCGACTACATTCAAATATACCTTCCCCTCAAATCTGGAACTGCCTCTATAAATTCAATAATGAGCTGCCTGATGTCAAAAGCTGGCTCTTGCTAAATTTTCTATGCCTCAACGAAGTTAAAACAGAGATCCTGCCAATCAATCCCTCTCACCTTTCAGCTGCTATACTGGACAGTCCCTCATTGTGTCTTGGCCCCATGGCAACCCACTGTAATTTCCATGTCAGAATCTGGGTGTGATTTTGGACTCATCTTTTACACTGGATCTCCAAGTTACGTCCGTTGTCAAAGTCGTGTTCTTTCAGCTGAGAACTTTAGCTAAGGTCAAATCCTTTCTCTCCTCGAAAGACCTGGAGAAAGTTACTCATGCTTTTATCTCCTCTAGGTTGGACTATTGTAATTATTTGTATGCTGGAATCGGCAAAATTCTTTTATCACGCCTTCAGTTGGTGCAGAACTCTGCAGCGAGACTTTTAACCGGTACACGCAGGCATGAACACATTTCACCGATCTTAAAATCCCTTCATTGGTTACCAGTCCAGTACAGAATTCATTTTAAAATTGTAATGTTTGTTTTTAAGTGTCTAAATGGAGCTGCCCCAGTCTATCTGTCCGACCTGCTGCAGCCCGATACCCTACCGCGCTCACTCAGGTCTCTCGACCAACAGTTTTCAGTTGTTCCTTGAACAAAATTGACGACCCGGGCCGACCGTGCCTTTTCCGTTGCTGCCCCCAAGCTCTGGAACAACCTTCCCCTCATATTAGGTTGTCATCCACTTTACCAGTGTTTAAAAATCTATTTATTTTCCCTGGCCTACCCACTTTGATCTTAACTTGGCACTTTTGTGTGATTTGTGTTAGTTTGTCTTGATTTTAACATTACTTATTTTTATTAATCCAGTCTTCTCGAATGTATGACTGTTGGTCTATGTGCAGCAGTTTGGGCAACCTTTGTTGTGTTTTAAAATGTGCTACACAAATACATTTTGATTTGATTTACTCGCAGCTTTAAATCTGATTGGACCGCGTGCAATGGATGTTCTGGCTGAGCTGTCGTACGTTTCTATGACACCCGACCACTTTCCCTCCATGTTCTGTAAGGTAGGATGGCTCGTTTTCATAAGCGGTTGTTTTTCTGTCCGTCTCCTCACATTACCGGGAGCAGGAACTGACCATGTTTGTGTGTCTTTACAGGAGATGAGTGTGGGCTACGCCAATGGGATCAGAGTGATGAGCATGACTCACACCGGAGAACCAGGTTTCATGCTCTACATCCCCATAGAGGTGCAACACTCACACTAACATTATCTAGTCGCCATTTGACAGGCTGGTTGTTAAAGTAACCGTCAGATACATACCTCAGGTCTTAAACAACCCAGGACTGTGTTGCATGCAGTGGGATTCATCCTTTTTAAAAAAAATTTAAGCTCTCAACTACCTGGTATTCCTCAAACTATTTGTGTTAAACAGTGTTTTGTCATTGCGTTGTCTTACTTTTAAGATACCTAAACCCAGACACTACGATGCAGAACTCCTTGTCTCTGTGGTTTATTAACATGATGGAGGTTCAGCAACATACAGGCTGAGTTCAGCACAGCATTTTCTTTGATAGTGGTGGGTTTCGATGTCAACAGCCATTCAAATGATTGTGCACCTTTTAGAAAGTTGATGGCAAGGAATTTGGTTTTGTGTCAATTGTGATTCAGATCATTCAAAAGCACAGCCTGAGAATGGCTGACCCATTCATGGCACAATGGTCAAAATAATCTAAAAATCATTCCAAGAGAAGTTAAAGACGGATGAGGGAATCTCATGTGGTTCTGCCTTGGCCAAGATGCTATAAACTGCCTCGGCCAAGATGCTATAAACACACAAGCAGTTTTTCAGGACAAATTGTCAACTTGGGAAACCAGAAAATGTGGAAAATGCCTGCATCCAGCTGCATTAGTGACGGCTGGGAAGATGTGCCACCACTTCCAAAAGCTGATGGATGATGTGAAAGTGTTTTAGTTTGTCTGGAATCAGACCTGCTGTAACTGGAAAAACTCCCACAAACGCACTGGACATGATCCATCTGCATACCAACGCTCTACTGCACCACAGACGGATCAGTGCTTTGTGCAATAATTACTTTCTCTGATGACTGATTTGGCTTTGTTAGGATTCACTCTGTAAGCAGGCGGTGTGCATGAAATACGTCTCAAACACTTTGAGAAAAAAAACTTTTTTCACATCTATAAATATTGACAAAACCATATTTGTTGTGGGTTTATTGTTAAAGGTTACAAGCCATATCATTCTATCATATACTAACTTCTGCTCAGAAATCTGAGTAATGTAATAGTGTTAGAAAAATGTCATTGGAGGGTTAATAAAGCGCTGTCCTGTATACCGCATCAAGTGTAACGTTGGTATGTCCCTCTGCTCTCTGCAGTACGCGCTGCATGTGTACAACGAGGTGATGTCCGTGGGCCAGAAGTACGGCATCCGTAACTCGGGCTACTACGCGCTGCGCAGCCTTCGCATAGAGAAGTTCTTCGCCTTCTGGGGTCAGGACCTGGACACCTTCACCACCCCGCTGGAGTGTGGACGGGAGTTCAGGGTCAAGTTTGACACGGTCTGTTCAGCTGTGTGACCATCTGATCTCAGTCTGTGTGGAGACTTTTAAATGGCAATATGTTTTCAAAGCGTCTTCTTCTTAGCAAAGGGATTTTGACAAAGCAGAGATTTAGTATGTTTGTTATTAGCCCGAGAGAGGGAGAGCAGAATAATAAACGGCGCCTCGTCATCTGCTTCGCTAAAACCTGTCGACGTCTTGAGTTGTAGTCTTTGCCAGCATGTGGAGGACAATCTGTCACCAGGCTGCACCTGCAGGCACGACAGGTGGCACCGTGAAGCAGCGGGGGTAAAGTTTACCATCAATCTCATGGTGAAAACAGTGGAACATCAGGGATGCTCTCTGCTGTCAGCACAGTATTGATGGGAGCAGCTCACAGTTTAAAACTGGTTTCACAGACTGTTTTCAGATGAGTTGATGGTGGTCTTTTAAAAACATTAGAAATTTAGAGGCAGTGATTTTGTGTTGCTTCTGTATGCATCCTAACAGGCTCCAAAACTGTGCAAAACTTTCTCTCACCGTAACTTCCTCCACTGCTTCTACTTCCTCTCTTGGACCTTTTTAAACCCCCCCCCCCCCGACCCTGCGTCCTTCACCAACTTCTTCTCTCCCCCTCCCCCGTCTTCCTCCATCAGGACACGGACTTCCTCGGCCGTGAGGCGTTGCTGCAGCAGCGTCAGGACGGTGCAACTCGGCGGTTCATCATGCTGGTTCTGGAGGACCACGACACCGAGCTGGACCTGTGGCCGTGGTGGGGCGAGCCCATCTACCGTAACGGCCAGCTGGCCGGGACGACCACCAGCAGCGCCTTCAGCTACACCCTGGAGCGCCACGTCTGCCTGGGCTTCGTGTCGCCGCCGCCGGGCCCCGAGGGGCTCCCCACGCCCATCACCCCCGACTTCATCAACCGAGGGGACTACGAGGTGGACATAGCCGGCCAGCGCTATCCGGCCAAAGCCAAACTCTACCCCTTCAGCTCCCTCTTCACCCAACAGAAACGCCGCAAGGAAGACATGGAGCTCAGCAACCTGCAGGGGAAGTGATGCCGAGGAGTAGTAACTCTTTCCTCTTTCACTTCACCTGATCCACTCCTGCTGTGACCTCGCGGGTGCCGGGTACATTTCTTCCCTTTTATAGCTCCTCATAACAGGGCTGTATGCACCGTCACTTTCTGCCCTGCATATGTTTAGTTTCCGCGTTGCATCTCCTTCTTTCAAAGTGCAATATTTAAGAGGCACCAAATGCTTGAGCTGTCTCAAATACAGAGCTCCTGCCATCTTGTTTTCCAGCTCCAGCCTGCTTCACACTCGAAGACAGTCCACACAGTCTCATGGCTGCTTCACTGACAGCCCATGGTTAAGTGCCTTGTCAAGGCAAGATCAACATCGCTGTTCAGGACTTTGTGACTCTGTTCACTCCTGAAGGGATTCTCACCGACAATCTCCTCCAGTAGCGTTCGAAGCTTCCACACTTCAGTCTGGATGAGTTGAAAGCAAACGTCAGTGCTGATCTGCAGATGCCTGCGCACACGGTCGACGGAGTGGCCGACACTGTCGTCATATCTTAAACTGTAAATTTGCTGCTTTAAAGAAGACGATCGATGCGATGTAAAAAGCCTAACTCTGATACTTTATACTTTCCACTGCCGCCTGTCCCGCTACATCACACCTGACAAGGAAGGAGGTTTACCCTCCAAGAAGCAGCCTGGCTAATCATTAGTGAACCAGTGTTGTGTGTGTCGCTCATTTCTCCTCTTCCGGTCCTGTTGAAAAAGCTTCCTTAAGTAAATCTAAGCGGCTTCTTTTCCCCTGTACAACATCTTTATCATCAGCTGTGAGCTGCTCTCCAGTCGTCTTGCCGTGTGGATCTCGTGGTTATGTATCATTTACCGTAATATAACCCGACCTGTTATTTATGTTTTGTGGTCTTTGTGATGCATCGTTGCACTTTTCGATGCACAGGGTTAGCTTCGCTGATGATGTGTTGAATATGTGTCTGATGTTCAGTGGACTGTAGACGAGGGAAGGGAGAGGAGCTGTAACCCAGACGTGTCGTTGTTTGGAGTTTATCATATCATGCAGTTTTGTGTTGATCCACAGTCTAGATGTTTGTGTAAAGGGAGGACGTGAGTGCGATTTGAAATAAAACGATGTATTTTTGTATAGCTAGTGTGTTTAAAATCTCTATTTTCAGTACTGCACTTTTTTTTTTTGCGACATCAGTTTCGAGTTTCTATCACCTGCAAAAATCATAATTATCAGTTCATTCTTGCAGATGTCCTGCTGATTGCGCGTCATGTCGAATGCTTTCTTCTATCGTCGTATCGGCAACAGTTGTCCTACACGTGCATTTCAACACTTCTGAAAGTAATTTGGTGTTTTTTTTTTTTTTCTCTTGCCCCCCTTCAGAGGTCAAAGGTCAGGCAGAGCAGCAGGTCTGGAGCTGGTAGGGATTTAACACGGCCACTCCAGCAGTTCAGCAGCAGTGCTGCTGTGAAGGTAAAGCTAAGGTAAGAAGCAACTGAAAGCCGAATCCACCCAGCCAATCACACGACACCTTACAGACGGCCTCACAGAAGGTGCACAGGAATGTACAAGAAGATGACTCCGAGTGATGGTACATTTTCTATTAGGGCTGTCGGAGTCTAATTTCCTATAATACTGCGCTACGCGGCCACGGATGGCTTCACTCAGTTTTATTTACAGCAATTAAAAATGTTGAGTGATTTAAGTTTGGTTGCTGGTAAATGTGTCATAACTGTTTAATGTGTTCATAACTTTTTCTGGAGTATTTGTGGGTAGAAAACTACAGATGGGTCCTTTTTAAATATTTGCTCGGTTTAATTACGAGATGCATTTATCATGTTTTTCCGAAATCCTCTTGAACTCAGGAGCAGCAGCAGGTTCATTTATTTGCCGGCTGTCTGAAGCACTTTGACCTCCGAGCGGTAAACGGACCGACTTTTCAGTTGGGATGTTGCCGCTGCGTTGACATAAGAAAAAAATATAAAAACCTCATCAGCTCTTCAGACACGTTTTCTCCTGATTTTTGCCAACATCTCGGGCTCGTGCGACGCACCACGCGAGGACGGATGCATAAAAAGTTTAGTGTACAGATGGCGTGAATGAGTTCCTGTGCGGTCGACTCTTGGCAGGAGCCGGTCCCGACAGCAGGACGATTAAAGTGCAGTTCTGTTCCACGTCTGACAACACGGCTGCTGCGCCGAGGCTCGAGCTGCAGCAGGGACTCAGATGTTGGTCGTAAAGGGCTGACTTTCTTCACGTGTTTAATGTTTGTAAAAAAAACACAAAAACAAGTCATTATATTAAACGGAGCATTTGCGTGAGAGAGACAGCAGTGAATCATTTGGAGTCTGGATTCAGTCTGTTTCTGTGCTGTCGTACCAAACTAGTGACAAATGTTTGAGGTTGAACAAGAATGAAACGCATTTTAAATGTATTATTTTATACAAATTATGTTCAGTCTTGGTACAATCGGCACTATATAAATGTGCCCCATTTGATTGTACAGTTCAAGCTTCGATAACGGTTTAACTAAAAGCTTTGGATTCTGTGTGTGAGGACTGAAAACATAATCACACGACCGGTTAGTCGCTGCAGCGGCTGGAACTTATTGTTCTGAACTGTCCGCTGAGTATTTGTGGTGAAAAGGAAAGTGGTCGCAAACATTGGCAGCCTGCTGCTGCCTAAAACATTCTTACAGGGTCACGTGGTTTCTACGCAAGTCTGAAATTCCCTGTGTCAAAAAAGTAAAAAAATAAAACCCGGAGGGTCAAAATTTAACATTCAGAAAGTTAGAGAATGTAAAACGAGAGATCAGCCGGTGCTGAAACCGACTAAATGAGGTGGGTAATGGTTTGGTGTACGCAGTGCCTCGTTTCCATTTGAACACGTGTCCTACTGGACTGATCTGTAACCTCCACGTTTCTCTGCAGCTTCACGCTCGTGTAAATGACACCGTTTCAAATAGATGTTTGGCTGTCGTGCTGAAATGTAAAAACAAAATATGAATAAAACTTTGCTCATAGGAGGGGGTTGACTTTGCTTCACGTGTTCACTCCAGGTATTTCCTGCGTTGGAGACCAGGATGAAGGCGGTCCGATCGCCGTGGCGACGCACCGCGTGCAGCTCTTTCTGTGGGAAGCCATGGAGCTGCTGCGTCTGCTGATGAGCATCGGGACGCCTGCAGTCACGCTCGAGGTCTGTTCGTGCGTCAGCGGTGACAGCGGAGGACCGACACCTGTTCTCCGCTCACCGATAACCCCGTCTGCAGTTATTTCCCGAAACCGCATTACGTCAGAGGCAACTCGGAGACGGGAAAGTTACACGACGAAACACTTTATTAGCATATTACAACACAACGGCTTCGTCCTGTCGCAGCGGTGCGCCATCACGTCCTCCTGGCTTTGCGTGGGCGGCATCCGTTGTGTGGCACGGGGGTGTTGTCGGTGATCGACACCACCTCCAGGCCTCCCATCGTCAAGCCTTTGATCGCAGACTGCACGACAGACAAAAACACGTTCATTCGTTAAAGAAGCTCATGAGGACGGACCACGACGTCTGCAGCTCCTTAAATGATCCTCATTATGAAAAGTCTGAAATGAACTGGAGGGCTGTTTCTCCACACGGTGACGGGTTTACTGGTGCTGGACGCCCACTCGGAGGAATACAGAACAAGCCGAGTGGACCGCTTTCATAGGCCTGACTTACTGGAATATAAAACCAATTTAGCAAATGAAACATCAAGAAAAGGAAAACTGTGATGTCATCAATATTCAGGCATTTAAAATAGAGCTCAAAAACTCAGGTGATTTATTACTAAATAATCTTTGCTAAATTCATTTATTGAGCCAAAGTAAGAATTCATTAGTCCCTAATTTACAAATGTGCTGTTTTAATCCGACTTGCATCTTTGTTAATGGAATGTTTTTGGATTTTAGACACGATGACAACATGAGGTGCATCTTTTAGTAGCTACAAAAAGAAAAGATAAACGTATTAAAAAATAAACTCTGGTTGTAACAGCGACAACATCAAAGATTTGAAAAGGTTGAATAATATCAATACTTCACACCAACTACTCACCAGACGTCCGGGACCGAGACCTTTGACCATAACACGAACAAACGTGACTCCCTTCGCTGTGGCTTTCTGTTCAGGACACACGATATTAAAGTTTACATCAGCAGAGTCCAACAGAGTCGTCCAACACAGTCCACCTTTTAACCAGTGACATGCCGGGCCGATCTGTCACTCTTCACAGTAACACACTGTATTTTGAAGTTTTTGAAGTGCTTCAGCTGACATGACACTCAGTCCAATTAATGTTCCTCCTTCTCAGGACACTTTAGAAAAATTGTGACGGGTCTTTTACATCGTGATCATTTCTCAGCCAAGCAGTAAATTAAAGAGAAAACAAGCCGCAGATTCCGAGATAATGAAAATAACAACCGTATTTAATTTGTCCGTAGTGAATAAAAAAAAGAATTGACAAAGACTTCATTTTCCAGCTTTCAGCAACAAACAAAACGGGTTTCGATGTTGTTACCACCTTCACATGTTCAGCTGCAGTAAAAACTACAACATCTGAAAGCAGATCAGAGGTGAGAATCGTCTGTCCTGTAAACAACACTGTGGAAGCAACATTGCTAAAACTTCATTTCTCTACCGTGTTTACTGCAAAGTAAAAAGCTGTGCGACCTCAAATCTGTCGGCCAGCAGCTTTTATAAATCGGACCGACACGAAGGCCAAATGAGCTTTTTAATGCTGACCGCTCCGCTCGGTCAAAGTCCTTCGAGAAGGCAAAATATTTACAACAAACATTTCATTTTCTTGAATGAAGTGCTGGAGAAGCAGCAGACGCTGCAGAGACTTGCGTAATTTGAACTTAATTGCAACAAACATTCAGCAGAGATAATGAAGTGGCGGCCCGAATGCTTGGAGACGCTGTCCAATTCTGATGAGTCCTCCGGTAATCGGCGCTGTTGTAGAAAACTCACGGCGGCAGCGGAGATGCCGGCGGTCTGAGCGGCGATGGGCGTCGACTTCTTGATGTTCTTGAAACCCTCTGTGCCGCAGGACGTCCTCACCAGAGACTGTCCCTCGCTGTCTGTTAGCTGGATGTGTGTGCTGGAGCCGGACAGGACAGTTTACCGGGTCACTCTCAACACCGTCACAGTCGGGCCAAATTACACAGTGTGGTGAAACGAAGAAGCTCAGTGAGGTGTTGTCCAACTTTACACCTAAAAAAAACTTCATCGGGCAAATTTCTGAATTTGAAAAGACGTTAATGTGGCTTTTATCTGCAGCTAATTATGTTTCCATGGTTACAAATCATGGCAGGAAAGACATTTCACAGTCTGTCCTCCGTCTGATTACCTTTGTAATTTTAACAGGCTGAATCTGCTCTCAGGTTTAATAAAACCACAACATTATGGCACGCGTGTCTGATATTATACCAAGAACAGGAGAAATCAGTCATTACGAGGAGATTGATTGGATCTTGAACATATTTTAAGAAGACATTTTTCTCAAAAGACATTGAGGAATAAAAGGTAACTGAGAAACACTGACACGTTTGATGTCGTCAGAAAAAGATGTTAACAGCCAGATGTTGGAGTTTGTTTCCACTTACTTGTTGTATGTGGCTTTAATGTGAAGGATCGGCAGCTCCTCAAACTTCTTCCCAGCCCACTTCAGTGGACTGTCCTGACCGGGCAGCGGAGGGAAGTGGCTGAAGGATTCACATTTAACATGGAGACCTCAGTAATTATAATACTGCAGTTAGTTGTGCTTCTTTACATTGAACAAACTGTACAGAGTTAAAGGGAACCACGAGAGAAAAGAGGAGAGAAGATGGAGGAGGAGAGACGGAGGAGATGGAGGAGAAACGGAGGAGAGACAGGAGAGACGGAGGAGAGACGGGAGGAGAGATGGAGCACAGACAGGAGAGACGGAGGAGAGACAGGGGAGACGGAGGACAGACAGGAGAGGTGGAGGACAGACGGAGGAGAGACAGGAGAGACGGAGGACAGACGGAGGAGAGACAGGAGAGACGGAGGAGAGACGGGAGGAGAGATGGAGCACAGACAGGAGAGACGGAGGAGAGACAGGGGAGACGGAGACGGAGGACAGACAGGAGGAGAGACAGGAGAGGTGGAGGACAGACGGAGGAGAGACAGGAGAGGTGGAGGACAGACGGAGGAGAGATGTCCAACCTGAAGTCTTTCCTGGAGTCTGCCGCGGACTCCTGATGTCCGACAGCGCTGCTACATACCGTCCGCTGCAGCCCGCTGCGTCCACATCTGTAAACACACTACGTCATCAGCACCGGTCGACCGTCTACCAGCAGGACGGTAGTTCTTAGTTTGAGCGTGACGTCATGCGTACACTGAGACGCACGCGACAACAAACTTGACGTCATCAGAACTAGCCGTTGGCTAACGAGCATGCTGGTGACGCGCAGCCTTAAAACACTTACAGAGAGGCTCCGTTGTTGCTCAGGGAGGCAGTCAGCTGTCTGCACGTGGTGCTCACTGAGTTCACGAACACACAGCCGAGTTTAAACATCTCTAACGAGAACACGTCCGCCGTCACACGGTGAACAACTTAACACGTAACAAACGTGACATTGAAGATGCTGCTGACCCAGACCAGACCAGTATTATTTTGAGGGGTGGTATGACCATTTACACGCTATTACTGCGAAACCATATACAAGTACCACGTGTGAAATAGATAAGAAACGTGACGTTTTAAGTATTACAAGTTATTTTCATTTACGTTGTGCGTATAGTGATATATATATATATATATATATGTTTTTCTTTAAGTACATTAACGTTGTCCCCCCCCCCCCCCCGTTTAGACAGAATAGACTGTTCGTTTTTCTGCACAGAATTGTGGGTAAACGTCAGTGAATGTTGCCTTCACGTGATGTAAAAACCCTCGAAAGTGTGACAACTCCGTATTGAACGCTGTCTTGAGGCCCTCGAGTAATAACTAATCTACTTCCTGCTCTATAGAAATGAACAGAGAATATTTTATGTAAAGCACTAGAGGCAAGGTTTATGTTTTGCGTCGTAGTATCGCCAAATGAACGACACTGAAAACCTCACCAGCTTATTTTCATGAGCGGTTTCCAGCGTGACGATTTTCTTGCGCGCACGTTGAATGCAGCAGACAAAGATGGCTGTGCCCTGTAGAAGGACCGCGAGTCGGCCTCTCCTCCAGATTTTGTCATGTTTTAGCGGGACGACGTCCCGGCAGTTTTCCCGCACATGTGTTTGTCGGGCGGCTCGGCAGACCCAGATTGTGACGGAGAGAGTCCGGTCTCCGTGGACGCTGATGGCGGCGGTGTGTCTGCAGAGGCTGCCGGTGATCTCGGCGGACTGCAGCCCGGTGGAGCAGCGGGTCGAGCAGATGATGCACCAGGTGAGTGGGGGGGGGGGGGGGGAACATATATAAACATATATAAACATATATATATAAACATATATATATATATATAAACATATATGACGATATATAAACATAAATATATATAAACATATATAATGTAAATATATGTAATGATATATAAACATATATGTAAATATATGTAAACATATATAAAGATATATATATATAAACATATATATATATAAACATGTAAAGATATATATATGTAAATCTATGTAAAGATATATAAACATATATATGTAAATATATGTAAACATAAATAAACTTATATAAAGATATGTAAATATATGTAAACATAAATAAACTTATATAAATATATATAAACATATGTAAAGATATGTAAAGATATATAAACATATAGATATATAAACATATATAAATATATATATAAACATATATAAAGATATGTAAATATATATAAAGATATGCCTTATTATATTTAGAGGAAAAATGTAACTCATTTTGGTGATCCACAGAAATGTGTGAGCTTCAAAAGTTTGTTCAAAGATCTCACGTCAGGTTCATCGATGATGATAAATATCTGAAGATTTTGAACATTTAGAGTCATCAGTGGTTTATTAGACTCGTGGTCTGAGATGTATAAGGTCTCCTTGATTCATCTCTCAAGATTTAAACTATATTAATATTGAAGCATTTAAACTTGATTTAATCGGTAAGTCTCATTATGAAAAGATTTATTTTTCATAAAACGGAAATACATTCATTAAAACACAATCAGAAATCAATTATTTATTTATTATTCGCAATAAGTAAGAAATGAATCAAAACAATGTGATGATGATTACTGCTCCTGTCAAAACAGTTCTATTGTCCGATGAAATAAAGTATTGTTGAAATGCTTTCTGTACTTGTGACATCAGTTCTAGTCAAATGTTCGTCCTGGTTTCGGGGAGAAAAGAGAATAAGGAGTTTCTGTCGGCCACGTTACTCTTATTATAATCACAAAACCCACATGCAGCAATTTCCAGATTGAAAGCTGTCCTGGAGTCTGAGAGCCGCTCTGGACTCGTTTCAGATGGAGCTGGAGAAAAGCCTGCTGTCGGACCACGAGCTGCGTCTGCTGGAGGACGCGGACAGGATGAGCCGCAAGCAGGCACACGACTACGAAGAGGACGAAGAGGACGCCGGCGAGCAGGAGATCATGTTGGCGCAGGACATGGAGGACACCTGGGAGCTGAAGCTGAAGCGCTTCCAGCCGGCGGCGAGGGTCAGAGGTCAGCTGAGAAGGAGCGAACCGAAATATACACGATATGAAAATGTACTCGAGCGTTAGTCTGGATTTAAATGAAATGATCAGTGAAGGACGTTTTCTCCAGAACTCTAAATTTGCTCTTTACGTTCTGCAATATGTCAAAAGTTTAGTGTAAATCTGACAGACACAGAAGCAGCTGACGGTCTCATCCCTCATCTCTTGTCTTTCGTCTCCTGTCTCCCGTCTCCTGTCTTTCGTCTCTTGTCTCCCGTACAGCCGACGTCGATCAGACCTTGACGTCGTCGGAGCGCTGCCTGGCCGACTCGCTGGTGCTTTTGTCCGAGCAGCAGGTGTGCGGAGGGAAGTTGTGGCTGCTGCCTCAGACTCGGTGGCAGGAGGGAGAGACGCTGCGACAGACGGCCGAGAGAGCGCTCGCCTCCCTCCCAGGTAACACGACTTCATGAGTCTCCTACAGAGCTGCAGTTCATTAAACTAATTTAGTGTTTTAATAGTATTTTAAGGCCAAGAGACATAAACTCTCTCTGCCGTGCTGCCAGCGTTGTCGTCTCCTTCACAACTAACCACTGATGCGTTTGTTGATTTATCTGCCGGTTATTTTCTCATTCAACTGATTGTTTTGTCTGTGAGATGCCAGTAATATGGCAAAACCTTTCCTGAGATGATGTGTGCAAATGGTTTGAATTCAGTTTACTATCATTACGGTGAAGAAAAACATCATATTTCCACATTTAGAAAGTTGGACACAGCCGATGATGTTAAAGAACAACTAAAAAAAAAAACTGAAATAGATTCCAGTCACTTTTCTGTCTGTTCATTAATCTATTATGTTTTAAATGTCATAGTTATATTTATAAATTTCAAATTGCTCCTGTTCAGTATTCATAGTGGAGGCTTTAACAAAAGCATCACATTGATGTGTAAAGAAACCGATTTTTCTAAATGCAGTTTATGAATGTTAAAGATAGCTGTATCATAAAGACAGTAGCCAACGCAAACCCTAATATTAAGTGTATTTAACTAAACAGAGAGCTTCTATCAACATCCACATACGCTATAACTTATTCTTACATTATCTCTAGAATGTAAACACTGATCAGAGAATCACCTCTAAGAGTCAGGACTTCAACTCCGTGTTCAGGCAGAGAGACTTTGCAGTTATGAAGTTGGATGTGTTACATGTGATCGATTCTTGTAAACAGAAATTCACAGTTGCTCGGATATTTGATGCTTCACGGTGGATAACACTTTATTTTCATCTTTACTGCCTTTAAATTCAGTTTGTGTTCAATTCTAACATCTGTCTTTACGGTATAACAGTAAAGTTATACAGTGCAGTGCTGCGATTTGCAGTTTTGCCTGGTGGTGGCAGTAGTGATGTTTTACTGTTACAGTGAACCCTGACACAGTGAAACAGAGGTGTGGTTATTGGGTGTGTTGTCATAGTAACATGGCGGCGCTGCCGCTGGTTACAGGTTCAGTGCAGAGCAGCATCTTTTGATATTCATAGTACTCTTTGTGCCATTAATGAAACGGTTAAAAGCAGAGCATGAGAGAGACCGAGACATTCAGAGGGCAGAGCGTCCAACGTACATGTGACCATCAGTCCCTCGCTACACAGGAAACAGCTGTGGCAGCTGGAGATGGTAGACGTGGCAGTCTGACATGATGTTACAGTGTTTGGACATAAATCATATTGATTCTGAATCAAACACACCATAAAATCTGCATGTCTGTTGATTATTGTCGACCACAAAAGCAGATAAGAGACTATAACAGCTGGACGGGTGTGGGACATGTCTACTTCCTGCCGCGCATGAACGTACATGCAAGTGCTCAAGACTACAAGTGTGGGTTTTGAGACGGGTTTATGCAGCCGGAGAGGGAAAAAAAACCAATTGCTGCTGTTTGTAAATCATTTTTTATCGACTCTGGACTTCTCGTATGAAGGATTTTGGCAGCTCGATAAGAAAATGTTGTTAAAGGAGATTTAACTGAGTAGAACACATTTGAATAAATCTTAAACCCACCAGTCAGGACAGGTTTTGAGGTATTATTCATATTCTAAGTATCAACTTGTTTCAGGTTGTATTATTGTCAACATGCTTCATCTCACTGTATCTATGTCCTCATCTCTGTTTTTTATTAAGGCCCAGTGTGGTCAAGGATCATTCAAGTTTGGTGGGATTTTATCCAAAATAACAGTGCGGTGCTTAAGGTATTCGTCTGTATTATCCACAACAAGAGGGTGACGCACACTCTTCAACCACCAACACAACGTCCTGCCACACACAGCAGTCATGTTCCAGCCTCCGAGCTGTCGTCTCCACTCAGACCTCCACTGAGAAGGGAGACGCTGAGGATTAGGCTCCATCTTACTGACTGGAGATAATGAGCAGATGATTGGAAGAGAGTTACGGGTCAGAGGTCAAAGCTGCACATTTTTCCAGCGAGCCACATTCCAGATATTCACTGTAAAGCTGCCAGACTCTTTGAATGCAGCTTAAATAAAACAGAAACGACTGACTTTGTTAAAGCATTTCACGACGTTGCTCATGAACTAATAACTCCATCAATCGCTTCCCATTAAGACTTTTCCACTTGACGTTAACGTGGAGGGTTTTATTCACAGTGTGCGACAGAAGCAGGAGCTGATCCATCTTTGATGTACCAAGACTCGGAGGGAGTTGAATCTCCAACACGGCCGCGTCGGTGACTCACTCTGCATGTCGCGCCAACTGGGATTTACATGACATGAGATGAGATTAAAAAGTTTGTTGTTGTCGCAGCAGAGAACGAGAAACAGACCTCGAGGGTGACACAACAGTTTAATTAGAGCAGTCAGATGCTAATGATCCAGAGGAATGCACCACAAGGCAGCTGCAGCATCAGGAAGTGATGGACGCTGCATTCAAGTTCAGAACATCTGAACTTTGTCTTGCCTTTCGTCTCCACCTGCGTGAACTCACAGCTTGTTCTCTTACTTGCAGCAGCTGCTTTCAAGGCGACTTTCCTTGGCAACGCCCCCTGCGGAGTCTACAAGTACAAACTGCCCAAAGCCGCTTGGACCGACAGCTCAGTGGGAACCAAGGTGTTCTTCTTCAAAGCCGTTGTGTCGCACGGCGCCGCCCCCGCAGCCCCGGACGCCTCCCATCTGTGGCTGAAAAAAAGCGAACTGCAAAAGTACCTGAAACCAGCGTACATGATGAAGGTGGAGCGCTTCATCATCGGCCTGTGAAACTCAGACCGGGGACGCGGACTTACAGAAGAGTCTTTATGAGGCCCAAGAAGTTACCTCTGTCGTCTTCTACCATAAAATGTCCTGTCTTTCAGTAAAATGTATGTTTCATTATATAAATACAGTTTTTCCACGTGTCTTAAACCCAAACCTCCGATCTGACCTGTATCTAACATGACAAAGGAATGAACATCAGTGAGCGTAAAACACAATTAATGGTGTTAAGAATGATTAACGTATGAACAAAAAAAAACTTCCTAAAAAAATATGATTTGTTGCTAGTTAGAAACTCTTAATGTCACATATCCAAAATGTAAAACATTTTGAACGTAAAAAATATATTGGGCCAAGTAAAATTGGCATTTCAGATATCTACAAATACACACATGAGAGATAGAAAATCAATAATAAAAACATTATTTTGACTGCAAAAAAAAAAAAATTGCAGATATTTTCAAATACAATTTGGATATCTTTCATGTTGACTCAGAAATACTGTAAAGTTTATATCCTAAATACAATCAATGGAGCCTTTCTGTTAAATTGGCACCAGATGTACCTTTCAGCAGATATCTGAAAGGACATTTCTGTCTGTGTATTTTCTTAATATTTAGAACTACGTTATATATTTTTGGGATCCTTTTTTCATTTTGGATATTTGACAAAGATAATTAAGACTAGTAACAACTGACTTGTGATTATGTTAAAAGGGAGTTTTGTACAACAAAGTTACAGAATAAAGTTCAAAAAATAAAATTGTGGATGTGTGAAACCGAAGGCCCAACTCGCATGAATAACAAAAGTGATGTTGTTTGTCCTGACGTTGTGAACATTTGAAATGTTCACCAGCTTTCTGCAACACGGTACATACCCACTCTTTAAGTATTACATGTCCAAAACAGCCTGCCGTGGGGCTGGTGGCCAGGACACCGGCGACCGCATATCTCCCTCCTGCTGCGACTGTCTGCAGGGCGCAGAGCGCGTTCAACCTTCGGACTCCTGCCATTTAAGCTCGGCGAGTTTATTTAAAGGATGGTATTTACGCAGGCTGGAGCGGTGGCCGTGAAACTTGATAATACTTCGCGTGGTCATGACATACGGTCATTCCCATCAGTGTGGATTCAAACACGCCTGAAGCTCGACGTTGGTCTCTTATTTCAAAATATTCGCGGCGCTGAGTGAAGTGTGTCTGATCTCCTCGTAGCTCACAGTGAGACTCCAGGCTGCCGTCGGACAGGTTCGCTCTCTGAGGGACTGATTTGTTAAAGGTTGGCGTGTGTGAAATCACCCGCCAAAAAAATGTCCAAACAGATGTACTAACGAGGTGCAGTGAGGACTGCGTCTTTCAAATGTGCAATTTAACACACGTTGTCCATATTGCGCGTTTGCCTGCGTGCATATGTACTATTGGGCTTTTCTACTCCAACGTGTAAAATACTGGGAGGGAACATGCAAATACATACATCTATCTCCCGCAATGATATTTACTAAACCTGAAAGGAGAAATAGGAGAAATGATTGTTGTGTATTTTAGTACGACTGAAAATAAAACCCGTATTAATCAGGTGCGCAAAAGTGGAGAATTCTCTGCTCTTGGCTGCTCCTGTTGTGGTGAGAAGGAGACGAGGGAAACTAAAGAATGCGTAGAGGACATAGTTTTACTCCAGCTTAAACATTTCTCAGATGTCAGAGGCAAAACCAGCGAGGAGAAACAGGACCCTCCCCCCCCCACACCCCCCTCTTGGCTCTTGGCCAATCACAGGCGGCTGGCTGTCCCACCCTGTTCACTGTCATAGGTACAGGGATGACTGACAGGTCTCACAACTTACCTAAATACAGCAACAACAAGAATGAACACGATAACCTAACATGTCACCCAGGCCGTTATAATATTTAGACATATCGTTTGTCCAGCGATGACATTTCTGAATTATTGAATGAACTGAATGATGATTGACAGCCAACAACAAGGAGGAGCCACGTAATACCAGACATTATAAAACGTATTACGACTCATATATTCCACCCTGTCCCGTTATTCAGGTGTGCTGCCAGGTCCTCAATGTGTCCCGCAGAATTCACGGGTACATAATGTCCCCGAGCAGTCGCGAGACACTGAATGAAAAGTCCCCCGCACATCAGAAAGATGTGGAGCTGCTGACCGGTGTTTGTTAGAGGATCTCATCCACCATCCCTCCTCTTTTATTTGCCGACGTTTTATTATCAAGTCGGGGTTTTTTTTCTTCACCTTTTTGTTTTTCCCACGGCTTTGACTTCCTTGTGGATAATCTCCTAAAAAGCGTTTTGTTCTTGTTATTTTTATATTTCTTAATTTCAATGGGGTCAGAACTCCTGTTTTCCATTGCTGGAATCACTTTAACACACCAAACACCTCATTTAAATACAGCTATATGCACCTGATTTCAATGACGCAATTACTCTTAGTAACTCACCCGCAAAACGGGTGTAAAATATGTCAGATCCAAGGCAAACTTTTGGAAAAAACACACCATTTAGTACCCTTTATTTGAGATCTTAGTAAATCAGGCCCTGAGTCTGTAAATGTACTTCCACCAAGGAGGTCATGTTTTCAGTGCAGTTTGTTTGTCTGTTTGTCAGCAGGATTACAGAAAAACTACCGAAGGGTGTAACACGGGCCAAGGAAGAACCAAGCGGCAACCAACAGTGAAGTCGTTGGTTTGTGAACGGCCGTTATGAAGCCTCAAGTTTGGATTTTGGCCGTGGCGTCATGCACACCTTGAATGACAGGCACACAGAGACCGCCAGTAAAGAGACAGACAGGGCCTGTAAAAACAGAATAGATTTTGTGACAGACCACCGACCCAATGAAGCAGGACCGGGAGACAGTGGTTTGAAAAGGGAGAACTGCTATAATTGAAACATCACCACAGTTGTAAATATATCCTGATATATAGTATATGGTGGTTTCCGTTACACGCTTGTATATCATAGAAGACTGGACTATTGGCCTTGGTGGAGGTCCGTCCTCTCCGAGTTTCCCTTCACTTTTTATGTTCTCCTCAGCTTTTTATCAGCCGTAGTGACATGTAGTAATGTGTACCTGCATTTTAGGGCCAAACAACAAGAGAGCCTGAGTTGCATTTTTGCAGTTTCATTCCAAAAGAAGTCAGATAGTTTATCTTTTTGATCCTGTTTAATTGAATTAACTTAGATTTTAGATACAAAATATGGAAGTGTGCTGCTGCTGATTCCTAACTGCATTGGGAGACCTCGGGATACAATGCATATGATGGGTAGCCTTAATCATGACGAGATGTGCACGAAGATGTGACGCAGCCGTGACGTGACGCCCCAAGAGGCCTGCTGCAGGCTGACTCGTGCTGCGTTCGATTCAACTTTGAGGAGTAAACATCCCAAATTCTGAGCACAAAGCACTCGACAGGACACGACCCCGGATGTTAGCAATCGACCGGGAGCCTATGAATGTTTGCAACGTCAGCAGAGGCTGATTTGATGCATCAACGTACCGGAAGATGATAAATAAGTGATACGCCAAACACAAAATGCCATACATATTTCAGATACGACCATTTCTAGTAAAGCCTCCGCAATGCTGCAGTATCGAGTGATGTCAGAGAATCTGCTTCTCAATAAATTTGGGTTGATGAAAGACGTGGGCAGAAGGAGGTCAGATATGTTCGACCTCTCGGGCTGAATAAAAGGCAGCATCCGTGCTTGATTGAGAATGTTTTATATATTGCAGTCCAACAGTCTGCACAGAGTCACATTTAGATTCTGCTAAAAGTTGCTTGAGTTGAGTTTAAGATCTTTCTCTTGGTCATGATCAGCTATCATTGACATTGGATGTTTCCATCATTATCTTAAACATTGATAACATTCTGATAGCATTGGAAGCCGAGCTGTCTCGGCCTGCAGGCTTGTGCTGGAGCTGTTGATCCTCAACAGCAGCCTGGTCCTCACTGTCCAACAGTAGATGGCAGTGTTTGCACACCATCCACAGACAGGCTCTGTGAGAAGCAGTGTGACTAGGCCTGTGTAGTGACCTCAGAGGGGGACTGCAGAGAGTTTTTCTGATCGGCTTGGCTTCCTCTTACACATACAGAAAATATCCATCAAATCAGGCTAATGTTCCCGTGGAACAGGAACAGTAATTTGTCTTAGGTAAGAGCCTTCTGATGTCCGCGACCCGTTCTCTGCCTGGAATCAACCTGTTCTTTCTTTTTGCGTGCGCAATAACAGGGAATTATTAATGTTGGAGACATTGACATAACATTTTTCCATCTTTACTTTCGGGGTTTGTTGAAAGCCAGCGGCCCGAGCTGTTTGTGAGATTGGTTGAGTGCAATGCAGCCGGTCTCTGTCAGTGGAGATGTGAGATGCGAAGGTTAGGGCGAGCTAACAACAGCAATTTCTAACGGTTCGGACAATTTGGTTTGTACACAGAAACAGACCATACTGTTCTGACTCGCTGACAATAGCCAACTGCTGCTCTCCGCGGAGTTGTGATACCTGATGTCAAATCAAGGTAATCACAGGTACAAAAAGAGTCACAGTTGCTGCTTTCATCTCCAGAGGGAGTCTGATGAAAGCATCTTTAGCCCGTTTGTAGTGAACGGGATGTGGACTTTAGAGAAACCGGCTGTAGCTCCAAAGGTTGTCAGCCTGATGGAGCCGTGAGTGACCGAATGAGTCTTTACGCTCTGTGGAAAAACCAATGTCAAGGTGCCCTTGAGTGAAGTGCTGAACCTCCAACTGTCCAACAACAGAAGACGAGTTATTGGGCCGCTAATGGCGGGATTGAACTCTCTGAATCCAAACTAGATCAAGATTAAAGGGCCACGCCACCAATTTTATCCATCACACTTAATGTAATGTACTATCCACGTGGAGGTGCTACAAAGCTTCTGGAAACAGTTGTGTCATTACTTCAGTGGCTTTGAGTGAGCATTATCAAATCTCTGAAAACTACCCATGAAAGGTGTCCTCCAGTTGCATTACAGGAAGTGTAGGACTATAAGTCAGGATATTTCCTGCTCTCTGCTCCTTCGATTTTGATCATTCCTTTTCACATCTGTCTCTTGTGAGCACCCCACCTTTAGAGTCCATGAAAGGGGCATGCCGCAGATTTCAAACTACTGCATATGTCTTCCATTTTTTTTTTTTGTAATTTGGATCCACGGAGCCCAACTTAATAACCCAGATGATATCATCAGAGGTTACTTGAAAACCCCCTCCAGAGCCACAGAGGACATTATACAGCTGTTTCTTTTGAAATTGGTCTTTGGTTTCCACTTTATATGATGACACGTAAGTGTAGACAGATGCCAAAACATCTGGACAGGTAGAAGCAGGCAGAGGTAGCAGATCACGGCTTCACTCCGGTAAAGACGTCTTCCTGCCAGAGGCTGGCCCACAGTCTACCTCTTCATCCAATTAGATGGCAGGATGGCACAGAAATAAAAAATATCAAAGGAAAGGTCTTGCAGTTTTTTGGCCAGTGGAAAAGGGTAAAAGAGACACGACAAATGCCGAGGATGAGGAGCGCCTCTCGGATGTGGCTGTTTTTTAACCCCCCGCCACAGCGTTGGAAACACTTCCACTCAGAGCTTAGGATGTCGCTGCTGCCGCTTCTCTGTCACTTTCACACTGGCCTCATTCTCGCTGGGGATTTCAAACTGATTTTGAAGCAGCCACTGAATTTTTTAACCTTATTCTTGTGGACCTTTGAAGTTCAATGCACAGACCGAGGCGGTGCCGGGCTGAGGGGCTCAGCTCCATCGGGGCGACCCGTTCTAATAATAGTGCACTCGGTTGTGGCACTGTCAAGCACTATCGGAGATAAAAGCCTACAGCTAATAATATGCTGTATCTCCTCTTCAGTGACACCCGTGGTGAATCGGAGGCAACTCTGCTTAAATATTGCACAACAGTTCTTATGTTCTTTCACAGGTCTCGTGAAAAAACTTGTGCGCAGATAAAATGTTATATGGCAGCAGTTTGGCAGGGCAGCAAAAATGGGCTCGGAGCAAAAGAGCACACAGTCAAACTTCTCCACTCCGACTTGTCAGTGTCATCTGAAGTTATAAACAACGCCTGGCTGTGGAAGACAGCAACCATCTGTAGGGGAAAAAGGGGGCAGCTCCGGAGTCAACCTGACTTAGTGAGAATAAAGGAAAGCTCCAAATCTCACACAGAAAACCCCCGACTGTATTTACACTGCAGCTTTTTTTTTTTTTTTTTAACTTTATGCAAATCTCTTCTGAGTGAGTGGGATGTAAGCAGGCCACTCATTCACAGCAGCTTACCAAAACATTTGATAAAGAAGCGTATTAAGACTCACTATGTAACTCACAAGAAAGGCACAGAAACATGAAGGTAAAGGAGTGCGACTCTGGATCCCGACTGAGCCGGACCACCTTAAGCGCCTTAACCACCGCCCTCCTTAGTTCCCCTCTCCCAGCATGCACTTCTACCAGCACTGCACTGTATTTCTTACCCCTTAATCATTCAGTGACAGTCAGCTAAGCACGCACACTTTCAGCCCCATCCTGCTTTGCGTTTCTGCAGCTGTACACTCTGAAGCAGATGTCTGCTTACTTTTTTTTCCTTTTTGTCAACCACTATTAAAGCGCATTCACACACAGCGCTCCTCCTGCAGCCTTAGCACCGCAGCCGGTTAGTGCAAACAATGTGTACAGTGACATAAATATAATTAAACGTACAGATATACAGGAAACTACTCCAGTGCAGCCAGCAGACACCACACTGTGAACAATGTTTTTTTTTTTTTTTTTTACCACAAACAAGCACGGCATTTATCTACAGAAATCGGAATAAAAATCTACCAGGCGGCAAGAAAAATGACCTGATCACATTTCTTGAAGACAGCATAAAACTGTGGCCACCGCAAAACAATGTGACCTTAAACCTTGCAATAAAACATAAATGTAAGCAATACAATTTCAGAATGTCCACAGAAATGTGCTGGAAAATAAATCTTTTAGGAATCAAAACCCTTTAAAAACTTCATATTACATTATATGAGTTTATTGATCACATAAAATATTCCAATCCAAGTTGAAACAAATTCATTTCTTTAGCAATACGAGATTAAATGTTTTTTGGGGGGGCTGTGTGGGTGTGGCTTGATCACTTGATCGACAGCGATTATTGAATACTGATTGGCACAGAGAAATACATGATGACATCACCTTATGCTCAGTCTCACGGCCAGTAGAAAAAATCAAAAGCTGTTCTAGTTTTGTCATATCATTACTTATAATAAGCTTATTTAAAACTATGTATGTATGTGGCCTGTAATCAGGACTAGAGACAAGTCTTTGACAACCTTGATAAAAAGCAGGAATATCTGAAGAAAGGCGTTTCACCAAAATGACACAGACTTTCATGAATTGCAACTGCGGCTCTGCATGGAGTAAAATGCAACAAATGCAGTACCTGCTGCATCGCTGAGGGTTCTCCAAGAGCCGGGGCGGCAGACTGGATGAGGAGGAGGAGGTGGAAGAAGAGCTGTTGCATGGTGTGATGGCTGGGATCTGTGAGTGAGTGGGAGGTTTTGTGTGCGCCATCTGAACCTTTAGTCTACCATCCATCACGCCGCAGACACCAACAGGGCCAGGCAAACAGACATAAACAAAAACATGTATTTTGCAATAAGCAACCCATTGCTCTCACCTGGGTCTATCCTGTCACAGAGGTGTGATTTCTCTCCGTCCGCTGGCTGGGAAAACATCTTCATCTCCAGTCGTACGCAGACGGTCAAAGCAGAGTTAATTTTTCTGGGTGGAAAATGTGTGGCGTCGATTGGCGGGAAATGTTTGAGGCTGGTCACGAGTATTTAAATAAAGCCCTGAAGCCCTGTCTGCTTTGTTATTCTTTGTAAATTATATCTCATTTAATATACTTTAGAATAGCATTTTCAGACATAACTAGTACCATTGTTAGATAGTGGATTACTGTATCTTGCTATGAAGAGGATGCAGTGTATAACATATTTTAAAATCAAACTCTGGCTCACAAACAGGAGAGAAAAGTTTATTTGAATTAGTCCAAATACTCTATGTTGGCTAATGTTATCAAACCTGGCTAGATGCTATGTAACTTGACATTTCAATAATGAGAGTTTATTTACAGTGGAAAACAATTTATTGAAGTAAGGACAGTTTGACTTATACATTTTGTTTTTGTTAGACTGCGACGATAAATAACAACAGAAGACATCTCAGGGCAATTTAGACAGGAACCCAAACACAGCTGGAAGGAAAAAAATGTCCTTTTAACAGAAATAAACCTCAGAGGTGAGCAGTCATCTGCCTCGACCGGTTCGGGAGAGCGGAGATCAGACATGACTGATTGGAACTCCGGTGGCAATTCCCAGGAAAACCAGATTTACCAGGTGGTGATGGGGAGGAGGAGGAGAGATGAGCATCAGGAGGTCTGAAAGGCAGAGCAACAGAATTATGATGATAATTGAAGAACAGGATGAGAAACTGATTGGCTCAAAAGCGTGGGCAGAGAAGTCATTGGCCAAATATGGTCACGACAAGACCAAGAATGAATGGTTTGACAGCGTGGGAAAGAGGAAGAGACCGCAAGATAACACAGGAGGATTCATTCACAGAGTTGGAATTAAACCATGGTGCAAATGTACAGATCTTCTACATTGACTTCATGTAGATCAGATCACTCATGAATGGGGTATTTTCCTGAACATATTTGTCAACCTATAAGGTGCACATTCTGTTCAAATGTCTAAGCATAAGAGATGGTGGATATGAGTGGGTTCACTGTGACACCGTGTCTTTAGCTGAAGAAATGCATTAATTCATCAAATCAAACATTTCACATTTCACTTCAGGCTGTTCCTGCTTTGTGCGAGTCCAACTCGAGTGAGTTTTGCATGTATTAGCAGGGAGCGAGAGATCGTGTGCGACGCTGTTGGGAAGGAACAGTTGGAGGTGGCAGACCCCCTCCTTCCCGGTCTCGTCTCTGCAGGAGGAAGCTTTACTCCTCCACACCTCTGTCTCTCCTCCCTTCTCGCCCTCCTCCTTCCCATCTCTCTATCCAAAGCTGTGTCTCCGTCAGTCATCAGCAAATGTTATTTCTTCTGCTTTGATTTTGATAAACCCTGCATATGTCATGTCATTTATCTTTTGGTGTATGTTTGTTCCTTTATACATTTGAACAACTGCTACATAGGATAGCTGAATTTGCGTAAAATGTTCTCGTCTTTTTCTTCCTTCTGTTATTTCTTCTTCCTCCTCCCCCTCCTCCTCCCTGTCTTCCTCATCCGATCATACTGTGTCTGGCAGGCAGACCTCCGGCCTGCGGGGCGAGCCCTCCTCTCCTCCTCCGACTCTCTGGATCTGCCACCTCCTTTCCCTGGGAGCTGTCAATCCAAAACAGACTGTTGAGTGGGTCTGGTGTGTTTTTGGGGTGGAGGCGGAGGATGGACGGATGACAAACAGGGCGTTTGTCAGAAAAAAAGTGAGTGTGAATGGACAGCAGGGGGTTTAAGGTCACATCCCGCTGTGCGTTAAGATGGCATCGTGGCGGGGCGGACGACCCCTGCGCTGACACCGACTTCCTCTATCACCATCACCTCCCTAACCCCCCCAAACCCCAACAGCACCCCTCCTCCCCCTCTTCTCCCAGGCTGCGGGGCCGTATGATTGGCTGCTGGGGTTAGCAGTTCACCACCAAACACCAGCTGGACGTGAGCGTCATCACACCTCCAGGTCACTGGTAGCATATGGAAGGAGGGCTGGAACAAGTTTACTGGTTCAGAGCTGTATAATAGCGCATTGAGAGGAGATGGAGGTGTTTGAGCGACTCGACAACTGTACAACAACACAATCAAATGAAGTCCAATCACATAAGTGGTCTTTAGAAAGTTTGAATATAAAAAATGAAACCTCTCACATATACTCTGACATGGACTGTGCCCATTGATTAGTGTGGATATTTAGTTGGCAGCGGCCTGTGGAGGGGCGAGTCCCCTTCCAAAGACCTTTCTGATGACGATCAATGGTCCCTGAGGGATTTCTCAACAGCTCAGCTTTGGCAGCAGCTCCCGTCCCCGAGTCCTCCGGGATCGGAGGGACAGCAGCTGTTGCGGCAGGACCAAACATCTGGCGGAGTAAAGGTAGGAAAGTCAAAGTCTTGTCCGGAAGGTTGTTAGGAGAGACGGTGGCACACAGGATCATGTAAGATGGAGCTGTTATTGTTAACAGAGACTGCAAACAGCACGGCACACTGCTCCCCAGACGGAGGACTCATCTGTATCTTTCCTTCAAAGTGCTGCTGAACATCTCTGCGATGATGAAAGACACAGCAGTTTTGATAGGAAGGCCTCGGGGACTATGTTAGACTGTGTTGCATAGTGCATGCATAGTGGCTGCCGATGTACAAGACCCATTTTTTAACTGCTTTGTCTGCTTTGTCTGCTGCACTTCAGCTGCTGCAGCTCAGCCTCTTTCCCAAGAGCAATCAAGAAGAACATTTTGTTTGCATTCACGTCTTTTAACCTTCACGAGCTGTCTGCGTCTTTGAGATGCCATCTGAGGCGAAAAGGTCACAGAACAGTCATCAGAGTCACGAGAAGAGAGGTGTGATTTGCTGTGAATGAGATGTGCGATGGCGATGAAAGAGGACTTTTATTATACACTTGATAGTTGAGAGAGATGCTGTCGCTGCTTGTGAGTCAGTCTTTGGAGGATTTTTGATTAGCATGAACGCTAATTCAATGTGTCCCTGTGATGTTTGCCAGGATCTCGCTGTTTCTCCAAATTACTGTAATTTTCCAAATCAAATGTATGTTTGTAGAGAGAAACCAAACGCACGAACAAACAAGAGTGCAGCACTGTGATGTGCGTAAAGAAGGGGGAAGCTCCTTTTGTGAGTTAGTATTTCAAGTTACATTGCTTCATTAATATCAACACCTGTGTTACACATGTTTGTGTGACTACTGGTGCTGTACTTTGTGATTTCACAATGGACCTGAGCAGAAAGCGCACACATTTGTGTCAAACTCAGGAAATATGCGCAGAGTCTGTTGGAATGCTTCAGAAAGTCAACAGCAATGAAGCAGTGAGCAGGGCGAGATGTTTCGAGGAACAGTCGCGTTTCAAGACGGGCATAACATCACTGTCCAAGACCAAAGGAAATTAATTAATAATTTTCTGTAATTATCATGTTTGGTTTTGTCATGTGGCTAAATTTGGTTAATATGTATCTTAATTTTCTTATATTCTGTCATAGTGGCAAAATAAGTTTTCTTCATTTAAAAAAACCCTACATCTAAAGATGTAGTGCATTGAACCCTCTTAGACTTGGTGTCAGTGTTTAATTTTTTTTGTTGCATGAATTTAAGTGAGCCTGGTACCTGACCCAGATTCCTTGCATGAATATGCAGGTCTGGACACACTCCCACTGGTCACTGATTGGTCCGCTCGTCAGAGTGACGCAGCAAACCAAAATGCAAACAGGATTTCCAGACTATTATCACAGAGAAAACGTAAGCAGTGAGCAGTAGGAGGGCGGAGCCAGGCTAGTGAATACCATGAAAATAGTTTAAATCAGAAGCCTTTGAAAACCCAATAAATAAAATAAATAAAGACAAAATCAATCAATCTTTAAATTGTAGTGGAAAACATTTAGTTTCTTCTTTACCTCCAGCTTTGTATCTGAACTGACTGAATCTTAAGTATCTTTATATCTATATCTTTTTATATTTATATATATATGTCATGTCAAGTCAGATTTATGTATATAGTACATTTAAATACAACAGAGGTTGACCAAGGTGCTGCACACAATCAAAAATAATTAAAATTAATCATATGAAGAAATAAGCAATAAAAACTAAATGCGTCTTGAACACGGGTATAGAGGTTGATGTGGAGGAGGATGCAGTCAGTATAGAACAACTGAGCTGCTGGGCAAAATACCTCAGTGACATGGGATATAGATATGCAAGGGCTGCTCCATTTAAGCACTTAGGCAAACAATAAAATTGTAAAATGAATCCTATTCTGTACAGGTAGCCAATGTCTCCAAGATAAAACATACTCACGCTGATGTGCGCCAGTCAGAAGCCTCGCTGGAGCGTTCTGCACCAACTGCAGTCGGGATATACCATTATAGATACAATATTTTAACAGCCACATAATCACAAAAACACCTATTTGAGATCCTGGAGGGACTGCAAAGTTAATTTCAGATCAGCAGAACTTTTACTGCTCCGAGGTAAAGCAAAACCTCATGCAAGACGTCTGCCAGCAAATAAATGGCAAAAGAAACCAACCAAAAAAAACAATCCACTCCAGGCATTTAGTCTGCTCTTTGATAATGATTTCAGATCCCGTTTGTGGTGACGTCGGTGTCTTTGTCGCTTTCACCCCATCACGGCCCGTGTATTATTATAACCAGTCGAAGCTCTTCCAGACAGTCTAATTTCATTTACCCGTGTCAGAGCTCCCCCCTCTTCACTCTGATGGAGAAGTTCCACTGGAGGTTGCTGAGCATACATTCCTAACAGAATCCCTTTTCAAATTAAATTTAAATGACCCCCTCAGCTCATAAGCAGAGGCTCTACTGACAACTTAATTCATAATTCAGTGCTGAGCCAGGGCCTTGAGGGCCATAATGACGGCCTAAATGGAAGAGAGATGCTACTAAATGGGCTGTTTGTTTGCACCCAAACCTCTTTACAGGTCACAAGTCCACAGCTCAGCACTGGTGGTGGTGAGGAGGAGGAGGAGGAGGAGGCGGAGGGACGAATCAATTTGGCTGACCGGCAGCTTTCATGTCTTGGGTCGCTGGTTGTGGCTGACCAAACTGAGGTTTGTGGAAGTTTTGGGTTGTTTTAAAGATCTCAACAAGGTCAACAGGTACAAGAATAATTGAAAGGGAGGGAAAGTTGCAGTCTGTCACGCAGCCTTCATCTTTCAACCTGCATCTGCTGAGAGGAAGAGGAGGGTGTTACTAGAAGAAGAGGACGTGGTGTAAAAGATCGTCCAAGAGAATACAGACACAGAGTGATATAAAAAATAGAGCAAGACGATTCTGTACCAAAATAGGACGAGCCGATAAACACAACATAGAGTTAAAAAAAGGAATCTCTGCAAAAATGAGAAAAGTTATTTTCTGACTTCCTGGCAGGTGTGTATTTAAATTGTATCACAGCTGTGTTTAGAAAATATATATTAATCTGCTATTAACCATAACGACGCTGCATTGTAAAACAGTACCTCTCTCTGAAACTAACCCAATCATCACTTAACAGTGGTTTTCTATGAGTGTGAATTAAAAAGGTCAGACTGCTCCTGTTGCGTGCAAACGAAGCGCAGCACAGTGATTGTTTGGAGCAGGTGGAGGCTTTAACGTTCGCGTGTCAGTATTCCAAGTTACGTCGTTTTATCAAAATCAGCACCGGAGTTACGAGCATTTTGGACGAGTCATGCCTCGTGTGTGCGGTGCGTCATCTAGACAAGAGACCTGACGCCTATTTATTCACACGTGCCCAGCAGAACTAGTCAGGGGAAAGATCTGTGATCACATGTGCACTATATAATCATAGTGTAGGCTCTAATTATATTATGGCAATGATTTACCAGGTGAACGGCAGCATTTTCAAGGTTAGATATCTTAACACATTACATTACATTACATTTAGCTGACGCTTTCATCCAAAGCGACTTACAATAAGTGCATTTCAACCATGAGGGTACAAAACCCAGAACAACAAGAATCAAGAAAATACAATTTCTTCAAGAAAGCCAAACTACAAAGTGCTATCAGTAAGTGTCATTTTAAGTTCTACTAAAGTTCTACTGTTAAAGGTAAAGTCTGAAGAGGTGTGTTTTTAGTTTACGGAGGAAGATGTACAGAGTTTCTGCTGTCCTGATGTTGGTGGGGAGCTCATTACACCATTTAGGAGCCAGGACAGCAAACAGACGTGATTTTGTAGAGTGTTTAGCTCGCAGCGAGGGAGCAACAAGCCGATTGGTAGAATAAGTTTTGATATAATTAACATAGACAGTGACCCATCTGTACACTGGATTTGTTTTTGTCTTTTAAGTTATTTATTTATTTCTGTACTTCCCCTAAATGTCCTGTTGCAGTCTGGGACATGGGCTGCTCCATTAATTATTAGAAAAAGTACAACAACAAGTTCCATGAACAACCTATAATTGGATTTCAGTTTGGCCAAAATGCTGCAACACAGTGACAAATAAGTAGTTTGCCTGGTGTTGACCGAGGAAACCTCAATTGTCTCACCGGCATTCAGATACAATATTCTAATCAAGTCTCTCCCTGAACCATTTCAACCTCCCACCTTGATTGTGACACTCAATTAAATATACAATACAGTATCCGATTCACTGAGCTCTGTACTATTTGATTATTTCCACGACAACCCCCATGTAGAGAAGCCGTGGGTCCAATAAGGTTCTAGATTTTACTTTTTAAAGCATGTGTTGCAACATGTATCAGTGAATCAAGTTTATTCACCAATGACCCAACAGATGAATTGACTCTGACTGACAGGGAAAAAAACTTTCTTTTCACGTTCACCTGAGGTCCGCTGTACTCTAACCTCACCTGCTTTCAGTTCCCCAATCGGCCCCAGCTGTTCTCACTTCCCAATCACCCGTCAGTATATATTGCCCTAGTTTTCATCCCCTCTTTGTCAGTTTGTCGTGTTAGTTTGTCTGCCGTGAGTCCTGTTTGTCTGCTGTGCCTGTTTTCCTCATGTCACCTGCAACAGCTCCCTGCCTTTTTCCTTCTTCGGATTTGAGTTTGTTTCTCAGGGAGTTCATTTGATCTCCACCTGGTTTGGTTAACTAAACCGTTAATGAAGTCTGTTCGATGAGGAGAAATTAGAGGAGAACCTGCAACAAGTACAGGTGTGTAAATATTGTTGTCAGGGAGTTTAGTTCATTACTGGCATGTCCTTGTTAGCAGCTTGATTCACTATTGTAAATGGAATAAAGTTGGACCCCTTTAAGATTTGTAAAACTGATTATTAAAAAGTAAAACTACAAGGTAACCTAATCAAATAAATAGTCATAAACAATGTTGTACATGTTTTTGTGAATTTTAAAGGTCCTCTAATAAATTATTTCCTTTTTTTTTTTTTTTTTGCAGACCTTTACCTTCATATATTTCAATTTCATAATTTAGGATTTGTGTGTCCAGCTTATGGTTAACACATCATTTAGCTGCGAAAGTGAACACAATAGCCTGGATGCTGAACTTCAGATTTAATCCCTCATATTTTCCCATTTTGTCTTTCTCAACACTGTAAAACAGAGAGAGGAAACTACAATAAAATCACACTCTGACAGCAAAAGTCCATGTGTGGTCTATGCATATGTCATTGATACTATGTGCGCTGGCACATATATAAGATTATCCAGTTTAAGATGTTTACACCTGATGGGCAGTTTTTATAAAGCCCCTGACATTCAAGGCAGGTGTCAACGGTGACTATAAAACATAAAGCAGAGAGCCTGCTCCATCTAACAACACCTGCGTTAAACAAAATGTCAGCCACTTCCATAGAGCCGGTGAAAACATGTGTTGACACCACATCACTTTGGCATTGTGCTGCAGTCTTTATCAAAGCACTCACAGTTGAGTCACAGAAAATGTGTCCCGAAATAGTCGGTGGTCGCAGAGTCTCTGAAGGTGGTACACAATGTTCGGTCTGTTTTATCGCCGTCCTGGACAGTCACTTTATTGAGCGTATTTAAAAGCACATAGTTTGGTAGCTGTAAAATATTGGTTAAGTGAGCTCAGGCACATCATATATTTCACAGACGACACCCTGAATACACTGGTGGCATCACAATGGGACCACCGAGGCTTTTGGGGAATGAGGACATCACAAGCTGGATCCTTTTTGCACACCAGCAAGCAAAGTCCGCTCTGAAACTTGTGATACAATGTAGCACGAAAAGACAACCTTTCACCAGGTATGTTTTTAAAACGGAAGTGATGGAGACTTCGTGATGCACAGTATTTATTAAGAATTGTTTTATTTCGGTGTCGAAAGATCTGCGATTGGAGGGATAGACGGGCAAATGGTTTGTCAGAGCACATACTTGTGGAACGGTTCTCCTGAGCTGAGTCACCAACGCTGAGACTTGAATGGACAAACCAGTACACGATGCCATCTCATGTGCTGTCACTGCAAAAGACCTCATGTCAATATGTACAGAAGAAAATTACAGGAAGTTGTAATGAGGTTTAATATTTCTCTCCGTCCTAGAAAGTTTTGGACAAACTGCCCAAAAATTCTCACTTCTCCGCCATCATCTCTGCTCTACGGTCACCCACACATGACCTCGTCCTCAGAATAAATGGCTGCAAACAGCTGCCTTCCCTGCAGCCACTCTGGTGAGGTTGTTGCCTAAGGCCTGACTGAGGCGCTGACATTTTGGGGCTGAGTCTGGACTGATAAGTCTACACTGTCGCTGACAGTGGGACAAATACAGTGAAGCACACCTCACTAAATAACTGGACCCACAGTCAATGCTCAGGGATGTGGCAGCACTCAGCACCTGGTGGGGTCCTGTTTCATTGGCTCCATTCCAGAGTAACAATTAAAGTAGTACTAAAATTGTTAAGGAATCAGTACAAAAGAAGATAATTCAGTGTTTACGAATTAAACACAATTCAGGCAGCATCAAACAATTTAGTTAATGTGATATCATCTCGGAAATGTTTTATTGGATTTATTCTGACTTAATGTTGTTTTGCATTTACTCTTTCAAAGATAACAGGATGAAATGAATGACCTGAAGGCAATACAATGGTGGTTGGAGCTTCACATGTCCCTTCTCCAGCACATGGCAGAACAACCAACCATGTGGGAGACTCAGAAGATGATATAAAAGCAACACAAGGCCAGTCTCAGTCAGTGTTGACAAGAGGAGCGGGCTTTTAATGTGCAATAAAGGAGTCCTTGAATCCGCTGCCGGAGTTCACTGATTCACTTTGCTAAATTAGACATAAGTGTATCGTAACTCAAGCAGGAGCTCCATCTCTTTACAACATGGACTCTCAAAACCTCAGAGGACAAAACACAACTTAAAAATAACAAAGACATCAGTCAAGCCATATCTTGATAAAAAAAAAAAAAAAAAAGAACAAGTGAGAACTGAGAAAGGACAGCTCGCTCTCATGAATGATTCCAAGTCACAACCAATCATGACGTCACACGGTGGTTTATAAAATGGCCGTTGCCATCTTGCTATTTTGGAGCCAGAAGCGACCATTTTTGGACAAACTGGGGAAGAGTGAGCGGTGAATCTGACTAGATCACTGAGGACACTACCCACACACCCATAGCGGAAATCGGACTGCACCACAGGCCGGTCAATCAAGCAGCCCAAAATCAGAAGTGCCAAATTACAAAAACCACACTCGCAGTACTATTTAGCCTAAATCTTTCCAACACTTCTTTCAGGGAATTCGCTTCAAACTTTGAAGGACACATTTTTATTACTAATGCAGTATTCATGTTGGATACAGCCTGTCGTTTCCATCTCTATGTAACCCAGAACAGATTTTTTTCTGCAGGAAATGTAACATGTTCAAAGCTTTTCTGATCAGTCTGTTACTGCTCGGTTTATTCTGAATATCAGTATTATCAGTATCTCCAGTGATAATGTGCGTAGACATAACGATGTTCAAAGTCACCAGTAAGATTAAATAAACATGATCGGAAACCATTTCAGATCCTGTTGGGATTCTCTTAGCCAGTCCTATCGAAACTTCTACAACCTAATAAACAGGCGCACCAGATAGTATCTATAAATCGCTGAGTGATTGTGAGAAGACATTATGTACAACAATGTGTTAAATTGAGGGTTTTTCTCTCCAAATTTCCCTTAGACATTTTTAAGTTGAAAGACTTTAGAAGTATTATTTAGTGGCCATTGATCTACGATCTCAAAAGCAGGACTGAAATCACTCCAGCCGAAGGACAAACTGAAATAAATGACAGATTTTGACTCAACATTTAGTAACACTGCAATGTTACTAATATGTTGCTGGTTAAAATATTAATCTTTCATTTCTTTTTGCGGTTCATAGTTAGTTTTTTTCTTTCACAGTTTCATCTATTGAACAACCATGACTTTCCTCATAATCAGCTCGCCTCATGCAGCTCTTAAATTTTTTTTTCTGGTTTTCATTTTTGCCAGTCACACAGACTTTCGTACACGATAGTCCAAATCGACCATTGGCGGTGTTTCACAGTCCGATCTCCAAACACCGCTGGTTTGGAGATCGCTGGTTTTACCATATTTCTCAAGTCTTTCAACTTTTGTAGCAGGGGTGTCGGGGAGGGGGGGGAGGGAGGTGTCGAACATATAATCTCTAAATTTGAAGAAAAAAAAAACTGCCGCGTCAGACAGCCAAAAATCACACAGTCTAAGGGGGCCTTTGGACAGTCAGGGAGATGTGAATCAATCCGTCTTACCTGTCCATTTTCCAGAGATGTATCTAGGGATGTTGAGAGTGAAAATCCAACACTTGTTTGTTTTTTACATTATTCAGAGAGATGAAAAAGGGCGGAGCAGAAGTTAGGATGAGTGTTTAGAAATTGGTGGGAAGTGAGGTGGCCAGGCAGATCCAGAGAGACCTGCAACTCTCTAAACTCAAGCACCAACTCATTGATGCAGGGCAAAGGTCAACCTCTCAACAGGTCAGGTGTAGATAATGTGTCAAAACACTTCCTTAGTTGCTATTGTTACAGTGTCCCAGAGCAAGACACCTCACCCTTAATTTAATGGAAATCACTGTGGTTCTGCTGGTCAGTTCCCCAGTGTGAATATGTGCATGTTTTTTTTGGTGTGAGACAAAATGTTGCTGAAACAGGGATTGGGTTTATCTTTCATAGATAAAGGTTGAAATATTTTTCAAAATAATGACTATTTCTGTCTTTGTTTACAAGCAAGTCTCAAGTCATCATGTGGTCTATGTTCCCTCTTAAATATGATCATTTTTCTCAGTGTTATGTTCCACTTCACATACATATTAAAGCGTTCAATTTAGTTGAGTGAATTCTAAATATTTCAAAAGTTATTTGTCTAAAACAGAGTCAGAAGAAAAAAAAAAGTGGAGTTAATTAACTGTGTCTTTGTTTCGGGCCAAATACAATGATTTCATTTTTATCTGAAGATCCAGGCCTTTATGTTTTCACGACATGCTGAAATGTTGATTAAATAATTTGTACAATCTGCCGTCATGAATATACAGTGAACCCTCGTTTATCGCGGGGGTTACGTTCCAAATAGAGACCGTGATAGGTGAAATCCGTGAAGTAGTAACCTTTATTTTTTTTACAATTATTATACAATGAAATACTCCATAATACATTGAAACCAAAGAACAAAACCTTTTTACAAGCCCAAGCATTTGTTTAACAAATAAAAGTACTGCATAAATGTTTTTTTTTTACAAATAACTACTGTACTGTAAAATAATAATTTTAATCATCAATACGAACTGAAGGCTTCAAATTGCTGAGATCGGCACCGCCCCACTGCGACCCGAGTCATTGGATTAGAACGGGAGGAAATGAAAAATGATTATGAAAACAAATACAAAGTACAGTAGGACAAATAGTGACTCGTGTATTTCACTGCTCTTCTGACTGAGCCGCTGCATCCTGACTCCGCTCTGCAGCGGTTCTTTCTTCTAAAGCCGGCGGTGCAGGTGTGGTTTTTCGAGAGAAGAACATAGTTATCGGTAGTTGTTGTCGCTCTTTTTTCTTCTGGGCAAAAAGATTCTTATAAACCGACATGCCACCATCGATTATTTTTAATTTGGCAAGCTGTTTTACGTACGTGTACATATTAAACCGCAACGTTATTGACAAACAGGTAGAGAAGAAGCGGAGAGACTGTTTAGCCAATCAGAATGCAGAACACAATGCACGATGCAAATCCGTGAAGCAGCGAGACCGTGAAAGGTGAACCGCGTTATAGCGAGGGTTCACTGTATATAGCTCTGTGTGATCTGCATAGCAATTGAAGTTTATACAGTTCCCTAATAATATTGTCAAAAGGAGCATGGATAACGTAAAAATTATACGTCCTAGCACATAGCCCTGTGGAACTCCATGGCTATCTTTTGTGTGCATGGACTCATTGTTGACATGAACAAAATGAATCTATTTTATAAATATAATTTAAACCAGCCAAGTATGGTTTCTTTAATCCCAATGACATGTTACAGTCTCTGTAAAGAAATGTGATCATGGGGTCAAATGCAGCACTAAGCTATAGCATATAAAAACGAGTCCATTGTCTGAGGAAGTAAGACGATCTCAACAAAGAAATTGAATAATAAGGAAAATCTAACACCTCATTGACAAGGAGCTCAAACAAATTCAAAATAATATTTGTTCTTAACTTGTAAAAAGTCTGTGACTGTAATGACCCTATTCTGAACTATGCAGTATATATTACGTCAGCTAAGGTGTTATAAAGGTTATTGTTTTATACATTTTATGATTTTCTTGTTTTCCTTTGTTTTTTGAGTAGGAGTGAAGGTGAAGGATCTCTAAAATTGTACTTCAAGCTGTTTTGTTTTTCCTTCTTTTATTCTTGTCAGCAACAAACTCTTTTCTGTGATCTCCATTTGCTGTATTAATTTTCTCTCACAGCTGTTTGCTAGCAATACAAATTTGACACACCAGGTCCACATTTCTTGAAGAGGAACTTGACACCCCTTATCACACTCCTTTCAACCAGAAAATTCAAATGTAAACACCACAATTAGAGTGTGAAAGTAGAAGGGTGGGCGAGCGATTAGAGTAAACTCTAAAAGTCTGAGACTCACACTTCGAATTGCTAATTGTTCAACCTTTTAAGGCCCTCACATTTCACTTCAACTCATCAGTAAGTGAACAACATATGACATATAAATGACATATTAGAGAAACATGGCAGCCAGATTGAACAAACAAAGAAAAACCTGTCATACCCGACTCCAGAACTCCTGAAGCAACCAGCAATGAAATTAAACACACCATCCATAGCTTACCAACAGGAAGTACATCGAAAAGTTCTCCCTCCTGAGTTCAAGACTATTATTTCAAAACTGGAGACAAATCTCAATTATATTCAAGCCACAGTGTCACAACACGTTCCTAAGGTTGATTTGCTTGAATCCAACACCAGCGTACAAGATGAACACATGCTTGCTCTGAAGGCAGCTTGTGCCATGCTATGCTAGAAGCCAAAGTGACCACCCTGGAGACGTCTGAATCACTGGACTATCAGAGATTATTTATTTCCCTGTTACATCTGTACATCAATGGCACACACAGTCTTTTCCTCTTTAACAGGGCTGGATAGCATCACACTATGTTCTCCCTCTACGTAGATGATGTCCTTTTCTACATTTCCAACTCTTTGGCCTCTCTCCCTCCATTGCTGTCTTCTGGATCAAATCAGTTGACTATTAGTTTACAAACTAAATCATTTTAAAAAGTCAACTTCTTGACAGCATTTCACACATTACCTTTTAGGATCACATCACAAGGACTAAAATACTTAAATTATTATTATTTTTTTTTTTAAATCAAACTGCTAGATTAATGTAAAATGGACATATTCAGTTGAACTCTCATTCCCTTTCGTGGACTTTGCCAACCTAATAATAATGATCACCCTACCAATTCGGATATCCTTTTCAACACATCCCCATCTGTATGAATACATGTTTTTGTCGGTCTTGATCAGCAGCTGAATGCATTCCTCAGGAACAATAAACATGCTCATATCAAGAGGTTAGTTCTCAAGCTCCTCAAAGTCAGAAGGAGGTTTAGGGCGTCCGAATTTTGTGACATGAGCAAACTCTTGTATTCAATCAATTGCAAACTGTGAACAACTGCACACTTCCTGTTCGTACTGTGGTATTGTCTGCACAAAGCATTTGTTACCAGCTTCCCATAGCAGCCTCGGAAATTTCCAACAGTTGAAAAACCACCAATACAGATTTGGCTTTAGTTTTGAAAAACAGCACAGCTTACACAGAGCTTAAATCCAAACACAGTACTTTATCACTTCTTTTTCATGTCCTTTTCAGAACTTTCCTTTGGTCAATCAATGGTCTTGGAACAGTTAAGGATTTGTATGAAAATGTGGTTTTATCACCTTTTTCATCCAGTTGAGCTATTTTTTTAAATTCTGCGCTTCATTTATGTTGGACACTTTGTACACAATACCAACTCCCATCATAAGTCAAAAATTTACCAATTTCTTACCTTGAAACTCTTCTTCAGTGGAAACATGTCTCCCCTCCGACAAATGACTGATGAATACAAGAAAATCTTGGAATTCATTAAGGTAGAACAAGCAAGGTTCTCAGAGAAGGGATCATTATAGACCTCCAAAAGAATGGAATATTCGTAGCCTCATTATCATCTTCTTCAGACTGACAGTGTTGCTTGACTAGAACATTTTCAAGTAAAAGAAAAATTCTCACATTGCTGTCTCACAAATACTATCTGTTCTATTTTGTGCCTTCTGTTAAATTTCTTTTAATATTACACTTTTATTTATTCTTTATTTATTTAGTAGTTTGATAGCTTGGGAGGTGGGAGTTGGTGGGATGTTGTTTTTCTACTTGTTGAGTAGATGTTTTCTGTCTGCTGAAAACCCAATGAAAATATACTTTGTAAAGTACAATTTAAATCAGGTTTTTGTACATTGTACCTACATCTTTGGAAAAAACCCCCGCTGATGTCAAAGTCTCAGCCTAATTCAGTCTATATACTGTAATTACAGAGTCTCAAAGGGCCCTGTAACAGAAACCTTAGTCAGCAATGCAGAGCATTGACATTTTTACATATATATTGAAGGAATTTATCTTGGGGACTGGGACAGTTTATCTACAGATATTCTGGCTCTCACGAGGCCTGAAACTAAGACAGACACTGAAAGCTCTGTGTCCAATTAGTACACTGCCCTGCTGCCTCCCCCTGGCAATAAAAATGGGTTTGTGACCACATCTAACATCACCCCAATTTTAATGTATGTTGTAATGTGAGCAAAACATCTCTACCACACCTGCTCCAGGTGATAAATGACCTGATGTTGCACTGTTTCAGTTTAGTCAATTAATGCTGAATAGTTACACACAGGGTCTGATCAACAAATGGTTTGATGATCAACAAATGGTTTGATAATCACCACTCTGGTTCAGAGTGCATAGGTGGAGGACATACACTGTGTGCACATTTATTAGGCAAGTGAGTATTTTGACCATATCATCATTTTCATGCATATTTTCCAACTCCACGCTGTATAAACTTGAATGCCTATTGGATTTAAGCATGTCAGGTGATGTGTATTTGTGTAATGAGGGAGGGTGTGACCTAAGGAGATCAACACCGATATCAAGGTCTGCATAATTATTAGGCAGTTTCTTTTGCTCAGGCAAAATGGGCCAAAAAAGAGATTTAACTGACTCTGAAAACTCAAAATTTTAAAAAAGTTGTTCAGAGGGATGCAGAACTCTTGAAATTGCCAAGATATTGGGGTGTGATCACAAAACCATCAAATGTTTTGTTGCAAATAGTCAACAGGGTCACAAGAAACGTGTTGAGAAAAAAAAAAGAAGCAAACTGCCAAAGATTTGAGAAGAATAAAATGTGAAGCTATCAGGAAGTTATTATCCCCCAATGCCGTCATATTCCAGAACTGCAACCTACCTGGAGCGCCCAGAAGTACAAGGTGTTCAGTGCTCAGAGACCTGGCCAAGGGGTAAGGAAGGCTGAAACCCGATCACCACTGAACAAGACACATAAGTTGAAACGTCAAGACTGGGCCAAGAAATATCTGAAGACAGATTTTTTAAAGGTTTTCTGGACTGATGACATGAGAGGGACTCTTGACGGACCAGATGGACGGGCCCATGGACGGGCCCATGGCCGGATCAGTAACGGACCCGTGGCCGGATCAGTAACGGGCACAGAGCTCCACTTCCACTCAGACGCCAGCAAGGTGGAGGTGGGGTACTGGTGTGGGCTGGTATTATTAAAGATGGGCTAGTTGGACCTTTTTGGGTTGAAGATGGACTCAAAATCAACTCCCAAACCTACTGCCAGTTTTTAGAAGACACTTTCTTCAAGCAGTGGTCCAGGAAAAAATCTGCATCTTTCAAGAAGACCATGATATTTATGCAGGACAACGCTCCATCGCATGCATCGAAGTACTCTGCTGCGTGGCTAGCCAGTAAAGGCCTTAAAGAAGGAAAACAATCCACCTCTCTGAACAGTGTCTGGGAGGCTTTCGTTGCTGCTGCACAAAAAGTTGATCGTCAACAGATCAAGAAACTGACAGAATCCATGAATGGAAGGCTTATTACTGTTATTGAAAAGAAGGGTGGCTATATTGGTCACTGATTTTTTTTGTTGTTGAAATGTCAGAAATGTTTATTTGTAGATTTTGAGTTGTTTGTTTATTATTCTCACTCTAACAGGTGAAAATAAACAAGTGAGATGGGAAAATGTTTGTTTTTCATTTAGTTGCATAATAATTGTGCACACTAATAGTTGCCCAATAATTGTGCACACATAGATATTCTCCCAAGAATGCTGAAACCTCACTTTTACTTTCTTAAATATTCAGGTTTGAGGTTTATTAACATTTTGGATTGACTGAGAGCACTGTAGTTGTTCAATACTAAAATGAATCCTCAAAAATACAACTTGCCTAATAATTGTGCACACAGTGTACAGTCGGCGTAGATTTAAGGAGTTTTATTAAAGCTCCTACTGGGTTAATTTGACCCATCCCTTCTGTTGAGTTGTCTGAAATACTGATCACCCTCCCAGAAATTCAGACTCTAGTATTTGGTGGAATAGCTGTACTGAGTCACGTTGAACCCCATACTTCCATGTACTTGTATGGATGCCAGGGTAAAATGAAATGTCCCAAACTTAACAGTACTGCGAGAAACTGATCACTTGGATCCAGATTGAAAAAAATTCTTAAACTGTTGGATGGATTGAGATCAAATTTGGTTCAGACTGCCATGGTACCCAGAGGATGAATCCTACTGACCTTTTTTTATCCTCCTTTACTTGCTCCAGTGTCAGCCTGTCAACTGACAACTATTGGATGAATTGCCGTGAAATTTGGATATATTCATTTTGCCAAGAGGATGAATACTGATAACTATGGTAATCTCCTCACATTTTTTTATAGGTCAGCATCAGTAGGTAAGAGAAATATCCATACTGCTCATAGCTAAAGAAAGAAAGCACTGTGCTTAGAAGAAACATTGGTTTCTTTCCTAAGAAGAGTTCATCAGTAGAGTTGCTGCATTTATGAAGTCCTTCGCCATGATCCTGTTATTGACTTGTATAGATCACATCACTACTTGGCCTGAGGGTTGTAAATTACAGTATTTAATAAAGGCAATGGCTGAAGTTCCCTGTGATAACTCAAGATTAGAGAGCGCTACTTTTCATTGTATTTAAAATGTCTTATTAGGAAAGTGACAGCCCAAGCTCCTTAGGCAGGTCATTCTAAAGCAGCCGGACTGAGTGTGGACCCAGCAACAGAGAGTCCAACAGACATCTACAGGGAGCTGCTGTTACCTAAGGGGGCAGTTGCTTTTAAAGAGGCTGGACCACCCATGTCCAGCTGTGCCATTACCTGCTTTAACAGCAGTGATTTGTCGGTGACTCTCACTGGCACACAGTGATGTAGGTTTGGGAGTGAGCTCTATTAAAAAGTCATTAAAGCTGAGAGAAAGCATGGTGGGCTCAACCCTCTTGGCGAAAGGCGCCTCTGGAAATTACTCCATCCATCATAATTACACCAACCGGACACTGCCTCACAGAGGCCAAGGGACACAGATCCCTCCATGACCTCACTGAACCAGACTGTGCAGAGAGAGGATGGAGGGAGGGAGGGAAAGAAGTGCATGGGTGAAGTGAGGGGAAGTGTGAAGAATGAAAACTACAAGACAGAAGGAAGCAGACCTGGAGTGAAGTATTGAAAGAATAAAGAAAGTGAAAAGAGAAGGAGAAGAGGAAGGCTGTAGGGAGAGAAACACGAGAGGAAGGAAGAAAGAAAATGTGACCCTGTTTGAGTGCAGTCTAACTGTGAAGAAAGGCTGCTGTCATAAAACAGATGATAAAAGAAGGGACCATGCTTCATGAGTATCTGACTGTCGGCTCTGTTTCTGCAAATCAGTGCGTGCACACGGGGTTAACGAGTGATTTTTGGTAATTTCGAGGCCAGAGGCAAACAGTGCAGCCGGAAATTAGGTTGGATTTAGGAAACACATTATCTGTGGGTCTGGCTTCAGTCATGACCAATCAGATAGTACTTTTCCTTCCTTTGAAACTTGGAAAATTGTATGATGTAATTGTCCAGAGCATCACTAAAGCCTCAGACTCCTTAAGTGGGCAGTGGAGAGTTGCCACAAGTGAATATATGGTACCTTAAATAAACTACTTAGGGCTGGTGATTGTATTTGTTTCTGTGGCCGTGGGGGAACAGTTGCCCAGTGCTGGAAATAATATTAGGAAAAAAGACAATCAAAGGTTGGCAACAAATCGCAGTGTTAGCCCACACTATTGACTGCAGACGGTCCCAGAGCACACTGTTTCGAGAAAATAAAAGTAACCTTGATGACCTTTCAGTCCTTTATGCGGCTACACAGATAAACACATACATATTTAAATCCAGGGACTGTCCTCCCTATAGATGGGGTTTGATTTGATCTAATTTGTTATCCAATCACTTATTGAATCCAATTAATTCAACATTTGTAAGCAACTTAAGTTTAAATTATTCAAACTCAATGTAGTGTAGTTAACTTCACATTACAGTATGAATACTCTCCAAAATAATATTAACCAGCTGTAGTTACAACCTGAAATGAGATGGACATTAGCAATATGTATCTGTTCCTGAGTCACAATTATTAGATGGATCGGCACTTAAAACAGCTGCTACAACTACATTGCTTGACTTGAACGCCATCATACTTACCCATCGACACCGGTCGCTGATTGGACCACGTGTCAATCAAAACAGGTAGGAGGAGCCAGCCCCTGGTGACCCTCAGTGGTGTTGCACTTTAAGACATTTCTGTATTGGCTTAACTTTGCAGACCCACAGACCAAATCGGTTTTATATAGAGTCTGTGGTTCCATGTCAGCATTAGCATTTAAAAAAAAAAAAAAAAATTTTTTTTTTAACTAGCTTCACAATCTGTGTAGGATATCTGTGTATGTCCTCATGCTCATGCAGCTACAGCTGGCCATTCGTATGGACTGATTCTGACCAACGGTGCTAATTTTAAACCACTTTTCATTTAAAAATATTTGATCACAATGCCACTTACTGCTTGGCCCTTTAATAATCCACCTACAGTGCCAGGTCTGACATTAAATGACAACTCAGGCTTAAGGTGAGGTATGAAAACAGCTTTCTGCCATCAAATACAGACATCGTTCCGCTCAAAATAAAGGTGACCTTTAACAAAATTGGGATATTATGCCACCTGGAAATGGGATCCAACCGGAAGATGGCTTCATAAGAGCTTTTAGTCTGGTTATCGGGCAGCATATTGTAACAACTAAAGCTCCATTAACAACAATAACCATTCTGGATTATTCTACATCCACAGCCACCACATTGTTCAACAGATTTCTAACAAAACATACAACAGGTATTTTGAATTCATGATTAATAGTGTGATTCAATATAATTTATTGTCCTGGCCCCACAAGATGTATAATTTCGACCTCAACGGGAGGTCATGATTGTCACCTGCTTCAGTATTCTGAGAGCTTGTTGTGTTGCCATGTGCAGGTTCCTGTCTGGATTCAGCTAGCTGCACGTCTGGACTGATCTGAGTCTTCTATCTCTCCGTGCACCCCGGGCTCCGAGGCTGGCAGCGCTGCCAGCATGCTGGAGGAAACATCAGCCCGGAGACACAGAAAACAGGCAGCGACAGGGACCGTTTTTTTTTTAACGATGACCGCTGGAGCTCGGTAGAATGACAAAACAAGGGAACAAATAGCGTGTGAAATGCACACCTGTCTTCTGCAGCGGCGTGAGCCTCAGAGGTAGAGGTGAGGGAGGAAGGTGAACGCTATGAAGATGGACGAGGAGGTGCGGGACACTCTACGAGGAGTTGCAGAGGCCGCAACAGAGGAGAGGGTACATGAAAAAAGGAGAGACGGGGAAGATTTGCAGAGGTGGGGGGAGGAAAAGCCACTGTTAGAGGTAGTAGAAGTAGTGCAAGTGTCTGTAGAGAAGGAAGATGGTGTGTACAATACTACAGGGAAAGAGGAGAGGGAGGTGCAGAATACATAAGACAGAGGAAATGTATAATAGTGTTGCAGAGTAGGAGTAGGTGGAGGAAGAGAGCGCTGCAGAGCAGGCTGCGTTCAGCTGTTTGAGTCTGGAATAGAGTCACGTATGCTGGGTCTGACAGGAAAAACAAAATCAGGGAGAAGGAGGGACACCGAAAAAGGAGACAGAGAGAGAGAGAGAGAGAGATGCTAACCCATATTTCTATCACGATGCGGTGTCAGTGGTCAGTGTGTGAGGTTTCCTGTTGCTTAGTTACTGTATTGCAACAGCAGCACTAGTGTCTGTGTTTGTATGTGTCATCCTCCCAGTGGTGGGTGTCTGTACAACTCTCCCACTGCTGCTGCCACGTCTGCTGCCTTGAAACTATACTGCTGTTAACAAGAATCGCTCCTCTGACAGACAACTTTCACCCCCAGCGGTTCCTACATACCGCCACCTCCACCGCCTTTGCTGCATATTGTGCTCCAGACTGCCGGCACTGTAGAGGGAATAGCGGAGCCCAGCTGGTGCTGTGGAGTCAACACGCTCCCTGGACGAGGCATGTGCATTGGCCCAGGTGCCCTGTCATAACCCCGCCCATCAATCACCATTGGCTGACAGCCCCAGCCACGGCTCCCGCCCTAAAGGAAATGTGAATCGCCTTTTTCTCCTCTTCGGGATGATGGATGAGGATGGCGCGCCGGGCCCTAAAGTCTGGAGCTCTATGGAGTGTGAAGCTGCAGAGAGGTAGAGGAGTGAAAAAGAAGGAACCCAGAGAGAAGTCACTAAAGAGCTAATTGAATCGTATTGTAAGCCTTGAAATGTTTTTTTGTTTTTTTTCTCAAAATAAAGACAGAAAGAATAAAGGTAAAAATGCCTTTGAGCAAGATGAATCCACTTACCTCGAGGGAAAACTATTTCGATAATTTGTTCCAATTGAGAGACACAGAAATCTCACAATAACTGTCAATTGCTGGTTATTAACAGCAGAAAGAAGAAAAATCATCGTACCTCCCGTCAGGTTTATTTCACTTGTTTGAGTAGAAGAAAAAAAATCAAATAAGGAAAGGCAATGCGAGATGAAATGACTTGTTCAGATGGACGGTTTCAGCATCACAAAGCTCTCCTTTTAGCCTATGTGCTGATAAGAGGAGGATAAAGGCGACGTCAGAGCGATGTCTCTGATGAAACGCGTCTCTGGGGATGTCTCTGCTGTTTGATGTCCAACAAGGTGGTAATAACTGTACAGTGGTGAGCAGTGTGCAAGTCCACCACTAGCTGTGACACAACACTCTGATGTCTTTTCACTTGACGTGTTACAAGGCGGCTCCTTGTTTGACAGTAACAGACCGAAAGACAGAGAACTTGCACAATACAGCATTTTGTATCGCAAATGACAGAAAAAATACAAAGCAAAATGTACATGGAAAGTATATACTGCATATGCAACATGTTAGACAACCTATTATGTTTTTCCATATTCTGTGAGATTGTAGCACTGCATGTGAGTCATCAGCATCGTCGCTTTTCATCGTCAGTGCTTCACATCAGAAAAAAGACAGGTTGGCAGTCATGTCAATCGCTCATGCTCAGCTGAGAATGCCGTTTTCTGAACTCATGAGCTTGTGGTTACAACATAGGAAGTTGTGTGCACACGTGCTTGGCGATCAGGTGGTTAAGTCTTGGGAACACTGCTGCCAGACAACATGGCCGCCACATGATTTCTCTTTGTTCTCTTGACATTACTAAGAAGCACATTACTGTCAGCGTCTAGAGGAGACAACCGCAAACTATTAGCTGTAAGTGAGCAGGCGGATGATGTAATGCAAGAAATACAAAGGCATAAAGTCAAACATACAAGATGAGGCCGTTGGGAACATTAACATTTTCCTCAGATGTATAATTAAATTACAAAGTAAATCTCTGAAACTAAAATTACAACATATTGACTTCATCCAAAGGAAAATTAATTTCGATGGCCTCCAACATTTCTGAGTAAACACATCACATGCTGTGAACCCAGAGCTTTCAGAAAGGCCTGAAGTCGTGAATACCTCAAGAAGTTTGTAAGGATTCTTCTCGTGAACACGATAAACACGACTCCATTGAAGCATTGAATTCGTCACCATTTTGCTTTTTTGGAGCCATACGTGAGGATATTTGGACTAACGGTGGAGAAGCGAGCGATAGATCTGACTCTTATTTGACCGGGAACCCGAGGACACTATGCCTGCCAACCTATCGCTGTTATGAGGTGCATTTATAAAAGGACCCAAACGCAGACACACAGCAAAGTCTCTTTGGAACCAGGTATTTATTTCTCCCAGGCAGAGATAGCAAACAGGAAACACACAAAAGTCTGAGTCCAACAGGGAGGAAGAAAACTCCTCTTCCTGTGATCTCCTCTCTGGCACAGAGGAGAAACTCCGTCCACAACGTGGACAGCTGTGATCGCCAACACTAAGCAGTCTCTGAAGTCCAAATGCGTGTGTACGCGCTACTCCGATCCGAGCCAGAAGTTGGCTCCTCCACGAACATGGCGGGCAGGTTGACAGACAGACAGGCAGGCAGAATGCAGTGGGGGCGTGGCTTCGCTGGGGGAATCCCGAGGTCCTCCTCAGCAAGCGACAGGCCAGGTAGCTGGTTGGGCGTGGCTTCGCTGGGGAATCCCAAGGCTTCTCCATAAGTGCAGCAGATAGGCAGGATCGACTGTGTAACACCTGAGGCTCTACACAGGATGGCCAAACCTTCGACAGCTGATCTCCAAGGATGAACTGGAAGGCTTCTTCGTACAGGTGATACCTGTGGCTCGACACTGGACGGCAAGGAAGGGTCGACTGTGTGACACTCGAAGCTCGACACAGGATTGCCAAGATTGCAGCAGATGATCTCCGTGGAACGATCTGGAATCTTCTTCTTCCAGGTGAATGCCCGAGGTGCGACGCTGAACGGCAGGTACTGGAAACAGACGGGAGTCAGAACCGGAGTTTCTCAAGAACAGAGACAGACTGTGACTTACGGCGAGTAGACAGGAGACAGGATTATTTAGTCCAGCTGGAGGTGATCAGCGGAATGAGCTCCAGCTGGATCTCTGGAGAGGGGTGAGTGAGTGGGCGGAGTTCGGAGGAGGGTACTGCAGGAGAGATGAAACCAAACAGAAGCACATGGCAGACAACAACAAACAGACAGAGGAATGACAGCACACACGAGGAGAGGCGATCGGGGGTAAAACAGAGGAAAACACACTAGGATCAGACAGGAATCCTAACAATTGCGGCAACATCACTGCACCACAGACCTGTCAATCATAGACACACCCTCAAACATACCACTTTTTGAGGCCTAATATCTAATTAATACTGAAATTATTTTAAGATAGACCACCAGAAAACTAATAAGAAGGAGTGACTTTAGCGAATTAAACCATAATTACTTGTGGAAAAAAATTATTGACTTTGTATTTCATGAGAGAAGGTGATGCTTTTTGAATGGGAGTCTATCAAGCCAGACACTTTTGGGAGCAAGCCCTTAGTGGCCTTCAGTGGTGTTGCAATTTAAGACTTCCACATTGGCTTCACTTTTAAGACCTGGAAGCTACGTCCATTTACATATATACAGTCTGCTTGTGGCTCAAGAGAGGGGTGTGCAAATTCTGATGAATTGCCTCAAGTGATGTGACTTAAGACAATGACGTAAGGGTCATAAGTGGATGAGGTAATCCACTTTGTCTCTGCTTAATGTTACTGACTCTATGCTACTTTAGCCGCCACTAGAAAAACACAGAATCTCAGACTAAACCATTAACAGGAGATATCTCTGTTTCTGCTGATTTTTTTAAATGTCCAAATGCCGTTTGAGTGCTTTTAAAACACCCATAAGCAATCCTTTATTGAAGTGTTAGCTATATGCACTTGGTAAACACTTGACAGACAGACTTAATATAAAGTTAACATGTTCTCTGCTTTCTTATTACGTCCACATTTCCAGTGTATACACAGTAAATCACTGTCTCTCATATTCACACAGAGAATATTGAGTCCATTGGTCACCGTGATCACTTTCCTTTTGGGTTGTGTACACCTTGTGTTAATGTGTCGGCGAGAGATAAGATGCCCCTGTAAAGAACACAACCATCCCTGAGGGCCTTGTCTCACCTTATCTAAAAAGAGGCCTCCACAGTATTGTGTATGTCTGTGGTTCTTCATGGTCGCTTGTTTTGAACACACTCATAAAACAACATATCTCTCCCTGAAGACATGCTCTCTAAATAAACAGTGGCAGCTGAGAGACTCAGTCATGCTAATAAATGTGAAAGAGATGAATAGTTGATTTCCGCTGCTCTTCTGTTAGCAAAGAAATGATGAGAGTAAAATTAAGGCCGTATGAGTCGATGCTGTTGCGGGCCAGCTGCAGCACTGCTCAGATTATGCAAATGTTTTTAATGCCTTATCCTCCAAATAAATAGTTTCCGCCAATATTTTTTCCCAATTCATGTTGAGATGTGCTCAGAGCCGCAGCTCCGCTTTGTGCCACATGCCTCCAGCTAACAGCAGTGGAGAGGATTTTCCCTGTAGCATGTTGGAAAATAAGGAACATTGTCTTGAACAGCATAATGGCTATAAACAACTGGAGTTCTGCTGAACACATGAACTGCTTCATAAATGAGCTGACTTTATTTGGACCCTATTAGGTGCGTCAGCGTCATGATTTAGATGGAGAGAAACTCTTCGTGGGTAATGAGATCCTCATACAATGGCATCTCAACTGTCCAAGTCAATGTTAAATATCGAGCCCCTCATCACCGAATGGGAGCTAATGGCTAATATAATATTTAAAGCTTTTTATGGGAGTCATTTTAAGGCTCAGTTTTATTTTGTTAAACGGCATAAAAATGTCTAAAATAGAGTGTTTTTATTGAATGAATGATGAAAATTGAGGGTCAGGGTGAAACTCGAACATTAATATGTGTTTTTCTGTGGAGCTGCCAGGATGGTAAATTAAATCAGCTGCTGCACCAAGACTATTTGGTTGGAGAAGCACCAAGCACTCCTGGTGCAACAGCTAAACTCCTTATCAGCTGCAACTTCATTTTTACATTGTCAGTATGCTTCACTTAAAACTGTGCAGAGTGGATCCCTTCCACAGATATGCATTACATTCTCCAAAAAAAAAAAAAAAAAAAAAAGGAAAGTGCATTCATGACACCTGCAATTATGAAATAAAGATGTTGTAATTACGAGATTTGGATAATTATGAGAAAAGGTTAAGATGGTTATAAAATCATTGCTATACTTGTGAGGACGGGGTGATGGGAAGTATTTAGGTAAAGATCATGTTAAAATGATTCACTTGTGGTAACAGGTGTAAGGTTTTACAAGAAACAGAAAGTTTAATGTCGCCATAGATTCAGTGAGGGTGCTTTTGCACAAATGCTGCATTCAAATGGAGCTCATGAGCACGACATGGGAAGTCGTGCTCAACGTATGCTCGGCGTTCGAGGGGTTAAGTCATAAAAACACTGTTGCTAGGCAATGGCAACATGGACAACACCTAGAAGCCACAGATGCTAACAATTTAGCACGCTAACAGGTGGATAACGTAATGTCGGAAATGAAAAGGCACATAGGAAAAAGATGAGGCCATTGGGAAGATCGATGTTTTCCTCACGTACGGGACTTTTATCTCAGTTATGAAGAAAAACTGCACATGACTAAAGTTACAATATATTAGCTTAACATTCACCTGCAGGGTGGCTACAGCTGCCGCAGATTGGAAACAGGGAACAGGTGAGGTGGGCGTGGCCTAAAGGAGACCGATCATGTGGAGAAACATACTGAGAACCCTCTGGTATGTGAACACAGGGAATGACAGGAATAGAAACACAAGGGGCCACAAATAGAGAGACACACAGGGAACTTGTGGTGCATAAGATCTCAAATGTATTGTCTTTTGTGAAGTTCCATACCCTTCTTACAAAAACAATTTGTAATGGTAAAAAGCTATTGACAGATCTCTAAAATAGATTTTGGTGAGAAAAGCTGCTTTATGCATGCTCTGTCTTTTGTCTCAAACAGACTGAATATCCCATCAGTCTGGTAAACATAGTATGACTTTCCAAATAAGGATTTAAGTAACTACTGTGCTTAAAAAAAGTTCTTTATTTAAATTTTCCTGCTACCAAGTGAATGATGAATTATTTTCCAAATGCTGACTTTTGAAAACGACTGTTTTAATAACTTCCTGAACTCTCCACCATCTGACTCTGAGACTTTAGTGCTGGGCAGAAAAGACTCCTTTATGTGATGCAGATAGAGAAATGTGGTCTTTTGCACACACCGTTGCTCGCTATAGAGAGAGTAATATGGGAAAATTGGAAGTGACAACGACCTCCTTGACAGAAAGCATGCTGGATAGGATTTCATAGTGCATTGCTTTAGTGTGCCAGTTTCACAGATTCTTGTGCGAACAGCATCGATGTGGCGTGTAGAGAGGATTCTTTGTTTTGATTTTAACCATGGCCATTTTAATTATAAATCAACTTAAATTATTCAGGCTCACAACGCCTTGCAGAGTGATCTTTTTAAACTTATTTGTTCAACTGAGCTGCAGGACTATTGAAAACACATTTAAAGACCTGGAAGGATCCTTGTACCACACGCCAGAAGGAGTACGAAACACACGGTTATGAATAAAGCTTTTAATAAGGTGCGGCAGCTAATGTTTGAACATAAAAGCTATCTTTAGAGTAAGAGGACGTGTCGGCCGCAGGGATGTTTGAATAGCCTTCAACATTTAATTGCTGCATCTGGTTCAGGTTGTGGGCGATGCTTATGTCTAGCAAATGGCAGACATGGAGGAGCATGCACGGAAGCAGGTAAGCCTTTCACCCTGCGCCCATCACAACACACCAGGCAGATGTGATGCCTGAGGGTTGTACTGTGAAACAAGTTCAACATGGCTAGGAAATCTCTTCATTATAAGCCTAACAACCACAGTCACGCTAAGCATTGACACGACAGTGGTTATTAACTCACAAAGTCAATCCAGGTCTTCCCAATTCAGCTGTGTGATTTTACATAAAAGGGGCGGGATTTGCAACATCTGACCAATCACATGGACACGTGTATGTTACATAATTTACAAGCAAAGAGCAAACTATAAAATTAGGGTATTTAAAAAGAAGTTTAGCACATAATCCTGACTAAATGCAACACTGCTGCAGCTCCCAAATGCAACAAAGACTGTTTGCAAAACAAACAAAAAAAACTACACAAGTTAATCATTTACTTTCATATTAGTTCAAGGCGTTTTAGTCTTGTTTGCTTGGTTTCAAAGATTACTCAAAAGACTTATTTTCAAAACTGATTTCTGTCTCAACTACGAACCATACCTATTTTGGCTCAGTTTTCTGACAGACAGTTATGAAATAAAAGTGTATTTTGCGATCATAGCTTTCTCTGTTTTGGACTCTTTGTCACTTCTTTGCAGGTCTGGGTACATTAGCGGTTAGCACTGTCAAGTTTTAATGACAAAATTCACTTAAACTGAAGGTGAAAGGGGAGCGTAGATTTACTTTGCCACCACCAGAAAATCCACTGCATAATTTATCTAACTGTTGCTCTGACTGAGCCTGCATAACAACAGGCATGTTTCACCAGGAGGAAAAGGTGAAATTTACTCATTTTTTGTGGTGTAAAGTAAGCAGGACGGAATAATTTCAGCAACATAAAGCATCACTCGCTGAAAGTAGGATGGCTAGTATGCTAACAACAACTTGATTTTATTTTTATAGCACCAAACTGCAACCAACAGTAACCTCGCCCATTGGTTTGTGATCAGCTGTTATGAAGCCTTGTGTTTGGGTTTTGGCCACCACCAGCTCACCGATAGCGGAAACCTGACTGCAATCAAAACACCTTTTCTATTTAATGACGGGATTACTTTCAGATGGGCCGCAAGAAAAATAAGGAGTGAACTTAGCTAGCAAAACCATGACAATAAAATGTATTTACTTTGAATTTTAAGAGCGACGTTGAATGGGAGTCTATGGAGCCAAACTCCAGTGGCACTCAGTGGTATCGCAACTTAAGGCACTTCAGCATCGGCCTCATTTTTCAGAACCATAAGCTAAGTCCGCTTTTATATACAGTCAATGATCACAATACAAGTCATCTCAAGACACTCAACATAGTAACGTCCCGAACACAGAACCTCACAACAGTATTGAGAGGCTACAATATGTTGTAAATGATCTACGTCTGTAGAGTGTGGTCAAAGTGAACTTGGTGAGAGCCGGACCGGACCAGACAAGACTTCTTCACTGACTTCACTTACTTTAAGCCAAATGGAGTCAGTCCCCAGAAATAAACTAAACCTAGATGCTTTTCATACTTTTGCACCTTAAACTGTTTCTTTCCGAAACTTAATTTTCGTATTCATTTGCCAATTCTGTAATGAGACTTTATAATGATACGGGTGCCAGTGTTTGATAATCGAAAAATGTCTGCCTTTGAAACAAAGTCTTACCTCTTTTAATTTGAACCAGACAATTGTCACCTACAGCCAATTAGCAAAATAAGGTCTTAGTTTTTTTTTTTAAACTGCTGTCAGGATGGAGTCGAACAAAAGCAAATTAAAGGCTCTGCATAGTTTAGAGAAAAATAAATCTAATCTGCTTTCTCTCCACGGTGACAATGCTGATGTTCATCATATTGTTAGAGATTTTATACATAGACAGAATAACTCAAGCCATTATTTTATGTTCCACTGTGTATTATGATTTATTTATTATTAACTAAGTGGATATTCTCTTTGTTATTTTATATTATTATGATATGAGTTGCAGTTACTGCTACATGCTAACTTTTTTGCCCCTCATGCATGCTCTTATTTCATCCTTTCTGTACCTGACTGCCCCATCTTCATAGAAATGTCCTGACTTGTTTTTTCACATTGCTTTAGGTAGGTAGGTATATACTTTATTAATCCCCGAGGGGAATTTTTTTTTTTAATATCACCCATCTTCAGCATCTGTCCATGACAGTTGGGCATGGTCCAATGTTCCTTTACAGGGAAATGTGGGTTGAAAGAAGAGGAAAGTGATGTGTCTCTTGCTAAGACATAACACCTGCTTGTTTATAGAAACACTGGCTGCTGCTTGGGTCAGACCTGTAACGTTACAATTATAATCTTTTTGTCCACTTGGTCATCCTCTTGCTATTATGAAGAGATCGAAGCGGCGGGCTGACAGACCTGATTTTCTTCTAGCTGGTGCGGTAACATATTTTGGGAATGTCCACCGAACTCAGACGACTCAATCGCAGCGGGCCGGCTATGCTTCATTGCCTCATCTCATATCTCATCCCAACCAGCCACTCCACTGTTTTTTTCTTTTTCCTCCCTCTGCTAGTTTTCTCATTACATTCCTGGCACTCCCAAGGAAATAATACAGAGCTTTACTATTGGTCTCTGTGGAAAAATGCATTTCCTTTCATCTAGCCCAATGCGTGTGTGTGTGTGTGTGTGTGTGTGTGTGTGTGTGTGTGTGTGTGTGTGTGTGTGTGCAGAATCCACGTATAGTACCTATCCTATCAAAACGTGTATGCAGCCCCCCTCTCCCACTCTTCAGCCTCCTTAAATAGGCTATTTTCTCCTCTAATGTTGTTTCCCCTCTTCTCTTCTTTTGTATTGATTGGACAAGCTCGCCAGATCAATAGATTGCTGTAGATCAGAGCGATTGCTGCTCAGGCGGGCTATCATCTCCCAGCGTTCAACACGTTCTCCCTATAAACCAGTCGGAGAGGCTCTCATTTCTGCGCCAAGGTTATGAAATAAAGGGCTGATAAAAGCTGACGGTGAGGCTTGTTTGTTTTGACCGATGAATAGGTTAACTGTTCTGGCATTGTTGCAAGCCCTCGGCGAGCGCTCCGGGTCTCACCTCATTGTGGAGCAAATTACCTCGAATGTATGGTCTCTTTATTGCACTCACAAATCCTGAAAGTTGTTAGTGCCACAGGGCTGAGGAACATAAGGGAAGATTGTATACTAATGGCCCCATGATGCTTGTGGTTTTATTTTTTTATTCAGTGGATATATCAAACCATCAATCATTGTGCTGCACTATTAAACCCAAAGTTCTTCCTCAATATCATTTCACTTTTCTTTTCTTTCCCTTTTTTGACATTCAGCTGACTCTGCATTCTTGGCAAACCATTCAAGTTTAGTACAAATCCAACAGTGTCTCAACTTTAATTTCTACATTCATCTTGTATAAAGCAGTAGGTTATTTCGAATAGAAAACATCTCAAAATGTGTCAGTGTATCATTTAATCTGTATCTTTAAATTTCAGTGATTAATCTCCTAAAAATATGATTAATAGGGTACAATAGAGCCTTCTTGCCTTTTTCTCTCCAGATTCAGAACCAGATCAAACGGCAACCAGCCGTGACATCACCCTTTGGTTTGTGAACTGCCGTTGAGAAGCCTCAAGTTTGACCAAACATTTTGTCTGTCGCCATTTTGTTATTTTGGAGCCAGAAGTGACCATATTTGGACGAGCTAGGAAGGAGCAAGCGGTGGATCTGACTCGATCTGATAAGGAACCTGAAGACCAAAGGCCCCGCCAACTGAAATTAGAGACCTGATAGTACCACAGGTCAATCAAACATACAGGTTTTTGAGGCCTAATATTTAATTAATGATGGGACTTTTTTCTGATGGGCAGCCAGCAAACTAATAAGAAGGTTATGACACCATAATGACTTGTGGAAAAAAAAATTGACTTTGTATTTCATGAGAGAAGTTGAATTGGAGTCTATGGAGACAGAGGCTTTTGGAGCCTTTGTGGTATTGTACTTTATGGCACTTTCGCATTGGCCTCACTTGTTGGACGAGGAAGCTACGTCCACTTTTATATTTTCAGTCCGTGAACCCGACACCTGCCCTGCTTTCCTGCCAATCAGGTCACCTGATCACCCTCTTCATTTACCTGTTCGACATCACCTCATCAGCTCCCCTGTATATATACCAGCGGCCTACATTTACTCCAAGCCCAGATTGCCTTTGTTTGTTCGCCATGCCTCCCACCAGCTTTGTTGTCTCTCCATCTAGCCCTATGTTTGTCTTGATGAGCCGTGATACACAGAGATCCTTGTCGTAAAGATGCCAATACAACATTCAAAAGAAGACTTGAGGAAGATTGTGTTGATCATGTTGGCTTTTGTGACAAAGTCAGACCTCCTTTAATGGTTATTGGCAGGTCTAATTGATTTGCTGTGCTTTTATGCAGTCCACCATCATGTTGGTTGGTGTGCGTAATGTGACTTCTACATTACAAGGTTAGTCAGAGAGTATTGGTGGCATTGAAACCTATTTAGATGACACTTGCATTTATTCGATCTCATTGAATGAGCAAATTCGACAGCTGAGATTGGCATTTCAGAGATTGGCTGAGGCTAATTTGATAGTTAACTTGGGTGTGTAGTGAAAGCCGAAGTAGTACTAGTAGTAGTACTTAACTTGTTAGTTGAAGTGTTTTCTGGAGTTTGTGGTTTTTTTTACTGTAAGAAGTTCTCCACTATTGAGCCCAAAAGGTAAATTGAACTGGTCCTCTGACTGTAATTACACGTTTGAATGCATTTAAAGCCCTTTTGGCACAAGCTTCCATCCTTGCTGCTCCATCCATGGCTTTACCTTTCAAACTGCTCAAAGATGTAAGTGATGCAGGAACTGGCACGGCCCTCTTGCAAGATGGTTTTGATGGGTGGAACATAAGGTGGAGTTCAACCGAAAATAAACTCTGACGTTAATATTAACACTGAAGCTCTTTGAAGTGTACTGAGACCATTAAACTGTCCAATTACTAACAATTCCCTTGTTTTGATCAAGCAAATGTGTAATTCCAACCAATGGGCAGAAGTGATGACGGTTATTTTTATAGGTTTTCAACTTAAAGGTCATGCATGTCTAATTGAAAGATGATGTCTCTGCCGACATGTTGTTCCACACCTTACCTTTTAATGGTCACACACCCATTATTCACCTCCAACCTGTTATCACTAACTTAACTGTGCTCTGCCTCTCTCTCCACCCCTCCACCTGCAAAGCCTCTATTTTTGTGTTGTAGTTTGCATTTTGTTTTACTAGTTACTTGGGCTGTGAGTCACCAGTATTCATGTTTTTGATATATATATACATATAGAAAGGAGAAAAAAATGCAAGCAAAGCAGTTTATAGAGCCATCCTACTGATGCCGGCCAGTTTCCAGTGGCTGAATAAATGGCAACATACAAATGATTAAATTAATAAATAAAAAACGAAAAATGATAATTCAATGTGATTATAAAAAATAAAAAAGGAATATATAAAAATGTAAAAATAGATGAAACAAAGTAGTACTTTGCACTGTGTCCAGGCAGCCAGGAGGGACTATTTCTTTGTAAGAATTCTAGATGAATGTTTTATGAACATGTAGATAAAAACAGTTAAAAGTGAGATGTGGCTATAACTTTCATATTGCCACACTTGGTAAAAGCAAAACCTCACTCAGGCTGTGATATATTGGGATTATACCACAGCTAAGGTGGTTGTTTGGCACTCCACTGTAGGTCGGACCACACAATTATCTGTGATATCATCACAATATATCACCGTGTCGTGAGCTATTGCATCATGCGGCTTGTGAGATGCACCTGCATATTGCAACAGTTTTGTTCAGTCAAGTATAAAATTAGTTTCCTGCAGATGTTCTAATGAAATAAATGTCCAAACCAAGCATCAGGGAATAACATCTTACAAGTCATAAGTCAGGTCTTACCATGTCACACAAAGAACTCAATTCTAAGCAATTATGAATGAAGGAAAATATTGACGCTATGCTAAGTTAAAGTACCTTCAGCTCAGTGAAAGATGAACATTTTTATTAATGTAATATTTTGTTACTTTGTTGCTTTTCGTTTCGGCAAATATAAAAATGTAAGTTTGGATCATCAGAATGTGTGAATGTTACACGGCACCTCAACACGGTAGTTAATGTGTGAATTTGTCGAAATGAGACAAATATTTTACTAGAGACTTGAGGCTTCATAACGGGCATTCAAAAACCAATGGTTGACATCACGGTTGGTCACCGCTGTGGTCACCAGTTTTTGCTTTACCACAACTAATACATTAAAATCATGTGCCAAAATTGACACTCGTACAGTCTTGTGCACACTATCAAAAGCTTGATTTCCTGAACCAAATAAATTGAAGGTCATAGTTTTTACCACATTTTTTAAAGTCAAAGATTTGGAGAAAAACTTTGTCCCGAACAGTAATTGTACGTAGCTCTTTCTAAAGGGGGTATTTCAGGCTGCCTAGCTTTTAAAGCTCTGCAGTTCTACATAACACAGAAACAACTGTTCCACTGTTCTTATCTTGCAAACACAACTTTCTCTGTAGCTGTAGAAAATACCTCTTCATCTTTAGCTTCTACAAGCAATTCCCTAAGAAACAATTCATGGCCCCATTTCTTTCTCTACTGCATAACACGCTTCCTCTGGCAGCAGCATTCATAAACAACAAACCATCATCTGCTTCGCAGTGGATGCAGCGAGTACCTATAAACAAGCAAAAAGCCCTTTCAGTATACATAAGGACACTTATGAACGGTAATACCCCTCTGCTAAAAAAAAAATGGAACTCTCACGTCCCGTTTCAAGTGAATCGTCTTGTTTTCTGCAGCTGAAAAATTGAGATAAAATCACATCCTTCGAGACAGTTATCCATACTTTCATCCCATCTTTTTTTTATACTACTGCAACAAACTGCACTCTGGGTTCAATCAAAGAAAACTCTGCTGCAGCCCATCCAAGATGCCGCTTAGATTCTAATAAGCTTTAAAGCACATCCCTGTTTTTAGCCTCTCTTCAACAGCTGCCAGCTTCGGGACTTAAAGAAAAGAGTTAATCCATGAAGTCCGGTATTGTTTCTTTAAAAATAGTCTTATTTCATGGTTAATAAACTATTGATGTATTTTAACAGCTCCATTTGCTTTTTGAGTGTTGATTTTATGCCTTTACTGAGTACAAATATCTTTAAACTTTGATACAAAGCATGTTAAATGTGTTCTACTGTATATGATAACGGAAGCCTTTCCCTCCAAATGTTGATTTCTCACACTCTGTAAACTACAACATTTTGTAAATAGCTCCAATAGCAAAGCAATAGGAATGCCAAAGCAAATCCACCAGGATGGAAAAAAAAAGATGTTTCCACTAGTAGTTGTAACTCTTTTATCAAAAGGCACACTCTGAAAGAAGGGGGGAAGGGGGGTGGTGTTTCAGGGGAATTATTGGCACAAAGCATTATTATTTGTATTATGACAGAAAATGGTTCATTTATTGTGGTAGTTGGCATGTAACCGGCGAGGTGTTAATGGGGCCTCATCCATCTTTCTGCCGATGCAGCCTGCAACCATGGCATCCAGCACTACAAAGGCGTAAACTGCAGCTCTGTCCATTTTAAATGACTGGCTTCTTCACCTGTGTTACACGCTGTGGGACATTATGCAAATGTGGCATCCCCTCACCAGCAGACCGCTCTGCTCTCTGCCTGTAATCAGACATGATTATGCACTGTTACCCACGAAGGCTTCTTCAGCAAATAAATTCACAATGACCATTATCATATTCAGACCTGGTGGGACGAGGTCAGTGCAAGCAGCGGGCAGGTGGAGAATATCCAAAGATAGCTGCCTCTGATGTGTGCTTGCTGGTGTTTTGGCCACAGTGGGGAAATGTCAAGCGACGGAATTAAGCTCATGAATATGTTTGATCACAGGAATAAATGATCAGAAATGATGCAAGTCTGAAACAAAGAAAGTGGGAGGAATATCTTGTCCATTTAAAATCCATTTAAAATGGACAACAGTTTTAATCTTCTGTAATATCAGCAAAAGGGCCCCTGGGTGAACGCACCTACCCCCACACTCCACACCAAAGACCACCACACTGGGTGGAGGTCTGACCATCTTGTATTCCTGTCTTTATCTCAACATAGGAGGACTAACACTGGCCTCTTTACAAGGAACAGATTCTGCACCAGTGAAAGCATGTTGGCCATGCAAAATATCTGTTTCAATATTTCAATATTTCAATATTTCATCATGCCCTTACAGCAGAGACAGTAAACAACACTCTGCAATTCCCCTGAACTCCCATTCTCAATCACCTTTTCTCTGTCTGTACTAACGTATCTGTTTTTTGTATTGTTTGGCTCAGTCTAATCTTTCTTTCTTTCTTTCTTTCTTTCTTTCTTTCTTTCTTTCTTTCTTTCTTTCTTTCTTTCCGAGTGAAATAACGTCAAACACATGCACAGCACACAGTGGGTAGTTCAGAGGCTTCAAATACACTCAGTTGGGCTGGCTTGTGCCTTTGGCTAGGTTTGCAATCTAATAGAGTCTGTTTATTCTCATATATTGCTGAGTGCAACTTAAAGGTCCTCTACATATACTTGTTCATAGCATGAGCTGGTTTTCAGTGACCTCTTAGTCACAAAAGACATGGTTCTTTATTGTTACTTAGACCAGCCTATTCTCATTCCCGGGTGCCAAATACTGCCGTTTTGTCAAAGCCTCACTGATGTCGCAGAGATTTAGGAGCCGTGACCATGTGATTCAAAGAAGGAACTCCGATGAAGCAGTTTAAAGAGTGAGAAAATCCACATAAACAGGTCTGTTGTGGTTTTATGGTCCAAAAGTCATTTTGATTCATTTTAAGCCTATTTAACAAATGTATTATTATTATATATTTATAATTTATAACTCAAGTATTTTCTTAGTACATAACATATGTAGCCGGGTAAACTAGGGGCAGAGAGTGTTTTTGGAACTGTCCCTGATATTTATTGTGCAGCCAGCAAGGTGACACCTGTTTCTTATATTTTGGTGCGCTGTCATTTTAAGAGCAGCGAAGATACGCGAGAGCACGGAGCTCACGTGAGATGTTTGAAATTGGGCGCGTCAGTGCCCGGAAATTAATGGATGCCGAAAAGTCCCCACTCTGATGGAAATATTTGACATAAATGCTGATAAATGCAGAATCCCTGCAGGACTGTGTTAGCTGACTGTTTGGAGACATTTTGTTTACCTGTATGTGTTTGCCTCCAGTCGAAAGTTGCCCAGGTGTGTACGTCCGAGAACACAAGCTGTTCACAGGAATACAGGTGAGTCCAGGATTTTCTTATAAAACTTGTGTTCAAGTTAATTTGTGTCTTAAAAACTGCCAAACATAGTTTAAAGTGAATGAAGGTAGTAACTATAGAAAACGTATTGGACTCGATGTGTTTTCTTGTGCTGTGTTTCTAGTTATTTTTATGTATTAAAAATGAAACCACTGCTGTTGTTTCTTTAAAGTGTTGTTTCTGCTTGCCCTTGCTGTGGTATCGAAGAGTGTATGAGTTTATACTGAATGATGAGTTGTGCACAGGATACAGCATGTACTTTATTTTAACTTCCACTGTATATTGTATAAACCAAACGCAGGGCTTGTACCGAGGAGACTGTCGTTCATGTCCGTGTGAAAGGAAAAGTCCAAGTGAATTTATTTTAAGTGGCTCAACCTTGTTTCCTCACAATTACTCCTCAGCCAATCCTTTTGAAAAAATACCTGATTTCTTGGACATGGTATTAACTCTGAATCTTCTAATTTTGTGTGAGTCACACTTTTGTCGTTTTAATTAGCACCTTGTCAGTTCAACCCTCCGATGTAGATCCTGCATGGCAGAGCACATGCAACGTATTGCAGTTTGAATGTTTACAGCTTCCCTTGTAACATCAGAATTAAAAACAGAAATCCCTGAACAACCTCAAGAATCTTTGCACTTGACTGTTGGCCAACAGCAACCTATGGGCAGAAAGATGTCCGTAGAAACTGAATTTGAATCATTTATATTTTAATTTGAATTGCAAAACTTTTATAATCCCTTTAAATATTTGAATTTGAATATCTCAATTTGAAATTTTAGTTTGAAACTGAATTTCAATGAACTTGAAACTGTCTGTTTAATTCTGAATTTGAATTAATTTGCTTTGAAACCGCGTTTAAATGTTGCTGAAAATTCAACTCTAAATTCAATTCTGACATTTAAAATTCAGTTCATGAAATTCAGGTTCAGTTTGCGTCACACATCCGGGTCTTTGAGGAAGAGCAATCAAGTGCAGATTCACAGAGCTCCCTGTCACAGCTACGGCGCGATGTAATGAAGCGCAACAGCTCCACCCGCTCCGTGCGCGTCACGGGGTCACGCTCCATCTGCACACAACACGAGCTCGTCTCTGAACTTTTTTATTATGAGAAAAAGGTTTATGTATACAAGTGAAAGCGCAACCAACGGCATAAGCATGGTGTAAACACTGGGGGGATCCAAATGACAAAAATGTTCGCAGTTAATTCGTATTTTGTTGATTTATCTCACATCTTGTGATCGTACATCATTATTTTACCAGAGGTGTAGTGACTGACCTTGATAATCATTTATTTAATATACATTTAAAATTGTCCTTGCGTTAGACTGTTTTGCAATGACTGCAACATATTTTTTCAGACAGCAACAGATACCTTAGTAGATGAGGCAGTAGAAACGCTTTCAGGGAACTGTTACTACTGTACATTGTACGCTGGTCTAACTACGTCCACTAAAAGGGCATTGTTCTTTCCACTGACAGGCTCAGGTTTTTATTTTAAGTGACTGACAACATTATGGAGAGAATCTCTACAGATATACTTTTTGTCATTCAAGTTTTCTTTGAATTTTGGTTTGGTCAAAGAGCATGTGAAATCAGAAACGGTCGTAATATCTCTGTTCAAAGCCACCAGGCCAGAACGAAACTGCTCTGCAGGTAAAACGAGTGTTTTTATGAATGGAGTCTGGTGGCTTTGATCACAGCAGTATTACGGCTACTCCTGATTAAACTAACAGGTCTATCACTGCAGCAATTCTTCCAATGTTGTCGTCAGACACTTATAATTACAATCTGAACCTGTCAGCGGTAGAAAAAGAAAAGAAAAGACTTCGGTTGACCTGCACTGACATACAGAGTAGCACCCGACGTGCAGCGTCACTCGGTCGCGATAACTAGAATGAATCTGCTCTCGATTGCTCTTCTTCAAAAACACGGATGTGTGAGACACGAACTGAATCTGAATATCATGAACTGAATTTGGAGAGTTTAATATTCAGGGCCATTTAAACGCCGTTTCAAAGCAAATTCAGAATTAAACATTCAGTTTCAAGTTTATTGAAATTCATTTTCAAACTAAAATCTAAATTTCAAATTGGGCAATTCAACTTTAAATTTGTAAAGCAATTATTCAAGTTTTGCAATTCAAATTCAGTTTCTTCTGACACATATTTCTGCCCATATCAACCTCTCAGACCTTTAAGTGAAGAAGCCTGAATTATCCAAAAACTCACCATTCACCCTTTTTATAGTTTTAGGTGTGAAAGCCTTAATTTATATACTTAAGCCTGCTTTTCCATAGTATAAACTGGTATAAAATACAAGTATCCATATGAAAGCGGTTAATATAAATACGTCTCATCATTTAATGTGTTAATTGGATGTGCCAAGACGATCCTAATGAACAGATCAGGGCCATATGGTTACTGTGTTTTGTCCTCATCGTCCTCCGGCTGTTACAGAGCTAACTTTCTGCCAGCTCGGCTCAACAGGTTTTTTTTGCTGCAAGTGATGAGTGATGTTAGAAGAGAGAGAAATAAAGCCATCCTCCCTAATAAACGAATCATCTGACTCCATTATGACAATTTCTGTAGTTGCAATCTCCCAGTTAAACTTTTATTCATATTATATTGATAACTTAAGTTTATAAACGTAACAGTTTTGAATTAGGTCTTTTCAGTATTTGGATTAAGTGGGTCCTGAGAAATAAAGTGTGACAGATCTTCTATATCTACAGCTTTTTTTTACATTTTAGCTGGCGTGTGCACTGTAAGTGATTTGGTCATGTTTCTTGGATTTCTGTGCTTGCAGTGTTGTTAAAAGGCCTCTTTTTGGTCAGTTTATGTTTATTGTTATTTCCTACTTTGTGCTGTAGCCTGTAGGCAAAGTTAATACAGCTTGCTGTGTCTTAGTCGTTAAAAAACATGAATCCTCCTAATTATTTTATATGTATTTCACATTGAGTGGCTGTAGCAGGCGGAGAACGCATTTCTTGTCCATATTGAAAGATCGCAGGGGTCGACGGTGATGCAGCGATGTGTTTGACGATCAGGAGTCTGCACATTTATTTGAAAATTGACTTGATTGTCTTGGTTTTCCTGCCTGGTCGTTCTGCTCTGTAAGCAGTCTCCGAGCGGCATCTGTCAAAAATAGACTCGCCACGGTGCAACCGGTGGGCTATACAGCATTGACTATAATGGCAGCGATCAGGTCCGGTGGTTGTGTTGGAGACGTCATGCGGCGCAGACGGACCCGGTGGAGAATAGCCTTAAGGGCAGCTGCAGGATGTACCGAAAGTATAAAGAAAAAGTATGATTTTCGGAAATCACCAACATTAGCCATGTCCATACCATAACCTTAACTACAGGTGTATTATTGCAACTATGACGACGAAAGGCCTCTGTACGCTTCAAGTTTCTGCATGCATACCTCTCACCGCGAAAGGCTCTGTATTTTACCCAAAACTGGGATTGTTCCTTAAGCCTAACTATTTGTTTTTGTGCCTAAAGCATCTGTGCTATATTTCCTGTCAATGTATCGTAGGAGTGTTAATTCAGGAGACGTGCCGACAGCTCAGATTCAGAGGCCACAGACAAACAACTTGTGTGGTTGTTCAGTTTGGAGGACATGTTGGAGAAGCTTTAAACTGTGGAGTTGATGAGCAGTATACATCCGAACAGGCAGCAACACTCTGCTCCCTCGCTGAGTTTCTGCCACTGCAAACACAATGTGGCTGAAAAGTCAATTCTTTTTGGACAGACAACAGGAAACTGGACTTTAAAGGTCTGTGCCGATTGATTATTTAATGACCTGTTAATAAAATCTTGCGCGTGGGTATGCGCGTACATTTGTGTGCCGTAATCTGGCCGTGTGCCATCCATCATATCCCAGAGACAGAGAACATTATTGCACTCCCCGCCCTGACAACCGGTCCGACAGTATGACCAGTTTGGAGCTGGTCATATTGTGGGCTGTCAGGGTGAATTGTTGAAACACATGCTGAAGTTCTTCCAAACTGGGTCAGCAAACCAGTGAATCACCGCACTGCATCTCAAACCCCCACCCACATCTTCCTCCTTGTTCCAACTCACTGAAGAAATAGCCTAACTACCGTTCTCCATTACTCTGTTTCTTTATGTATTTATAGAACATCTGTCATAGGAGGTATTGTCAGGCTACTTAATGTGCTGTATTTCTTACTACTACTTGCAACACTGCTGGGTTTAAGTTTGGAAAGTATTCTGATTTGCACTCATTGTAATTCAATCAGGACTAAATGCATAAATTCTAAACACAAACTCATAACTGTGACAGTAAGTCGTTCAAACAACAGACCTCGAAGCAGGAGGAAGTAAGCCTCAACTGATCCGTCCTGTTATAGTTTTCTTATTGTTTTCAGTCACCCCTGGGGCTCTGACTGTTTATCCCAGAGCGTGCAATAAAAAGAGTTGAACTAAACCAAAGTCAGGCGATGATATCTATCTCGCAGTCAAATACGAATTGCCGGTGGGGGGCCCGTAACAGGTGTGTAATCTACATAACGCAATCATCACATAATCACAGCAATTACATGCACACTAAATTGTGGCTTGCATTAGATTCCACTGAGCTCGTCGCTTGTTTTGGTCCCTTTGCGACAACACTTTGACGCATTTTCCTCAGTTTTACATTCACATTTAAAGTATCCAGTTGAAGATCTTAACCACAGCAACAGAGCTCGAGCTGATCACACTCCTGGATCACCATCATCTCAAGCAAGTGAGAGCAAGATGATCTGGGCTCATTGTCCTAGTGATTTACAGTTTATTTTTATTAACTGTGACAAACACAAGTGTTATATCAAAGTAATTGATTACAGGAATTAGCTACATGATGATAGTGCAGCCTGGAGGATGGGGATGAGATTTTAATTAATTAGCATGATTATTTTGATGCTAAATGGCCAATTTGAGCCTTAGTCATTTAGTTGTTGTTTTTTTTTTTTTCTTCCAAAAGCAGTACATTCAATCTTACTATTCAGTTCAATTCAGTTTTATTCATAACGCCAAATCATAAGCTTAATCATCTCAGGGAACTTTAAATAATAAGATCAACCCCTTACAACATTAGAGAGAGAGACAAAAATTCAACAATTCACTCCACAGTGGGGAAGAAAAACTCCCTTTTGAAAGGAAGAAACCTCCGACAGAACCAGACTCAGAGGTGGGCGGTCGTTCTCCTGGACCGGTTGGGGTCAGTGGAGAGCAAACACTGTATTGTAGACTTTCCACAGATCACTCGTCAAATCAGTGTGGCCCGTATTGTGAGGTCGGTTGATTTTATTTAGACGGATTTATGCAGGTGGCACCATTGCTAGTGTGTTACCTTGGTTGGCAGTCGAGAAGAATAGAAAAAGTTTATATATATTGGTACGTAGTGGTGAAATTATAATATGTATTATCTTAAAACATAACATTTAAGACTCTTTATGGGGTCATAGATTTAATTTAAAAATATATTTTTTTAATTTAAAAGTGCCAATATAAATGGCACTTTTGCCCATTAATTTACACTCAAAAGCATATAAAGACAAAGTGAAATTCAAATTTATTTAAATAAAAAACTATTCAGAGCCTTTGCTGTGACACTATATATTGTGGCCAGATGCATCCTGTTTTTAAAAAAAATTGTGCTTGAGATGTAAATAGAGCTTGAGAAAGGCACTCCTGTGCATGTGAGGTCCCACAATTCAAACAGCATGTCAGTATAAAAACCGTGATGTCTAAGGAACTCTGAGTAAATATCTGGCATAAAACTGACAAAGCAAAAAAACGATTTCTAAAATGTATAAGTGTTCCCAGTAGCACAGAGGAGTTCAGAAATTGTAAAAATGAAGCCGTTAGGAACCATCAGGACTAATTGGAGGTTTGCTGTCTGGTCAAAATGAGTAGCCAATTAAGATAGTCCTTGTCCCAGAGATGGGACAACCTGGACAAAGTACAGCACCTTATTACTGAATTCTTTGACAGAGCAGCTAGACAAAAGCCTCTTTTAGGTAAAAGACACATGACAGCCCACCTAGTGTTTGCCAAATGAAATTTAAATAACTGAGAAAATGAGGAAAAAAATTATTTGATATGATTAAAAGGGCAGAACTGCAGGCACTATGTGTGGTGAACATGAGCTACTGCTCATCATCTGCTCAATGCTATCCCTACAGTGAAGCACGGACGTGGTAGCTTCACGCTATGGGGGTGCTTCTCAGAATAAAGGGACGGATATGTAGCCAAACACAGAAAGAAAGAAATCGTGCTCCAGAGTGCACATGACCCCAGACCGAGCTGATGTTTCACTTTTTAAACCACAACATCCCAAAGCAAACGGCAAAGACAGCGCAGGAGTGGCTTCAGGACAAGTCTCTGACCGTCCCTGAGTGGCTTTCAGAAAACACATTTTCACTTTGTCATTATGAGTTACTTACTGAATGTAAATTAGAAAATGGAACAATAACAGTCTTATCTACTTAAACATCAAATCTACAACACAACACTGTGCAAAAAGTTCAGGATTCCTCCGAACATTTTCCTCTGTGCCATGAAACTCCAATTATGTCTACAATCTATGAAAAACAAATCAATGAGCCACACTGCAGCAGCATCCGACATGTTCCTTTATTACCGTGAACTTAGAAACTGCAAATTGATATGGGGCTCTCCCAAATACTCTTCTGGAAAATATTCACTAGCACCAAAATCAGGCCGACAAAACGCTCTGCTTCCCCACTGATCCAGTGAGGTATGAAGCTGTGCAGAGGATGAAATGGAACAGCTTCACAGATGCAGCGTCATACTCCCATGCCTCATGCAATCATGGGGGTAGTGTTCAAAATCAGAACATACTTACATTCATTACTCGGTGTATATTTTATATGGAGAAGTGAACGAGTACATAAGGGAGAGATTTTGCTCACAGCTTTTAAAAATATAGAAGTCTGCCACCATTATTATTAAAGAGTGATTTGAGGAATGGAAGGTTTGGGGAGCAAAACGGCAAGAAGAAGGATGAAGTGGAAGAAGTCTGCTAATTACATCCACTGGAGGTTTCAAACAGCAGGTCCGCAGGTTAAACAGCAGCCTCGCTCTGGAGGCTGTCAGGCTTTTTAGGCAGAGCTGCAGATGATAGATGAACCGGCGTGTTGGACCGATTAAACAAAGCTCATCAGCAGCACATACATTGCAGGCTCACACCCAGCCCCTCTGCTTGCACAGATGACATAGCTCGCAGGGACGGACAATAGCCTCAGACATTTGTTGCAATCAGGACGGCTATAATCTGCTGGATGTTTTTTCTTTTGGCGATGACCGCGACAATTTAAAAGCTGCTCACAATGAATCAACAGCGATGCAGCGAGGAGCGAAACTCCAAATGTCTGCCGGGCTGTGGTTGTCTTCATTTGTTTCATTGTTGAGTGAGATATCAGACAAACGATCAATGCAACACTGACTGGTGATTGGTTGTCATCAATAATGCTGAGTCACAATCAGTGGCCTTAAACTCGGCCTGATGGTTTTTAAAGCAGCATCCAGTTTTATTCAGTGAAAGGAAGGGATTGTGTTCTCTTTCTGTTTATAGCTTCCGGTCATCTGTGTTAATCTGTAAGAATGGACAGATATTACACTGTCACTGTAAAGGGCACAGGCTTATTTCATTGAATAAATTGCAGAGAGGTTAAGAAGAAACCAAACAGATGGCAGCCGCAGAGCCCACCGGCCCAGAGCGACACCTTTAACTTCTCACAGCGCAGGTGTGATTGATCTGGAAAGACTTTTAAAGAAACACGTGTTAATAAATCAACATTAAATAACAGCAAAAACCTCCCCATATGGGCTGAATCAGTTTGATATCTTTGATCCAGCGTCTGCATATGTCTGGATCATAATGTGGCATCACAGCAGCACACTTTTCAATGCAGATGGGAGTCTTTTATCATATTAATGCTCTTAATATTGCTGCTAGAGATGGCAGGGTACTCTGGCACTGGGAGAGACAGACATCCGTCACTGCAGCCTGTTTTTTTTTTTTTATCAGATTTTATAGGGTGAATTCAATTTGGTAACATTACACTCACATATCTCAAAGTAGTTTTAGTAAGACCCTCCTCTGGCAATAAAATGAAAACAAATGTCAGGGTCAGAACAATCTTTCTCAGAGGCAGTGCAACAAGCCTGCCTCCAATTGCAACACTTCTCCCTTCGCCACTCTTAATTGCCTAAAATGACACGTGAATGTCAAGTCACAACTGATAGCAGAGGTGGTAATGTAAAAAATGTATCTGGTGCAACACATGAGGAAGCTCTTCATTTTCACCTGAAGGTAAAATGAAGTTAAAGTCAGAACGAGTGAATGTACATCTAATCCCTCGGTTTAATCCCAGCCTGAAGAGAGCATCAAAATGCTGACAAACTACTGCTGTCATTCATGAAATGGAAGAGAATTGCTCCGAAGAAATATTCATTTTCTGAACTTAGTATTAAAGGTGACGTGAGGTGGCTGCAAGCAGAGATAATCCAACAGGCACCATGCAGATGGATGGAGAGTCCAGGGTATGTGTTGGCATCATTTTTTTTCCACGTGAAACCTGCCTCCTCGATTCCACGAACCGACCAGACAAATGACTAAATCAGCCTACGTTTACATTTACGTGACAAGGATCTCTGGCTTCTGCAGGAAATATTACACTTGGCTGTCGGAAGATAAAGCCGAGGTGGTGTGATGCTGTTTGGAGCAAAACATAAGGGAAGGAGGATGTGGATGGGTGGGCTGACGAGTGTTTGCCTTTGACACAGGAGGCTGTGTTGCATCGTGTGTCCTACTGAAAGTCGCCAATGTTTAATTTGAAGTTGACCAAGATGTTTTTTCTCTTGATCTAGTAAGTGGCATAAAAAGGACAGTTTGCACAGTTGTAATGGAATTGTCACATCCAAACAGAAAAATGATGGAAATCATCCACGGTTTATGTACTTTAAAAGATAATGCTGCTTTATTCGGCGTATTTCCGAATGATGTGGCTATTGTGAATGTATGAGTCATGTTAACTTTGCACTCTCCACCTCCGTTGTAGCGCCACTCCACCGGACTATTGTTCACAGCTGGAGTTTTCTTCACTGTGATTATAGTCTGGAAACGTGTCTCGCCTTGACGTTTGCTCAGCCAATCAGCGACCAGCGTAGGTAGGTGAGTACGATGACACTGAAGTTGATAGTTTTTTCTAAATGTAGTTGCATCAGTAAAATCTTGGCACATACCGATTGGTTAAAGGCAGCTCCAATAGTTTCTGTTGCTGTAGCCCCTTTCTCAACGACTGCAAATGATTTTCTATGGAGGGTAAACAGACTCGTATATTCACATAGGCCACTTCTGCTATAGAGATCTAGGAAAACGAGGAGTCACACATTACAGCGTGTAAAGGGCATATATATCGGGGCAAAAAGAGAGCTTGCTGCACCAAAATATGTGATTTTTACATGAAAATAAGAAATTAGCTGCTTCGGAACTACCATGTTTATACCTCCATGCAAAGTCGAAAGTCACTGTGACCTTACGTCTGACCCATTCTTGTGAACACATCTCAGGAAGGCCTTGAGGGACCTTCTTCAAATTTGGCCCAAACGTTTACTTGGACGCAAGGATGATGTGTATACATTTTGGTACTAAAAGGTTAGGGTCATTATGACTCTACATCGTTCCTATTATTTGTGAACGCGATATCTTAAGCACGCCTTAAAGGAATTTCTTCTACCTTGACACCATGTACTGCTTTGTGCCAAACCAAATTTCCCAAGTACCTTCCCCACGTTCATTGTTGTCACCACCATGATTATAGAAAAATTGGTAAAATAAGTCAAGTAAAATGAGTTACAGAGACAAACCACGTTTCAAGAGCTATGAAAAGAAGACCATTAGGCTCAGACCATCAATCTATCATCAGTTCACTGTGATGATTAATTTGGCTTGTTGTATGTATCTTCAGTGACGATCAATACACGTTAGGATGAATATACTTCAACAAATTGATATTTAGTCCTCTGAATCCTGAAAACTACAATTCACAATCATCTTGCAATGAAGACAATTGGATAGTTATTGCGTCAGTCCCCCTTTTCTTGAAGAGGCAACTCAATACTGTTATCTTTACAGTACAACACAGAATGACACGGGTCATTTTAAGAGACAATGAAGGCAGGGAAGGTGATCATATTTTTATGCCACTCAATATGTAGTCCTCTGAATCCTGAAAACCACAATTCACAATCATCTCGCAATGAACACAACTGGATAGTTATTGCATCAGTCATTATTTCTTTAGAGGGAACCCAATACAATTGTATTTATAGGACAACAATTATCACCGGTTATTTTAAAAGACAATGAAGGCAGCAGAGGTGATTATATTGTCATGCAAATCAATATTTAATCCTCTGAATCTGAGCCCCGTGTCTGTAAAGCCAACACAGATGTGCAGTCATTTCAAAGGCACCAATCAATGGAGCGGAAACATTAGCCACTGTGTTTGCCTCCAACGTCTCAAAAGTCAACTTCAATGCAAAGGGAGGGTCGAGCTCACATGCGTCATAGCCCGCTCGTCAGATCGTATTAGTGCAAGTAGAGCGGTGATGCCTGAGGGTGGTCTTCTGCTGTTTCACTGTTTTGGACATGTATACGCATGGTTTAATGTGTGCAGGTTCTGATACTAATTAAATGCCATAGATTTAGTGCCTGGAACACACTGCCTGCCTGCCTGCCTGCCTGCCTTTCACGAGCTGCTTAGCTGCGGCTTGGTTGCGTGTGCGTGTCCACACCGCCTACAGCACCTACACCTGCACCTACACCTACAGCTGCGGTGCTGCGGCTGTAGGTCTTATCATTCAATCAATGACTTTCTCTTTGGTAACGGCCATCAGTATCGTATTTTTGAGGTCTGACAAGCGATGAAACATAACCAAAAAGCAGTCGGAAGATTTTTGTTTTTGTTTACCTATGTTCAGAGCGAGACACACGGACACACACAGCCACTCGCATTTTAAACTAGTTGCTCTGATACGTTTGTGTGACTCCTCGTTTTCCTGAATCTTTACAACAGAGGCGAAGAATTCAAAGTTACGGTGACACCAAGAGCCACACCAGATACAATAATTAGAAATGTGCCAAATTGAAATGAACTGCATCAGAGCTGTAGTGGTAAAGAAATAAAGGGCGGTGACCACAGCCATCACAGTCGAACGGCAAAAGTGATTCATGTGGAAGGAATTTCTTTAAACATCACAAATACAGTTCAACTCAAAGATGATAAAAACACCATTTTGTGTTTCTCAGATGATAAGACCTGAAACAGTCAGACCCTTTTATTGTCTTGTCTACAAACCTTCTATCACCACCACCTAAACACTATTGAAAACCAATTAATACAGCTGTTAGTGTTATCTTGCAGCAGGTTCCAATCTTGATTTACAAAGATTAAAAACATAAAGTTATTGTAGTCTTTCTCCTTCGTACTTCGTTTTTTTCTGCACTTTTATGCAAAAATCTAAAGCAACATAGTAGTTACTGGCCGTGGCAAAATAAAGTGTTTATTTGCAGTTGAAGCTTGTTTGACGGAGCTGCATGTGAATCCTGAATTACCGGTCCACTCTGTCAGCATGACTCTGTCGTCACATTGACGCATCAAAGACGCATGTTTCAGGAGCATTTTAAGCTTGAGATGTAATCTCCATTAATTATTCCTGACAGTCAACAAAGTACATTCATATGTTAATGATGTTCCTGTTTTTCCTCAAACACTCGTCTGTGTCATTAGTGTGGCTGGGAAATAAAAAGTTGTCAATAGAAAATGACCCAAACAGGCCACCGTGCAGATGCTCCTTTAAAAAAAAAAAAAGGCCAGACAGCTTGTTTAACTATTCTTTTACTTTTAAATAATTTCCATAAATGTTTTCATTTCATATTCTCTCTTCATATTCCATCATAATTGGCAAGCTACTTTTAATTTGCATCTAGTCTCGCTGGAGCCCCTCGAAGGAACAGACAGGTTCTTAGTTTTTGATCTATTATTTTTGTCTGACTATCTTTGAAAAACAGTCAATTTACTAATCTGCGTGGAGCAACGTAACGACAGTTTTCACTGCAAAACCACACGGGTGAACGTCTGTTTGGAAACTTGGACTGCATGTTAAAAGTAGTGCACATTTTTCCCATTGGTCTTACCAGTTGGAAAACTCAGGCGAAGGATGATTGGTTGAGTTTGACCCTTGCTATGTGTGGATGGTTTAGAACCAGAAAAGGGAAAATTGAGGAGCAGTGCTTTCTTTCCTGCAGTTTATACAGATACGAGGACCTTGTAAGGGAGGTGGAATGATTAATTACTTGTTTACTACTGAGTAAATGCTCCCTCACCTCTTATTTAACATTTTACAGCTCAGTGGGCATTAGAAGAATTGGTTGTAATGGAATGCACTGCATTTAGTCATATTTAAACCTGTAGTGCAAAACTTCTGTCTCCCCCTTCTGCCTGTAAGTGTAATAACACAAACCCTGTGGACACATGATTTACTCAGGCTCTGCTGTAGCCTTCTCCATCGCTACTGTTGTCGCTGTTTCATTCACAAGGTTATATGCACTAAGGAAACCTCGCTATTCTCGGATTTCTGCTGTAATCGGATGTAAATGAGGAACCCACTTTTCTTAAAGAACCTCTGCACCAACGTTCCTCGCACATATTTTAATTTTCAATGCCTGATTAGACCTCTGAGGACTCTGTAGGTGTGTACAGAATGAGCTTGACTGTACTCTCTCTGACCTTAGCTTCTGTTCACCTGCTGGGGTGGGATATAGATGGCAACCTTGGTACAGGCAACTCAATATTTTTGTCATGACAGACAACCTGCGAATCCTTGACCAATCACAAGTTGACATCTTCCCCAACCTGCATAAAAAGGTGCTGCATCTAAAATCACTCACTCCTTATTGATTCACATTTACTGTCTGCAATTTTATTTGAGTCGTAATCCTGTCCAAACTGAACTCTTACATAATGCCCGAAAAAACACTACTTTCTACTACCAATGCATTTCTGTCTTTTGTAAAGAAAAATGTATAAAAAAGAAAGAGAAAAACAACTGCATGAAAAGAACAGTATGGTTTTATCTATTCTTTTACTATCATTATTTCATCATGTCAACAATGGTGTATAGAAAAGTGCTTTATGCATCACTGGAGTTATCAAGAGAAGGTAAAAAAAAAAAAAATCTGACAGGTTGTCCATTGGGTTATCACAGTAGCTGATTTCAAGTAGTCCGAACAGGATAAATGAAGTCTGAGGTGTGGTGCGAAAACCACAGACTGCATATAAAGTAGTAGATGGTTGGCTCCAAAAAGGCTGTTTCAATCGATTCCCATTTAACTTATGAACTTTATGAAATACAGTCAAGCCAATACATTTTTTCCACAATTCCTTTTGGTATAATTCACTAAAGTCACTCCTTATTAGTTTACTGGAGGTCCATCTGAAAATACTTCCATCAGTAATTAGATATTAGGCCTCAAAAGCAGTATGTTTGGATGTATGTCTGTGTGATTGACAGCTCTGTGGTGAAGTCCGGTTTCCACTGAAGGTTGGCCGGGGTAGCGTCTTTAAAGATTGAGTCAGATCCACCACTCACTCCTCCCCAGTTCCTCCAAATTTGGTCACTTCTGGCTCCACAATGGCAAGATGGCGATTTGTGTGACAAACTTACGGTGGGTCTCATTTTGGACACGTCAATCAGTACACCTTCACGTTGTTTGCTACTTACTTGCGTAGTCTATGAATTTCAACAGGGTTGTGCTGTCTCAAATCCAACTTGGCGCACTTACTGGAAATGACAACCGCAGTATTGGAATGCATCATAAATATTTTTGTGCCCCCTTTCTAATGCACACAGTACATATACGGATGGTTTCCAATTATCAACAGAATGAGTGAAAAAATAGCCAAGATGGTGACTGTTGAGCACGAGAAGGGTCCTTTGTTTTATACTCATGAGAGATCACCATCAGGGGACTCAGTGCTGCATGTTGCCATATTTGTCAGTGTGAACGCACTGATGCACTCAAAATAGCAAGTATAATGATGAGAAAGAAGAGACAGAGTTCATTTCTTGACCTTGTTTCCACCTGACTGGGTCTCTGACATGAGCACGAGTAAGTGGGACAAAAATACAATTCATTAAGTGTAGCAGTTTTCGTTCCAAAATAATTAAACCCACAGTCAGACTGGAACTGGTATAAAAACATCAAAATCGTTCCATTTCTCCGGCTGAACAGAGGAGCATTTGTAAAATCAGGACACGTGCATCAGTGTGAGGGGGAAACTGCCACTTTACAGCCTGTCCCCTCACTGAACCGTCAGTCCAAATGTTCCAACAAAAAAGGCTGCAGACTCTTATCGCTAATTCACTTTAAAAACAAGACTCTCTTGGTTTCAAAATGTGGTAAAAGGATGAAGGAGGAATGTGATTACTGACCACCTGAATGTACAATAACCAGCTTAGCCTTAACCTGATTTCTTCTGATAACCTTTTTTCTTGGTGGCATGCAAACGTAGCATTTGGTTTATCCATTTTTGTATTTACCTACATTAGGTGAAAGTCTGCTTGACGGGGCATCAAATAAAGGTAGCAGCCGGTCATCAATCTGGCAGTCCTCTTCTGAATCATTAAAGGCACCCGTGTCAACTTTTATTTTTTAGGATCAAGAGTCCATCTGGAATCAGAGTGGCTGTTTTAGTGCTCACCAGTTACACAGAACAAACTGGTCATTATCCCCAGATGGAGTCTGGAGGGACATCGAATCTTCCCTTTATCAGCTCTGCTTTATATAAGTAGACTGGTCCCTACTGATTGAACTGTCTTTTAAAGCTTACCTTTTGTCAGCGTGACAAACCGGTAGTGACCAACTGTCAGGCTGACTCGGTGCACATAAACAATGACGAATAGGTGGCACACTCTTACTGCTCCCACCTCACATAAAATGAGTTATATGTGACCGCCTGTGAACATTACAGCTACTCTTTCGATAACTGCAGCAGTTAACTGCAAATCATTCTTGTAACAGGGTTCACCGCTTTGAAGAAACGCCGGACAGTATCTTGAAACGGGTCGAGTGATGTGGTTTAGTTAAAGCTGGTGCCTCGGGGAACCCTGAAACTGCACAAAGAATTGGTCGAAATTGAAAGAGATATGAAACTTTCTCAATCTTTTAGCAGTTTTTTTTTCTTAACTTTCTTTACTTTTTCTTTACTAGACATAATGTGTTTTCCCGTCACATAATAACAGCCTACTGCATTTCTCCAAAAGGTTTCTGGTAAGTCGACTAAAAGCCATATGGGCTGTGAATTATCCCACCACAAAATGACTGCACTTAGGTTATTAAATTAGCTTATTGATATTGACCTGTAACAGCACCTCGATGCCCTAAACATCCCCTCATATGAATGGACTGTGTTTTAGCATCACAAATGACTCTGTGATTGGACGAAAAAAAATGCTGACAAGCACATTTGGGCAGGAGTGTAGACTAACATTAGTGGTTTAGTGTAGCCAGGGGACGGGAAGGAGATTTGTAATCTGCAATAATTACATTAAGAAAGTGAGTGATACTGGTTTAAAATGGAATAAACATGAGTGCTTAATGCACGCCTACATTATCCCTCCCCCATCCGGCATTGTTCTTAAGAAATTGGGCTTCTGAGAATTTATAATTACTTGTTTTATTCTTGGCTTATTTTATGAAAGATTAAAATTACGTTTAAGGCAGGCTTCTCCACGTGTTGTGTGCCAACATCTAAGGTACTTATCACAGACGGATATCTCATGGATACTCGCGCCTACTCTGCCAAATTTGTCAGCATCAAATGTAACATCTAAATTGTGTTCAGACAAGCCGGGCGAGCGAAACCCAGAGGAGCCCTTCTAAGGAGGAGATCGAAGGGACCAAACGGTGGGAAATAAACGACGTGGAAAAACATGGGATTATGATAAGTCTACAGAGAAATGGTTTGTTGGCCCCATGCCTTTTGATATCACTTTGAATTAGAATGATATTATTGATTTTTGCAGGGGCTGCCTGACAATGTGCCTGTAGGCAGTCCTCAGAGAGTGGACAGACGGAAGCAAAAAAAGGCAAAGGGACGGAGGGAGGAAGAAAGATAAAGAGGCACAGGCAAAAGAAAAACCCAGACAGATAGAGGGAGGGAGAAGAATAGGCAGGGGGGGAGAGGATAAAGGAAGAGCAAGAGGCAGAAGCATGAGTGAGGGTCTGCTTGCAGAAATAGAACGACTCCCCAATCAATTGTGCATCGGTGGCCCTGCTGTGAGACTGCAGGGGATCCCTCAGCAGGAACACATAAAGGAGAGGTCATAATAGGCCAATACATTAGATAAATGGCATTTACTGCTATGGAAACGACTCCAACCTGGCTGGAGGTTGCCCACCGTGCTGGCAGCAGGTTTATATTTATAGTCCTCTCCTGCACCTCGCTGTGCAATTTCTTCAACACCACCACCTCCTCCTCCTCCTCCTACTCCTCCTCTTCTTCTCCTGCCTCGTCTTTTCCATCTTTCTTCACCTCCCCGGGTCTCAGTGATCCTACATCTGATACCCTGCCTCCCACGTACCCAGCTGCCCCTCCTTCCTTTCAAGCGGTTCCTTGCGTCCATGGCGTTCCACAAAGGTGCTGTTGGCCACTCAACACTTCCCATCAGCCCATTGATATGACCCGCTGGTGGACGAAGTAGAGTGTCAGGAGTGTAAAGGCTGGCGATCAAACAAATCAAGATTGTGTTCAGCTTTTTGGCAAATCTGTGGCTCCGACAGACATATTTACTGATCATTTTAGGATCAGGTAATTAATTAGTGATGAATGAGATCTCAGCAATAGCTCCCTGCTTTGACAATCAGCTGTTTGAGTCAATATGTTTGTACGAATTTAACCTTGATACCTTGTAACCTTGGGTTGTAGGTAATGAGCGGGCTGCTGCTTCACTTTGAAGTGCTATTTAAATGCGTCCTTGGTGATCCGATCTCAAGTGAACATCTCTAAGTGCAAGTGTGAATGTACCCAAGACATTCGAGGACACTGAGACCCGATCTGCTCTGACCACGTTAGGAGGTGGTCCAGTCATTAATGGGCTACCTGATGAAGTAGTAAAACGAGGCTCGAGGGAGGGAGCGTCTCTTTTTGTTAAAGGCCTGTTTGCTTCGACTCCTCTCTCCTCGCATTTATGGAGGACATACATGTTTATTTACTTGTTTAATTACGTGATGTAAAATGTTATTTGTATACAGAGCGGGAAAATGAGATGCGATCATAAGTTGTCACTGGAGACGTGGAGACGCATTCAAACGGTGGGTGGGAATTTATGGAAAGACTTTAGACTCAAAACAGTCACCAGTGTTTATTATATAATCTACAAATAATAAATAAGATTTACAAATGTGTACAATGATTAGTATGTAACTCTGGGTACGCAGACTCCGATCCACACACACATACTAAACTGAATAAAGATTAATATTTAACATATAGATTTTTTTACTTAAATCTCAAAGATGTGATAATTTTCCTTTCAATTTTTTAAAAATAAAACGTGCCTCAAAAAACATCTGAAAAGATTCATGACATTCTTTTGCATTTCATAATAAACTGTTAAATGCGTGTGCACAAATCACCTGATACACTTGGATCAGGTTACATTTGCATGAGGACTTTTGAGACTCTCTGCATGGTCTCCAGCTCCACACAGAGCCACAAAAACACGGTGGGTTTAAGTCTTGCTGGGACATCTGGGCTTTTAGTGAGTCCATGTTTAATTTCAAAGTGGAAAAGTTGTTTGACTAAATAGACAGAGTAGCTCATCACCCCTCAGTTGGAACACAGACATACACATACACGTGTAGACTCCAGTAGGCAATAAATATAGCTACATCAGCTAAATCAAGCAGCAACCAACTGTGACGTTAACCGTGAAACCTTGAACTCTGCATTTTGTCCATCGACATCTACTTTGGTGATCATATTTGGACAAGCTGAAGCGAGCAGGGAGTCTGACTTTATTTGATTGCGAACGTGAGGAAACTACGCCTGCCCAGCTGAAACCTGACTGCACCACAGGCCTATCAATCAAACAGATACATCCCAAAAACCTACTGCTTTTTGAAGCCTAATTTCTAATTAATGATGCAATTATTTTCAGATGTACCACCAGAAAACTAATACAAAGGAGTGACTTTAGAGTATGACACCATAATGACTTCTGGGAAATATTCATTGAATTTGTATTTCCTTTTTGGAGCCAACCCCTAGTGGCCCTCGTGGTATTGCGCTTCATGGCACGTCCGCACCGGCCTCACTTTTCAGACCTGGGAGCTACATCCACTTTTATAAACAGTCTATGGTTAAGATGCTGCTAGATGGATGGACTTGTTCTCCTGCTAGGAAAACAGGCATTCAAGGCAAAAAGAAAAATAGTGCTCTTGTCAAAGTCTGTTAGCTCATTGAAAGGTGATCCGCTACGGTGAAAGACAGGAGAAAGTAGAGGTTTTTTTTTTTTTTTTTCGGTTTGGTCCTGAAATCAATCCCAGTGAAAAAAAAAAAAAAAAAAAAAAAAGTTGTTTGTGATTGCAATGTTGGTGAGATGCAGTAAGCTTTGTAAAATTAAAATTACTTCCCATCTTGCTTTAAGTAGGGAAATGAAATTTTGCCTTTTCCTTCCTGACACAATTATTACAACCCCAAATGATAGGCATTTTAATTGGTACTTGATAAGTAAATTGTTTTTGAAATGAAGTGAAGATTTCAAAGATTCAACATATGACTCAAACTTCTATGAGCACTGGCGTCAATGCATGTCTTGGGCGGTGGGGTAATAGTGTGCAGATTTAAAAATAAAGGGTCTTGCAGCCAGATTTATATGGCTTCATATAAAAATAATAATAATAATAATGGACTGCCAGTGGATTCTTGGGTTTCCAGTGAAATAAATCATGTGGTAAACAGCCAACAGGTGACAGGTGGACTGATCCGATACTGATTATTTTCACTGAAGAGATTAGGAAAAGGGTGGCAAGAATGCTTACTCTTGGCATTTTTAATTTCCGTGGCTGCCTTTGATGTGGGTCCTGGAATCAGTAACACAAGGACATTTTCATTTCGAATAAAGGTGCTCCTCTGTCTGTTTTCACTGTTCCCATCTATCCTGGTGACTTAATTCCAGCTCTACTGACACCTGAAGAGATTTCACAATCTATTGTGTACAAAAACATCTCCCCTTCCCTCCTCCACATTCTTTATCTCCCATTGGCGGATGAATAATTAATTCCTCATTCAAAGGAAAAGGGCAAGCAGACTCACAATGTTGTCTATGAACAAGTACTTATAACCCACAGACCATTGTCGCGTTCATGTCTCCCAGGGGAGCAATTCCAACACAATTTAGTGAGCGTGAACATTAGACTGTCAGATCCAGGCCAGAGCTCCTGCCTCACCAACACAACAAGCCTGGTCAACTAATGCACAGGGGAGGGAAGACATCGGGGAAGGCTTTGCTTTCAGGTAATGGCTCTTAGCGATGCCTATTCATTAAACAGAGTGTCTGAACAATAGGGCTCTACGTAATGCATCTGCTTTACACATCCTGCATTATTTATGAGTTTAGAACAGCTCTATATTCAGAATGGGTTAAAAGCTTAAAGGTTGTTCAGGGACTTGTTTTATTCATTCCTTTTTTTTTTTTTCCCGTTCAGTATGAAGGTGCACTGATTAAAAACCATAATGATCAACTTTTTCACAGTGAAGCAATCATAAATATATAATATATTATGGAATGGCGTAATAATTCTGCAGCTGTCTGTCACCCACTGTGTCAATGTCCGTTGTGTTTTCCCAAAGGTGTCAATTTGAGATGAACCACCTCGCACGTGTCGTTCACACGTCTGAAGGCCAATGTGCTCATAGTTGTTCCTCACAACCGCTCTCAGGTTAGAAGCTCAACATCATACGCTCCGTTTCCATTTGGCTATTTAAATCCGGACATACATGTATGCGATCTGACCACGAGTGGCCAGCAAAAGTACAGCTGGAAACACACCCAAGAAGCATTGAGGTCTGATCTGTTCAGGCCACATTTGGAGGTGGCCTGGCACGCATGTGTCCACAATCGTTTACTGGTGGAAACACAATCCATCCTGAGGACGCACGGTAAGACTCCTCAGCTGATGTCCTCTGAATATCAATCAAAATAAACACAGCTCCAAGTGTTGGTATCTGACCCGGAGCTCCGGTGTGTTATTGACACGTTTCAGCAGGTTTGTTCGTTAGGGATTTTTTTTTTCTCCATTCAGCCTTTTCACCTGATCTGATCTCTGCCTGCTTCTTTTATTTTTTATTTAATGTCCCGAGTGATTCTGCTGAGCAGCTGAACTGTAGCCGACTGACAGCAGGAGAAGCTTGACCCTATGAAGCAGCTGATTAATGAATTAAAACACATACAATGATTGTTTCACCAAAGCCTCCTATTGGTTTATCTTTTTTTCTTTGAGTTAATATCGTGTTACTTCCGACACACATCATCCGCAGAAAGACGGAGCTGAGGCGCGCTGCGGATCAATAATTAATCTGACCCAATCATTGTGGTTCTGATGTTCAGGTTCCTGTTCCTGGCTTATTTACTTGTATATTTTCGTGACGTGTTCATTTGCACAAACAGCGGGGGAAGTGAGATCTAACCTCAAGTGGTCACCAAGGACGCATGTTGATGCAAGGTGGAAACACTCGGCAAACTGGCCACTACTTGATCCGCTCACGGCATGGTCAGATGTCTTCATTGAAATAGCCAAATGGAAACAGGGCCATGGAGAGGAGAGAAACACTACGGCCATTTAAATAATGATAACTGCACAATCTTTAAGGCAGTCTTTCCTTGAAGACACAAAAAAAAAGGTAGAAAAAAGCACAGAGAGTTCAGGAGAGAAGTTAGAACCCCGCCTTCTTTCTCACTTTGCACATCAGGACATTCGTCGTGATGATGCAGCCCCTCAATTTCCGATGCCGCCAAGGTGTGGGTGGTGGATGATTCGGACATTCTTCGACGACCTGACAAGCACTCTGATGGAGGCAATAAGACGGAATAAAAAGAAAGAAAAGAAGTAAACTTACTTGGCAAGCACAAGACTCAAAATAGGACGTTTGAAATGCAGAGCAAGCCTTTCAGACCTACTTAATGTACCTTAGCAAAGGTCCCCCAGCACTATTAGACTCTGAGTGAAACAAGACAACCTCAAAATGCAATAGAAGAAAACATTGGGAGGCCAAGTTATAGGAGTAGGCGGTCAATAGTGAAGACAGAAGAAAACAAACAAGCTCAGGCACACTTGCCTGGCATCTTTAACTCTTGACCAGCATTCAAGGTTCAGGGCTTCTTCTTTAGTAGGCAACGGTAAATTGGTTAATACAACACAAATCAAAGAGCAGTATCGAAATAAAAGAATTCCAGTGAAGGTCTTGACAAAATGCTACACGTACACATACTAAACTTCTCACTCAAGATCTTAAAATGCTTAAAGTGCCATGCATGGGTGACCTCTGGACACATCTATTTCCAATGTACTTTCAAACAACATGTGGTTTAGAGCAACGTCTAGATATGCCATTTGTTGGTGCAATGGCGATGACTGGCACCGACAACATAATGGTTAAGACAACATAAAGATTAAAACATTCCAGCTTCTGATTACAGAAGAAACAGCTGAATGTGGAACAAAAATATCGAAGATTATGCAAAGTACTGGCACCACGGTAGAATTTCCTGTGGTGTCCACTTCTGGGGCAAACGAGCTCCAACATCTTGCATTATGGGATTAGTATTATGGGACAATTTGCCACCAACAAGAGCCAATTTACCTGCTAAGTATCCAATGCCATGGCATCAGTTCAAATGAATGGCCACTCAAGAATGCAGTGCACAAAGCGTTGGCAGGAAATTTAATTTGCAAAATATACTGTAGATATTTTAGCATTTTGAAACAAGATATATTTTTCCATGTTTTATTGCCAGTTAGTACATTTTAGCATGCTGAATGGCTAAAAAGAGATGGCGTTAATGGTAATTATGGCCGAGTAAAGATATTAAAATTCTCATTATGAGCATGTTAGCAAGCTAATACTAACATTTAGGTTGTAGCGCAGTGTGCCTACATACAACCTCCCAGAGCTCCCAACATGGCTGTAGAATTTTGCCTGAATACACTTTTCTGTATCTGCTCCACAACCTTCTTCTAATCCATATTGTATTGCAACGACCTGCCAAACTCAACAAGGATCGTTATTCTTAATGCATCATATCAAGATCGTAATTAGCTCAACATGTTAGCCACCTGCCAGGACTTCTCCTGAGCCTAAGCCGACCAATCACAGGTCTTGTGTTCAACACATGACATCTCTGCAGTGTTGGAAAGGTAACTCTGAATGTGATTGGTTACAGATTACTCGTTACCTCGTAACCATGTAACTAGTTATAACCCGACACTACACCACCTCTGTGGTTCCAGCATGGAATTACATTTTCGTGCACGTCCGAATGCAGCTTCTGTAGCATCCATTTACATTTATATCTGGTCCAACAAACACATATAACTCATGCAAAAACATTACACACATTACACACACACACACACACACACACACACACACACACACACACACACACACACACACACACACACACACACACACACACACACACACACACACACACACACAGGGAGAGTTGGCATCTCCAGCATTTCTGTTCTCAGTACAGATGGGGGTGTAGGAGTGATTTAATGAGGTGTGTGTATGTGTTAGAGGGGTGATAGTGGGGGTAACCGTCAGCCTGCTGATAAATTCTGTTCTTTATAACCTCTCACTTCCAACTATATCATCACCTCTCAGCTTCCAGCTGAGTCTGTACATGTGTTTTACGGTGGTATTAAAATGTCACACACAGCATATTGTATATCCATACACCGAGAGATAACAGAGGAAATAGCCGAGAGTAATATGTACACAAATTAGAAATATTAAGCTGACGAACACCATGCACATTATTTGAATGTTTATTATTCTGCACGTTTTGATGCATTATGTTACACGATACATGCGTGTGTGTTGCACTGTATACAACAGTCTCATCTAACAAATAGCCAGACCCCCTTTCAGGCTTAATACCTTATTGTCATGGACAGCCAAGTTAATCACACAACACAATACATAAAAAGAGTAAACAAAATAACAGCAACGAGCGGAAGCCAAGCTAAAATTGGGTCGAATCATTTGATAGTGTGTAAGCTTGATTCATCATTTTTCAGGATGTGTTGGCTCTCAAAGATGAAACATTTTGCTGAAAGTGTCGTCTGTCAGGGCCACAGTGTCTCAGCACAGCCAGATGATGCATTCACTTGTGGTGAAAATTAATAAATATTATTCTAATGTGAGGTAGACCTGTTTTGACCCTATTCAGCATGACCTAATGGAGTTTTCTACATGACGTGAATAAGGTATTATGTTATTAATAGTTGCCGACGTAGGACTCACTTTTGTGCGACTTCTGAACAAGGTTCGAATAAAAAATACTGTGAAACCATTAAGGCATATGTGAATTATTCATGTTCTTTTTGTCAGTCAGAGCAGTATACAGTATATGTCAAACCTTTATTCATAAGAAAGCAGAACGTTAACCAATGCCGGTGTCCTTGGTGACACAGCAGCAGCTCAGTGTTTGAGTTAGCGGAAGGAGAATCAGACGCGGACTGTCTTCCACTTGGTGTTTTTGACCTCTGAAAGAAAGAACAGTCCTTCCCCGAGCCAATCTCGGCGGAAGTTGGGCACAGCGTGAGCGGACTTGTTGGCTCAGAGCAGTGGTGTAGGACAAAAATCGAGGTCCTCATACATATGCTGTCTCAGTGGGCCCCCTTCCCCTTTCAATACAACCACTACACATATATAAACCATTACATCTGCAGCGGTAATCGGGAGAGACGTTTTTCCTGTTCAATCTGAAACCTCTGTGTGTTTTCAGGATTTTCTCATCACACTTGAATTACTGTGTGGAGAGTCACTGTAAGGTTTTACATTTTACACAGTTTTTAGGTCTTTATTCAACCCTTACTGTGGCTCCTACACTAAGAAAAGAGCACTGTGTCACTGTACTGTGTATACGAATAAAAAATGGCATAAGACTTTACTGGAAGCATGTTGTATTTGCAAAATTATGGTAAATAAAAAAAAATCAAGGCCCCAGTTAGTCCAAAAATAGGCTATGAGGTGGTGCGTCGAAGGAGCTGAGGCCGGCTGAATGAAGCCTGATTGCTGAAACCTGCAGGCAGCTCTCCAACTGGGACAGCACCCACCTGTCACTCAGAGCAGCCACGTCCTTAATTATGCATAACTTCAAGCCTTAATACAATTTAAACCGGTGAGTTAAAGCCTCAAGTGGCCATTTGAGGAATTGCAGTTTTTGGCACTAAGGCGTTTGCTTCGTTTTTCAGCCCTGGAGGTCACTGCTTGGTTGCAACATAAAAGCAGAACAATAAGACCATGAAGATACTAACAATCAGGTCTAATCCCGAGTTTCAACATTGAAAACTTGGGATTAGACCCCAATGTCACGGGCCTCAATGCAGAGTAACAGTAAACCATAGCTCAATATGAGTTCTGATTTACAGTAACAGTTTATTTACTGAGCTAATAATGTAATTTTTCTCCACTATTGCCGTCCACACTACGACACCCCTGGCTGAGAAACAAGTACAAATAAATAACTATTAGCTGATCTCGTATCAGTAGATTACTCCAATCCCATGGAGCTACAACAACAACCATCTGACTCTGGACATCCTTCCCACACAGTACACATTTTATACCGAGTTTCAATGGCTGTGACACCCACACGGAGCTGTTTCTGTGAGTAACGTGGACCACAGCCTGCAACATGTGTGTAGTGCTCCCACATGATGAGATGCTAAGAGATGTTGCTTTCCTTAATGATGTGTTGCAAGTTTGAGCGTGAATGAATCATGCAAGGTCACATTTGCTGTTATAAAACGTACTGCTTTCCCGTTACTCATACAGCCTTCAAAAAGCCAGAAAACTCATTTGATATTCTCACGTGAATCACAACTGTTGAATCCTGTGTTGTTTCAGGGTTGGTGGTGGTGGTCGGGGGTGGTGTGGTGTGCGGGGTATGGTGGGCAATAACAACGACAATGGGCCAGCTTAAAAAAAACTGTCTGCACACTTGTTAGCTGTGTAACAGCAGAAGCTAGCGAACTCAAACACAGCCTGATAGTAATATTGACACAGAGCTCAGTGTATTTATTCAAGTATGAACACACTTTTTTGAACTTAGGTGTGGAGCAGAGAAGTTGAAATATTGGACTGGGACTTGCTTGAAATAGAACTTGCAGCAACGTAGCTGTAGATCACGATTCATCATGTCTTACTAATTTAGGTACAGTGCCTTGACAGGTTTTGAATACATACATCAGGCATGAGACGTTCTAATGTAAAATTCAGTGCTATTAATCAACTGTTTAGTGACTAAAATTTTGTATAAAACACCAACAAAATAGAACAGTAACTTCACCTTTCTGATGCACACACTGGTTAACATATCTGAAGGTTTTGCTTTTGTTTTTAAAGCATCATGGACATTGGAGGAAGACAATAGGGCTAGATTATAAAAGTTATATAAAAAAATGAAACTGTTTCACTCGCGACAATCAAGTGAAGTCTTTTGGAAGTGTTCTTGTGCGTGTAATGAACGCTGGGTTGTCTGGACTTGGCATGCTCGGCGAACTACTCTCTGCTGCTGAGAATTACATGAGCAAGGTCTCACACCACCGACTTCAGTTTAGCTTGACATCGGAAATATAGGATCAAGACTCTGGGGCAAAGTGTTGGATGATGGGAACTAAATAATTCAGGGAGCCCTGAGGTAGACGGGGGCCCTGGATCAAACATCACACACATTTACTGCCCTGGGGTCCCAACAGGCCTGTTGCCAGGGGGCGCTGACGACAGGCCGGACTACCTCTGAACTTAATGTAGAGAGCGTCCCGCGTACAGGAGTTTTGTACATGGGATTGTTGAGGTCTTAAAAGCACAGTTTCTCTGGTTGTAAATACTGTAAACTCACCTCCTGAGTCTGTGGAGGGTGAAGTTGTTAAGAAACAGAAAACAGTGTAGCTCAAACAGACTTACAGCCAGAACCAATCAATTGTGAATTAGAGAGTGCAGAGTTCAGAGACTAAACATCAACAGAGGTAAACAGCAGATCGATGTCCAAATTTGGGGCCGTTTGTTAAATGCTTCAATCTGATTGGCTGCTGAAAACATTCTGAGGCCTCTTCTGCCTGTTTACATCTGATCATGTCACTCCACAAAATAGATGTGTGGTTGGTTTTTCAGACACTTGATCACTGGATAAATGATTACGAACAATTGTTTCTCACACTATATTTCTGGTTAAAGGTAACAAAGCAGTCTTAATAGCACGGATGTGTCAACCAATGATCTCACTAACATTAAGAAAAAGCTCTCTTCCATGTACCAACAATTTTGTGTAAAATGTGAGAATATGTAGCTGCTTCATCCACAGCACATAACATATCCTCAGATAATTGCACCTTTTTTGCACTAATGTGATGTTAAGTTTACACAGTGGTCCCACAGCGCCTGAATCACTTTAACATTAACGACACATTGGCAATATTACAACAATATTACAAGGTTGGACCCAGAAACACCTCTTTACCACTTCCAATCATGCACATGTCTAAACTAAATGGAAACAGATTAAAGTCTGCAGCAGCACAAGGCTAAATGTGCATAAAGAAAGATTAGATATTTTCTTGCCTTATTAAAAAAAAAAAAAAAACACCAAAGTACATTTTTTCACTTGATTGTCTTGTCTGATGTAGGAAGTGAAGCAAATTCAGTTTTATGAACCTGAAACACTGTGAATTAAACAATTTTAAAGGCAACCTGTAAACAAGATGTCAGCAAAATACAGTGTTTCAGCCTTCAGGTCTAATAAGTGCATTCAGTACATTTCCTTCCTCATTTAACATTAGCCAAGACGGATATTTGAATATTTAACATTCGTATCTTCAATGTGTTTTTTACATGTCAGAGGACCCACTTGTAAAAACATGACTCCCTAGCACTCCTAGTGGTCAGAAACTCCAAAGGACACCTTTAAGTTCATGGAGAGATTGTTTAAAAATTAGATTTTTTTTTTCCTCTACAGTAAAAGAAAAGTAACCATCATACAATTGGTTGTGCACTATGGGACATAAAACAGGTTGCAGAATTAAAATTAGACTTGATGGGAGATTCACTGGAGAAGCAGGGGCAATAATTAAGGCTTCAATTGCAAATAATTAGAGAGTAAAAAAAAAAACACTTTTCCTTGAAATAACTCATTTCCAATTTATGAATGTGCTCCGGCGGCGCCACTGTTCCCTCATGCACACTGGATACGAAATATTGGGTAAGTATTATGACTCATTTCATTTGAATCGAGTTTTTAGAAATGATAGCTATAGAGAGGTATGAGGTAAGAAGATGTATATCATGACAGATGCACAGTGGCTATGATATAACTGATATGATACTAAAATATTTCCCTAATTAACTTTCTTTAGTCGCCACATATAACCTGTAAATAATTATGTAATGTGTCATAAAATATCGATAGTGACGTCTCAGTCATTGACTCAGACTTGAATCTCAATGTATTTATAAGATACGTTCACATTCAGCCTCCTTTAGTCACTTAGTTTGAATGTCTTAAATTAGTTGACTTGAAGAACAAGAGAAAAAAAAATAGATTTCTTATAATTTGAACGCTTGAGAGTAAAGAGGACTCTCCAGTTAAATCAATTACCCAAAGAATATTACCTGAAATTAAAGAGGGCAGTTGAATTTTCATAAATGTTGCCCATAAAAGCAACCTATATGCCAATAAAGTGCTGAGCTATTTCTCCATTTGTGTAATTGATGAAAGCCACAATTCATCACCTGTATATCAATTCAAAGTATGGCTAATGCTGATGGTAGTATTCAAGAGGGAGAGATGCCGAGCGCCAATGGCGGCTGACGTGCATCTCGTCTCTGTTTGCAAGGTGCTGTAGGCCGATGAATAATTGAAACTGTGGATGTACAGCCACAAAGTGCAGCGCTGGGCTGGCTGTGATAGAGCCTGGCTGAACAAACCGAGAACAGCAGGAGTGTTTTAGCAGCCTGGCTGCCGCTCTGTGATGCCACCTCAAGTCTGGCAGGGACAGATCGCTGTGTAACGAGCCTCATTAGAACACAACTCCATCGCCACATCAAAGGCTTCCCTTTTTATACCAGGAGTGGGATCACAATCCTTGGGATATTTCAGCACCTACTCCATCCCCAAACCTTCACATCTCCCTCTCCGGGAGCAGGAGGAGGCAGAGTCAGAGTTTTGGGTCATTTTTAGATCTCTGCCGCTGAGTAGCGGAGGCGTCACTCATTAATACTAAATTATGATAATGATCTGGAGGATGGGGAAAGGGCAGATGAGGCTTCTTATTATCTCCCCCCGCTGAGGTGGTGATGGATCCCAGCTTTACTGCTCTCTGACATTGTGAGGGGACAGGGCCTGACTTTTATATTTCGTCAAGTCAGCAGGCCTCAAATCAGGGGCATGTATTTATTTTTATTTTTTTCTGGGCCAACGCCATTGTCCATTTGTTGGTGCGGGCATTCATGCTGGATTGTAAATATCTCAGGGAGGAGAGTGTGACCTCGTTTCCACCTCATCTCTTTCAAACTAACACACACGTATGCACCTCTCCTCCGCTCTGCATTACTCTAATTGGAGCTCAGGTTATGCAGGCGATGCCAGACGCACCCCTCCATCCCTCGGCCCGGTCTGTGTCTCTTCCTCTTTCCACGTCAAAGACACATTTCTGTCTCTCTGTCACATCTCCTCCTCTCTTCGTCTGTCACTTCTTACAAGCCTAACTTGTAGTTTTAACTCGTGATTTGCTTTTTACTTTCGTAGGATTTTTGTCTCTGTTGTGGATATCTTCTCATAGAGACCTATAACTTTATGTCCAAAAAGGCTGCTTAGTCCCCTTTCCCCCATAAGTCACACTGTGAGTCATCCTGTGCTTCTCTTCTGTAGGTCAACCAGATGGATTTTCTTCATCCAATCTATCAGTAAATTGTTGGCGACCACATTTTTTGTGTGCTGTCCTGGATCGTTGGGTAATGAAAATCCAAATCCAGCTTTCAGGCATACACAATCTCTCACCCTTTCTGGTAATAGCAATCATATCCTCCCACTTCCCTCACAGCAGGATAGTCAGTACAAATACTGTAAATCCAATACTACTGGGGAAGCTACAATATTTATGTAAACTAGTAATTACCTTCTATCATACATGATTCAAAGACAGAAATTTTGCCTTATTGGCTAGCAGGTTTATAGATGCTGTTAAAATACAGTGCCATGGGGAAATCATTTTGTATATGGCTAAGGAAGCTGACTAAATATATCAACGTGACTCTGACCCTTTAAAAGTCCCGTACACTGTTCTGGTGTTTTATTTGAAGTCCGTAAGATGATATTTATTTAGGATGTGGAAGTGAGTTTGTGACATCACAAACTTAAGGAAGTTCCAACCATGTATGTTTCTGGGGATTTTTTACACTTTTACAGTATTTATAGTGCACCTAGGCCTGCTTTGAAATAAAAAAAAAATGTAAGGAAATATATAAAATGACTTGATTTCCTAAGGGACCTATAAGAGTTTACAATCATATTGGTTTATTATACATGTATATTATATGTGTATATGTATATAAATACTCCACAAAATGCCCCGAAGAGGCCCTCTGCTGTACGGCACAAATCAGCAGCTTTTTAGCTTGAGCAGGTGTGTCTCATAAAGTAGCAGGTTAATCGAAGCTGCCCGCGTCATGTCAGGCTGCGTTCATGAATATTAAAGGTTTTCAATATCCAAACGAACAAATCTCTTATCAATGAAATCTTGTCACTGACGGAATCAGCAACTTTTATCGGTGGAGCTTCTCACTGGTGACGGAGAGCGCCGTTAGCGGCTCAGCAGTGATTCATAATATGTTACTCCTTTGTTAAAAGTTTGTTAAAAGATCACAAAACCACAGAAAGAAAAAAAACATTGCAAGCTGTTGAGCCTCAACTGAATGTGAAGTGCTTGTCTGGGATTTCATACTGAACTGAATGGAACAGTTTGGTCTATAGCAACAAAGAGGACAAATTACCGACTGAATCAGCGCTGAACGTCAGACTGCGTAAATGATGATGCGTTCGCTTCATCCTCTAAACCAGTCTGACAGCTTATCTGGACGGGAGGTGTTTCAGACATGTTTTCCACTTGTTCATCTCATGGAAGTCTCTCAGAAATAAAATAAGCTTCTATTTTAATCAATGACGCTGTCTGTATGGACCACATGGACACCTGTGTGTCACACCTGCTATATACCGTTCTATTTTTTTTTTTTTTTTACAGCAATTTAATACTGTTTTGGTCACTGAGTGCTTGTAAATTGTGATTAAGTCTGCTCAATCACTGGTCCTTTGCAAATTTGTGGAATAAGGTCTTTTTACATTACATATTACTTATGTCTTACACTTGCCATCACATTTAAATAAGTGATCAGGTAGGTCTGCTGTGTGCACTCGGCAGGGAAAGGAAACCTTCTCAGTGTGTGTTAAAGCTGATAGGAAACTAACAGTGTCAGAACTGTAGAGAACTTTGGTCGTGAAATATCATCAATCCACCAAGTTTATATCAAAGTCACTTTTTATTCTTTTTTTCGTGACTTCAGATTTTTACAGAGAAAGATGAAAGCGGCTCCGGCAGAAGTGGAAAAATCCACAAAGATGACACACGCACTATAAACTGTAATGTGAATATAACATTTAAAGCCCTCCAATTTCATTGTTAAATCCATTTAATTAAATATAAAATATGCGTGATGAGTAGAGCTACCAAAAACAAAACAAAGTGAACTTTTTTTTTTTAATGATGAAGAAGATCTTCATCCCTCTGTCCCGATCTTTCTGTGCCTTGCTCTCTCTTTCCAGATCAAAGTAGTTGCTGTAGTCATTCCAGTGCTGTTTAATGAACATATTTCCAGTCCACCCACGTGCTTATTCAGAGCCGCCCACATCAAAGAACTTAGGAGAAACCTTGACTGTTGCTGTGATGAAGACTAGGCCTACCACTCCGTTACTCCAGCTCTGCCTCGGGCGTCAGCTACAGAGCCTGGGAGTTCCACGGCTGAATGTGCCTCCTGACACAGAGGAGAGGGCCTCGGCTGCGATTAGGATGCTGTCTGAAGATCAAGCAAATAGACGGTGAAATTCAGAGGTCAACTTGTAAACTTAGGTGGTTGCCGTGTTTGTGAGAGATTGTCTCTGCCGAGGAAAAGGTTTTATCTTAATTGGGGTGCTACTGGAAACCTTAATGACAAAGTACATTGTGTACAGATGTAAAGCTGATATACAGATCCACTCATATCGATTTTAATGTCTCACTGCCTTGCTCGCACAACCCCCTAAAGAAATTCAAGTTTTGACCTTTGACATTTTCAGAATTTCATTTTTGGAGTCCTAAAAATAGGACATTTAATAACCTTTCTAGCCTCCTCCGAGTTGATACCCAGCAAGAGCAGCATACGTTTCTTCAGAATTAACAGGAGAACTGAATAATTAGCAATAAAAGCGAAGGCTATCTATGGCTTCATGAAGGAGAGGCCAACAGTGGAAGAAGTATTCAATTATCTCAATTAATATCAAGAACAGTGCTGTAAAATTACTCCAATGCAAGTAAAAGTCCTGCATTCAAAGTCCATATTTAGTAGTAAGTACATTTAAATTATTAGTTGTGAGTCAAAAGTCAAAGTACTCGTTCGAAGAGGACTGGCCTCTGTGACTAGTTTTGTTTTACTTTATTATTAGGCTGTAACATATCATTGCTTAATGAGCATTTTGCTCATGCCACTGCTCAAGGTGAAGCAATTACTACAGATACAATAAGTTGTTTTATCCAGTGGTTCCCAACTTGTGGGTTACAAATTTGTATTCTTCTCATAGTGACAGAGTCTTTCCTCTGCGGGACCCTCAGCTGTGGAGCTCCTGCTGGGAAATCTCAGGCAGCCAAACTCAGTGCCCTGAGGGTATGGCTTTTTCTTAATTGTCGGTACCTTTTGATATCTGTTAATTCCATTATCCTCTCTTTATCTTAAGGTCTATGTCTTAGTTATTATTTCAAATGTTATTGTTTTTGAAAGGGGCTATGTAAAAACAAAAAGTTAATTATCATTATTAAATATTATTATGGACCTTTCTTTTTTTTCTTTTCTTTTTTTTTTTTTTTTGCCTTTTAAAGATAAATCAAAGTCAGACCATTACAAAGAGTTAAGGGGAAATGTCTTGTTGGTGGAACTGCTAACAGCCTAATGGTCATAAACCAGAAATGTTTGTCTCCGCTGATGTACTACTCCATAATTTTGAGCATTCTCTTAGTTAGTCACAGTAAAGAGTACAGTATTTCCCTCCAAAATTAGTGGAAGTATAAGGTAGCAGAAAATAGAAATTCTAAAGTAAAGTACCAGTATCTTATTTTAGTACAGTACTTGAGGAAATGTACATTGTTACATTACATCACAGGGAAACTGTGTTGGGAACTGTGCTTGAAATCCTTTTTCTGTGGGACTTCTGTCAGTCAGAGTAACTGTCTCACAGCCTAAACTACAAACCTGGTAATTCCTTTTCATGATGAACAGTATTACAAAAATGAGATGGCACTGAAGGATCTCAGTTAAAGACCTGAAACATCCAAACAGACCTTTATAGTCACGATCCCGTCCTCTGACTTTAGTTTGTTTTGGAATGATTACAGATCAAATAAAATGATTTCTTTTACTCCACGATTTGGACATTTAACACAGAGCGTTCTGGCTCCAGAGCTGGTTTGTGAGTTTACTGTGGACATGACGGCTGTCAGAGCTGTCATCAGCTCTGCTCAGGATTTTAAGTGAGGAGGTGGTGGGAAACTCGCACGTTCCTGCGGAATCTGTCATGCTTAGCGCCGATTTCAGAAATAGCAGTAATATACCGTCTGACTAAAGCGCCAGAGGGGCAGATGGCATTTTTCATGAATCACCTTTCCAACATGTTTGCGACCAGATGGTTCGGTGGCACTGAAAAATCCACAACAGACATGATAAAACTGAGCCATGACCATTCTTATGAATTACAAATAGTTTCATGTTTGATCATTCTTGTTTCAGGGAAGATCTTCTTGGCATCTAGCAAAGCAAGAGTCTGAAATTCAAAGGAGGATCAGAGAAAGCCTGCAGGGATTTATGCACATGGAAACTGTGTCTGGGCAGCTTGGACTGCTAAGAGACATCTTACATCATGATTTGCTCTGGACGAGGGCATAACAAATAGCTTCTAGGGTAGTTAGCTGTAGCCTGGCTGCACCGACTGTCGCTCACAGCTTCAGTTTTCTTCGCTGTGAATACAGTCTTGGTAACCAGGCTCGTATTAGCGTTTGTACAGACACTGAAGGGCGGACCGATCATCGATCAGTGTCGGTGGTTAACCGCATTTGTCCCCCCTCTCCTTCACTGTGATTGGACAGCCGGTGACATTGATGAGCGCAGTGTTAACATTTCTCAAGTCTCGCTGCCCAGGAAAAAAATTCAAATCGCTGAACGTTCAGCGCTGATCCCAGAATAATCGCTCAGCACCTCGTCACCCTGCTGCTGTTCATTAAAACAATTTCAAACAAGCTGAACTCAGGAAAAAAAAAAACCTGGCAGACTGTCGGCCAGTTTCGGCGCATGCTGATTGGTAAAGATTGACGTGAGGTCTAAGTAGGATGGAAAGACTGCAAATGATTTCCTATGGAGGGTGACCGGACCCAGTCACACAGTGAAATGGGAACTGGTTCACACTAGGCTAAATTAGCTGGCTAATTTAACCAAACATCAGGTTAACCTCTTTTTCTGAGTGTATTAGAGCACAGACCCTTCCTGAAAGTCAGCCAGTCAACAATATGAAAGAAGGCCACATTTGGGGAAAACTAGAAAAGCAAAAATATTTACATTAATCAGGACAAAATTTGGTTTTAGGTAAATCCTTTCAGAAATGGTTTTGCTGAAGTTTTCCAATTACTTTTTGTATTTTTTGTTTGGCCACTTGGAAGTATTGAAGCATTTTTTTTTCTTGACTTTTAAGGTTAATGTTGTGAAGAAGATAGCAAACATTGTCTGCCACCATATCCAGCAGGTACCATAGGCTGTATATAAAAGTGTAAGTAGCTTCTGGGTCTGAAAAATGAGTCCAATGGAGATGTGCCTTAAGCTCCAAAAACCTTGCAGCCCCATAGACTACAATTCAACTAGTACCATACATTTCAATAGTCAAGTCAATCAATTTTTTTCCACAAGTTATTTTGGTTGTTGTTAGCTAAAGTTGCTCCTTCTTATTTGTTTTCTTGCGGTCCATCTGAACATGTTTCTGTCATTAATTAGAAAATAGGCTCCAAAAAGCCATGTTTTTGGGGTTGGGCGTGTGTGTTTGATTGACAGGCATGGAGTGCAGTCAGGTTACAGCTATTGGTGGGCGGGATGTAGTATCATCGCTTTTCGGCTTCTTCTAGTTTTGTACCGTGGAAACGAGCTTCCTCAAGCAACCTTCCTGTTTTGTGGATCTCCACGTTAAGGTCAATCACTTCTTCTCTTGCATCTTGTTTTTCAATTTTCAGCTGCAGTTTCAAATTCTTCACGTTGTTAATCAGGGCAGGATTTTCTTCCTCTAGGTCACATATTCTTTTGTCTTTTTCTCCCAGTTTTTGGTGGAAGTCCAACTCTGAGATTTGAAGGACAACCTGCTGGTTGTCGTGACGTTTCTTTGGTGCGTTGGCCCTCAACATTTTCAGAATGGGATGTTCTTTGGGTTCTGCAGGCGGGAGTTTGGACTTTCCAGCTGGCACGGTGGGCTCTGTGTTCAGCTGCAGGTTGTTCGGTGGGTTAAGACGAAGTATCCTGAGGATCGGATGTTCTGTAGGTACAATATCACAATCAGCTGCAGATTGCACATCATTTGCATATTAGTTTAACAGAGTGCAGTATATGAAATCCACAAAGTGAACATTTGAAGAAATTGCCTCAAAGCATACTTGAGACATTACGTCCACGAGAAAGAGATAGGCGGATAGAAAGACAGACAATCTGAAAACATAATACCTCAGGGTGGTTATCACCGGTGTGGAGACATAAGAGATTCTCAGCTGTGACTCACCAGCTAAAAGAACAAGACACGGACACTCGGTTCATAAGAACATTATCTAAATGAATAAACCATAAATACCAAAATGTAAACAGACCAATTTACGAGCACTTTCATAGAATTTGAGGTTATAACCTACTCCATAGCCAATGACTTACTGTGGAGAGACACCATATAATTATGACAAGATGAAGATGTCCTCAAAATACTGACACTGAAATCTGAGAAAATACTTGTGAAGTAAGGAGTTAAGTTAGTGTCTTGTGTTTTTGTTGAGTAGGTCAGTTTAGATTGCTCAACTTTAGTTCTCTTTTGTTTGTTTTGCTGTTAACCCACCCAGAAGGTATAAATACACCTTTTAAAGGGCTGTATTTCTGTTAGGTTGGGTTTACACAAGGACAAGTGGTAACAGTGTATAAATCAATCCAGAAAGGTGTTATTGGACAAGGAAAGGACGACACTATGAGGTCATTTACCAGTTTCTCAGCCAAACTTGGACCAAATGTAAACATCCTTAAAAAGAGACAGGTGATTTTCTGTATACCATAGATGTGCACACATCAGTCAAACAGTGAGTGTATTTGACTTTTACAAGTTTATGTCTCCTGAAATGTCTGCAGGCAAGTGAGACAATATTTGGTCCTTTTGCAATAGAACTTTATACAAAAATCTGAATCATAAATTTAGTTTGAACAGAATAAACTATTTACAGTCCACACAAATAAAAATAAAAAACATGTAATGATGAGCTGTATCTCCAACAACTGAGTTCAACAGATGTCAGTTAATCTGCATGACTTTCCATTGATTCAGATTGTATTGTAGATTCTGAGTGATCAAGCGCTTTTATCAACTACATAGCAAACAACACAAAATTATAACAAAAGCATGCAAATCCTGGAAGGATGTGCAAAAAGAAAAAGAAAATACCACACAATTGAGAATGTGAGGAGCAGGTGAGAGGCCCAGTCAGCAAACCCGCCATCGTGTGGGTGGCCACGCCGCTGCCAGCACCAAACACTCTTAAAAAGAAAAAGAAAATCTAACTTAACTCAAGTATAATACTATGGAAATGAAATTCTTGGGGGGGAAATACTAAAAGCGGTTTAGTAAAGAACAGGAAACTAACATCAACAAAAGTCATCTAACTAAACAATGCAACAGAAATACAGAAACACAAAACAGTAGCAAAACAAAACAGCAGTGGCTCTCATTTCTGGCCTGAACGTCGTGCCTCCTCCATCAAGGAAGGCTCACACCTGGTTTAGGCCTCCCTGGGGAGCTGGATCTGGAGCACAAACAAACAAAAGGTAACCAACAGCAGCCAAGCCTCACGACTGAACCTTAAAAACATCTACCATATCACTGCAAATCAATTTATGTTGCACTCAGACAGCAGAAGGGAAAAGCAGCCTGACAGCAGGTCATTTGATGCAGCTTTTATACTCTATATGCCTAATGGGTGACCCAGGAAGTAGTAGGTGCCAAGGCCTGCCTGAACCTAAAGTAGCTCAGGAGGGACATGTCCTCACTGGCTACACAAAGCACGCAGCATGTAGTTAGTGAATGATAGCTTCTATAACATATTGTCTTCATATCATAGGCTATTGTACGTTAGTTTATTACTTCATACAAAGCTTATGCTGACCTTTTTTCTTGTATTATGTGAAAACCAGGAGCCCCGGTGGCAGGTAAGATAGGAGCAGGGACAAGGAATGTCTTGTTACAAAGATAAACTGAAATAATTTCCATATATGTGTTATACATTATCTGGCTACAAAGGTAGTATACAGTATTTTCGCTGTTTTTATATCAGAGTCTATTTTAATGAAGATGAATTTCTATCCTATACTCACCTTTTAATGGTTATTAAATGATTGAATTAGTGAGTATACAGCTAAACAGGAAAAGTATATGCAGTCAGAGACTTGTAATCACCTTATTGTCCAGTGGCTCCTGGAGTAAGATCACAGCAGGATAAGTAATAGTTAGTAAAACATCCTTCGACTGATCCTTTGTTCTCTTTTTGTTTCTTTTATTGGATTATTCAGAAACCACATATAACGAATGGTATTTCTTCAGGGCCCATGACAACGCCTCCACTCACCTTGGTCTGACATGATGAGTGGATGTGAGAAACTAAACTCTCCTTCATACTCCACACTCTGTGGACCAGGACGGTCATTTTAGGCAGAGAGAGGCCTTACTTCCTAATCTTAGCAAATAACTGCAGGCTACATCCCACACTGTTAAAGAGGAATCATCGTCTGGAGTCTGACCTGATCAGGTGTGTTGGGGTCTGTCCTGGGACAGTTGGCTCTAGCAGCTAATGCAGTGTCTTCTGCTCATGTCTGAGGGACAAACAGCAGTGGACATGTGGAGGAGAACTGTTGTAACATGTGATGGACGGAGCCAGTGATCCAGTGGCCAGACTGCAGTAGAAAAAGCTGACATACTAACCAAGTTATTTATTCTTACTGAACGTTAATGGCTCCACCGTCCATTTGTCCCATTTGTCATGAACGCAACATCTCAGGAACACCTTAAAGGAATTTCTTCCAAATTGAAACAATTGTTCACTCGGCCTAAAAGATGAGATGATCGTGGTGGTTGAAGGTCAAGGCCACTCTGACCTCATGTCTCTCAGATCGGTCGGTCCCATTCGTGTGACATGTTATCTCAGGGACTCCTTTAGAGGATTTGCTGGTGGAGGCAGACGACCACGAGGAGATTATTCTACTTCTACGTACTCTTGGGCTTTTCTGCAAGTTCAAATCTTTGCAAATGAAAAAAGAAAAAACTGCAGTGGACAGAACTGAGTTCAAAATAACAATCAGGATTCGACTTGAAATTGTAACAAAGGTTCATTAGTGATTTGGTGAAAACATTGTGACTGAATATGACCTGCACAATCACACCAAAGATAGAAAACAGAAATAACATCTAAATATAACATATAATAACATATTACATGGATAAAGATGACTGCACCCAAACAGCTTAAAAATGTTCTTTAACACTGACCCTGAAAAATAGGTTTTTACTGTTAAATGCTGACAAAGGACTTAGTTAAGATATGAAGATTTTTTTTGGGGGGGAGGTTTATTTTAGATTTTTGGACAGGATGAGACAAACAAGACGAGACATACAAAGAACAAAAGAACAAAGGCTCAGGGTAGGAGACATTGAGGGGGGGGGACTTTGATATAATTCAGGGTGTAAAAGTCTAAAGTCTGATTCAGGTTGGATCCCCACAGAACATTTAAACATTGTGAAGGATTTCTGCATCCTGGATTTCTTTTTTTTTTTTTTTTTTTTTTCTGAACCTCCAGCAGCTGTTGTTCTAAAGTTGTGATTCACATTATCAACACATCGTCGGCTTCGTCTTTCTCCTCCACCTTCTCCTCGAGGGCCTCCTTCATGGTCCTCATAGACTGAAGGAGTTGGGACCTCTCTTGCTGCCACTTGGATCTTTCTTGGTTCAGGTCTTCTTGGGTCTTGGTCAGAGCCGCCTTCATGCTGGAGGTTGTTGCTGCCTGCTCAGCTAGAAGACGCTTCTTCTCCTCCCACCGACGTCTTTCTTCTTCCAGCTGTTGTTGTACTTTGGCCAGAGAAGCTTCAACTCTGGAGGCTTCCTCCACCTGCTGTTCAAGGCAGGTCTCGGCCTCCTCGGTGTTCTGCTTCTCTGCTCTTACGGCTTCTTCTAGTTTTGTACCGTGGAAACGAGCTTCCTCAAGCAACCTTCCTGTTTTGTGGATCTCCACGTTAAGGTCAATCACTTCTTCTCTTGCATCTTGTTTTTCAATTTTCAGCTGCAGTTTCAAATTCTTCACGTTGTTAATCAGGGCAGGATTTTCTTCCTCCAGGTCACATATTCTTTTGTCTTTTTCTCCCAGTTTTTGGTGGAAGTCCAACTCTGAGATTTGAAGGACAACCTGCTGGTTGTTGTGACGTTTCTTTGGTGCGTTGGCCCTCAACATTTTCAGAATGGGATGTTCTTTGGGTTCTGCAGGCGGGAGTTTGGACTTTCCAGCTGGCACGGTGGGCTCTGTGTTCAGCTGCAGGTTGTTCGGTGGGTTAAGACGAAGTATCCTGAGGATCGGATGTTCTGTAGGAGGAGCTGGCGGCACCCCGGCAGGCAGTTTGGCCACAGCGGCGGGAAGCTGAGCGACTGTGACCAGCTGGTTTCTGCTGCTGTGTTTGTTGCTTATGGTGCTCATCTCGATTCTACAAAGTGTGTTTTCTCCTGAGTTCACGATGTGACTGGACTGATGGGAACGACGGATGTTCTGAGCTCAGCTCTCAGAATGTTGGTCAGAGCCACGCCCACAGATTAAAGGAAACATTCTGTGATGTCATCAGTCAGCAGCCGGCTCTGTGATGTCATCAGTCAGGAGCAAGAATACGTAATATTACATCTGATTATGTAATATTATTATTACTGTTATTTTTTCATGTATCAAATCAATCCATTTATTAACATATGTATATATGTTTTTCTTTTCATTGTATTTCTTGACTTTTTCTGTTATTACCTGTCTCTAAAAGAATAAACAGCCGAAAGTGTTCACAGACAAACGAGCATGAGCATTAAATGCTGTAAAAACCTGAGGTGTCATAAATCACACGTTTCCATTAACTGGACACTTTTCAGTAGAATTCATCATTCAACACATTGACTTGTTATTATAACCACTATCTGCATTAAGTCATTTTATTTTTACAGTTCAAAGTTTTCCTTCCCTGTGATGTGCATTCATTAAATGGTTTTAGTGTTTTGAGTAGAGTCCTCCAACCATACAAGATGGTTCAGTCAGCCAATTGACAGAATACATTGATATTTAAATGTAGAATACGTTCACAGCGTTGGTGTTTCCTGTCTGGCTCTTATCAATATCAGTCAACACTTTGGATGTGTTATGAAATACATGGATATGGATAACGTGCTCAAAGATGGAGCTCGATTCATTCACATCAGCGTCGCTTACTGGCAAACACTCTGTAAAATGTTTCCCACAACTTCACACCATGTTGATGAGCCCATTGTGAAAAACCTGGAATATCCTTCTTCAGTCTAGCCAGATGATAGTACGTGCCTCTAAACAAAAAATGAAAACTATAACATTTTTAAAAGCTGAAAATTTGTACGTTTTAAAGGCTGAACACGAAAAAAACAAATTGACATTTTTGCGTTAGAAAATAGCAAAATAAGTAAAAAAATATATTTTCCATGAATCATCAAATAAATGTAGACTCCATTATCTAGAAGTAGTTTAACTTCTACTTTTATTCACTGTTGGGTAGTTAAATTAGTACTAACAACACACCATCTATCAAAAATTTCTCATTTGTTTTTTGTCAGAATACTTAATTTGTAAAGTCCCAACATGTAGCCCTGGTAAAAAATATGCATAAATAATGAGTTGATAAATATACTAATTTCATAAAAAAAAGGTTTAAAAACAAAAGGTTTTATTGAAAAGAGTATGGTTAAGATGTATATTTCATTTTATTGTGTGGTAAACTGTTTAGTCCAAATGTCTGAGCAGAGTGTGCAGAGCATAAAGTTAAATCCTGTAATTTAAAAACACAAGATGAAGAGTCAACCTTGACAAACGCGGTGTGAAATCTGGAGTTATATTAAAACTTACTGTAAGTTGACCACTTAGCTCTCTAGGTGACATCAGCTCTCTCAAAACAAATATAAACAAAAATATGTCAACGACAACAACAACAACAACTTTCCTCATCCATTCATTTAAGACAAGGTTACTATGATCCCAGAAATGAACTAAAACCATTCTTGGAGTGAAAAAAATAACAACTGTACTTTTCTGTTGTCAATTGAATTTACTATTATGCCTGTTAAGAAATCTTCATACTGTATATCTGAATATTATCTTAGAAATTGGTGATTTTTCTGAAAGCATTTATTTTCCTTTCACGGTCAGCCAGCATGGATGTGAGGCCTGTGTGAAACTATTGCTATAAAAGCCTAGATGACATTGGCAGGTACAGTATGTCTTGAAGCGATGCTCTCTGCCAACACTCCATCTCTCCATCCTTCTTCGCCAACTAATCACTGTCCTGCACTGAAACAGAGCTGCTTAGGCCAGCATCTTTTCACAGCCAGCTGGAAAACATGAGTGCATGTCAAATAATAGCCGAAAGATGTTTGACTGTCTTCTAGACATGATAGGAAATTGTGATTGTTGATGATAATTTGTGCAGTATGGTTAGTATGCAAATTGTGTTTACCAAAAAGTGTTCCTGTTTATGTGAACAGGGTGCAGCACCGTGATGTAGGGTGAACAGGAGAAGTTGAGCTCCCCCTTGTTTCTTGGCAACTGTAGACAAAATTGGTCATGTGACCACATATTTTTGAAGAGTAATCCATTTTACTCACTCTGTGGTAGACACAGGCCCATTGAATAAGTGGTGAGCACTTTTCTAAATCTCCATTTAAACTGCTGGATGGTGTTTGTTAAAATAGATAGATAGATAGATAGATAGATAGATAGATAGATAGATAGATAGATAGATAGATAGATAGATAGATAGATAGATAGATAGATAGATAGATAGATAGATAGATAGATAGATAGATAGATAGATAGATAGATAGATAGATAGATAGATAGATAGATAAAATATAAAAATGCACAGTATATACAATAAAATAGAATAATTAATTTAAAACTAACTAAACAATAGTGCAACGTTTTTTGTTTTTATTATATTTAAACAACTAAGAAAAACAGACAACAGTGTTATTGTTGTGTGACGGATTTTGCCAGAGGTGAGTTATTGTACAGTCTTATTGCAGTGAAAATGGCAGGAGTGGGCTAATTTGAGCCAATAAGCCTGAGGGAAGTTGAGCCACTTCCCCCGATTGTGATTATTATTCTTACTTAAAATGTTTTTAAAGTAAAGTATTAATTCTACATTGTATTCTTAATTTTGTATAACCAAAATGCATTAACTAATTAATTAACAGGACAGACAGAGCCTCAACTCCACGTGCTATTGCGCGCAAGTGTAACCATCAGTTTCTTTTTTTTTTATGTAATTCACCAGTTATTTCACTTTTCACAAATGCAGCCACCTCTATTATATTTATTTTTGCTTTGATACAGCATTATTAGGGGGGGGGATGTTCAGTTTTACTTCAGCATAATCAGTAGCACAGTTTAATCCCATTTGGCTCAATTTATCCTCCTCTCATGGGGCAGGTTGGGCCAAGAGACCACTTTTTTTTTGGAAAGCCATATTTTGAAAACTGTTTATTTGAAATCCAAAGGGATTATTCCCAGGGATGCACCACACCTTGACATTTTTGAACAGATTTTAGTTGGAGGCGTTTCTTTTAGGACGCCTCGAGTAAAAACTGGCTCATCGTAACGTGTTCTCCCCTACACAGAGCAGGAGGAAGTTAAAACCTTTGAAAGTACGTATTTCAAGTTCCAGCTTTTCATATAGTTATCAAATGTATGCATATTTGTACTATATTTGTAGACTGTGTATGTGTGTGTATGCAGGCATACATGTTTCACAAAAGTTGTTTTGTCTTTTTAGTATCAGCATTCAGGAAGCAAACACAAACCCTAATTGAAACTCATCCTACATTATAATTAACAGTTCTTGAATTGCACAGTCTTGAGAGGTGCTGGTACATTCAGCTTCAGTTAATATTAGCCCAAGTAAACACTAGTATACTTACAGCAACAGCAAGGCAGAGTGATGTCTTGGCATTGTTGCATTAGTAGACAAATGTGTGCACGGGTCCTTCTGAAAGGCACGGACCTCATCAACAAACAGGCCAACATGGCTGACTGGGGACAGCAAAGAGTGTGAAGCTTAAGGTGCTTCGTTCATTCATTTTTAATGCCTATTGTTTCCTCTTACTTACTTACTTGTTCAGTCGGATCTATGATGTCTGAAAGGTTTGGCACATGTCTTCCTGTCTGACCTACATTTTAAGACATTTCATATAGAATATATCACCTTAAAATCACCAAGTTCTTGCTGTCAAACATGAAATGCATGAAAATGTACTTTAAAATACATTCAAATATAATTTCATAAACATTTTCCATTGTTTTGATAATGTATGGGATTGTGCCACTTTCAGTATGTGTTTAGAGGTTTCAGTTTAATCATCGTGCTGTGAATATTATTATAACATATATACATTATTATAGTGGGTTAGATCATATCACATTGTATTGTTGGCCATAATCGGAGTCATGGTTTGTAAGAGGTACTCATTTGAAGATGATGTTGCAGTTTAGCTTTTTAACTTTGAAATGATATGTATTGTTTCGATGTAGAAGTTAAGTCTATTATTACCATGGGTATAAAGGGTAGAGACAGAATAAATGTGGCACTTGTGTTGGCATGCGGTGGACCAGACAGAGAGAGGAGGAAAGTGTGGCTGATGAAGATCGCACAGAGAGCTGTAGGATGTCGTCAGTTCAGTGGGTAAGCTGTGTTTACACGATGTACTGACATCTTCATGAGCTCTAGCTGACGTCAGGACGATGTATAAATATAAGTTGCCGAGAGATCAGCTATATGGCGCTGGAAGAGTGGACATTGATGTCGAAGGGATGTTGAAGTGATGACGAAACAATCTAAATACAACGTTGCGAATACACTGCCAATATGTTACTGCAACCCGTAGATGCTTACCGGGTTGTTTGTGCCCAAATGGCGAACACAGGTCCAAATATTCACTGTTGGCCTCAAAAATGAATTATCTGCCATTTTAGGCGTAAAACGAGCCTCCATGTTCACCAGCTGGTTGATAACTTTGTCTTTTTTCTGATTGGTTCTGGACAGGTAGCGTCCAGCTGGTTCATCTGAAGCCTTCTGCTGAAAAGAGATGCCTGTTGCTGCTGGAAGGAGGCGCTGAGAGAGGTGAGGCCGAATCAAAGTGGCTCAGTCGTAAGCCGTAAAATGTTAGCGTAAAGAGGTTTAGCTCACAATTTAGCTAACAAGAGCTGATTTTACACATAATTTCATGAATTTTGATATGAAATAGTGCAGCTTTCAGGTAAAACTGCTCAGAATATTGTCATTTTATCTATAATAGCAGCCCTTTTCCAACATCCACTTTTCTTTTCCTGCACAAGCAAAACTCGTGTGGTCCGCTGGCAGTGCTTCAAATGCCTGAGCACCAACCATACTGTATGTGTAGAGAACAAGCCAGAATGCTCCTTCTGCAGAGAGGTGCCATTAGTGTTACAGATATTTGGGTTCCTTCCTGGAGCTGCAGTGGGAACACCACAATGGCGACACACTTCTGTGTCAGAAAGGATGTATTTGGGGCCAACATTTTATTCTCCTGAGAAAAGACAATGCCGTGCAACCCACTGAGTGACATTGACAATGGTGCCCTCTTCTCCATCTTTGCTCATGCACAGTCATATTATAGTAAGAGGAGATTTGTTTTCATGGAGGAGCGGTAGACATTGATAAAAACACCTACAGCCTGTTTTTCTTGCCATCCCAATCATAGAGTGGGCCTAAAAACAGGAGCATCAACCGTTTTGATGTTCCGCCCAGAGATATATACGGGGTACATTTATATATTTAGTGTTTATTAAATGATTTCCAGATAGTATCAAATTTAATCCAACTTTAATCTGACTTTTATGTGCGAGTCAGTTTCACCAATCGATTTGCATTCTTTTCATTACTTTGGGATACAGAGCACCGATCACAGTGAAGCCTGCAGTCAAAATAGATTTACTTGATTTATGGTTGGCTAGGTTTTCTTATTATTTTACAAGCGTGCATTCGACATTTACACCTAAATTTAAATATTCTAAAACATGATTTTGAGTCCAATTTCATAAAATAGCTCTGACTTGCAAAATAAAATCATATAATGCTAAGTTAAGTTAAGAAAAAACATGATTCAAGACAATTTTAAAGACCTTTTGGGAGTATAGTCAAAATATAATAGAGTGGGATGAGGTTGCTTTACACGGATTGAGTCTTCTGATGTCAGTATTTATGAAATCTTGGCTATGTCTCGTTATATAAATACAGTTTTATCTAGCATTGCATTGAGCCTTATTCGGGATATTAAATTGATGAGGATTTATTCAATGTGCTACATGTTGCCCTCACTGTCACTGCCAGGCCAGGACAGTAGCACACTGGAAGAGAATACACAAAGCAGGCCAGGATCTGGCATCAGTGTGTAGTTAGATGTTTGAAAATGTGCAGGGAAGCCTCAGTAGGCAGTTAGCACAACAACCCAGTGAAATATTGTGTACTGTAAATCTGCCCTGAGGCCTTGTGCTCAGAGAAGTCTGAAATGTGCTCTCATGGATGGTGTCAGAGTCTGGGTTTATACCACTGCATTTCAGCATAGCACAGCGAGAGTCTGTGGATATCCAGCGTAATGGTCATGGTGAAAGGCCTGCTGTGTAGCATGTCTGCTCAAGGCAAACAATTCATCCGTTCTAGGGATGCTGAGAGGGTTGACAAAAGGAGGTGAGGGTGGCCAGTGATAGGTGGCGTCGGGGCAAGGCTCTCATTTCCTGAGAGCCATCAGGTGAGTTAAATCTCCGCTGCCACTTCAAGGCTCTTGAGCCTGCCACGGCGAGGCTGCCTCAAACCAGCCACGCTCTAATGATCCGCTAATAAAGGTTAATTGTTGTAGCGAAAGTAGCATTGTGCAGAAATGATCTTCCTTTTTTGTTGTTACATTTTGTTGCTCGTCCCTCTTGCTTAAAGACTCGGCAAGCATTCAGTGAGAGGCCTCTTTTAATTTCTGTAGGAGTTTCCTAATGTTGGGATTATTCCTCCCACCTCACATCTCAGAGGAACATCAATCAAGGATGTTGCGGCGCACAATACATTCAAAACTACCCGTGCAATGGTTTAATCACATTTTAAAACTTGATACTTTGCACAGATCAGTAACATCAAAATCAGATTTTTATGTCCAAAAAAGCAGAGAAAAGTGTGTGTATTTTAATGAAAAGAGGGGCGGTTAATACTGTGACTTACAGTTTAGCCGGTGGTCGACTTGTTGTATCCACAAACCAACCACTTTGCTACAGGACTACATACATGCAGCTGGATTGAAAGAACAGTACACATCAGTCCACTTTGTAGAAGAATCCACCATGTTTTTTTGACAAACCTACAGAAATATGAGATTTTGTCATTGACAGCTATTTATCATGTTTATAATCTTTAAAATAAAATGTATTATTGTTGGAATCACAATGACAATTTTTTTTAAACATGCCAGAAAAGATATTATGACCGCGACCTGACCCCGGATAAGTGGAGGAAAATGGATTGATGGATAGATGTTGCGTTTTGTGTTCAAAGCCATTCTTCTTCGTCAAAATATTATATTACCCAAAATGCAACTCAAGCGTGTTATGCTTGTGCAACTAATGTAGGTCAATGTTCCACTACTTGCTTGCAACAATTAAAGACCGGCCAATTTGTAAACACATTTTTGATGAACACTCAAAGTCAACGGTAACATTGTTCCTGCAGCCTCTTTACAATAAATGCAGCAGGAAATGTTAGGTTCAGTTGCATTAACGGAAACTATTACAGCTGTGACAGTGTTAGGACAGTCAACAAAGAACTGGCTGGTTGTGATAAGAAAAGTGACAATCAGTAACACTGTTGTTGCCTCTCCCTTAATGGCCCATGTGTTTGAAGGCAAGTCGAGTGTAGCATGGTAATGGCAGAATATATGTGAATATATAGGTCTGGTCCCTAGACTGTATATAAAAGTGGACGTAGCTTCCACTGTATGAAAAGTGAGGCCAAAGCAGAAGTGCAATATCACAGAGGGCCACTAGGGGTTGGTTCCAAAAAGCCTCTGGCTCCATAGACTCCCATTCAACTTCTCTCATGAAATACAAAGATGATGAGAGAATGTGATATATGATATTTCCACAAAGCCTGTTGTTATTTGCTGGATTCAGACTTTCTGATGGTTGTCTTGATGCTCCATCTGAAAATAATTCTGGCATTAATTAGATATTAGGCCTCAAAAAGCAGTATGTTTAATAACCAGATCTGTGGTGCTGTCAGGTTTCCACTATAGGTGGGAGGGTGTAGTTTCCTCGGGTTCCCAGTAAGATCGATCACTCCCTCCTCCCCAGCTCGTTGAGATACGGATGATGTCACTGTTGATTGCAGCTTGTTTTGTCCATCCTCCACAAAGAATCGTATCCAGTTGTTGAATCACTCTGGATGTAGATCTCAGGTTCATTTTGAAACTATTGGAGCATCCTTTAACCAATCGGTATTGACCACCATATGCCCCAAAACTTTAACATTGCTGCAAAAACATTAAAAAAAAAAACACATTTGACTTCAAAGTCATCACACTTAGCCATCGACACTGATTGTTGATTCAGAGGGGCTAGTTTGAGGCAAACAATGAAAACATACTATTTAAAGTGGTTGGCAGGTTGGTTCTATATTTAATGGCTACGGCTGAAACAATGCAGAGCATAAGAAATATCTTAAAGTCTTGTGTCCTTTACACTCTGAAAAGAAAATATTTGGAGACATAAGAGTCCATAAGTACATGAGTCCACACAGGCTTAGTGGCCTTCAGAAGAAATTTAATTTACACTTGTAATCATATTGTGCTGAAATAAAAGATGAGTGTCTGCACCATGTAACAGGGAGCTTATTCCCTCACTGCTTTCCCTAATTCTCAGACCTGCAATTTTTGGGGGACAATCAAACCACCGCAGCCTTCAGACAAATGCCATCTGTTAGAAGTACGATTCTCTGGGTTGGATATTAGCGGGCGAGCTGATAACATCCATTTACACAGTCACCCTGACCCAAGTAAAGACATTCACAAAAAGCCAAGCCCTCCGTACTCCCCCCCACACTTATCAGGCATGCATTAACGTAGTTTCCAAGTGCTTTGCAATGATGGCGCAAATTGGAGATGTGAGGTCTCTACGTGTGAGTCAGCAGTGCTGCATGCACTTTAGCCACAGCCAGCCCTACTGGGTTGGCTGCCACACAATCCCTCCTAATATAATAGAAACCAATTAACTGAGTGGGTGGCTTTACCCAAATCTTGATTTAAAATGGAGCTTTATTAAAAAGAGTTACAATGTGGCAGCATGCTTAACCTGACTGGTGGCAGAGATATGATAAGGAATGTAATCCCCAAGGCGAGAGCTGATTAGCTTATCCAGTCAGAGTCACAGCTAGTGCAGAGTGAAAATGGCTGCCGTCTTGGGGGAAGAAAAAAAAAAAAAAAAAAAGCTGTGATTTAAAGTCTTGACAAAAAATATTTTTTGTTTTCAGGGACAGAGAGAAATAGAGACATAGCTCAACTGAATGATGGTTCATTATTTATTCATTATTGCCCAAAGTGCTTTTACCTGGCCTCTCTTTTAAAAGCACAGCAGATTCACAGATTGCAAAATATGCATTCGACTTCCCTTATTTAATCCCCCCTCGTTTCCTGTTTAGGTTTATGAACAGTGCAGCTCAACCAGAACTTGGTGGGCAGCAGCACAGTTCAACCAGGCTCCACGGGGACTGAGTTTAACCCACATGCTTACCGATTGTATGGGATGTTAATGACACTGTAATGAGTTCTCAAAGAGATGGTAATATACCAGAGGCTGCAGTTGGAAGGGTTGAAAGACCAACACATCTACACAAATCCAGATGTGTTTCTTTATTATTATTTCATTATTTCATTTATTTTCTTCCTTTGCGTGACTGGGAAGGAGTCACGTAATATTTAATGTATAATAATCTATAATGCATTACGTTTGATGCTATAAAACATGTACTTGCTGCTCCCCCAGAGTGGGCTGGTATGTTATCCTTGACAGTGCCGCTCAATGTCAATTAAACAGTGAATGTAAAATGTAACGTAAACGGAGCTGTGGTAGCAGCCTCCATTTGGCTTGTTTGATTTGGCCAGCCGGCCCTGTGTGTTATAGGTACAGCCATCTTTTACTCCTGCAGGCTTCCTGTTTGCCTGCTCCTTGTCAGTGTTTATCTATGGATTACACCTTGTCTGCTTGTCTGCATGTCGCACTCCAATTGCTGCCTCGTCCTCTTGCTGAACAAGCATCTCTCTTGGATGGGCACTGCAGTGCAAATGAGGAAACGGCATCTTTTTACACAAAGCAGGATTTATAGGGAAGGTGTTCTGGATTTAGTCCTTGTTTTCCTTTTTTCTAGAAATATAATTGTGTTCCTAGAAATTGGCAATGTTACGTTAAACCTCTTCTTTGAAATGAAATTGAAATGTGTGCATTGGAAAAGTATGTGCTACTCTGTACAGACTTCTCTTCTCCAGGTTGGGGAAACAGATTGGCTTGTTGTTTGGATTGGCTGAGCTCTAACTTACATCACCAGCACACTATTTCCAGGAATTATGTCTACATTATATTTGATGATTTTGCATCTTGTCAGCATATATTACTCTCCTTGTAATTGAAGCATCCAGAAAAATACACCTCATGTCATCCAATGTGTCCGTTGTACATTATGAATCCTACCACTGTCCTCATTTGGGAACTGAGGATGGGATTTGGTGGTTAGTAATGTTTTTAAAGGTGTACTGTTTACAAATTAAGTCAGGTCTTGTAATACCACTTTGTTTGTTTAGAGGCGACAGTGAGTCATTGTAGACAGGAGACATAGTGTCGGCAAAAGCATTAAGGATCTTTTTGGACGGTACATTGGCCCACCGAAGTGGCGGCCTATACTATATTGACGTTAAATTATTAGCTGCCTTCATAAGCTATCGCTTTTATTTTGCCAAGAGTTTGAGCAATCATTGTGTTTATAGTTCCATTCATTATTACAAGTTAGAGTGCGCTACTTCCTCTTCTTCCTCTTGTGTTGGACTGTCTCATTGTTGCCTGTGGAGGGACGGGGTGGTTTTACAAGACAGGACATGCCAGGCAAAACAATACTCTATATACATGTCTTAGATATAAGATTAACACTGCTATTTCTTCAAATTCTGTGGTTAATTTTAGTTCATTTTTGAATGTTTTAAATTAAATATTTTACATATTGCACCTTTTAAGGACACAACCACCATGAAAAATGTTAAATATTTCTATGAACATTCACGCACAGGGGTGTAAACAGGTGAGAGTTTCAATACAACACCATGTAAATTAGACTAAGATATAACTTTCCTGATGAAGGAAACTGCTGAAATAATTTGGGCAATGATGGTATATTGAAGAAGAGTTCGTGACTTGTCTGAATTTGCCGACAGTGGATGTGGGAACAGGCAATAGTGTTTCAGTCTTTCATTCTGGTATCACTCCTCCGACACACCGGCATATATCTCCTGATATGGTTAAGTTCTTTCTGAACACACCGTGACAAGCCCATATTAGACTCTAATTTCAGTTATCTTAGAAGTCTTGTCACCTCGGAGTGAATGAGGTCATGACGGTTTCATTTCCGAGCAGTAATTTCTATTTATTCTCTTCATTCCATTTGGTTCTGGTCAGGCTGATTTCGCGAACATTACTTCATAGATAGCCTGTCTGGTCTGTATATTTTATCCTTGGCTGATAAAGGCCTAGATAATGACACTATCTGGTATGAATCAGTCTCTTTTGTTATTTGTATTTTCTTTTATTCTTGGCACTTTCTGATAGCGATCTACAAAGATTCTCTTGTTGGTGAAGATAAAACAAGAAAAAAACACATAATGTTTCCAAAAGAAAAGGCAACACGCATTCAAAAATCCCACTGAGTCAAATAATAGTTCACATCTTTAGACTGACAGAATCTCTATGTTGCTGACATGCACCTCGATACACAGGGGCGAGGGGGCTAATTGCAGGGAAATGTGGTGGAACGTTGTGTGCCAACCCCTGCTGCGATGTAAGTATACACAAGTATCAGACACCGCACTACTGACGATACAGTAGCTGAGAGAGAAGCAGGCCACGGCTTTATTTTTCACCTCTTAGACAGCCCTCCATTGTTAGACTTGCCATGCTTGTTTCTACTTGATCTCTGTTCCAAATAACCAACAAAAACAGCAGGAAAAAAAAACTATAATTTATTCAGTCTCATAGTCAACACCAAAAGGAAAACTACCAGCATGAAGCTCAAGGGTCACACATATATAGTGAAAGCCTTTAATTAGGTGACATAAATATTCTTGTGTTCCTTGTATGATCACCAGCTAGGAAAAGAGAAGGAGAAAAAATAAATTGTAAGCTATTTATAATGCTGATGTCTCACATATGAGTCCAATAAAACATCTTCACATAAGAACTTAATTTGAGCCTCGAGCGCAACACGGATTGTAACACGAGGTAAATTAGCAGCAGTGTGATAGCCCAGGGGTTCGAGAGGCAACACCATGAATGCTGAAACCAACTGGTGAAGCTGCACGCAGGCCAAAAGACTGCATGATGTTGTGATAAATATGTTTGATGTTTGATATTATTGTTATTTATGTAGTGATAATTTTAATGTGAATATATAGTCACGTTAAAACATCTTGTATATGCCATAGACGGTATGTAAAAATTGACGTAGTGTCCAGGTCAGAAAAATGAGGCCTTGTGGAAGTGCATTAAACTGCAATACCACCGAGTACCACTAGAGGTTGGCTCCAAAACGCCTCTGGTTCCATAGACGCTCATTCAACTTTTTTCATGATGTTATTTCGTTGTTGCTAGTTAAAGTTGATCCTTTTTATTAGTTATTTAGGTCCATCTGAAAATAATCCATTCATTAATTAGAAAATATGCTTTAAAAGAAATTTCCCCTCGGGGATTAATAAAGTGAATAAAATTAAAATAAAATTACAAAAATTAAAAATTAAAAATCTGTGTTGTTGGGGGCGTGTCTGTTTGATTGACAGGTCTGTGGTGCAGTCAGCTTACAGCTATCGGTGGGCGGTGCGTATCATCGGGTTTCCAATCAGATCAGTCAGATCCTCCCCCGCTCGTCCAAATATGGTCACTTCTGACTCCAAACTGCTCCGAGCTAGCAAGATGGCGACGGCCAAATTCCGAACCTGAGGCTTCATAACGGCCGTTCACAAACCAATGGGTGACGTCACTGTATGTATTTAATATTTAAACATTTATATTTATTTGATGTATTTATTTGAGGTACTATCTTTTAATTGGTCCATACAGTTTCCATATTTTCGTCTGCTGTCGTTTTTTAATCTCTTCAGAAATAAATTCAGGTCGACACATTCCCTGTTTGTCATGGTATATTTGTTGGTTTTTTTGTTGCTCTTTTTCTTTTAAATCACGCGTTTCTCCTTTTTTACAAAACAATATTTTGCCTTTTTTTTTTATTGCAGATGTCTGGTGTTTCAACTCAGGTTATGTTTGAGCAAATGGAAAATGCATATAAAGATAGGTGGTTTGAGATGCTGGGGAAGTGAAGCAGCTGCTCCTGTGCTACTACCATACTGCTTTCACTATGCAGCCTCTGTGGACATTGTGTTAGAGCTAAAGTTAGAGCACCAGGACCGGTCCGGTCCCAGTGCAAGGTCCGCCTATCAAAAACCTCGGTTCTTTAATGGATGGATTATGAGATAATGTGCCCCTGGGCATTTACGCATTGTCATTAGTATTAATAGTAGGACCTTCCAGATATACAGTTTAATGAGTTATTTCAGCAGATTACTTAACATCTAACCCAAACCTGGAGGAGAATGTCATGTTAGATGCTTCCATGATACAAAGCCCTTTCTCTTCAGGCGTTTCCTGTTTGTCTCTATTAGTGCAGGCATATAGACCACATAAATAAGTCATATTTTCACATAGAAAATATTTTGTTATAGTAGTTATGACAGATAAAATGATGAATATAGATAATTATAGCACACAAATAAAATTGAAGTAAATTTGTGGCACTGACGATGTTAACTCCTTTATATAAAAGGTCAGATTTTGTTTCCTTCCACTGAAGGGTGAGTCTCAGAAGAACTGCACCATGATTGTTTCAAATCACCAAACTTATTTGTAATTTTTCATTTGAACTTTTGGATATAGAATTGTTTTAATACTTTACTTTATGTATTTATATTCTAGAACTTGTATTTTAGGACTCGATGCAAAAAAGCTGAGTGTATTTTTTCACAAAATAAACCTCCAAAAAGCAGTACATACATAAATGTATTTGAGAAAAACGTTCAGAGCTTTAAGGAGGCAGGGTCATAGAAAACAAACCTGACTTTTATGATCACGGCAATTCTGTGGTTTCATATTTGTAAAAATGATAGACGTCTCATTTTGGAAAGAGCCCTGAAATTGCTACGCTGCCCACAGACTCAGGTTTGTCCCGTCGCTCTGTGAGTGTTGAAGAGTAGCGAAGGTGACAGAAACCACATTCTTACCTCTGCACTTGTCTCACTAAGGACTCTGAAGTCACTGTCTCACTCTGTCTCTGGCATCGCCGTTGACTCTAGTTGTTCTTCCTGCCTTTGGTCTCCAGGAGTCTGTTGCCTTAATCATTGTGGAAATGCCATTTTTCACTTGACGTTTGCTGAATTGCCATTCCCGAGAGGAAAAACTAAATTTTACTCACTTTTCAGCAGCAGTTTTTTTTGTAGTTTTTTTTTGTTTTTTACAAGAAATAGCCAGAGGTTTGTTTGAGAAACTTCCACTCCTGAAATGCTGAAGAAAAAATATATTAATTGGGTACGTATGTCTCGGATGACATACATGAAGACACACCCTAAACACTCATACAACCAATTTTCTTGCCTGTTCTGAGTCTCTGGCCTTTTATAATCCTTCCTCTCATTTCTCCACAGAGCTGTTTATGCTCTGAGTTTCCTCCCTGCCAGCCGGCACTGCCTCTTCTACTCCCCTGTTTCTCCAGCTATTCTGGCCAAACTAAGCCACTACTGTCCCATATGCCATGTCTGCTGGACGTGTGAACAAAGCTGGGAGCGAGGCGAAAATGGAACTCTTAAGTGAGTCAGACCCAGTCAGGCGGGACGGCTGGAAATGTCCTCCCCTTTGATTCCCCCGGGAACGGAGATGGAAAACAAATGGAGTCTGACTCCTTTATTTTCTCAAGGTCCAGAAAGTGACCCGCCGCTGCTGCCGAACACATGCTGGAGCGCTGATGCTCGCCGGCGAGCTGTCCGGCGGTCTGTCAGCCCGACACAATGGAAAGCCCCCACCCCCACCCCCCTTTCGATCCCGGGCACAGACCACAGCAGAGCCTGCTCAGTGGCATCGCTGACAACTCAGTCGGTCCGCTCACACAGCGATGACCCGGTAAGTAATTGGTCGATAGAAGTCGTCAGGCATCGACTTGTGTGGCTTTGCGGGCGCCTGATGAGTCATTGTGTGTTCGCCATGCTGTGGACATACATGCCTGCTCCAAGAAAAATATCAGATCTTCAGGGATAAAACGGATATTTACTGAAAAAGTAAAAATAGCCAATGAATAATTACTGCAACAATAACTGCACACATGCGCTCACATTTATCTAATCATTCCGCAGTGGGGGATGTGTACATAATACATAATACGGCAGTGCGGCTGCCAGCAGGCTCGGCCCGTTTGGCTGCGGGCAAACAAAAGAGTTTGGCTACCAGTTTATCGCACTGCTGCTTCTCAGCAACTGGACGGCTGATCCTGGACGACGATTACAGGATGTCCATCTTAACACGTCAGAGCAGGACATGTCAATTCAGCATTGTGTTAATACATCAGATCCTGAGAGAGACAGAGAGGGAGGGACGGGCAGGAATAAAGGTTCAAACATGGATTCTTTACATACATGCAAACAAGCAAAAAGTACATGGTGTATGTACAACACACTCCTGCAGGGTGGTTGAACACACCTCCTGCTCTGACGTTCTGCACTGATTGATGCAAACCAAGTTAGAGACTGAGACACAATATGAGGTGCATTGTCAGCGCTGGGAATACTGACATTAAAACACAAAATAGTGTTTCATCAAACTAGTAGGCTGATTCACAGGCAGGAGCCTCGGTGACACTTTGACGTGATACACGGCTGGTAATTGGCAGAAACTGGTTGTAGAAGGTATTGAACGCTCGAGATTACGGGCAGAGGAGGAACACTTTGATGTGTAGAAATGTTTAAGTACAACTTTTTTCAAAACTCTTTTAAAAGTTACTTTATGCTGTGTGCACTGGGGTGGAAATTGCTGGAACAGAGTCTCATATAGAAGCCCAAGAAGACCAACTTCATGATCAACAGCGATATTTATTGACAGACTTGGTCAAAAAGAGGTTAAAGCTATCTAGCTACTCCATCTCTGAGCTCCTTCCCTCCCAGGTCCAGTTGATATTGTCCCCTCGAATGTTTTACATTTACAGTAAACAAGTAGGCGCCTGTCTCATCCTTGAAACTTGGAGCTGTGTCCAAGGCCGTCTCCTTCTAAAGCCGTAACTGACATTCCGTATTGCAACACAGAGTTCAGGAGGACATAGTGGGCCGATCCCAATCTGCACACTCACGGACTCGTGGACTAAGTCTGGTCCACAGGGCTGTCCCATTGTCAAATCAAGTCCATGACGGCTCTCGTGGATTTCTGACACCATCATACACCCTGTCTGTGAGTCTGTGAGGACTTTCCCATAGTTTATAGTGAAATTGGTGACGCATAAATTCTATTTTTAATAAAAAACTATTGTTCTGTTATTTTTACTCCAGAATGTTTTTGGTAATCATTCTGTACTGTAGAAGTTAAATATTAAAGAGACACAGTTGGAAGCTTGAACCTCAGTTGAACTGCATCAACATATTGAACAGGCAGATTCATGTTTCATTAAAACAAAGGGGTTCATCAGTGCTGTCGTACCAGATTAAAAGCTACAAACAATTAAAACAAATTTTTTTTTACATGAAATGTAGCTTTAAGCCCGGTGCTCTTTTTCAGCTGTATCCTTTTCACAAATCAAGTCTACCATTTCACACCTGGATCTGCCCAGTGAGGCATTTTATTTGTGACTATGAGAAAGTTCCCACTTAAACTGTGAGCTGCTTGCCGAGTCATTTCGGTGTTAAATACGTTGCTTAATGGCACCTTGACAGGAGATTGGTGTGTCATGAGGGCATTTTGCTCCCATTTTTTTCCAGCATTAATTATCCCCGCAGATCTCAGACCTGCATACACCACGTATTGCTCACGAACCTGCATTTTTAAATCCTTTCAGGAAAGTTTCCACAGCCAGTGATTTTACTGTGACCCATCTAATCATCACATGATTTGAATTTTAAAAAAAAATAATTTTCATCAGCAATAGCCTCCAGTTAGCACACAACTTTGGTAAAATAAAATAATCTTATATTTTTTTGGTCTTGGTATAAATGGATCATCTTGGTCCTTCTCAGGCAGATCATTTGACTTAATTTCATTAAATATTAGCATGCCTTTTACACCCAGACATCTTTGTCTTTATTTGAGTTACTTTTTACGAGATACAAGAGACTTGTCTGTAAAACATCGACTTCCAGGCTGCAGAAGCTGTCTTGAAACTAGAATTACCAGAACTATAAAGACTTCCAGACCACTTTCAATTGTCAATAAATGTTATTGAACTTCTGTGGAGGCTGAGGCTGAGATGGTACAGCAGGTTGCCCAGTAATTTAAGGTCAACAGTTTGATTCTTGGTTCCTCCGGTCTACATGCTGTACACTGAAGCCTCTTTACTGCGTGTGTTTGAATGTGAAGAAATTCTTCAAATCAAGATGAGCCAACTTGTTTCAAGTCACTACTCCACAAGTATTAAGTCATTTCCACGTAAAATAGTGATTTATTCTCTTGTGTCTTGTTTTACATTTTTTTCAGTGTGCTAAAATTAAGGACTTCATGAAAATGTACTAATAATCTGTATTTTACTATTTTACTATAATATCAACTTAATCCAGAAGCCAACAACTGTCTACTTCTATCAAACCTTTCCTCACCTATTGGTGACTTATTTCTAGACTGGAAACGGCTTTTTTTTTCTTTTTTTTAAAAAGACTTCTTAAAATAAACGATCTGCATGGACAGATAATTTGACTACTTTGAAGTCGTTGTTTCTTCAAATTCAGTATTTTTTTTTTCTTGTATTTCGGCCAAGCCTTTTGCAACATAACCCTTTAGAAACAAGAGGTGCGTTTGGAGATGTATTTTCGATAATACTTTACTGAAAAACTGACTTTTAAAAGCTCTTGTATTTATCGCCGATCCAATTTCCAAGCCTGTTCCTTTATTTTTGGTCACATTCATTAGAAGTACAATTAATAATCCACATATAGCACCATGATTAAAAAACTGAAACACAACCTGGCAGCTGTCACTTTGAAATAAATTGACCATCCTACATGGGAATTTAAGTTAACTCCCTGTAATTGAAAGACGTGAGTAAAAAAAAAAAGAGTAATTTTTTTTATTTTATTTTTATTTTTTTGTTCTTTCTCTCTTTGAAACCTGTTGAAATATTTTCTTTGCTTTCAAGGCTGTCAGGAAACAGGCCTGGCAAGGACGCCACTGCTGTTACCGGGCTTTAACAGAGTGAATGAAGCTGCGGTGTCAGGGCTCTGTTAATTTGAGACATCTAAAAACCTTTGTGCCTTGTTCAAATCTATCAACGCCTGTGATGTAATTACATTTTAAATAGGCTGGGGTGATAAATTGAATCTCTATAGTGTTCTGCCCCTTCCCAAACTTGATTAATCCATTTTTAATCAGTTGGTGGCAGGGTGGTGCCTTGATGTTTCATTTAACCAACGCTGACGGCTCAGACAGTCATGCCTTTGTCAGATGAGTCCTGTTCCATGTTGAGACCTCAGGGGAGAAAGGAAAAAGCTGGAGATTTTCTAACAAACTTAAGCTTTCTAAAAACCCATGGTGACACCTAGTTGTCTCACTACATGCGTATGGGTGTCCTAATAGTGGTGGTGTGTTTGTGTTTGCCTGTGCCAAAGGCAGGAGGACCTTAAAGGATGACTGCTAAAAGACACCCTGCTCCCTTCAGTTACTGTACAGTAGGTGGATGAGATAACAGTCCAGCCAAGAAGAATTGCCTCTAATTATAGATGACAGACTCATTCCCACAGCGTCTTCCTCCTCCCAGTGGCCATGCTGGGAAAAGAGGCACTCTTCACAAAAGGAACCTTTGCCCTCTCATGTTGTGAAAGAAGCTAAATGCAATACACCACTCAGTGATTAGTATGTGCTGAATATAGAAATTGATACAATGCTACCAAAGCAAGCAGGGCAAATGACAGTGGCTAACAATCAGTGGGGGAATATACAGTACATTACATAAAGTAGGCTACGTTTACTGAAGTACAACCCAGTTTCCCAAAAAGTTGGGATGTTGTGTAAAATGTAAATGAAAACAGAATGTCATGATTTTCTAATCATCTAAAGCCATATTTAATTGAATATGAAATTCATTTATCTGTTCCTTTGACAACACTCTGTAAATGTTTGGGAACTGAGGAGATCAGTTCCTGGAGTTTTGAAAGTGAAACGTGGTCCCATTGTTGCCTGATATAGGATTTCAGCTGTTCAAAAGTATGGAGTCTCCTTTGTCATACTGCAGGCAGGCCAGGTAAGCACCCAGACTCTTATGCCCCATGACACCATCACGGATGCTGGCTTTTGAACTGTGTACTAAAAACATGCTGAATCTCCTTCGCCTGGAGGATTCGGTGTCCATAATTTCCAAAAATAATGTAATTTTTTTTTCCGTCAGACCGAAGGATAGTTTAACACGTCACCTCAACCCATCTTAAATGACCTTTGGTCCAGAGAAGGTAACGGTGTTCCTGATTTATGTTGACATGGTTTCTTCTTTACATGGTATAGTTTTAACCAGTATTTGTGGATGCAGCGATGAACTGTGTTCACAGACAATGATTTCAGGAAGTGTTTCTGAGGCCATACATAGTTTCCACTACAGAATTGTTTCTGTTTTTCACGCAGTGCCGCCTGAGGGCTGTGGAATATAGATCTGCTTAGTGCATATGAGGGCTCATATGTTGTATGCTAATACAATATAATTTGGGTTGTCTTCCACTAAAAGTCATGTATATTGATGTATTCTTTGTTGGTTGGTGGAGGTGGGGGTTGTCTTCCTTCACCCCCTGGAGTCCTCCAGACAGCCATCTGATAATGCCTCAAAGAACAACTGTATGTGACCCCACAGGTTGCAGACCTCCTACTGTGACCTTTTGGTTTGGCCAAGCAGTATCACTCTCTTTTACATACACAGCCTTTTGTCTACACCTTAAGATTGGTAGTGATGGTACGACCTATATGTAAGTAATATGATATGATATATATATATGTGTTGTATTGTGGTAAACATATCCTAGCACAGAAGCGCAAAATACATACTGACTGTAAGCATTGTAGAACACATGGCTTATGCAGGAACTTAACACGTTGGGGTCACAGTAGGGTGCAACTCACTATCAGATCAAAAGGGAGATGTGGTTCAAACGGAGGACAGTGGAAAAGTACTGAGACAAACATACTATGCAAATGTTCCCGCCTCACTGTAGGTAACACCTCTTCCTATAGTATAAGTGTATGTGCCGGAAAGGGGGAAGTCAGAATCCAACAAAGAGACCTCAGGTTGATGTTGGGCTCTCCAAGATATCTTGTAAACTATGCTTAATAAAAATCAACTAAAACCGGTAAATGCCTAAAATACTGCTTCTATCAACGGACTCGGGGAAAACGATTGGGGACAATAATTTGAGATACAACAGGGCCCAAAGATCACAGCCATCCAATGTTGGTTTTCAGCCTCGTCCCTTGTGTACAGACATTTCATTGGATGCCCTGAATCTTTTGATGATGTTTAAATGATGTCGTTAAAAGAGGATATAGATAGATACCACAAGCTTCTGTTCATATCAACTAGCAGAAAAACCTGTTTAATTAAGATTGTGTGAATTTTATTTGTATGAAAAGGATTGTATGGTTTACTAAGGTTAACTAAGGTTACAGAGTTCATTTTGAATCTACTCATAATGGGTAAATTAACTCCATGCATCGACAAACTACAACAGTAAAATGCTACTTACACTTATTCCTCAATATAACTGATCACTTTATTTAGGATTAGCACTAGCCAATGTCTTTAATAGGTCACATTAGCTGCCAATGTTAGCTGAATGTCTTGTAGAGCCCAGATTCAGTGTATGGGCAAGTAGTGAACACAATATTTTTTTTAAAACATAACCCCAACTTCTCAAACTAATCAAAGTGAATAATGTGTTCCTTTGCTTTGGAAGTAAAGCTTTGTTTTTACTTTTGGTGGCTAGTTACTTAATGACTTCACACAAAGAGTATTAGAGCAAATGGACACGCTGTTTAATCCAAAACACCTTTGCTCTGGTGATTTGGATGTTTTTGCATTTATTTAATTTAAAGATGTACAGTATATCCAAATGCTGATAATGGTTTAAAAAAAATGTCATTAGTACCTAGTAAAACTACCATGTGGCTCTATCAGGTGGTGATTATTTGTTTCTAAGAGCACCTCCCTCTTTTAAAGAAAAGGACATATGTGGGCTGACTACAGCTGGCCCATGTGAGTTTATTGTAATGTTTCTCCATGATTAAAACCCACCAAGAAAAATCATAAAGAAATCACAAAATTCAATTTCCACCAAGAAACATGAACTGTCATCACGCTGAGGGGATTACATCCTTCTTGTCCTACATAACAGAGGCAATGAGGGGCGTAAATCTCCGGTCTGGATGACAGTGGGTAATGCACCTTGACTAATTGACTGTAGCATTTCTGAATGTCAGGAGCAGAATGGATGTGAAAATACAATCAGTCTGTTGTGGAGGGAGAAGATGAATGTTTACTGTTGCAAGTGAACTGGTGGGCTTGTTGGCTGCGTCCTCGGTAGAACTGGACAATCAAATCACTGATAAAGTCAAGAAACACATTCCTCCCCTCCTGACGCTGGAAAGCCTTTTGGCATGTTCACAGCATCGCAGAAAGTGGCTGTTGAGCAATAGTTTTTCGTAGATGCCCACGGCACACCGAGTGGAGTGAAGGTTCATCCAAAGTTGAAATATTTGTTGAACTTTTACCAGAGTTATGCTGCCCTACTTGTGTTTCTGAATTTCCATAACTGAACAATAACAAACTGACCTTATATCGATACCAGACAAATAGGACTATTTGCATGCAGATACAATGCAGTTAACTTTTGATTTGCATCTTTCTATTCGGCAGCTACAGAGAAAGCTTAGAACATTTTGACTTACAATACTAAGTCGAAGTAGAACGTTTTTTGATCTGGACCTGGTCCAGTGTGGTGTAAATGTGAAACCAAACCAGCAATGTGTCCTTTATTGTATTCTCATAAATAGAATAAAGGTTTTACAAATCTAAAACTGTAATTTAAAGAGTCTTTGACATGTTTGGGTTGACCAAGCCCAGATTTGACAGGTCTGTTGTGGTTTTGGATCTGGACCCAATCCACCATGGACTATATGTTAAATAAAACATTGTTTTCATAAAATAGAAAGTTGGTCTCAAAGACTATGTCCAACACCCTTTTGAGTTTCGAAGAACAGTTTATTGACTTCTCAAGTTATGGTTCCATTAACTTCTAAAAAGGAGGTTTCAAATCAAAGGCATGATCTTGCAAATGCAGCTACAAGGGTTGTTATGAGAACAGTTTGATTTTCATGTAGCGATCTACTGCTAACAACATTTGTTAGCGGTAGAACCATTTAGTACTGTTTAGTATTACCATTTAGTAAAGCGAAACACAGCCGATTGCCACACATTTTCTGCTGCAATGTAAATACACCTTTTATCCTCAAATCGTCCCTTCTTTACTCCACTCTCTTTTTAAGGTCTTAGCGTTCATTTCCTTCCAGTTTCTCTTCCTTTTGTCCTCTAATTTTTCTTGAAACACTCAAATTTCAACAATCTTTTTATTACAACAACTTACGTAGACACTTTTTAGTATAGCATCAATTACAAATCAATCTATCATTAAACAGCATGTAATACACCCATTGGGTCCACTAGAGGGCATCGGGTCAGTGTCACGTTTTGCTGCACCTAGGCGTGAAAAGTAAGATACCTTAGATTTCGCAACCAAAATCCACATGGTTAGATTGAGGGAATAAACGATTTGGTTAAGGTGGGGAAAAGGTTTCGTCGAAGAATTCGCTTTCTCACGGACTTGAGTCCGTGTGTCCTCTGGGAAAGTCTTGGGATCGTACATCCAACCGCCCCTGACCTGCTTCATTCTGGTATTTCACCAAATGACCCTTGTCACATTACATATTACTAAATCTGACACTGACATGGTATCCTCGTGGATTGACAGGTGTATTACACACTTGACCCTGATGCCAGGCTTGTGTTAACAGTTGTCATGAACAGGAGCCTCTTCAGCAAAAAATAAAGTATACATTCATATTTTTACAAACTCCCTAAATCAGTGCATACAATACAACATTAGTCACTAATCACTCCTGCGCTCTTTCATACACTGGAGGATGGCAGAGATCTGACTTTTTCAATCAATATTGACACAACCTGTCCCTCAGTTTTTCAGATACAGAATAAACTTCACAATAAATATATACACCGAGTGGAGAAGCTTTGTGTTTGTGAAGAGAAATCTACTTCGTAGAGCACAAGTACGCGCTAAATGTCTGAGTAAGCTTCCCTTTCTTATTATAGATTAGTTAGAGGAGCTACAATAGTGGAAGACAACAGCAACATGATGGATGACGTTAGTGACAGATCACTTGAGCAGAAAGTGAAGTGTGAGTGAGAACTTTCTCAGAGTTGAACCACTTAAAACTGAGTGCCTCTCTTCCATGAGTAGAGTAGACTTTGTTCTGATTGAACATGCATTCATCCATTAGCCTTCACTCACCTACAGGAAAATGTATTCCTTAATCTCTTAAAGTAATTATGATCCGGATAATGCAATATCTAAAATGACTACTGTACATCTTTGAAGGAAATTTGATCTTGATTAGATGGAAAATTGGCCTACTAACAGGTCCGCCTAATGAAGCAGCAAAATGCTCTCCTGTATACTTGATGTTATCTGACACTGATGTTAATGCTTTTCTTGTCACCACAGCATTTTTTTTGTGAGATTATTTAGGGATTTTGAAGTCCCTGCAGCCCCATGATACTGCCAATTACAATCAGTCTTAAGCTTTTGACCACTGGGAGCTGCCAGGTCATTTTCTTCTACTAATGACCACTGGCTTCATGGTCAGCTGGAGGTTAAGTGGTAGTTATTGAAAGAAAACAGAATACTTCTCATTTGCTTATATTAACTTCTCAGTCTGATTTTATTTATGCCAGTATGATACTTTTTCTTCTCATCTAAAAGTGGACGTAGCTTCCGGTTCTGAAAAATGAAGCCAATGCTGAAGTCCCTTAAACTGTAACACCACTGAAGGCCACTAGGGGTGGCTCCATATAGGCTCTGGCTCCATAGACTCCCATTCAACTTCTCATGAAATACAATGTCAATAGCCTTTTTCAACAACTCATAATAGTATTTTTGCTAAAGTCACCGCTTACTAGTTTTCTTGTAGTTCATCGGAAAATATTTCCTTCATGAATCATATATTAGGCCTCACAAGACTTGTAAAGACCAATACCACTCTAATGTCTGTACTGTAAAGAGACAATTATCTTAGCTGAACATTAAAACAGTGAAGAATCTGAAACATTACATTTCTCAAAGTGTCAAACTCTTTTAACACAAACATGCAAACCATCACGAGTAGGTGGTCTGAGAGTTAGCTCATTATCTTACACTCATTAGAGAGACTATCTAACTACAGTACAGGCGGACCAGTGATATTCACAGTGATTGCTTCTCGCACTGTTAACTACACATCTCCAAATAAATAGTACAGGTTTAGACGGCCGTTAAAAAGAAGGTAATATAATAGCTTTCTCTCACCTTACGCAGTATCCTATATGATAGAAGAGAGTGAACTCTGAGCTCGGGAACGCTGTAATTATCTGCAGGAAATACTGAGAGCCAATTTGGTTTAACAGCATCATGGATTGACCTTGGTGAAAAACACACATTCTGATGACAGAGAGAGATGGCAAATCAACCTGACGAAGAAAACCCGCAATATTATCTTCCACATAACGTTTGTTTTCCCTGTAGAAATATATTTAAATGTGGTTCTTTCTTATCACTCTTTCCAACAGTAATTACACAGGAGGTTACTCAGTTAACCCGCCAGCTTTGTAAGAAAAAAAAAAATGGTCAGACCAGGAAGGCTGCATTGTGACAAACGAAAAAGTGCAAAGTACAAAAGTAAAACAACAGCAACAAAGTTATAATTAGAAGTTCTGGAGAGGCTTCAGTCCAGTAGTTAGCCAGTCAGGTCAGATGCCAAGCCAACCGGGGTCTTGGATATACTTATTTTTGAGTCCGTAGTTTATTCTGCTTACAGTCAAACTGAGCCACTCAGTTTTTAGGGCTTGAATTTTTTTGAAATTCCATCGAACAAACTTCCTCCAGGGACAAAAAAAAAAACAACAACAAAAAAACCTCAGCATAACAACACACTCTTCAACTGTGGAGGAACTACTGATTTAATTGTTGTGGTTGTAGGAGGATACCGCTCACAGGAACTGTTTTCCAGCCTCCCTCATCGGGGGTTAACACCAACCAGAATCCTCAGGTCTAGTGTAAAATCATCACACATGGAGTAAGAGCCAGTGCAGGAAATGTGTTTGTGATATAATTCTGTCGAAAGTAGTATGAAATAATACAATGAGACAAAAGTTCTTCTGGTCTACTGAATCCATGACTTCCTCTGTGACTAACTTCATTTCCTGTATAATCACAACCACAAGTTGCAATTTCAGGATCCCTTTTTCTTTTGCTCAGTGAACACAAGTACAAGTTTGAATTGATTATGGTATATATTGAAGCAAAAATATGATCAAATACCTCAATCCCCAGTGTGAAAAAGTAATTGCCCCTATGAACTAACTGCTAGTTGTGCCACCTTTAGCAGCAACAACTGCAACCAAACACTTATGATGAAGATCAGTCTCTGAAATCAGTGTGGTCCAGTTTTGGCCCACTTTTTTTTGCAGAGCTGCTTTAGTTCAGCCACATTTGAGGGGTTGAGAGCATGAACTGATCTTTTCAGGACCCACCAGATCATCTCAATGGGGTCACAGTCCAGACTTTGACTAGGCCACACCAAAGCATGTATTTCATTTCTTGTGAGCCATTCAGAGTTGGCCTTACTCTTATGCTTAGGATCATTGTCTTGCTGCATCGCCTAGTTGCTGCTGAGGTTCAGCTGACAGACTGATGACCTTTCTGTCAGAGAGCAGAATTCAGGTTCCCCTTGATTATGGCAGGTCTCCCTGAAGCAGCAAAGCATCACCACAACATTAGACGGCCACGTCCATGCTTGATCGTAGGTCTAATACTCTTTTGGTGGCATATTTGGCTTAAACCAGAGGACTGCTGTCTTCAGTTCAACTTTCAACTCATCAATCCATAAAACACTCCCGAAAGCTTTTAGGCTCATTATGTTGTGTTACTGCAAAACTCCGACTTCTTCTTGCTCAGAAGTGGTTTTCACCTCGCCTCTCTCCCAATGATTATGTTGGTGTGAAGACGGTACCAATACAAGTGGCTGCCTCTCAACCTTTTCTACTGCACGCATTGTGGAGATCGAATTCTATCCCATGGAAACCGCAAGAAGGAAAGACTCCAGGGACAGCAATGTTCACCCCAGACAGCTGTGCTCGGTGTGGATACACATGCAGAGAACAACTTTGGTCAAAGGTCCAACACACCAGAATCCTTCAACCACAACAACCAGTAAAATATAGCTTCTCAGGATTTCTCATTCTGCTTAACTTTAAGTCTGGCTCATCGCTCCTTTCTTTGCTGTGCAGGAGATCTGAGGGTATGTCATTTTTTAAGTTGCTCAGTTTGGAGACATGGCAGAACACTCCCTCAGCTTAATTAGTCCTCAACAACTCCATGCTCTGCTCCATGCAGCCCTTCATCTTCAGCGAGACCCTTTGAAGGCTGCACAGTTACGTTGGCTGTTCCTCATTGATCGTAGCAGGCCAGCTAAGCCGTTAAAGAAGGGCAGGGAAGTGGATGTCATTGCAAATGGACATTTTATGGTTGACAATCAATGAACGATGATGATTGATTGAACTGGATGAAGTAAGATGGAGGCTTGTTGTCTGGCCGCAGACTGTCTGGCTTCAGGTCGGCCTTCACAAAGAGAGGTGGACTGCTGAGTGACAGCCACAGAGATGGCAGCGTGTTTGAAAGAGGAAGTGACGATAGCCTTGGACATCGTCTGATGTGGAGATTTTTAAATCCAGTGATGTCTCAGAGAAGTTAAATGGAGCCAGAGAGTGACGGCTCCTCTCGTTCTCACTTGATTGCAGATGGAAAGCTGTCATGTACTCAACAACGTGTTTCATGAGCTTTTCAAATTGTATTAATGGAAATATTTTCAAGGACAAAGACAAATAGAACTCCAGGATGGGATCAAGGGATCAGGAGGCATTTGAAGAACCAGTCACATTTTCATAACGCTCTGGATGACAATTGAAAAGGCCGTTCTCAAAGGGCTTCCATATCTGTTTGGTTTTCAAAAAAATTTAACTTCATCTTGGATTAGGTCAGAGATGATGACAGGTGGTTGTCACAATCAGCCGTCCTCTGCCTGAAATATCTCTCAGAATACAGGAGACACTTCAGATAGAGCTTTCAGATTAACTTCAGAGAAGATTAAATGTGACAAATTATTTTAAGAAATGAAGACATTCTGTCATGAAATGAAAAACAGAATTAAGCAAACCCAAATGGAAATAATTTTAAATATAGAGAAAATACATTTAAAAATAAAAGCTCCTGATTAAAAGAATGAATAATGAATATTTTTTGACTGTAGTTTTAATATAATAAATAGATATATACAGTGTGCCAATACATTCGATTATTCAATTTAACTGATATAATTCAATGTTGGGATGAATATTAATTTCCTTCGACTTTGGATTCACTTTACCTCTTCATCTATTTATTTGTTTGTCTATTAATAATATAATTTTGTCTCTATACTTTTGTTCTTTTATTAGTGTGGTGGTGGCTAAGGATGTATTTTTTCCATGTAGAACCAATATGCCATGTTACAAAGAAATACTTGAATTTGACAGGAAAGACCTGGAAAAAAGGTTCAGTTATAAAAGGGTTTCCACCTCATGATATGCAGCAGTAGACGACAATTATGGAGGACCGCAATTGTCATGAAAACGTAATAAAGTATTTTCAGCAATGATAAATGCATTTGCAAGTTAATCTATAAATACATTTAAAAAATAACAAGTCATTAGTTGTTATTTTCATGGGCACTAAAAAAAAGGAGTTATATAAACAATTTACAAATGAAATATCAATCTATCAATCGATAGTTTGAATTAAAAACAACATAAAACACTAATAAATACATAATTTAAAAATATATTAATTATATAATTAAATATATTTCAGGAATAAATAATGGCATTAAAAACAAACAAGTGAATTCATAAATTGAATTAAGTATACAGATTTTAATCGGGCATTTAAAAGGGAATTTCCTTTTTTATTTTCACTTCCATTTACCTGATACTTTTTCTTTTTATATTTGCTCTTCAATTTGTTAAGTCATTTAGCCTCTCCTTTTAGTCTCTCCACTTATCCTTTCCATAACACTTTGGTCCTGTTGCTGGTAAAACAATGTAAAACAATGTGAATTAGACGTGGGGTAAATCAAGCTCTCTGATTGGTCAGAGATCCACACCTTCATTTTACCCTAGCTTCCTTGATTATAGCTATATTGATATTTGTATATAAAAATACATTTATTGATGTCCAAAATACATTATTACTATTTCAGTGACTCTTTTAGCTCTCCATAGACGATGAGACATGAAGCAATTAATTTACTTTTTTTTTTTTTAATTGAACATGTAGAGCGAGCACAGCTTTGCTATTGAAGTTTTTCACATTTTATTATATTTTACATTATATTATCTGTATTTCTATCAGATGTTAAATGAGAAAGATCTGGGAAAGTGTGCAATGGCCTAATTTTTTTTTTTTTTTTTTTTACTTTAAAAAAAACAAATATTATTATTGAGAGCAAGGGAAGAGTAACAGAATATAAAAGCAATGTTTTCTGATTTTTCATCATGTCCCACCAAATCCACCAAATTACATAAATAATAATAATAATGGTGATAATGCATTAGATGAATGAATAAAAAAAATAATAAGAGAAAAAGAAAGTAGAGTAAGTTTCTGAATGAGGTTTCTAAGATAATAAATAAAATGGTTGTGTTGGGCCAGTCGGATCTCTTGCACGGCATCAAATAGTGCCGTTTGTTCACGGCTGGTGTGAGAGACGCACAAGGAACCTTTTGTCTTTTGCACTGTGATGACTGAAATAAGGTCATGTTATAAATTACAAAGAGCAGCAGGGTTGGCATTAGGAGGAGGTCAGGGGTCGTTGGATGGAACAAACCCAGGACTGTCGAGACTGGTGTTGGAGTCCATGAGGAAGCAAAAGTTAAGGTGCGCTTCTTGAAAGTAACCTAAACCGAGATCTTTTCCTCACATAACCGTCTGTTTTTTTGGTGCATAAATGTAAGGCACCTTGCGTGTCAATGTGAGACATGAATGTCTTTGAAAAAAACTGCAGTATTTGGCGCCCTGTTGGACTGTGTGTCATCGCATGTCATCTCTCAATCCTCCTGGTTTCTGGGATGGGAGGGATTTTGGTTTGTTGAGATAAGACATCACAGGGTGGCAGGTGGAGAAGAAATGGTCTTTGGACCTCCTCAGTGTGTTTTCGATCTCTTCAAGGTTTACCATAATATCACTCAGGTGTTCGGTGGTTTGGAGGATGTTTTGATGGTTTGTGATAACGTTGTGCACTACATCAGTGTTGAAATGTATTAAATGCAAACACATAATCATAATCTGACTAGTTACCATCGTCAGATAAAGAAATGTACAGTGCTCTTTATTTGCAGTAAATTGATGTAAACATTGTGCATTATTTCAATGGAATGGTTTGTTAAATTGAACACATGCTGTCTTAAATGTAATCTTTTAAAATGTAATATTGCTGAGCTCTTTTGGATGTTTTTGATGTCATCTAGTCTCATTACTGTCTTCATCATTACATTTGCTTATTAAAACATTCCCATCTCACCTCCCACTGACACTGAAGTTTCCTCATTGTTAGAGGAGGGAGACAGCCAGCAGTGGAAACTATAGCCTTTACTCCAGGAACATTTCCAGGAGTACTTCTTGAACAATTCATTGCTAAAGATGAAACATCCCATATTTTTTTCGTATGTGATTGCTTAAAGGTTGGAGCTCTTTGTCACATATTGTATGAGCTGTGATCAAAAAGTTCAGACTGTTTTAAGTTGCTTGTGCATTTGTGATAAAAGGAAGAAACGTAGGCTTCTTGCTTTGTGGACAAAAAGAGGGAAATAAGGTGGAATGGCAGTCTTGGTTAGCCTAGCATACAAAGTTTACCATGGAGGTGGAGAGGGTGCATGTTAACATACACCAGAATTATGCTCGAAAGTCTCCAACTCAAAAAATGTGTTTTGGCTCTCGGGTGTTTGAGCTTCACTGTGCAGAATGATATTCGTGCGGAGTTTGACACCAGAGAGCTACTTTCAAATCCACACACTGAGAGTGAAAAGTTTCTCTGAGCTGGGTATGACCCTGAGCAGCTGGAGGTAGTTTAGATTAACTGATGAGTGTTGCCACCTGGTATCACGGCAAAGGGTGTAATACACACGCCCGACCACTAGAGGGTAAGGTATCAGTGTTACTTTAGGAAAACTTAACCCAGTGGAAACCTGCGTGGTCAGGGTTAGGAAAGCCAAACCTTGGTCAGGGTTAAAGTAAAACAACGAGGTTACAGTTACAAAAAAACCCACTAAAAAACTAAAATTGAATCCCATCCTTCATGGTGAAAGTTTGTGACTTACCTGACCTCCATCACGTGACCTGCCTCTGTTTACACTCTTCCCTCTGGTGGACAGGTGTGTGTATTACACGCTTTGGTGATACTGGGCTGAATGTTTGCATATTCATATGTTCTGTATTTTTCAGTGAGGTGGGCGGTGCAGACATATTTGAAAAATGTTCTAACCAAAAGGGGTGGAGGAACAAATCGTTACAGCATAGTGTTGCAATACATCGTGTATTGATATTGTACCAATACACAGTATCAAGGTTCTATTATATAATTAAATAAATACATTTGTCAGGTAGATGCAACATTTATGATTTTTTTTTATTTTTTTATGTCTGCTCGACTTTCACATTTTACTACAGTGAAAATAATTGAAGTGAGATGAACAGACTGATGTTGACAAAGTATTCTTTTGAGGACATAATTTGAAGTAGAAAAAAAGGCAACAGATCCCGATGTGTCATCACAAAACTCAGCATCTCAGTATCTCGGGGAAATGGTGATGCCCACCTCTACTTACAGGCAATAGGATGTATTTCATGGAAAATCACACAATATTTTCAGCATCATTATCAAGTGAAGGGAATATATTTTCAAAATTTGGAAATAATCATTAAGGAATTACTAATGTGAAATATAATGTAGAATAAAGATCAATAACAAATAATTATTGTTCCAAAAAAGCCTCGATATAAATCATCTGTAATAGTGAGAAATATGGACTACAGGGACTGAAATGATTTGTTGGCTTGTTTTTTTTTTAATTGATTTTTAATACTTTTTAAAATATCTGAACCCGCCGGCGTGTCCTGGCATCCTTCCTCTGTGCTGCGTGTGCTGTGTAGTTATAATCACTGTTGATTGCATGCAGTTTCTGCAGGTGTCAGTGTGACTGTAGCCGGTAGGAGGGACTTGATGCTCCAACTTCTCATTTCGTGTCTCCGTGCTCTCCAGCCAGTCGTCCTGGTCCTGCTCGGAGAGAGACGACGCCGACATCAGCAGCCGCGGCATCCCGGGGAACACCATGCATCTGAGGCTGACGAGACGCCTGGAAGCTCCGATTATTTCGCTCTCTCATTTTTGATTTGCGCCCCTTTTTTTTGTTGCGTCTTTTTCTTTTCTTCCCCCCCCCCTCCCCTCCTCCTCCTCCTCCTTTTCACCCAATCTCTGACGCGCAAGGACACTACAGCATCCATCCACGGCAGAACCGCTCACATAGAGCATCCTCTGTACAGACGCACCAGCCATCCTCCTCCTTCCTTCCTTCCTCCCACTCTCCTCCTCTCCTCTTCTTCTCGTTCTGTTCGAACTCAGAGGACATCGGGACCTCTTCTATCCCCCCCACTTCGCCCGGAGACATGGATCTATGGTTTCATTCGATCCGGATTTGCTGGTGGAGGGTTTTGTTTCTGATGAGTGTTTTCCAGGACTATCTGAGCTCCATGCTGGACTGCCCGCCGACCTGCAGCTGCTCTCAAACAGAGATCTATTGCAATAAGTCTGACAACGGCAGATTTTTCCCTTTACTCGCCCTGCAAGACACTGGGAGCAATGGGACCAGCGTTGACATAGCGGAGTTATTCAAAAACATCACCTCTATGTAAGTAGATGCAGACTACGCTGTGCGTTTCTGAATCATTAATTGATCTCACCCTCTGCATGCTGCTTTCTGTGCACAAATCTGACTTGTTGGCTGATATTTCCTTTTAAATCTGAGACTTTTTGCACTTCCATTAGTCTCCTTCACTAAGTGGCCTTTTATAATAAGACCATGTTTGGTAATGGAGTCTTGGTTGGAGGGTAAATGCGCTTATTCTGCCGCGCCGTGCGCAATAAGACAAACCATCCCCAGCCTTAACAAACTACTTGATCTTGCACCTTGCTAGTGAACGGATTCCCCCCCCCCCCCTCTTCTTCTTTTTCCTCTTCTCTACTGTGTCCCCATAAAGTTGCTCATCCGCAGCGGCACCGCAGGCCTATACACACGGCCAAAATGACAGGAGGATGTTGCGGAGAAAAGCTCCCATCACCACGCACGCTCGCTCGGCTCCGCGTCCTCGTGTAGCTACAGCAAACTGCTCCGACAGATTGTGCTAAATGAAACAGAAATAAATGGTGCAGTGAGGGTGAACCAGTTACATTTCAGCCCGCATTCTCTGAGAGCGACCCGACAAACTTTATTATGTCCAGATGACGCGTCGCGGATGGGGATGTAGAAACGTCACTTGTGGCTTCTTTTTTTTTATGTCTCTCTCTCTCTCTCTCACACACACACACACACACACACACACACACACACACACACACACACACACACACACACACACACACACACACACACACACACACTGATGAACATGCAGCAAGGTGCCATTTAGACTGTAAAAGGCTTTGCATAAAAACAAGAGGGGCTATGATGACGGCAGCTTAGCCGACCCCCCCCCCCCCCCCGCCGCACACCCACACACCCCCAGAAGTACATTTTCATTCTGCATCCTCTCTCTCTCTCTCTTTCTCTCTCCCTGGCATCGATCCTTCCTGCCAACATCAAAGCTTTCTTTCTTGAAAAGTCAGAAAAAAAGAAAAAAAAGAAGCTCGAGCTCGGGCCTTAAAATAAGACCTCTGGTGTCGATGTGGCTGATTTGCATATAAAGTAAACATCTCCCGTTCACGCGCTGGAATTCCCCGCACAGCTTCCTCCGGTGTCGTCTTACACCACAGAGGACTTTTCCTCCCATCAGTTTTTGGTTTCCCGTTTACACTGTTTTTAATCCGTCTGAGGCAGACAACAACTTCTTTTGTGGCATGGTTCAGCGCTTCCCTGTGCCACTAGAGGGTAGCCTGCAACCCTCTATAGTTTGGGAATCAAGTTTTCCGAAACAGCAGTCATTTACGTGGCTGTTTTTTTTTTTTTTTTTTTTTTATCAGGAGGGACTTTTTTCTATTTTGAGTCAAATCAAGTTTCGAGTAAACCTTAGAGGCATTAAAAATCAAAGGCTGGGACGGTCAGAGGTAACGGTGCAGTTAGTGATTAGTGTGACCCCAAGGTGACCCAAGGAGAAAGATTTGCTGCCCCATTCACATGCGTTGTCCTCTCCTCTGATCCACTGAAACCAACAACCTCTTGGATTTTTTTTTTCTCTCTAATGCCCAAATTCTGTTTATAATAAGCACAAAGTCGTGCATTGATTGCCTGTTTTGCCTTTGAGAACACCTAATGCAACTGACCCAGGACTAATTGTGCATTTCATGGCTTCTCGCCAGCAGGCTTCTTTTTTTTGTGTGCTGCTCAGCATGGACGGCAACCTCCACCCAGCGCCACCAGCAGCTCAATGACAGCTTATCAGGGGCTATACAGCCCAATGTCACACCGGCAAACACACTGAATTTACCTACACATTTGGAGATGATGAATTATTTGTGCAATCATCTGCTTAATATGCAGTAATTATGTGGTTTTAAGGCATAAATATGGTGCACATGTAGTTATTTGGCTCATAACAGTGGCTCAGCATCTGTACAGACATATTTCAGAATAAAAGGACCTTCTTGTTAAGTCATTATCTCGCTGTGAGACGAGCTCTTTAGAAATAACCTGTATCCATAGTAATAGAGAGCAGGCCCCATGCAATACAATACAAATAGTCTCTCCTTTGAAAGGGGGAGGATGCTTCCGTTTTGCTAACAAGTAGTGTGTTTCATTCACCATGAAATTTACACAGAGATGGGGACGATTTATGGCGACAGAAAGCTCGAGAGGGAGGAACTGTGGGTGTGTGTGTGTGTGTGTGTGTGTGTGTGTGTGTGTGTGTGTGTGTGTGTGTGTGTGTGTGTGTGTGTGTGTGTGTGTGTGTGTGTGTGTGTGTGTGTGTGTGTGTATGTGTATAAATGGGGCGATTGGCCGACCAAAGAAAACCGCCATGTCCAGATAATAGTTTTTCAGTTCTCTCACATTAGAGATTCATCACAAGAGGCATCACTGCTTGAAGTGGATAAGATAAGGCCGAGCTGATACTTCAGGGGGGGAAAAAGAAAAGAAAAAAAAACACGTTTTTCAGAGAGCAGCTGAAGCATTTGACGGGTTTGTGTAAATGCGGCTCTGAGCACAGGTGCGCGTTTGTTTTCAGAAATCCATCAGTGTTTTCACCCCTGCTGATGACGTTTGGCCTCATTTTGTTTTGTTGCTTCTTATATATTTCTGTGTGTGTGTGTGTGTGTGTGACTGCAGGCCCGGTTTATATGGGGAGGCTGAAGTATCAGAACAATCTGTTTGATCATTATTGTGCTGTCAACTGCTAAACATCTAAACGTGCACTTAGAGAAAAATCACCCCTGTAGCCTCGCCGTCTCTTGTGCTCTTAAGTTGATCCTTCCATTCAACAACGCGTCCACGCAGTCTCTGTCATTACTGCAACTGCTGCGTAGCGCTGAACTGTAGACGTGTGTCACGGCAGACATTTTGACATGTGCTCGCAGGTGGATTCAACCACATGAATGATGGCTGTGTTCCACTTTGGGAAGGTCCTGGTATTGTGCATGCTGGCTCACTGGGACACTTCACAGAGCTGGCTCCTTGTAAATGGGTTTAATTCCACATGTGCTTGTCCTGCGATGATGAGCAAAAATATCTGCTCTGAAAAAGGTCTGTGAGGAGAATCAATCTTTGACAGTCAAATTGTGAAATGTACACCTTTGACTGTGTGATAATAGTCAACATATAACTTTGCTTTAAACAATAAAATGGAAATATAATGCAATATTCCCATAATAATCCTTTAGGGACTTGTCTGTAGTCACTATTAAACATTTCATTAACATTTAAAACTGGAAACAGCTGTGCCCCAAACTTCAGAAATGTGATTTAGTGTTTGCGCAAAGTAAAAATAAATCATTTTTCAAGACCAGAGGTGCCCAAATTCTTTCTTATGAAGTTCCAAAAATGTATCTGGATGGAGTTACGCGGGCCAAAAATAGAAGTTTATGGTGTGTGACATTACATGGAAAATTACCTTTCTAAACTAAACTAAACTAAACTAAAATAATAATACTAATAATAATACTAATAATAAATGTAAATCTGCAAAGGAGTAATTTTATTACTTTGCAAAAATTATTGTCAAAAACAGTTGCTTTTTCAGTGTCAGTGTGTCAGTGCCTCGATCTCTCATCTTGATCTCTCATCTCGATCTCTCATCTCAATCTCTCATCTTGATCTCTCATCTCGATCTCTCATCTCGATCTCTCATCTCGATCTCTCATCTCGATCTCTCATCTCTATCTCTCATCTCGATCTCTCATCTCAATCTCTCATCTTGATTTCTCATGTTGACTGGCAGCCCAAAGTCAGTGATGTATTGTAGGACACACGAACAGCACATGTGCATCAGCAGGAGAGTGAATATCATCATTCTTTGTAGGCCAGGGAAACAATAAACAGGAAACTCATACAAACAATACTCTGCTGTTTATTGCTGTAAAACTCATATTATGAACTTTTTAGCTGCACAAACTTTACAGTTTGTAGTCATTAGGATTTTCCAGAATTTAAGATGAAGGAGAATAAGCACAAGTTTGACAAACGCCTTGGTCGTTCAAATCAAAGCCCACGGACCCCAAGTTGAGCGGCTCTGTACAAGACTTTCAAAACAGTAGCTTTAACCAAATTTTTGCTGCAATCTGAATGTTACAAACATTTATCAGGTTCCCTGAACCTGTCTGCCAAGTTCAAGTGTAGCATTGGAAACAAAAATTAAATTAAATCTCAAAGTTTCCTAAAGAAGTTGCACTACTTTTGTATTGACATTATGGCAATTTACGGTATTCATTATATAATACGATAAGGATTTATAGTTTGTCATTAATATTTAAAGGTCCCCCTCCAGCATGTTTTAAGACATAAAACGCATTGGTTTCTTCAGTAATTTGTATCTAATACAGTTTTCTCATGGAGACCTGCATCTAAAATTGTTAAAATGACATCTGCTCTTTCTCCAATATTGGAAAAAAAAAAAAAAAAAAAATATCCAGAATCTGAGGTTGTCCATATTTTTTCCCTTAGAAAATGTAACTATTTGTGACAGGATGTCTCCTCATTCACTGAAACCTCCGTACTCAGTGGATGTCCACTGGAAGTTTAAAGTTTCTTGATCATACCTCTCCCATATCAGACTGTGATTGGCTGGGAAGTTGTGATCTCACAAGCCTGTCTTTTTATTGAAGGAGTGGTCTTTAAAGAAACAATGCATGAATTAATTACGGCACCTACATTTTTCATGGTGGGTTTTATCCAGCCATCTTCTCAAAGCTCAAATCCTTTGATATCTTATGATGTCATTCAAATGCATGTCTTATTACGGTTTTAGTTTTTACTGTGGCAGTCGTGTTCTCTTAAAACGTGAACGGAGAAAATCAGACGTCCTCTATTTGTCTTTCAATGCAGCCGTCTCTTCCAAAAGTATTGCAGCTTTACCTTCTTTAATGTCAGGTCTTTCTTCAATCAAAGAGATTTATGTGGATTGTAAAATTGCCATCTGTTTATCTGCAAACAAACTCAGAGTCCCACACTCCTAAATGGTTTACGGTTTATCTACTTTGCCAAATGCGGCTTGAAGTTTATCATTTAATATCTTGATCATCAAGTCTATAAAAATCTGTTTTCTCATTTCCAACGGCTTCGGATTTCCTTTAAAATGCATCATAATGTTGTATTTATATCTTTAGAAGGTGTCACTTTCAAATGTCAGCTGTCTTACTTTAGCACGTGGCTGAAACATGTTTTCCATCCATCCCTTCGCTGCTTATTTCACCAGCAATTACCTAAAAACTTTGGATGAATATGACTCTGCTTCCTTCCACGTTCTTCTCTTTCTCAAATTTCAGCCCAGCACAGCTCCACTTTACACTATCGATCTTTGGACACCTTCAAGTACAGATTTTATATGAAACCAGCTTGCTGATGCTGCCAAAGAAACCTGTTTCAAACAGGAATGTTTCCAGGGTCCGCATAGGTGACTTGTGTGGGCTGGCAAGTGCCCCCCGGTTCAGACACTGAGCAGCGCTGCATTACATAAATCCAGCGTTTTCTCTCCCTCTTAGAACTGGTGTGCAGCCCACATACTGTGTGTGTGTGAGCGACTGCAGCCAATAGCGGCCTTCAAATCCATGTATCTGCTCGTGAAATCTTGCGTAAGGCTTCTGACTGGGAATTGATTAGTGACCTTTTATAGAATTTCCCGGCAATTGTTATAGGAAGTGAAGTATTTCCTGTTGAGCTGAGAGTTTGGAGTAGCAGTTGAACCCGTGCTTAGAAAGATCTTGTGGGTGCACATTTGGATCACATATTTAAAGGGGCACTTGAGCATTTCAGGATTGTATTTCCATTAAGTTGGAGGACTCAAAAAAAGAATGCTTGAAATTGAAGTAGCATAAAGCAGGATCTCCTGAATTTTACTGTCTAATATTGGTTAAGCTCCAAAAAGGGTAAGGCCTTCATTTCCCATCATGCAATTCCATACTGTCTTTAATTAGACCTTTCCTAAATGTCCTGTCTCTTGATTTGGAGCTAGAGGGCATCACACAGCTGTGGGTTAATACCAAGTGGGAACCAACAGTGATGAAGCCGTAAATAAGCCTCAAATTCAGACTTTGGCCAGCGCCATCTTGCTAGCTCGGAGCGATTTGGAGCCAGAAGTGATCATATTTGGGCGAGCTGAGGAGGAGCGAGCGGGGGATTTGACTCGATCTGATTGGAAACCTGTCTCGCCCACTGATAACCGTAACCTGACTGCATCAAAGGCCTGTCAATCAAATGGACACGCCCCCAAAAACCTGGCTTTTTTTAAAGGTTATTATCTCATTAATGTTGGGATTATTTTCCGATGGACCACCAACAAACTAATAAGAAGAGCAGCTTTAGCTAACAACACCGAGATAACTCGTGGAGAAATTGTATTGACTTTGTATTTCATGAGAGAAGTTGAATGGGGGTCTTTGGAGTCGGAGGTTTTTTGGAGCGAACCTCTAGTGGCCCTCGGTGGTATTGCAGTTTATGGCACTTCCACATCTGCCTAATTTTTCAGACCCTGAAGCTTCGTCCACTTTTACATACAGCCGACGGATAGTACTCATCGTTAGTTTGTGCAATGTCCCTTTAATACATTAAATAAAGCTAAAGGTTTGGATGTTGATCAGAAGAAATGCATTAATACTGATGGTTTAATGGTACGTGTATTCATCCTGAACTGTTCAGCTTCATATGAAACTCCTGCTCCCGAATGAACCGTCTCGAGTTCCACCCGAACAGGTGTGGCAGCGCTCCTGTTCATTAGCAGTAGCATGCTTTATGCTGCACTGGTCTTAATGGAAATTTTTGGTTTGACTTACTTTCACACGTGGCAGTAAACAGCTCAGTCTTTTGTTTTTGCACCGTTTGAGTAACTTAATTCTTACCGTAAGAATTACAGCCAATTAGACACTTTTGAATGGTTTGATAAACATGTTAATTTATGCATTTTCTGAAGTTTGCTCTGAAAACACACTGAACTGTGACTCCAAAACCAAGGTACATAATGAACCGTGAGTTTTATGTACACCCCTAATTAACGCTGGGAAAACGTGGGGAATTTCATTTTGTGGCTACATGTGTTGCAGAAGATGTTTATTTCTCTGCCTCGAGGCTCCATTCATCATATAACAGCTTAAATTGCTCAGTAGAATAAAGGTGCCGGATTTTGGTAACATTATTAAAGGATAAGAGAGACACCCGTGACTGGAAAAAAAATGTGACTTATAGCAGGAAATCAAAAGCAATTTTTAGTCATTTTATTATGTAATCTGGTTTACTTGGAAACAGCTCACACGCAGACGAGGCTGCTTGATATTCTGAGAAAAGATTTGATTCCTTTTTTTTGTGGGAAATTACTGGTGAATTCCCGGGTTTCCCAGGCTCAGTGAGCTGGAACCCAGTCAGAGGGTTGGGTCCCGCCCTCTAATAAGGGATGTCAGATGGATTTTCGGAGTGATGAACCCCTGACACACCTTCACTCTCACTGTAACACTCCTACCTTCCCCTCCTCACTGCTGATATATTTATATATTTTCCACCCGCTTCCCTTCTGTCCTTTATCTTTGTCTTTGTTCTCTCCTCCGCTGTGTGTTCTGAAGTTTTGATGTCTGGCTTTCTGATGCCCGGCTCACCTGAATCTGTTTGTTATCTTGATTTATTTTACTTTGTCATCTTGATATTTCGCTTTGAGGTTTCCATAAATATATATATATATATATATATATATATATATATTTTTACTCCTAGGGGGTGAAATGTTTTTACAAGCCTGCTGGGGCTTGTTTGTGTGATCTACAATTTTTAGTGCGTTAGTATCATTTGATGGCATAAATAAAGTGTACCTAAACCTCACTTAGCCTCTGTGAGCTGCATACACAGAGTGTGGCTGAGCTTTACACCTGTCTGACATCAGCCTTGGAATACACTTTTATATCTAAACACATATAATGAACAAAAATCACACCTTGTCATGTTCTTACTGCTCGACTGCTGCACTGTTAGTACCCATAGAGCACGTCTTTGGAAAGTGGTAAATTCACTGACTTTTCAATAGGGCTGGCTAACATTTGAGTTTTTCATATTTGTGTGGATAACTAGTTTTGTTACTGAATTTTAAAAAAAAATGCCTGTTTTCTCTTTCCTTTGTTTTTTAAAAATAATTTAATAAAAACATAAACTTCTATAGGCCTATGTGTAAACACAGGATGCCTTACACAAAGCTGAGCTGAATAAAACTGCCTAAAACGGGCACAATTTTACTTAAATTAGGAGCTGCCTCATAAAAAATGATTAAACGAGATTTGGAGTTTGTCGCAATTTCTATTTGAATATATGGACCAAAAGTGTATTGAGTTAAGTGAAATTAAGGATCGTTTTTGGATAGTAGTTCTCAACCCACTAGTTGAAATGGGTCACATTTACAATACATTTTTAGTGGGCTGCGATTGTGTGACTCAAAAAAAAACTTGAATGGAAGAAAGTTCAAACTTTTGTTCCTATCCCTGTAGGCTGGGTGTATACGATGGAAGTGACAATAAACACAGTTCAGATCTTTGTAAAATAAATTTGCGTGGCTCAAAAATTAAAAAGAATTTGGGGCGGGACTTAATGACGAAGGAAAAATGTGTGTCTTGAGACTGCACTGGGAGGGAAGAACTACTGGTCTAGTAAGAAGCCACAGGATAATACGTGAGACAATATCAGGAGTTGGTAAATCCACTACTGAAATAGCTGTGATACTTTAGAAGGAGGATGTCTGCAGCGGCTGAAGTACTTTTCTGTTGCAAGATGGATGCAATATTTTTGATCGCTTCTGATCAAAATTTGCCAAATTTACAAACTTGTGAGCGGAGCTTTGTGATGTCTGAAAGAGCCGATCAGTAATAAGTGGCAGGGAATTTGATGTAAGAGGCTGAAATCTGCCCACTCAGCGACTGAAATAACTCCAGTCTTTTCAAACCAATGGCTTCTGCAGAGCTCAGTGAGAGTACAGCTGCTGGAGAGAAGCAACAAGGAGGACATTTTGTATGTAAATGAGTGGAGTTTAAGAAGAGAGCTAGTCGGATCCATTAATTAGTTATCGGCCTGTCCTCATGATGATGATGTCTTTGAAATTAAGCTGTTTTGCTTTTTTTGGGAGAGGGGGGCTACGGTGATCTCGACAACCTTCACCAAACCGTGTTGCGTCTACGGTCACACGCTGTGTCAGCATCGTCACCGCCCAGGACGGAGCTGCTAACACACGTCCTGCCAGTTGGTCCTCCCCACACAGACCCCCTGCTGCCTCCGCATCGCCAGGCTCACCTCAGGCGGTGCACGACGGGCTCCTCTGTTATAAGCATATCATCAAGTTTGCATGAGGCTGTCTTTGTGGAAAGTAGGTCACGGCTGCCATCTGAGAATTCGGAGGGAGAGAGAGCTGCGCTTTTCGTTCAGATCCCCTGCAGGCGGAGGGGATGCTGTAAGAAGTCCTGGGCCATGTGACTGACCCCCCCCCCCCTCCTCACCCCGCCCCTCCACTGCCTCAAGCTTCCCGCATCTGCAGGCAGCCCTGGCGCCTTCAAAAGATGCATACTAATGAGGCACCTTCCCCTCCCTTTAACAATCAAAAGATGCATTGAGGATCGAGGGGGTGAAAAAATACTGAAGGCTCTGCTGTTTCAGCCATGGATTAGAAAAACCCTTTAAAGCCTCGAAGCAGCCTTCCCGGGGCTTTCTGTTGACATTTAGTTGAGCTTCTGCTTTCATACAGCAGATTAGGACTTGGTGTCGCTCCTGTGTGCAACAGTTTATCGTGTCAAATTTAGGGTTGAAGGAAGCAGAAAAAAAAAAATCACGTTTCCACCTATTAAAACTGCTTCTATGGCGACATGAAAAACATAAGATAAACCCAGCTGAAATGCTTCCCTTGAGCATTGTTAATCAATTTACATCTATTTACATGCACTGCTTTTTGCTGGGATTTTTTATTTTTTTTGTCCTGTGTGATGTACTCGTAGGGAACATTTATCAAGTACCTGCTGCCCTTACATATCTAGATGAGTCAGTTTTGTGTCTAATTGGGTAGTATGAGCTTTACTGAAGCTTTATTACAGTTAATCATGTTTAAACATGTTATCTGTAGGCTTCGGGAAGCCACACTGAAAGCAGCATTATGGCTAATTCCTTCTTCTGCCTGATATTGATGGATGATTCATAGTTTGAGGCGTTTGTGTGACGCTGCTGGCATAGAAAAGCTTTTTTTATTTTTTATACTCTTTCTGTGTGTTCCTCTCTTCCCGAGATAACCTCCTCCCAGGTGTGAGGATGTACGTTTGACCGTCACGGTGTCCGTCACCATAGTTGACTCCCACCGCACGTCACCAAGCTAAAAAAAACAACAACCCAAAATCACCTCTCTCCTTCCTCTTGCGGTCCCTAATAAGGATCCTACTTATTATTCATGTGGGATGATTGGTGTTTTAAAAAACATCAATCATCATGTATTATCAAGTAGGATGAGTCACCCCACTGTCCTCCATGTCAGCGATGACTGGCAGAGCTGTGTGAATAATGCAGCTGTCTCGCTTCTCGCTGAGCTTCAGCCATGTTGTCCTACACACTGTGCATGTTGATGGATGCTGTTCAACGTCGTTCTGTCTTCTCTTTATGTGACAAAAGGAAACGCTTCTTTTTACAAAGCTCTGCTTCACAAATTATTATTCCTCTTTGTGCATATTCGAATCCTGTATTGGTTGTAGTTGCTTGCATGAACACTTCAGCGCGTCAGCGTGACCTCAGATGGCTTGTGTTCGGTGCCACTCGCAGGCTGGAGATTATCCCTGTTTTGCACTGGACTACTCTTGTGTTTTTTGTTTGTAATGTTATTATGTTTGAGGCTACGTTTTTTTTTTTTGCCCCTGAACTGGAAAAAAGCTTTTCTTTTGAAACCTTACAAATAGTCGCTTTATGTTGTATTAGTCCTGAAGAAGAAAGGCATTACATTACCCCGATAAAAGCATGCAGCGAGCTGCACTTTCCTGCCCGCATCCGTCCATCAGTTTTCCATCTGTACAAACGAGGGAGATCTGTTTGAGGCAATATGTGCGCTGATGTTTGAGTGGTAAACACTCATGATGAATTAATGGCGCCACAATCCCGGCTGTTTAGCTCCGACAGCCAATGTCATCAGCGGTGAGGACAGAATATAGCAGCACATATACACCGTCAAATTTCCCAGAAAGCACAAAGATGCTTACGATATATCGGCCCTGTGCAGCCTATGTTTATTGATTGCCTTGGACGGCTTGATATCTATATTCGCTCTGTTCTGTGGACCGGGTTTGTGCATTGCACTACATCAAAATATTATGGACCTTGCAGCACCATTCAGCCGTACGCGCTGATCATTCTCAGTGAGCCGAGGACTCGGTGGCCGTGCAGGAGTGCACAGCACCGGGAGGGTTTTTTAAGACCCTGACATAGCTTTGTGTGGAGGCAGATGAGAACACATTAAAAGTAAATGGTCCACTAGGACTCAGCTCTGCTTTCTACTGGCTCCCTGTTGCTGCAATGACCTTGCTACTCCAATCAGAATATCACCCTCCATCTTCCCTCTTAGACTTAAAAACTCATCGTTTTAAGAAGTACCTGACTTCAACCTCTCTTGCTGCTGAATCACATCCTCCTCGCTCATATCTATCACTCTCCTCGCTCTCTTCTTGAAGCTAAAAAAACAAAAACCATAGACTTCATTTTTTCATGTTCCAATCGTCCATATAAACCCAGTGTAGGGCCGTGATACCGGTTCCTGAACGATACTTTTTTTTTTTACAAATTCATTTTAAGAAAGCAAATATTACACATTACATGAAACCATTACATGATGGTTTCATAAAGTCTAGAGGGTGGGAGTGTAACTCAGGTTCAGCCTCATGAGCAAGCTGTTCTTAGATGCTATATTTTACAGATGCACCCTAAACGTCTCACGGAAGCTATTGTGGATGCCACAATTACACCGAAACGCCTCACATGCAAGATATTGTTATGCTGCAATTTACAGATGTTCTCTAAACACTTCACATGCAAGCCGTCGCTGGATGCTACACTTGTCGTATGTTCCCTAAACGCCTCACATGCCATCAGCAGACACTTTCCAGCCGGCTGCACACAGAGAGAAGCCTCAATTTGCTGCAGTTCACGCAACTCAAACAGGTATGTGGCCAAAAATTAGTTTGAAGAGAGTGAAATAAGGCATTGTAGTGAAAGGTTGACTGACATCTGTTGAAACTGGCTGATTTTACTTCTGTGGGCAGTAAAACGATAACCTCTTGGTCTAGATGTAGCCTAGGTATCGAAACTTGGTAACATATAACAAGATATTTTTAGAAAGTGCAACAGTCCGTGCCATAAAAGTACCAAAGTTTTGTCCCCAGCACTAACCCGGAGGTGACCGAGTCTTTGCATGTCGCTCCTGCCCAGCACATCAGCCCATGTGACAACACAAATTGTAAATTTTACTACTCGGTTTTTGTGCTATTAAAACAAACAAGATATCATTTGTTAATTAGTGGGCTTTAGAAGTGCTGGTAGATAGATTTTCTCACTTTTAAAGAAGCCAAGCAAGCTTCCCGCCCATTTCCAAGTCTATGCTAAGCTAAGCTAAGATCAGCTCAGCTAAGGTGCTGGTAGCTTCATGCCCAGACAACAAATAAAAGAAAGCAAATAACTACAAAGCAAATAAGCTCTTTTTCTGTTACACCGCTGAAAAACAAGTATATTTTCTGGATAAATTGTGGCCTTCTAACTTAAGATGTCTCTTGAGCTTACTTCATTGTCATTGTTCCCAGCTGGCGTTTTAATATGGGGATGTAAATGGTATTTGCTGTTTTCTTTCATCTTGTAAATGCAGCGGAAAATAGCGAATGTTTCTTTTTCTTTTTTTTAATATGAGGAAATGCTACTAAAATAAACAGGAAAAGTAATGGATGGGATTTTGTTGAGGAAGCTGTGGATCTGAAATATGCTTGTTTGCTCAGGAATCAGGGAATTACAGGTATTCAGTTGCCCACAGAAAATGTAAAAGGATCAAGTGAGCATTGTGGTGCTGATGAAGCTGAATGGACACATGGTTGGAGCTGCTGCTGTGACTCAGATGATTTTCAGGGATGAAGGAGACTTTGACAGCCGAGGCCTAAACATACAAAGGTTTGTTGAAACTGAGACTAGATTAGTTTGCCTTTTGTAAGATTAATATTATGGGACATTTGCATTAGCAGATGATATTTTAAGTTGTTTTAATCAATACATTTGTAAATTTCCCAGGACACAGCATGTTTCAGATGGAAGATAAACCTACTGGGGTGCAAGGTGAATGATTAGCATATATTTTGAACAGTCATTTGCATTCTTTTTTCTAAACAATTAATATAGATTATAATATAGTGCACAATTAATAATAGCTAAATCAGTGACAGACAAACTTTTGACAAATTATGACCTCATGCAGCAATAACCAGGACAGAGGAGATTTCAGCAAATTTCATCATCCTACATTTCATTCACATCATGAAACACAAAGGTTGCTGCATAATTTATTAGTAAGACGAGTCAATGTCAGTGGCGTCAACAGGGCTAAACAACAACAACAACCTCTGTGGCACCTTTGGGAGTCAAACTAATTTAGTACTTTGACCAAACCAGCCTCCGTGTGGAGAACTAGTGTCTTCTTTGATGAGACTTTGATGGAGAAACTGGACGGCACGTCAGTCAAGTGAAGTGCCTTGCGGTGACGGCTGTCTGCGTTTGACACTGTGAACTGTAGAGGATTCTTATTTCCAGCCGAAGCCATCGCCTGTCAAGCATCACTAATGTGTTTATTGTTAGTGAAAAGATCAGCTTGTTCCCCTCCAGTTGTTTCCGAGAGGAGGCACAGACAGACTGTCAGTGTTGTGCAGATTTCTGTGCGTTTAAAGTTTTTTAATCATTTTTTTCTGGCTTTTTAGTTTTTCCTAAATAATTATTCCACTTTTAATGCAGCCTGATATATAGGTGGATTTGATGATGAAACAATGGGCTCCTCACCCTCCTATGTAGGAGAAAGACTGAAAACCACACAAGATGACTAGCTTGTCCTCTATGGTTATTTTTGTTAGTTTTACATTCTGCTCTTTATAACCGTATTGTATCTCAATGACTTCTGTGTGGTCATTTTGTATCTCGCTATAGTTGTTATACTTGCCTTTGTAGTTGTTGTAGTCGTTTTGTGTCTTATTTGTGGTCAATGTTGGTTGTTTACGGTCATTTTGCACCCTTCATTTAGTCTTTTACTTTCTGTCCTCGTAGTCATTTTGTGTTTTTTTGGATTTGTTTTGTGTGTCTTTTAAGTCATTTTGCCTTTCTCTGTTTATGTTTGCTGTGTATTTGTTTGTGTCTTTGTGGCTGTTTTGTATCTTTGAAGTCATTTTTTGTCTCTGTATTTGTTTAGTGTTTCTTTTTAAATCATTTTGTGTGTCTTTGTAGTCGTTCAGTGTTTCTTTAAAATCATTTTGTGTTTCTTTGTAGTCGTTTTTAGTGTCTTTGAAGTCATTGTATGTGTTTGTAGTCTTTTTTTGTGACTTTGAAGTCATTTTGGGTATTTGTAGTCTTTTTTAGTGACTTTGAAGTCAGTTTGTGTGTGTTTCTAGATGTTTTGCATCATTTTGTGTCTGTACTTTTCATCCTTATCTCAAGCGTTGATTTGCATCTGTTTTGTTGCCATTTTAATTGACTTTCCAACAACATAAGTGAACTGATTTCAGACGCATGGTCTGGACCAATGGTCTCTTGACACCTTTGCTTACGCTCTCGTTCAGTAATCCATCCATGTATGTCATTCATTATATGTAGCAGTTGTAAGACATGCTCAGAGAGGTGACAGCCAGATGTCAAGACTCGAGGTAGATTGATGCAACATGTCCTTAGGTTACCCTGTCTGGCTGCATGGATTAGGGTTGGGCTCACGGGCCCCCTCATTTTGATAAAATACCGAGCGAGAGAGAAGGAAAGAAAGAGTATGTGTCTGAGAGAAGCAGTTAAATGGATGCAGGAAGAAAAATAGCAAACAAATCAAATATTCAACAACCTTGAGCTCTGTCTCCCCCCCAGTTCCGTCTCTCCTACTGGTGGTAATTGGTTGACACAGTAGACTTGTGTGAGATCTGTAGTATGTGAGGACAATATGTTATTGCATTTCACATTTCAGTCAGAAAACAAAAAGACAAATTTGGGCGAAATTTAACAAGAACCTTCAAAGACTTCCCCTTGTGCTCGCATATAACTAAATCAGATTGCTCTGATGTTTATTGATTTACCCGGAGAGATGGAATCGTACAGGTGCAGCTTTTTAGTAATTGTGTATTGTTTAGTAACGAAAGGTTTGCTCTGCCAAACACTGACAGGGTCAATTGCATCTATTCTTTAGTTCACCTTTTTGAATTGTTATTAAGACGCACTGGTACATGTACTGTACCTGTCTGACAGATAAGTGCTCGGGCTTATTAAGATATAAGTTCACCTTAATTAAAGGAATAGTTTTTGCGCTTTCTTGCTGAGCTATCTGATGGTAAAATTAATACAAGTCCCATGTCTAAACTCAAAAGTTAGTCTAACCAAGGACTTTTTATACCTATGAGACCAGGGTTGGAGATTGTAAAAAATTATTTGGATTTCCTTAAAGAAATATTTTTTGGATGTTTTTTCCTAAACCTAACCATGTGGTTTTGTTCGGCTGAATTCAATGTTACTTACTTTTTATGCAGAAGCGAAGCAAAACGTGACACCTACTCAGTATCCTTTAATGGACTGACAGGTGTATTACCTGCTTCGGCATCTGTCAGATAAAGACAACGCTACTGCCAGTTTGCATAAAGACTGGAAGCAGGTGGGATATCCTATCCCAAAAATAAATAAATATGCCTAAAAACACTTCTTTTTTTCTTTCTATTTAAAAAAGATTTTGTGTACAGGTAGACACTATAATGTTAAGCTTCCAGTTAGATACGCTGTTGTGCAATCTATTTGAGTGGTTTTTACAGTAGGGCACTCTTTCTGAAAATCACAACAGTGACCAAAAAGACACAATTATGTTAATCTCGATGTAAGTTTTCATTGCATCAGCAGTCCATGCAATTCTCCTACAGTGTCAGCATCCTGCTGGTTGAACAGTTGGTAGTAAAGGAGCAACTTGTCCACTGATTGGTTGAGTATCATCTTGTTGAAGAACACACAAGTTAGAGAAATTGTTACCCATAATTCCACTTAAAAAAAAAGTCCACTTAAAAAAGACTTGTATTCAGCCTGGCAAAGATACACCTTAAACTGTAACCATCTCTGCTTGAGGTGACATTTTTGTTAAATTAACCCATTGAACGTAAAAAGCTGCTGCTCCTTCGCTTTGAGGAGATGATAGTGGGCTGTTTTGTCTCTCCTCCTCTTCGTCTTTTACGCCCCAGAAAAGGACATCTTCACTCACTGTCAGCCCTGTTAACCAGTGTCTGTGTTCTTACAAAAATGGTTTAGTTATGTTGACACCTGGCTAAATATCACCGTAGCTGAATCTAATTCCAGCTGTGAGCCTTGTTCCCTTGTTGCAGGTGTGAATTCCTCCTGTCGGAGTCCTTCGTCAACATGGAAATGCTAATTTATCTGGAGCTCTAATTAAGCGTGAGGACTCAGGTGGAGAAGTGTCACACACATGATTCACCTTAACCTTTTGCTTTGATTTCCCTCAAGCTTGATACGTGGTATTTGCAGGAAAGCAACTCTGTGTTGTGCTTTATGGCCGTGTATACTTTTAAAATCCTTTTCCATTTCCATGTGTTTCAGGTTGATATACATCCACATACTTCAACTGAGATCCTTGTTAATTTAAAAAAAAATTTTTTTTTAATTTTATTGTGCTCTATTAATCCCCGAGGGGAAATTATTTCGCTACAGCAGCATTATTTTGTGGTTAAAACGTCCCTATTGTGCTTCATGATGAATTAAACTGATGTATAAAAATGTTCCTTTAAAAACCATCAATACTATAATGACAGGTTCAGACTACATTATATTTTTCTCTGTTAAGACAGTCGCTGTGCCAGATTAGTCAATCATAGTCACACATTCTTGCCGCGAATTGGCCTAGAGACACGACAGGCTAATCGTTGGTCCCCACCCGATCATAGCTTGCCATCCTCCTGCGAGACATCATCAGGAGAGAGGTGTCAGGGAGAAACTACTAGAAGAAACAAAAATGTGTGGCAAATACAATAACGTCCGAAACAATGTGTGTCATACTGGCTGTCTTATGTTCGTAAGAGCCTCAAAAAACGGAAGAAAAAAACCCCTCTGGGTGGGTCTTTTGCTTTGCCATATTATATGCAGAGGAACACTTTGCTTCTGCTGGTCACATATTGTGGAAGTTGTCACATGAGGCAAAAGAAGGTGATACAAAATTGGACAGACATCGTGGGGATGTTGTGGGGTTTCTAAAATGACGCAATACACACTACATGATATAAAATTATTAATTGTTATGCCTGATGTCCATTTTTGGCATATTTTTCAGCTCAGTCTAGTTTTCTGCTGGCATTAAATTAACCCATCAGACCTCTTTCTTCTACCAGAATTGCATCCTCTTCTGCTTTGTCCTCTTGTACTCCCGTTAATTTGCTCTAAAATAAGCAAAAGGAGCTGAACATTGGCTCCAGAGGACAAAGAAGGAGAGAAGGAAAAAGACAGAAAACTCTTTGCAAGTTTTTTATTTAATTTTTTTCAACCGTTGTCACCGACTGTGTTAGATGTGTTTAAAAAAAAAGTATTGCGGTCGCCCACATGTTGGGATGATTGTCTCACTTCTTAGGAGAAAAGGAAAATATTAAAAACCAGGACAGCAGTGAACTGGGATGAAAATTACAGTTCTGTAAAAGCACACAGATACAGTCTTATTTTAAAATATTCTATGGGAGTATCAACAGAACGTTTTCACATGATTCAATGAAGATATATTGCATAATTGTATCTGCCCTGTATCTTTTGTAATTACATTAGTAGTGTCAGTTCAGGTAAGTTTGCGTATTGTCACAGACTGGAAATTAGTGTTTGATTTATCCTGCACAGAATCATCAGACATCCATGTTTTTGTCAGCTGATATAAATTGATCGTACAGTACAGTTTTTGCAGCTTTAATTCATCCTTTATACTGCTGACATGATACACATGTAATTCTGTTATCTCCAAAAGGCTGTCACAACATGATCAATCAATCAGTTTCATGTTTGTATGTGAAGTAGTAATATGTACCTATGTCGGGCAAAGAGGTGTAGAAGTATAAGCTGGTAAGATGTGAGGAATGTAAAACTTAACATGCACAGCCGGGTGGAGCAGACCAGCAACTCTGATACAGAATCGCACACTTCCTGCATCTTTTCATACTCTGTCAGAGGTTGTGAGCTCAGGTCAACCAGCTCACTAGAAACCACTCGTGTTACAGCAGACGGACAGTCTGCACTGGTTGCAAAGTTTGTCATGTGTGCGACTGAAACGCATGTTCTTCTGACCACTTTTACGTTTTTTAAACAAGTATTACAACGTCTTCCATGCAGTCAGCAGTGTAGTCATTCAGTTAATGTTAGAGCTGCACCATACTCTGGAAGAAAATGGTAGGGCAGTTGTTCATGAAATGATAATGAAGTCTGTGTGTTACAGCAACTAAAACACCCTTTTGAACCTTGTAGGGAGTCTCAGGCTAAAATCAAAATGCTGAAATTTACATTTAATGATAGCTTTGAATTTGCTGCTAGATTGTTCCCTCTTCGTGTTGTTGCTACATGTGCTAATGTTGTATTTCCTATTACCACCCCATAGGGCATGCATAAGATAGTCCAATTCATTTTTGTGCTCAGTTTGCTCTTACAAAGCAAGGGGGAAAAAATAATTACAATATTTTAATGAATCAATTATGCTCCTCGGGGGATACGAGGGTAACTTTGGGAGGATCTCAGTAGCCAATGAGCACAAACATTTGATGGAACAATAAATCCATCCTGCAGAATTTCTAACACTCACCCCTTGTTTGAACCCTAACCCTAGTGGCGTTGGATGTCATGGTTACAATTTAGATTTTATAAAGCTGCTGTTTTATGCAGAGATAATGAAAAGCAACAATAAAAGCCTTATTTTTCAGATCACAAACAGAACAAACAACCACTTATAAAAAACACAACACGGTCAGTAATAGGTAATAGAACAACTTAAGTTTTAGAAACTTTAATGACGAAGTGAAAGGATTTTTAAATTCCAGTTTTCCCTCCAAACTATAAACTAAGACGATGAGACAAACTGTGATGGAGTGCAGTGAAGTGTATCTCAATCCAAACCCGGTAATTACAGTTTTTTTTTCTTCTCTCAGCTGATGGGACACCTGCTTAAGGAAGGTGAGAGACTGTTCATAGCTTTCAAGTCGCTAAATGTCCTGAATTGATCAATATGGAGCTTTTGCATTTAAAAACTAATGGACAAAGTTGCAGAACCTTGAAGAATACTTTGAACTGTGCAGTAAAGCCTTACGCAACAGATAATTGCAGTGAATGCTAAAACGTTGGAGTGTTCGACTTTAGCTGCTGGGTTACAATCCAGCTGTGAGTATGCTCATTTCTTTTGCAGGATTTATATAAATGAAAAAAATTCAGTTCAAAAGATCCAAGAAAATCTGCAGTTTTGAGAAAAAGATGTTGAAAAGGCTGAAATGTTCAGCAGTGCACTCCAAGTGAACAGAGATAAACATCAGAACTGTGAAATACACACATTTAACCCAGTTCATTTCAGTGTTTCCTAATTACAATAATCGTCATACCTTTGTCACGTAAGATTCTTATCAGATCCTATTTAGGCTAATTATATTATTTGTACCCGCACGATTAGGTACATCCTTGAGACTCACTTTCAGGACTGTGAACTGGTTTCAACTGTAGATGGAGAATGTGGACATTATTAAAACCGCTGCAGTACACAGAGACGTATAGAGTCACATTACAACAGGCCGTGTCGCTTTAGACGAATGTTTATCTTGCAACATTTACCATTTTGTATTCATGACTGAATTGCATTTACAGAAATCAGAGGCAGGTCATTCAGAGTGCATTTAACTGTTAATCGAGATGTGAGGTAATTACAGAGCAGAGTTATCGATCAGGGGCGGAGTAAGAAGGATCCTTCAAGTCTTGGCAGCTTTGAAAAGGTCGCAGAGTTCCCTTAAAGGTTATCTCAACATGTTAGCGGGTGTCTTGGAGCAGGCTGGCACCTCACTCCCCAGCAGTCAATCTGAAAGCTTCACTCATATTTCAATCCAATTCTGAATTTCAAACTTCTGCCCTACCACAATGACACCCAGCCTTTTTTTTTTTAGATTGACTTTAAAGGGAGGATGAACTCTGAGCTTGGCCAGTCAAATCAATCTAGTCACGGTAGAGGAACGGAGCAGTTCATTACTGGGAGGGCTGAGGAGCTCTCCAATCAGCTCTCTAATATCACTGTGATCCTCTTCTCTTTTCTTACCTAATTGAATTCTCCAGGAGAGATGCCCCTCAGCTGCAGATTTATCATATCCTGAAATTGGAGGAGACTAGCTCCATGAAGGACGTGCGCAGAACATTTAATCCACTCCTCTTGCTGTAAGCCGGGCAACGTGGTCTCTGCCAGGATTCGAGTTATCCCACAGTGGACCACAGGCCTTCAGAGAGGTGTCTTTATTCATAGTTGCTTGAGGTGAACAGGAGCGGCAGCAGGCGATGCATGCAGCCCATATCAAATGTGTTGCCTATCATGTGCAGTGTGACCAGCGTTTTCAACAAATGGCATCATAATCTATAATCAAAGCCCCTTAAATGCAGCTCAATGTGCTCAAAATGTCTACTCCAAATCTTTCCATCTCTCCACCTTTAAATGTTCCTTTCCTTTCTCCATATTGTAGTATTGAATGAGTTTGACATCAACGATAATATAACCAGGTGGATTGTTTTTCAAAGCCACTTCATCAGAAAGGTTCTCGAATGTAGCATTTGGTGTCTAGTTAACAAAATTAGAGTTCAGATGAGTTGGTAAATATTAAAGAGGAGACGGTGGTGGGGAACAGAAATCGACAATCAACAATTGTCGAGCTTTATGTTTGAGTGAAAGGACCACATCTTCCTCTGTCAGACTAACTACATAAGGAATGTTTCTGTAAGTATCGTGCTTTATGGGACTCCCTCTGTTCCGTCTTTGTGTATTCAAGTCTGTCTTGTACTATCTTATATGATTTCCTTCCCTATTCTATCCTTTATTCTGTTCGATTCTGTCAGTCCTACATCCTGTGCTATATTCTATCCTTTCTTGTTTCCTTTCCCGTCCTATATCCTAATATACTCTACTATCCCATGTTGAGTTAGGATCTCATCACCCTATTTTAACCTTTATTTAAACCTCTCCTTCACAAACCCTCATTTCCCACTCTGATTATACAGTATAGCCTATTCCATGTTTTATCCTATCTTCTAATGTAGCCTATAATTTTAAACCCTATTATTTACCGTGTCCAATATCTTATCCTATTCTTAACCCTGTGTCCTTTCTCCTATACCAAATTCTATCCTGTTATATTCCTTGATATGCTGTTTCTATTTTGTTATTTTTCTAATTCTATATCATTACCCATTTGATCTATTCCTATATTCAGCTATGTATCCTATTCTATCTGTTATTCTTACTTTTCCTATCCAATTCTGTATGCCACCCTACTTTATAATCTATCGCATCCCCTATTCTATTCTATTATTTTTCCAATATCTTTTCCTGTTGCATTCCTATCCTATCCCATACTAGTCCATACTATCCCACCCTATTCTATCCCATTCTACCCTATCCTACCCTTTTCTTTATCCTTTCCTTTCCTTTCCTTTCCTTTCCTTTCCTTTCCTTTCCTTTCCTTTCCTTTCCTTTCCTTTCCTTTCCTTTCCTTTCCTTTCCTTTCCTTTCCTTTCCTTTCCTTTCCTTTCCTTTCCTTTCCTTTCCTTTCCTTTCCTTTCCTTTCCTTTCCTTTCCTTTCCTTTCCTTTCCTTTCCTTTCCTTTCCTTTCCTTTCCTTTCCTTTCCTTTCCTTTCCTTTCCTTTCCTTTCCTTCCTTCCCTTTCATACCGTCCCATTTCACATGATATCCTTTCTGTCCTATATGGTTATTCTAGAATGTCTTTTCCTATAGCCCACCCTAGCCTTTATTCTGTTCTATAATATCTTATGCGATACCCTTTTCTATTCTATCGTATCATATTTGATCCTATCCTGCCATAACTTGTCATATACTGTCTTAATTCATCCAATATTGTAATCTATCCAATCCTGTCCAATTCTTTATCCTATACTCAATTCTACACAATCACATATTATATCCTGTCAGTCATATCCTGCCCGATGCTATCCATTCCTGTTCAATCCTGCCTTTTTCTTCTTTTCCTCTCCATACAATGCATCCATAGAGTAATAAAACATATAGCCTTATATACTATTTTCTCATAGTCAGACTATTTAACATCGTGTCTTGTGTGTGCAGATGGGAAGTCTAAAGTAAGATATCATTCCAATAATGATGCGTATGTGTCCAGATGGGATGTACTGTACTTTAAGTACACTGCATATCTCTTTGCTAAAGGTCTGCTGCATTTGCATGCAGTATGGCATTTCTGGCAAAAATCCAGTGCTATACGATCACTTATTTGATTAAACATTATCATGCTCAGCAGGACAGTGGAGGTCTCAGAAAAGTTTGGGTATAACTGCTGACAGCAGCAGAAAGCCGTATGAATCATGCTAGGGTTTAGTTGTAGTCATGAATGGCAAAATCTGCCCTCCATTCTCTATTTTTCATGAGCTCTAACCTTATTAAACCTACCCATGATTAGGATCATTGTGATTATTTTTATGTTTATAGTTACTTCCTAGCTTTGCTTACATTTTTCAATATTCTCCTCTTTTTCAGTATTTTGTTCATTCATTTATGTGGAGCATTCTTTCAAGCTTTCCTTTTCTGTCGAACAGATGTAAACCTTAAAGAAAAGCAGCGCTGCAGATTTGTTTCATCTATGATTCACGCGGTTCACACCACTAACAGACAGACTCTGAAATCGATCCCATTATTTTATTTAGACTCAAATGTTCTATAAACTCTGCAGTTTAATTTAACCAATCAATCCCAAGATTAGATTACTTTAAAACCTGAATGAAACACTTAATAACAAGACTAATTTTATAAACTTCTATTTGAAATAGCTGTTAACCTAAAGCTGCTCATCAATATTTTGTTCTATTGAGAAGGTCTCTGAAAATGTTAAAGAAGATGCTTGTGACAACTCTAAAGCCATATATAAACCAACTCAGCAGTCTCCCTCAGGTCTGCATTGCATTTTACCTTTTGTTTTTTTCAGCTTGAAAGCTAGAAAGCTCAGTGAGAAAGTTTTCATAAAGCTGTTCTACCTGATTTGCCAGAAAGTGCAGACAAAATTGCAAGTAGCTGGAGTACCTTTACGAGTTACAGCTGCCTCAAGTTCTTTGTTTCCATGAAAAAAAAGCAGACTTCGACGTCAACTTTTACAGTTTATGAATGGAGCACTTAACGGGCTCTGCTGCACTTTAAAAATGGCTTGTATTTAATATTGAAGGCATTTAATGGTATGATGATAACTGTGACTCGACAGTGTTAATGTACTCTGTTTGTTATTCCGTGCAAATGGAGGTGTACAGTGTTGAAAGTGGCATCCGTTGATGTGCAGATCCATTGCCTTCAGAGCTACTGCTGAGTAACTCCAGTATAGCGCTGAATCCGGAGAGGATCATAGCCTGATGACACTTGGCAAAATGGCACTCTAATTATAGTCATTTTCATTTTGGGCAGAAATGCTTGAGCTTAGTCATGTGCGAAGCGTTGATACCTTTCAGAGCATGGACCAATGCTCCCATGACGTTTAGCCCTGCCAAATCTCTGCTGTGGATTGGCTGAGCCTGTAGCGAGTGGTGACACTCAGAGGCTTAGGTAGTTTCCACCCAGGGCTGGATCGGTAAACCGGTGACACAGAACAGTCTGGGGGCAGCCGTGGGACTGCATGCTGGCTGGGAATATTAGCAGCGTTAAAACACTCTGAGCTGATGGCTCTGGCACGACTTCAGAACCACACAGCTCTCACAGAAAAAGTGAACTGAATGGTAAACTGGCAGGCAGCTATTTTCACTCTGTTCAGAGCTGCACTTTGAGTTTAGTTTTAGAGGCTAAAAAAAATGATTTTGTCTCCAAAGTTTCTAATATTAGTGACTATCAGGGATTTACAGTTCATTATTTATCACAGTAGAGTCTAGATACTGCCGTTAAGCTGATGCAGATTTAAAAAAATTGTATTTCGCAATACTTGCCTAACAACACACACACACACACACACACACACACACACACACACACACACACACACACACACACACACACACACACACACACACACACACACACACACACACACACACACACACACACACACTAGAGGCTGCTACAATAGCTGTAGTGTTACTTAAATTATGCAAAACTCTTTTAAGACATTGAACGGTCATACAGTGTGACACTTTGAATGTGTGTTTTCTAATGGTTTAACATCTTCGGTTATCAGAATAGTACTCTGGAAAAATAATACTACAATCAGGAAGCAAATAAACACGCTCTTTAATCCTGATTTTAAGGCTGCTTTCACACCTACTATGTTTTGGTCTGGACCTTCAGACAGCAGGTGTGTACGGTGCCTCACCGCAGTCGGGACCAAAGCAACAACATTTTATCCAACCAAAAGAGGTGGCCTCGGTCCAGGTAAAACTGAACCATGGTTTGGTTCGTTTGTAGCGTGAAAACATGTTTTGAATTTTCTTATATGAAATTCAGCCTCCATTTTTTTATTTTTAAATTTACGCCAGTGCTTCAGTTCTGTGAAAAATATGTTGAGTGTAATTACCGAAGGTTGAGGCAGGCTATCGTCAGCCATGAAACAATAGGAGGGAAAAAATAACTGTAAGAGAAAGCTTATAAAAGAGCTGCAGTAGCACATGGGCAGAGGAGGAGAGCATGTAACTGTAATTTGGTCATAAAGAAATCCAACGTCAACTTGGAAAAAAAACCTTATTTTCTCAAAGGACAATAAGTGCTGGTAGTATTTCCATGATAATAATAGTTTAGTGCCAATGTATTTAATCTGTTTATACATTTTTCTGTATTCAAACAGTAAAGGCTTCACATGAACGCCTTTCCACAAACCAATCAATGTCAGGTATAGAGTCACAGCCCACGTAGGTGATGACGGCAGGACGTAGGTACTGAATGTCATACAAAGTTCTTGATTGAGCTTGAAAATCAAAACTATACCAATCAAATATAAACACACTAATAAAACGTGATTTTTGGTTCGAATTTTTAGGTGTGAAAAGTTTCTAAAAAGAGAAAACCAAAGAAAATAAGTTCCATTTAAAGACTGTTGTAGAAAATGGACTAAAGGTGGAAAAAATATATTAATGGCTGTAAAAAATGAAAAGCTGTTATTGCTCTTCTGCTAAAGGGAGTTCTCACTATCGCTGTTATTGGCAGGTGTAACGCTAAGAGTTGTAAGAGCAATCCAGAACGTGTAGGTTGGAATGATTCACTGAATACTATGATCAATATAGAGCATTCACCCACACAGTCTTTACAGTCCTCTTTTAAAAGCACAGTATAGTGTTGTAACCTGAATGATGGGCAGGTCCACAGAGACCAGCGCGCAGCAGAAGCAACTGTTTGGTTGATCGGTCTATAATTCAGGCTATTCTTCCCCGAGAGGATCTCTCCCTGGGAAACCTCTTGATAACTAAAGCAATCAATTGAAATTTCATTCTTGCTATTTTATTTATTTCGCTCCGTATTGAGCTGAAGTCCCTTTTGTTAGTCCCCCCCCCCCACCCTCCTCCACCCCCCTCCACCCCTCCGCTTTGTCTTGTCTCATGGATTTTTAGTTGCAGTTGCTGGGAAAAATTTGACTTCATCCTTAGTGCTGAATCCATCGTTTCTGTGCAGGGGGAATCATTTTTAATACAACTGTAATTCGGTCAATTTTGCCTGTCACTTTTATATCGGTATCATATTCTCCAGCTCACACTCGCTGCTGTTAATGTAATTGAGACAAATTGTCACAATTTGCCAGGTTTTCATATTTTCCCAGTGAAAAGTGCGCCGTGTGTGTGTGTGTGTGTGTGTGTGTGTGTGTGGGGGGGGGGGGGTAGAACACTGGCTCCATTTGGTCCTATAATGTTTGTTTCTCTGCCACATGGACGTGGAACCAATTCTTTTCATTTCAACCGTTATTTGTTCATGGCCGACTCACTGCCCATTTTATATCTTGTGACCCACGAAGGGATGAAACCCAGTGATAGGTTCCTCTCCCTAATCCAAGCTTTCTGTGCACACCACCTGCCGGCACTCCTAAAAGCTTCACGGTGTCCATCAGTCATTTATCATGTATATCTGACTGTATCATTAGTACAACTGTTATGATTATGGGTCTAAATGTTTTAATGCCCTGATTCTTTTACTGTTCGTCAAGTGTGGCATTTTTCACACTAAACTCTTGACAGAATGGAAGATAGCGCCCCTCTTGTTTAATCTTTTTGCTCAGCACCCGACTGGTGTTGGGAGCATTTTGTGGCAACCACATATCATTCTGTTGTAGGGGACAAAAACACTGGTTTGTTTGTATTTTTCAAACCAATCACAATCGTCTTGGGTGGCTTTTATCTAAGCCCAAGATGCAGTGACGGTCTCCTTGCAAAATAATGTACAGGAAACTGTTAGAGCCCTGACATTCAAATGGCTAAATCACAATGATTTTGAAATTGGCAACATAGAGATTGCAAAAATGGGGAGAATGTTGATTGAAATAGTCGGTCAAAGTGAGTCAGACTATGGCAGGGAGACTGTCCAGTCACTAACTGTCATGTCTGACTTGCAAGGCCACTAAAGTGAAGAAAGTCAACCAGTCATAATAAACATATAGTTCAGCTAACACCTGTTTCACATTGTCAGCAAAAACTGAACAATATAATTTCATTAAATGTGGAATATGTAGCACATCTGTTGAACAGGTTTGCATTAGATTGTATAGGTGTGCCAGGGAATGAATGCTAAAGGTTTTTTTGACATTTAACTATGTTCAAAGTAATGTTGACAATGATAAATGCTTTATTTACTGTATTTACTTATTTTTATTTCAGTATATGAAATATATATGATAGATAGGTGAGCCCAGATTCATTTGAAGACAGCAGGATTTAGAAATGCCCCTGACTGTGTGAACATATAGCGGGAGAAAAAAAGGTGGAAAAAAAAAAAGTACACCATACGCCCCAGTTGGCTTTGTATATTAATGCCGTTGTTGGAGGCCATTTTATAAATCAGATTCTGACCAACAGATGGAAGGTGGATATAATTTCATAGGAAGGAAGCCGGTGCATCTGTCTGCCTGCGCATATGATTGCATTTGCATAGAGGTAACAGGCGTGGGTTTGTCTCGGTGAGCGACGCCACAGAGATGGTTATACTTGATTCCCATTTACAAGCTTTGAATGCCAAATGCACCTCATTATTGGTTTGGAGGATGACTTGTTCCAAGCCTCCCCATTGCAGTAAATGTTGAAGGAAATTGCTTCTTTTCCTCTTTTTTCATCATCGTTTCTTCCTCCCCATCCTTTCCGTACATCTTGTGTCTTTTAAATGCAGCTCGCTAACACTCATGAGTCATGTATAAAAAAAAAAAAGAAGAAGAAAAACAGGTTATCTGATTGATGTTAGGCGTGAGCTTTAATCTAGAGGAGTGCTACTTCACCAGTGCGTCCCCGCTCTGAAGTGTTTGGGCTGTCGAGGAGTGCTGCCTCGCCACTATGAAAACAGAGGGGGCGCTGAATGCAGATCAATATCACTGGAACACACCAGAGACATTCTATTTTATTAAACATTTTCCCATTAAGGCGGTGGCGCGAGCATTGTAGATCATCACAACAAAGTCGTAAATCACAGACAGACAGCGGCATTGGAAACAATGGGCAGAATCACAAGAGATCACCAAGAAACAGAAGCTACTTGGTGTTTGTGCTACTGGGAGCCTTATGCATCTTGTTTTTATATTGCTACATGTTTCAGCTCAGGGAGTGCTGTAGTCACAGTGCAGCATCCAAATTATTGTGGTCAAACACATCACGACACACATCTTGTTCCAGGCATTAGTTTGCACAGCCCAGCAGCTAATGAACTTTTTCTAATCCTATTGATTAACAAAGACTGACTGACGTAGCTCACATTGCTGACCGGTAAGACCTTCTCCTGCGGCAAACTGAGCAAGTCTTTTTTTGTTGTAAAGACAGGAACTATCTTGCTAATAGTCTCCCGAAATATAGACGCTCCTCAGTGACAAACCTAGGAAGTAAACCCGAAGCAGATTTAAAGCTTCACTGACAAGGTTTTCCTAACCTTTATAGCACAGGCGCAGCGCCCAAGTCTTTTTTTTCAAAGCACCTAAGGAGGAGAGCGTGTGACAGTAAAGGCTGATGATCGGACACCGGACCAGAGTTATAGCGATGGGCATTTCATGCAAAAATACGATTTGAATTTTGCGCGCAATATTTGAAAATCATTTTTCATCCCTGGCAGTTAGCAGCTGTGTGAGTGTGGCAGTGCAGTGTGTGTATACAGTTTAAGCTGTTTTTAGTGAAGAAATACCACAACTTCTCATCACACAGGCTTAGTTCCTGTGACTAGCGAACCACCTGCTGATTACACTGAAGAGCGTTAGTCGCCCTGAAGTTAGCAGTAATGGCTCACTTAAGCTGGACCTAATTGCTAACATGGTAGCCCCCCCCCCCCAACCCCCAACCCATCCATTTCCAGCCTGAAAGCCTTGCACAGCTCTGAAAATGCTCCTTGACCATCGCCAAACAGCAGACAGACAAAGTTAGTGGCCAGTGTGGAGGATTTAGTGGCTGTTGATCCACATTTTTCCCTCAGGAGTTGGTGGAGACCAAAACAGAGGAGACAGCTTAAAGGAGAGTAAATACAGCACTCTTCAGTGAATACTGATGTTGCTCCCTGCGACATTAGTATTCACTTGTAAGCACTGTGCCTTAAATTCTTTGAAATGTTAGTGTTGTGTTTACAACTTGTTCTACTGCCCCCAATTGGCAACATTTTGTATTATTACTGCTCTAAATGGGCACACCTATATGTTGATATGGGCTGTATACTTTTGGTCTTTTGTGGTGTTTTGACATCTAACCTGTTTGGTCAACCTAAAGCAAACTGTGGCCTGTTTGCTGCATTTGTGCTGGTATGAAAGACGTCACTGTAACCCTGGCTGTTTGGAAATAGTGAGTACTTCTCTTCGTACACTTACTTGTGAAGTGCATGGATTGAGACAGGGTAGTGGTGCACTAATTGGAAATGACAAAAACATTTGAAAGCATCGTCTGCCAAAATGTCGGCCGGCTTTGTTTGGTTATTTGTGCCCTTTGTTTCATGCACACGATAAACATACTTACTGCTTGTATCTGAAAACAGTATAGTGGTGCTTGAAGTGCAGTCTTCCACATCAGTTGCAGGTTCCTCAGCCGCCCAGGTTTTAAAAATAGGAATTGACGGACGGTTTGACACACAGCAAGTGTCTTGGTCCAGTTCCGAGTGGACTCTGGTGCAGTGTGTTTGTGGTCTGGAAGCAGAAGGACCAACCACAGTATTTTGCAATAGTAGATCTGTGATTTTTGCATAAATTCAAATGCTAACCAACGAATACATTTATAAGCTGTTTGTGAACTGTTCAGGAAGCAATCTTACAATCGATCAGTATAAGAAATGTTGAAGTGAAGCATTCAATGCTGTGTATCAGCATGTGAATATAACCTGATACATCAGACAGTCAGAAGCAGTTTTGAGGCTATTTTGTCAGTTCATGAAGTCTGTTAGGAGGAATATTTATGTAAGATGCCTCATTTCCGCCCGTGTCTTTACCCACCACTTATTATTCATAACATGGGACTGATTTGCAGCCTACAGTAATATTCTATTAATAATCTTTTTTTTTTTTTTTTAATAAGCTCTTTTTACCTACCACAGGAACATACACAAATGCATCTCGTGTGTTAAAATGCAGACTGACTTGATGTCAGTCATCAGAATTCGATTTTTTTTTTCCATTCTGGTATTCATTAAGAAGGATGACATCAGCAAAAAAAAAAAAATCTAATCACATGTCAGTCTGTATGACTTCCTTTTTACTGGCACATGAGCCAGACCAAAACTAAAACACAACAATGTGCCTGTTTTTTTCTCATTTGTTCTGCTCCCAGTGAATGTTAACACACAAATAGTCAAAACAAGAGAGTGCCCAAGAAAACCTCAGACTCTTTGCTCAAAAACAAAATGTCCCCCAAAATGATCATCTGTCAAAACTTGTTTTGCACCAAAAAAATGTGTCCTTCCATGTATTCGGTTCCTCAAAGGTGCAGTAATTACAGTTCAAATTAGGTCTCCATAGTTTTGTCATTAATAAACTTCCATACATCAATAGCAGCTGCCAGAGGAGAGCAGGGAGCTTCTTGTTTTCTAAGCAGTGGTTGTGGTGTTCGAATTAGCATCCCCCTCTCCTTTCAGATTTGGCCTCTGTAGTGTAATTTGTTATGTTTACCCATTAACAAATGGAAAACACTTTTTTTTTTTTTTCCTCTCCCTCATTTTATTTTTCTGCTTCTCTTATTCACAGAAGCACAGGACAAGATGGCAGGTAGGGGTTCAGTGCGTAGCCCAGGGCCACTTCAACACAACAGATGGCTGTTGCTGAGATCGAATCTGTTACTGTTTGGTTCCAGGGTGTTCTCCTCAAGCATCGAACCACCCCGCCACCCAGTTCAGATTGTACTTAGTTGGAGGCCATTTTCTAAAGCTGATGGAAGGTGGCTGTAATTTCAGAAGCTTGTGTGTTAAGAGAGCACGCCTCTGGAGCTGTCTGTACACTTTGTCCTGATAGTATCCTGCTCATTTCCTTTGGATTTAGCAGTTAAATAATTCGGTCATGTCACAGCAAATTTACTTAGAAAGCACTTAAAGAAAACAGGATGTTAAAAAACTGCACAGGGAACAAATAACTGAAAGACAGATAAGAGGGAAGAGATGGAAATAAGAGAAGCAGACTTTCATGCTAATCATGTTCCTTTCCTTTTCTATGTGAAATATTCATTTTGACAAAGTAGTGATTCAAATGACTGTGCTGTCTCAGGCATTGTAACTCAGTATGAGAGAGTCTACTTGAATGCCCGACATGTAAAACATTTGCATCTCCATTACTTTTTGAATTATGTTGATTTGATTGTTGCATGGTTTTCCTGGCGTGTAAGGATGAGGGAATACAGGGCAGAGACCGAATGCTCCTGTATCATCACAGCATCTTTGTTATTCATATCCATCTTTTCACAGCACCCCTAATCCACATGCATATTCAGCATGGCGCGGACAATCAGAGGTTCTGAACAGACAACGGGCTCAGGTCCGCAGGGAGGTGTAGCCTGTTCCCTCTGTGCTGTTTGTTGACAGCAGCTTGGTGAAAATGAGGATCGTGCAAAATTATATCGCGGAGCATAAACCCGTGCTGCAAACGAAAAACATTTGGCGCTCGCATAGATTATACGTTTCTGTCATATCACAATATTGCATCAGTATTTTAGCATACAATGTTGCTGAAATGATGTCCCCTTGATGCAAGCTGGTCATATTGTGTCGTTAATCACTGTAGATGCAGAATTCCTGTACAAACACTCAGCTTAAATCTGTCAAACTGTTTCAGGGCATCAAATGAGCCTGAACAAACGTGAACTAATATGTTTCTATTGAAACAAGGTGCAGCAATGCACATTGTAGCTGTGGGAAATTAAACTGACAGAAAAAAAAAACACATTTCACATGTGAAAAAAATCATGTAACCACATACACATGTGAAGCATGTGGTTTTGGAACCTTTTAATGGTGTAATATGTGAAGCCCATGTAGATTCCCATGTGAAGACTTTTCTCCGTGTTATATGTTGCCACAAGTGGTAAACATGTGTCATATAGGTGATCATATGTGAAAAACATGGGAAGCTCCCATGTTTTTTCTGTAAGGGTAATGATCCTACCTCCTTATCTTTAGTTTCTTTTCATTTTCTTTTTGTTGTTTTTGCCTAAAACCTACAATATATTTGTAATCCAATAATCCCTCTGAACCCTAAACCAATGAATTTTTTTTAAAGTTATTCATTATTTCATTGATTCAAATTGTTATGCTGATATTTTCATTTCCCACAGAAATTCTGTATTAAGTTGGAAATAAATGTAAAAAAAAAAAAGTATGCTCACCGTGGTGCAACATCTCTTAGAGGCCGGCCAAATGTGTGCAGTGTAGTTGGGTACGTCAACAATAACGCTGTTTGATCGTTTCTGTCACAGGAAGAGGAGATTCTGATGTCATTCAGCAATAAACACATTTTGATGGTTTATCGTAACTCTCTTAAAGTCAAACGAGGCCGCTTATAATTCCTGTGCATCGAATAAACTACAAATGCCAACAATTTTTTTCATATAATAGAATTCGCTTGATTAACCAAGCCATACCTCCAGAAAGGCGAAGGCTGCTGTTTCAAAGTCAGAGAATACATTTCTTGATGACTGTGTTTCCGCACTGGTTCATCTGACCTGTCAGGTCCAGTGTTGTCACTTCCCTCCTGACTGTTTTTTAGACCTTACAGCCATTTTATTCTAAAATTCCATTCATTCGGCTCACTCAAATCAACAACTAACAAATCAGAATCCAGCTGTGTCAACCTAACGTTAGCATTGTGCTATGTCAGAGGTGACCAAAGCACAGGCAAATTTTACTTTTAAAATGTTTCAATTATTAACAACTGCTTTATACATCAGTATAAATGTAATAACTGTTAGATACTGTAAATTAAATTATTATTATTTTTTTATGGCTAGTTGGAGTACAATTGTTTGGCCTTTCGGCAAAGCTTCTCCGTACCACTAGGGGGAGCCTTGTGATCCGTCAGTGGTACCACAGTTTGGGAATCTCTGCTCGAAAACATTTCTACAAAATGATTGGACATTCAAATCGTGATCTGAATTATTCAGTAATGAAAGTACAAATAGAGCATTACAAAGTTCAGATGTCAATGATGATTAAATAAAAAACAAACAAACATAGCTGCCAGTAGAAATATGGTTTATGTGCATTCATGAGAAAAAAAACATGGTATAACCACTCTGTTGAGAAGAACCCAACATCACAGCACATGAGAGTCGAGTGTGTGGACCCACCTTCCTCCTCCTCCTCTTCCTCCTCCTCCTCCTCCTCCTCCTCTTCCTTCTCCTCCTCCTCTCTGTCGCTGGGGCAACACAGCAATGCTGTGAACAAGCAAAGCCTCATGGGGGAAATCCGTCTTCTCTGCAGGTCACATGAATGAGTCAGCTCTCTGCCTTCCAAATCAGCAGCACCAAGTTCAAAACTAATCTCAACATCAGCAGCGCGGCCGTCCGTGGGAGGCAGTAACAGCGTCCACACATTTCATTTCATTTGCACTCCCAGTGGCCAGCTATTAGTGCCTCTGCAGCGATGGTCTGAATGTTTGCGTGATGGCATCCATGACTGTCTACGGTATTAGCAGATTTATGCAACACTGGTCACCCTGCTGTGTTCATTAGCGCCCAGCTCTGCACCCAAATCCCATAATTTCAGACTATTAATAAATTAACCTTTGCTGTTGTAGCTCAGCTCCCCGTTTACACTGAAATACTTCTGTGATATTAAAAAGGTGAAATGTAATCCACTCAACCATTCCAGACTGTCCTAGCCACATGTTGAAAAAGTGTAATTGCAGCCATTGTTCTCATTGTCTCGTTTAAGTGTCAGGAGGAAATGTCTCCAGCAATTTCGGAACATAGTTTTAAAGAAGTTGCTCTGAGCCCTCCCGAGTATTTATGTAATCCTTGATTGGCATGACTACAGAGGGACCTGTGTGGGTGAGAGAACAGCATGCGTATTCATTGTAGTTCATCGAAGTAATTCATCCTCCCATTTGTTAGTGTTTGGATAGTTGCTAGCTAGCTGCCTGTTTTTGCCTTGAATGTATTAAAGAAAACAGGAAACAGTCTGTAAAAATGGTGCTCAATGCCTTCTTATGAAAGTTGCTGACTGACGCCAAAAAATAAGTTAGCCATGTTTCAGTGAGCTCCCTCACACTTGTTTGCGTTCAGGCCCAAACGTAGACTGTATATAAAAGTGGACAAAGCTGTTGGGGCTAATGTGGAGGTGCCTTACGCTGCAATATCACCGAGTGCTGCTGAAGGTTATCTCCAAAAGTCTCTGGCTCAATACACTCCCATTCAACTTCTCTCATGAAATTTGAAAATCAATAAATGTTTCCACAAGTTATTTTGATTGTGTTATCTAAGGTCGCTCCTCCTTATTAGTGTTCCAGCCATCTAACTGAAAATTATCCCGACATTAATTAGAAAATAAGCCTCAAAAAGCTGTGTTTTCGGGGGGCGTGTCTGTTTGATTGACAGGCCTGTGGTGCAGTCAGGATGCGCTATCGGTGGGCGGGACATAGTATCGTTGGGTTTCTAAGCAGATCTAATGAGGTCCACCTCTCGCTCCTCCCCAGCTCGTCCAAACTGCTCAGGGCAAGCAAGATGGCACCGGCCAAAATCCGAACTGGAGACTTCATGGTGGCCGTTCACAAGCGACGTCACTGCTGGTTGCAGCTTGGGGCTATAGAGAAGAAAAAAAACTGGAAGTAGGACTAGAGGAAGTTATTATTCTTTTTTTGATGGCAGCTTCAGGTGCGTTAGTGACACCTTGTGGAGTGGAGCAGCTGAACACTATTTTCCCTTTAAAAGCGAGATACTTTTTTTCAAGTAAATGAGAAGTTTAATTGGGACTGAAACAGCTCTAGCATTGTTTCATAGAATCTAGAAAACAGGGGTATATTGTTGGCTTGGGAAACAGTTGTGGATCAGAACAGCAGGGAACCAGGACAGGATTGGACTCAAGTGAACAGCAGTCAGCAGTTCACCTGCATAAATCAGGTTTTGTTTGCATTAATTTCACATCTCTTAAACTATTTGGCAAATCCACCTGTGGTACATTACCATCAGAATCGCTGATACTCTCAATGAATCCGCAATTTTAAAAGCCATTTACAGAGAAAAACAACTGAAACTGCGTCACTTCTCCCACCTGGCAGCCTTCATGGGAAAAAAAAAAAAGGCAACCAAATGGCCAAATATAAAATCACTCATGGTGGCGTTCCAGCAGTGCCGTTAACATTTGGCAGACTTGAATCCTCATCGCCACAAAAAGCCGGTGATACACCCGACAGCACAGATATATAAAATGAATAAATAGAATGTCTCAGATGCCGCTTCATCATCGCACGCCAGATGCACAAGACCCAAAAGATATACAGGAGCACAAGTTTTTTTTGCCAAAACCAATTTCAGGAATGTTATGTTCCAACTGTTGTCATAAAATACAAGCTGCTATCTGATCGCAGAGCTCCAAGGCTCCGGCTGCTATGTGTTTCTATGTGCATGTAAATATGAGGAGATACGTTTGTGTGTCTCTATATGTGTCTACATATGGACGTGTTGTCATCCTGCCACATAAAAAACAAAAAACTCTCTCTGACGGTTTGATTCATGACATTGATTTGAAATGTGACATTTAGGACAAAGTCCTCATAAGCGTCTAATCATATTTTCCTTTCCGCAAAACAAAGCAATAAAGCCTTTGCCATGTCCTGTGCTACGGCTTCTCATTTCCATGGCTTAATTGAAACCCGGGTGCCCGATGTGTGTTGCAGATTTCATTTCCAAACCATAACAAACAAATCATTTATAAATGCCCCTGTTTTTTTTTCTTTTTTCTTTTTTCTTTCTCCTGAAGCTAATTCAAAGGCGCCGGCTTGGCTCCTTTCATCCCACCACGTAGAAAGAGTTTTCCCTCGGAGTCTGATCGTATTAGCAGAAGTAAAGTCATCTGCAGTGTTTATTTGGTCTGTCCCCCTCACACTTCCCCTTACATAGATTAAGCTTCAGAAGCTGCCTCCTGGCAATTAAATCTATCAGAGGGCAGCAGGGAGCGCTCTGTCAGAACTGTTCCAATAATTGCAGTTTAAATGAATATGGATTCAAAAAAACTTTGACAACACGCAGCCATTTAATTTGCAACTTGGGTCTTAAAAAAAAAAAGAGTTTTCTCCTGTCGTGTCTCCTGGTTTGTTTTCCTTTCTCCTCGGATGAACAGGAATGTCTCATTTGCTATTCTCTTTTCTCTCTGCTCGCAGACACATAGAGAACTGGACGGGATTGCAGACTCTGAGAGATGTCGATATGGAGCTCTACACCGGACTGCAGAGACTGTGAGTGTTGACGCAGCAGACGCTTTGCTGAGCTTCAGTCCTGCTGTGTTACAGATGTGGGAAAAAAAAAAGAGGTGGCGGTGGAACCTGTACCGCTGATAATCCTCCGTTTTCCATCAGGTTGCGTACCGCGGAGAGGCCGACGGTTTGACTCCTAAGAGATGAGAGCGGCACTTGAGCTCAGAGCAGAAGTTGCAGCATCTGGATTTAATTTCCCGTACTTCTCTGAGAATGAGGAGTTTTAGTCGGGTTTGTGCAGAGAGAAGAGTGGGTGAAGAGTGTGTTTCTTGATCCTAACGCAGACCCATGTTTAAACAAGCTTTTAATTCTCTCCAGTCACACGCTGGAGGAACATCCCCTTCGCTTTGTTTAGCCACCGATCAAATAATGCTTAACAGCAGCAGGGAAAATTTAATTAGGGGCCCCTGCTGTAGCATTGTGATTTTTTTTTCTTTTCCCATCTCTTCACGTGTTAAAGCAATGTTACGCTCCTTTCCTGTTTCACAACCACGAGGTCACATCCTTTACATTTCTCTCACCTCTGCCGATGCTGCATCCACTCCTCCGCCTCCGCCTCCTGCTCCCCCTCCCCTCTCCCTCCTTTCCCCCTCCACCTCCTCCTCTTAACTTTTCTTTTTTTTTTCCCCTAGCCGTATTCTCCCCTGCCCTCCAAAGTCAGAGCTGGCCTCTCCCCTGATCCCCTTGATCCCTCATCAGGGAGGCCAAGTGCAATATCTCCACCACTAAATTAGCATTTTTCTCATTACCACTGCCTCTCTGCTGCTGCCTTGTCTGGGGACACCGGCTCCTCCCCGCCTGGAGTCAGGCCTGTTGTGATGCGGCCTTGTGGGGCTGTTAGCAGTGTGGAGGGATTAGAGAGGAAGAAGTTTCTCCAGGATTCCTTCCTTCACCTCTTTTTTTTTTTTTTTTACTGCATTTTACTCCAGACTTCTGTTTTGGTTTAAGTTGTCCTTTGACTGAAACAGCTCTGTTGTAGCATGTACGTACAGAAGATTGTATTCAATTACTCTTTAACATAAATATGGAGATATTACATAATTTTCAGTCCTTAAACCGCCTGGCTCTTTAGTTCTTAGCAAATATTTAAACATACTTTAAATTGGAACTATTTTAAACGGTGGATGAATGCACATTGTAATTAGAATTAAATACAGATATTTACAGAATATAACCAGACATATCCCAGTTATTTTGGTGTATCATTGTGTTAACATACAGGACCAGCAGTGATGGGGAGTAACAAGTTGCATGTAATTAAAAGCCAAATGTAATTGTAATCAATTACAGTTACTGAGGGAAAAAAATCTGGAATTAAATTACAGTTACTTTTCAAAATGTTGGTGATTACAAAGGGGTTAGATCTGCATATATTCTTTTCAGAAAAAGCTTATTGTGTAAAATATAACATTTTGCTGCTTTGCATCTTTTCACCGAGCAAGAATGTCTTCTGCCAACGTCTAAACAGGCTGCGTTCATTAGGCAATGTGAGCTCCAATTTAGAGTCTTTGTTTTTGATTGGTTCTTGAATTCGCACTGCCTCTCGTCTGCCAATCAAATCAATGTCCATCACTCTAAACAATTACACCAAGACAGTTGACTGTGTCGTTGGATAGGACCAAGAGCACTCTTATCAGGCAGCATGGAGACGACCTGAATGCAGACTTGGTTGGAGGAACATTTCTCCTTCACTGCAGTCAGGTGTGATCTACATGTTTTAGTGGTTTGTAGTTTGAAATCAAAAGATTTCAGTCTTAATTCAAGTTATATTGAAGAACTTTCAGTAAAAGTTTGACAGAGTTCTGTTGTGGGTTAACACTGAATAGTTTGCATTTATTTTTAGGACTTTTCAGCTTTATTGCCCAGTTCAATGCATTTATTAGAAAAATATTCAGAAAGTAATCAAATGTAATAACTTTCATTTGGGTCTTTCCACGGTGAAGTGATACAAAGATCCCAAAAAAAATTCCTGGACTGTTTTTACACCTTTAGTCAATGTTTCGGCGGGTCCCCAAAACTTTAAAACATAAATGTAGCAGTGATGATTGTGACATCATCACTGATGGGAGGATAAGATCCACAGCTCCACAGGTGTCTGTGCTCATTGTTGGGTTAATTTCAAGGGAGTGAAATATTAGTAGGATTATTGTTATTCATTTTTCCCCCCAAAACCCTCTCCTGGACCGTCTGAGGTCCCAGTCTGGGAACCTCTGGGTGATGAAACCACCTCCCTGTCGATCACCATAGAGGCGTGATCAGACTTCTGGAAGGTAATTGGCACCAACAGCTGGGTGTAATAAGCACACTGCGTTATGATGATGTCAATGAGTTCTCCGGAAAGAGACATCTGTGATTACAAGATTAGAAGTCATTACCATTGTAGCCCAGAACAGTGGTTCCCAAACTGGGGCGCTGGGAATTCCAGGAGTCCTTGAGAGGATTCCATTGGGTCCCCAGCAAAATGAGGATTAGTTTAATTTCATACTTATTTTGCTGCATACAAGTGAACACAATGAGGGAAGACGTGCTGTAATCAGAGGTTTCACTGGTTTTTACAGTAAAGACACAGGAGTTCACAAATCTTTCATCGAACGCTGCTTCAAAGTGAATTTTCATTCGGCTGTTAGGACTGCAGGGTGCACACACACATACAGAGAAAGACGAGGAACTGAGAAAAGACAGAAGTGTTCCTGGTACAGAGCACTGCGGCAGCACACAAAAATCATGGGAAATTTCTGGAAATGGACAAGTGCTGCATAATTGTTTTCCCACAACGACACCAGCATTTTGTTTGGCTCAAATGACAAAACATTATCAAACTGGAAAAGACAAAAACAAAAGAAAAAAACTGCAGCGGATCTTGTGAAGCGTTAAAAAAAAACAACAGACCAAAACATGGAGGAACGATTAATATGAGGCAGAGAAATGGAAGTAGAAAGAAAATGATTGCCTTCATGCAGCTACATGCCGATCCCATTATGACACCGTGTGCATGTAGTTGTATTTTTCTGCTTCAGGAAGAGAAGAAATGTCTTTATTTTTTTGGTTTCTACACAGTTTAATCTGTTTTTGATCTTTTTCTTTTCCTTTCAGAACTATCATGAATTGCAACCTGAGGGTGATCCAGGCTCGAGCGTTTGCACAGAACCCACACCTACGCTACATGTGAGTAAATACTCTATCTTTGAAACCATGTCCCCCGCACCTTCAAAAGATTTATTATAATCTGTGACGCTTGACAGCTTGTAGTATATGGCTGGAGATGAGTTAGTGTTGAACAGAAGATGATGCGGTTGATAGAGAGTGGCTTCGGGGAAAATTGTGGCAGCGCCATTACTGTGGCAACGGCCGCACATCTTAAATGAGATGTCCATTATTTGCCTCAGATAATTGGATTCCTATCTGCCCCGGTTTCTTTGTGCTCCGGTAGAGCAACATGCCGAAGACGCGGCTCCATTTAGTCGGCACTTGCCAAATGGACAATTTGTCCAGCAGGCCGAGCATCAGAGAGCTGGGCGAAGAGCAAAGTAATTTCTTTAACAAAGGCTGACGTGTCACCGTATGACAGCCTGTTATTCCCCAATTTTCCAGGAGTAAACATGTTGAGTAACTCAGTCACAGTCTTTTACCTGAACACGCTCTCATTTGCAATTTTCTCAGTTGTTGACTAATAGGCAGTCAGGTTTCTCTTTTCAGATGAATGCTGTTAGGATTTCAGTCTGCGTGAATCTTTGCGTGTGTGTGTGTGTGTGTGTGTGTGTGTGTGTGTGTGTGTGTGTGTGTGTGTGTGTGTGTGTGTGTGTGTGTGTGTGTGTGTGTGTGTGTGTGTGTGTGTGTGTGTGTGTGAGAGAGACAGACAGCCAGTCGTGGTTCACAAGGGGGATACTAGAAGTGCGGTATTTTTTATTTGACAACTTAACCATGCCTGTTACCGAAGCAGAAATCACCAGCCGGACTGTATGATCATCCGCCTCTTTGGCGGCGGAGAGCATGTGTGTGTGTAAGTCGCCCGGGTAGCACACACTTTAATGATTTTTGAGTTTGATGTGTCGACTTCTTCAAAAAGTCGCTCGCCTCTTCATCTAGTTTAGGACATTGTCAAAGCTAATCGATCCCATCAACGTTTAATGAAAGTTATTTACTTAAATGTTCTCTCTACAAGATGGATTTGTGAACACAAGACTGAAAACAAATAAATGATTGTAATCTTTCTCACCTCTTCCCTCCTTTCCTCTTACTAAGTATAATGGCTGTGCAGAGCTGGAGGACTTTAAAAGATATAAAAGGTGTAATACTTCTTTCTCTTCTCTTCTCACCTGTCATGTGGTGGTAAATAGGTGAGTGTGAGCTTCAAGCCTACAGAGACAGTTAATGAAAACGCAGCAAAAACCAAGAATAACATCTTTCCAGTAAAGTGTTAATTTATGCTTTTCTCTCTTTTTAGAGAGCCTGTACTATATATATCCTGATATTCTCTTTAGATTCAGGCTAAAAATGTGCTAAGAGCTCTTACACAAGGAGAAAAGGTTGATCATGTGAGTTCCAGTGAATTTAGCTTCCTCTACAGTTTCACTGCACAAATGGAGGCATTTGAGTGACCGCCCCACCCTCCCACCCTCCCAACAGCTCACGGTCCTCGACAGGCCTCTATTGTGGTCTCGTTAATGCGTGAGGACAGTTGCTAGGTGACACTGAGGATGACGATGTCAAAGAAGATTAATTATTATGCCTGTGCTTAGCCTCAGAAGAACGACCTCATTGATGTCTGTGTCAGACAGGTCCACTCAAAGCCCGAGCCATCAGACGCTCAACCGGTTGCTCCTTTGTGAGGGGCAATCTGAGCTTTTGTCTCCATCACATCTTCATCACAGGCCAGAAACAGGCTCGATTAGTCACAGTAGAGATATCATTAATTCCATGTGCCACAAGCATGATTGTAATTGGCATCCACCCTGGCTATGCTCTCTTTTCAATTAGTACTGGTCTGCTCTGTTCTTTAATACATGTTCCATGCATTATTTTGCATGTATTACAATATATGTGGTTTTCATGGGCCTGTTGGAGGAGCAATAGTTTCTATATTCATTGGTTGGATGGTGGTTTCTTTTCTTTTTTTTTTTTACCCTTCAATACCGGACATTCAGGAGCAAAAGTATCAGGAATTGATTTGAATGTGATTATCTGCACTGATGAAAGCTGCAGACACATTCGGCTAACAAGCATTCCGTACGTGTAGTGCTATTTGTTTAAGTACCGGAGTGACATGGACGTTGAGTGACCACTGTTCCAACGGTGGCAAGTTCACATACACGAATCAGTAATGTATATTTGTATTGCTTTGAATGTTTTAGTTTTTTCTGGATTACTCATCTGAAGTGTTTTTGTCCGATTTTCGTCACAAACTCGTTGAAATGTTTCACAGTAAAATCCTTGTTAACAAATGAAAGGTTTCTGTCCACTAAAACGCCAGAGGGCTTTTAATTTGAAACGGAAACTGGAAGTGTTGAGTTTGTACAGTGCGCTCAGACAACACCAGAGACCAGTACAACGCTTCGCCACTTTATGTCTCCAAATGAGTAGGTCAGATGTTCACAGTTCTCCTGATCGGCTCTCGTCAGCCCTGTTAAAGTTACTGTATTTCACTGTTAATAAAAACCCAACACTTCCTGTATCTGTGTCAAACTAAAAGCCTTCTAGCATTTTAGTAAAAGGTCATGAAATGTGACAATAACATTTTAAATGAGTAATGGAAAACAACCATTGAAAATAGCAGGATTATATTCTTTACTAACTACAAATCTTGAGTGATAATTCTGCGGTATAATCACTATTGGTGACTATTTTCATGTCATGAAAGAGCCAATAGAAACAAATGGAGTGGTAAGAGTTGTCATATTAACATTTCCAGTGTATCAATTGATTAAGGACATCAACTTCAAGCCTCGTTTTGATCCACTACCTTTTGCCATGTTAAAGTTACATTACGTTACGTTACGTTAACTTACGTTAAATGTTACACGTTTGTGTTTCAAATTAAAACCCCTCTGGCAAAAACCTTCATTTCTTAAAAAGGGTTTTATTGTAAAACATTTGAAAAAACGTGTTGTGACTCAAATTGGATAGAAACAATTTGTATGAATAATCCAGATCAACTAACGGAATTTAGATGATTACATTGTTAAATATAATTTTATAAAATTATAAAATGAGCCATAATGTGCGTGTCACATGTGCACTGTGGTACAAATAGCACCACCACCCGTGGTTATCATTGCGTACAGCATGTGCCATGTTATTTACAGAAATTCAATTACTGACATGCGGCGATGCCCCAATAATTAAACCAAGGCCAGTGAAAGTTTTTATAAACTAGTCAAAAAATTAAATGCAGTGTAAAACATCCCACAGCAACAACAGCCTCCCAAACAGATGACAACCAACAACAGTACAGTCGCGCTCACAAGCTCAACCAGGCCGCTTAGTCTGATGAGAAACATCTGCCTCTTTCATTAGAAATGAACTCAGCTATATTTAATATCCTTTTCTATAGCCCTGTTTATTTTCCATAACAGCTCCTGTCAAAGCTGTTATTATGAGGTGACCTCTGTGAGCCAACTATATCTTATGTGAGCCCAAAATAAACCTAATTGTAGTATAACATAGCTTGAGAGATGTGCTTTATTCAGATCAGTGGGACGTTGCTTTGCATAACGGAGGTGAGGAAGATTTAATCCACGCAGCGACCAACGCACTCAGTGACTCCGTATCCTGCTGACGTGTCCTTAAGCAAGACACAGTAAGTTTAATTTTCTGCCAAGAACTCAGATGAGAGCATCAGCCGAATGACACGAAGGCAAATATAAATTGTTCAAACGCTCTCCAGCATGAGATACGTGTAACATCCTCAAATATTTGGACAGCACTCTGAATTAATGTGCATGCGAGATGCAAACATGAAATCAACAAGCTGTCATCGCGGTTCCTTTTTGAATGCCTGGCTGATGCCAAGTAGTTTACAGTTAGTGTCGCAGCAGAAAAGAAACACATACTTTTAACATTACAGTACAGCATGGCAGCCAGAGTCACACGTCTCTGCACCCACACAGTAAACTGAAGGTGACACCAACATGATACTGGATTGTAGAGCTGTGATGGAACAGGTAATAACAATAGATAAGGGAAACGTCCATATATTAACTGCTCTTATCACAGCCCTGTGTTTACTGTGTACAGGCTTCCTTTAATGACATGAGACTCACGTTTTATCCCACTATACAATGCTGTTATATACAATACTGAGGTGATATTTTTACAACCCAGCTCTGCCAGAGCAGAGGGAAACCTGAAGGATGAGAGTTTTCAAGCTGTTTATTGCTCGGTGTATATTTAGGGATTGAGATTTTGAAGAACAGAGCAAACTATAATGGAAAAACCTTGGACCGGTCCCCAGCGAGTGCCTTGTTAAGTCTGTAGAAAAATGTCCTACGTTTCACAGACAGTTTAGTCTATTCCAAAAGATTATTAAGACTCAAAAAGAAACCCAGCGGAGGCACAAGGGTGAGCTGCTCCCACTAAATCACAGCCACCGCAAGTGTCTGCTCGTCCATGTAGAAATACAGTACACAAAATTGATCTCTGTTGATTGGAGAGCTGGACTGAGCCCCCTTCTAATTACAATCCTCAGAGTACTGCCAGGAGAGCAGATTGGATTTTAGCATCTTGGCGTCAAGACCAATTGTGAATCAGAGACCACACAACCTAAATTTCCATACACAAGGGCTCTGGAGAGGGTTAAATACAAGGGGCAGGCCCCAACTAAGGTCGTAACCCTCCTGCCCTCAAGACACAAGCTGACTAACCTGACATACCTACACTGTAGACGCTACATTTGCAAAATCGTTAGTCCTGTATGATCAAAGCCTGCTCCATGAGTTGTGATTGTACATGCAAGACAAAATATGACTGATAAAATCAATGTGGACGACAACTTGACTGGATCCAACACACACCTTAAAATGCTGTGGTGCCCAGAGAAAAGACAGTTCTTCTTTCTCAGTAGTTGAACACTGGACTTGTTGAATTTGTGCGAACAGTATCGCACAAGACAATCAACCCCACCGTCAGCCTGCAGTTTAAAGGAGCTAAAGAGTTTGTTTGATTTGGTGACAGCTGCGGCAGGGCCATGTCTTTGCAACCCTGGGCAAAACAAATGTTTGAGGATGAGCTGATAAGTTTTTGTTACACCGAAGCGTCCGGACTTCCGTGTACCACAGAGGAAACAGATCAGAATTCGACTGTGTTAGATTGACCGATCTCTGCGTCCTGTGTAGACTAGAACACTTCCAGCATCATATGCTTGTAAAGGCTAGTACAGGTTCTTAATGGCATTTCTGTCAAATAGCCAAAGCATAACCTCATGCCAGATGAAGGGCCAAATGCTCAAAATGTTTGGCTAAAAAGCCCAGTTTAGCTTAGGACACAGACTTAAACAGGAGAAATCTGCCAGCCTACCTCAAAGGTAAGCTAATCCTCCCACCAGCACCTCTAAAATACACACACATGCTGTAAGTCTGCAACCCGGGGATTCTATCTACTGATGTCTTTAACTTTAAAGCAAGACCAATATTAGCTAAATGAATGAACACATTGATGACACGTGGCATTTTGTTGGCTAGTGGCCAAGGTTTGAGTGCTTGTGCATGTTAGGTGTCATTCTTTACATAAAGTGCAAACATTTACAGGGTAATATTAAATAAGTTAAACCTATTTAAATGTTAATACAGTTTATTCATGAGTCAATAATCAAGTTGCCAGTAGTCATGTCGGTATTTTTAAAGGCTTAGAGCTTACTGTGGTATTTTGTCCGAACGGGCTCTGTCGCAGTTGAGAAGACTCATTAGAAAATGGTCTAATTTTGGCAGAACAGGGTCAGAAAAATATCTTTATTAACTTCACCCGTATGTGTAAATACCGGCCCAACTTTGCCCCTAAGCAATTTTATGAAGATTAAAATAAAACCTTTTCTCCGGTCAAGCAGTTCAAGGATGTCTCTGTGGGATATCTGTCTTCAAAAAGGCGACTCATCAAGTAAACATATTGCCTGGTTTGTCTCAGTGGCACCAGTGACTCAGCAGCAAATCCCATCTCACCAATTGTTGTGGCTGGAGAAACTCATGAAGCGGCCTCGAACCTCTTAAGTACCACAAGGGGACATTGAAGGAACTTTCAGTAATATTTCACACTGTTGTTGCAGAAAATGACCGTACTCAGTGCCAGTAAGTCAACACTTATCAATGACTGCTGAGACTTCAAGCTTTGTAAATTAACAGTCTGGTCTTGACTCCATATTTCATTTCATGCATGTCCAGCCTCGGCTCCCTGGACGATTATGCCAGACTTTGTTGAGCTTCATTGCCGCATGTGTGGAAGAACATGCGGCAATCGGACAACAACAACAGAAAATGTTTATCTGGGCAGCCTCTCCTTTTAATTTCATATCACAGAAGAATATTTTTAAACATAAAGCTCCCTTTGGCTTTATATGAGTGAATGAATGACATTTTTTTTGGATGAAATTTTCCAGAGTAAGTTATAGATATATTCACATACACATTGATGCATTTCATTACTTTGAGGCTGAACACAGAAATACAAAAGAAAGCCTGTACCCTGTACCCTTATATAATAATATATAAGAACAAGTTATGCACAAAGCTCATTCAATACTTGTATTAATATTTTGAGGGAACACTGACATTTTAGTTCAGTGTGTAGGATTTAGGGGATCTGTGAGCAGAAATTGAAAATAAATGTATGATTATGTTTTTCATAAATACCTCCAACTAAGAATCATTGGGTTTTCATTAACTCAGAATGAGCCTTTCATATATACACAGGGAGCAAGTCCTCTTCCTCTGAGCTCCCAATGTTTCTGTGGTGCCTACCTTATCTATTTATGTTGTGAGGATAGTGTTTTGGAAGCCTTTTCTCCTCTTCTTCCTCAGTAAGTGTGGTCAAGGTATCTCAGAAATGTGAAGAAATCCTTCAGGACTCAGATATTCAAAATGTATATATAAATGAAAAATAAGCCAGTTGAAGAGGGTTTCTACTGTATGTATGTAATATCATCAGTGCATGGTTGGCTTCGTATGGTTTCGTACAACTTTATTACCTCTTTGGATGACTCAATTAGCATAGCTCGATTAGCCTGTTAGAAAAACTCATCAGTCAAACATGAGTAAAAACAATGTTCTTGGTCTATACCAACTTTTACTGAAGTTTAAAGTCACAAACCACCATAGAGAATGATTAGCATGAACTCAAACGGATGATAACAACCATGTGGGCATTCGATACTGTGTTTCAACACAACTAAATAACACGGAGCGACACGTGTGCATGAAAATATGAAATTATAACTGTTTGCGGAGGCACATCGAGACAAAACATACCTTGATATTAGAACAAGGTTTTCCCTTTCCGTCCGTATCCATTAAAGTGTTGCAGATCTGGCTTCATAGAGATTTTGGTCGTCTCTGGTACAAACTTGTAAATCCATTTAAATGGATTGTATTTCTGTGATTTTGGTAAAACTGCATGTGCTTACAGAAGAGATGTGATTTGGTGATAAACGAGGGACAACTAATGGACCGTGACCTCCTCGCAGAGTTTCTGCGGGTGTTGGGTAGCCTGAGCTCCAATGGCGTCGTCATTGTGTAAAAGGAACGGACTCTTTTTCCCAGCACGTGTTGCGTCTGATTGGCAAGAGGAGCTTACCTGCTGTGATAGTGGAGATATAGAGGACAAGAGCCCTTGTGAAATGTCTTTAGATAACAGTAATTGTATGAAAGCTCTAATCTCCTTCAGAAGGTTTTTTCCTGGGATTACACACGCACACACACGCACACACACACACACGCACGCACGCACGCACGCACGCACACACACACACACACACACACACACACACACACACACACACACACACACACACACACACACACACACACACACACGTCCACCTGGTGCCACTGAAGGTTTTATGCCTCACACCTTCCACCTGGTATCGCCACCATAAAAGTGATCACATGAAATCTAGTGTGTTTCTGCTATGGAGATTTATTTAACAGGACGTAATTGTGTTAGCTCAGAATGGCAGTGGGAGTGTACTGGGTTATCTTCATTGTTATTAAATCATTATTGTTTATAGCGCTTTGTAACCTGTTTCATCTCGGCCACTCCCACACTCTCTGTTAGTTACAGGTGTTGGGGAATCTGCTTTGCCTGTTTAGGCAGCCAGAAGAGAGACGTCACTGAAATATGGTCAAACCAGATAGGATTGTGATCCTACAGGTTATAATGCAGCAGTTTCACCGCAGGCTGCCAACGTGAGTTTAGTCGATTGCTGATGACTAGAGTTACTATGGCTCACAGCCCGCTTTGATTAGAACTGTAAAGGCTCGCTTAAATATAAGATTACCTTGATTGGAAGATAACCTTCCCTTTTTCACCTCCTGTGATGCATTGTATGTACTGTATAAACGTGGGTGAATTTGATAGTAGCCTTAATAACTTATGTCTCATTCCTTTTGAAATGTAATTAAATTAAAAGCTATTTTCCTATCTATACACAGGATATGTAATGTAATGATACCTTGAATCTGTAAAGCCCACAATGAAATCTCAAGACTATTAAGGCAGTCTGGCGAAAACTCCCTTCAAACCACAGCTGGATACAGCTGGAGCAGTTTGATTTGGAAGAGTGAACCAAACTACCTGTTGACAGGTGCAGAGATGTCTCCAAAGGAGTCAGAAGGTTTTGTAACAAAATATTAAGTTAGGGGTCCCATCAATGTTGTCATTTGTTTTATTATTTAACCTATTCTTTTAATCATATATCAGAATCAAAGTCAGATTTTTATAAATATGGAATAAATAATGATGAAGGCTGATTATTTCTGTCAGTTTTGAATTATTTCAGAGAAATGTGTTTCTCTTTTTTCCCATAGAAAATCCCTCCAGGACTGTATATACCTACATAGTGAGAGTAGTCCTGTTGATAAAGTTCCCCACTGATACCGTAGACTTTTCTCTGGTAAAAGTGAAACATGAAGTACTTTCTTCACAGTTTTGTTGCTTGTCCATAAGTCACATACTCACTGTCCCTGTGAGCAGCTCATCATGATATTCTGTCAGCTGTAATTATTGGCTGACTAACAGATACGTTTTCTCTGCAGTAAATATCAGCAGACTATCATGACTCATTGTCGCTCATTAGGAACTTATTTCCTCTGGTAGCGAAACACTTGAGCCACCAGAAACTCTTGTAAGTTAAAGAGAGGTAACTAAACATGTCGAGGGATGATTAAGACGCATTATGAAAGGATTTAAAGAAGCTCACTTGTCTGGTATTAATGCTGTGGTCACGCCACAAGGCAACATCCTACCTCCTCAGGAGAGCCTGCTGATCACGCTGATTATGTCCTGGCGTGTCAAGGCCGTCGGTCTAGTACAATTTAAGATGATTACGTGCTGTTGAAAACAAACTTTTGTCCAGTCCTCAAATATAAGAATCAGATTCAGCTTTATGGGTCAGGTATGTTTACACAAACAAGAAATTTGACTCCGGTCGTAACTCGCTCTCTCAATGTACAAACACAAAAACAGACATCAATTGAGATATAAAACATAAATAGACATATACACAGATAAAAAACATACATACATATATACACATGAACAATGGTGCAATGGCTCCTAGTGAAAATAGTGATGGTGCAATTGAGTTTAGCGCAAATGGTACAGTATTTTTTCACAGGGTGTGACATTGCGTCTGATGAAGATAACCCCCAACAAAACACATCTTCTTATATTTGGAGCAATATCATAGTTTGATATTTTGTACACAATTAAATTGATGACCCTCTCATATGTGTAGTTTTGAATCTTGCGCAATAAGGTGGTAAGATTAGCTTAGCATAAAGACCAACTGAAGAAAAGAAGAAAGTAAGCAGCTAGTCTCTCATCAAAGGTTAAAAAAACAATGTACCTATCATTACCTTTAAACCTCACAAACTGTGGTCACAGTTTCTTGTCGAGGTGCTCAAAGGTTTCCCTCCTGTCAGAAAACTGCAACAAGTGAGCTGTACAGTTGCATCTGGGTGTAGTTTCTTCTGTGCTTTTTCCATCTGTGACCAATCTATTTGCTAAGCTAAGCTGCTGGCTGTAGTTCCATATTCAGCGTACAGATGTAAAAGTGGTGTTGATCTCCTCATCGTTCTCACAAGAAACCAAATATTTCATAAAATATTGAAGAATCACTTGGCCTCGTGTGAGGCAGAGTGACTCGTATCTCTGAGTAACACTTCAAGACAATAGCTGCTAGTTAGTTGGAGGCCAGTCAGTGTCGGTTCGACTTCACCTCTCTTTGATCCCTCCATGTGTCTGGGTGTGAGTACCCAGAGTTCGTTCTCTGCTGCTATGACATTCATCTCACCACGTTTATCCCACACACAAACCACCGGGTGGAAATTAAGTCTATCAGCAAAGGCAACGCTGCAAGGTCTCGGGCTTTTCAAATCACTGCTGCCACCGCTGGGTCCAGTTTTCTATTTGATGCTGCTGGTTGGCCGGGCATCGCGCGCCGTGCTTGTCCCTGCCTGTGTCAAATTAAAGGTCAGCGTCTGGATGGTGAGGCTACTCTTCTCTTTATTCCAGTACAGCCCAGGGAGAGGCCCAATAAATCTGGAGGGAACGTTGTCACTGGGGAGTCGGAAAGGTCACTCCCCACAGGGAGAAGAGAGTGGAGAGACTCTCTCTCATTAAATCTTCTCGGCTATGTGTTTTTTTTTTTTTTCCTTATCCTAAATGTCACTTTCATACTTAGGTCAGCTGGCCAGCTAGCCTGAGACCACCTTTAATTAGAAGTCAGATTATTCTCTGTTTACCTTGTCAAGGCTTTTAAACTCTTTGCTTTCTCTTCAGCATTCCTTAAAAATAGACTTCCTCCTCTTCCGCTGTGTCTTTTTGAAAGAGTTACTTGTTCCGGTCTTCAGGTAGGCTGCTCACTTCAGGCGGTGGCTGTCTGGGAGATGAAACGGTTACCCAGATGACACCTGCAGTCTCTGTAGTCTTCTGCCTTGTGCCTCCATGGGCTTATAAAAATAGTGCGGCGATCTAAAAGGTGCGAATGAATGGTAAACCCTCATACGCTGTCTGTGTCGAGCATCTCCACATTCACATCGGAGGCAGTTACCCAAAGAAAGCTGTCAGATCTCAGTGTAATGCTGGAGGTCATCTCGGCTAGACATTGTGCTGTCTTGACCCGTCAGCTGTTGAAGGGACTGAACTTGTGACCTTTTTGTTCTATAAAATGAGTCCTGCAGCCATGATGGTAATCTGACTGGTGTTGACAGGTGAAATTTGAACTGTCTATTAAATGTTTCCGTTTTTGCTTCAAAGGAAGAAAACAGTTTACTTGAGTCAAAATCAATGTTGAACTCGAGTTACCACCCGGCGATTGTATGCCTCCTGCAGCCAGACAAAATGCAGTTTAAGTCCATGTCTGTCAACACCTGTATAATGAAGACTTTGAAGGAATTTAATGCTTGGTTGTTCTTGTTCTCTGGTGCTAGTGTGTAAATTAATTGTGAGGAAAAATAAATAAATCACATTGCTTGTATATGTTCACATGCTTGGCCATTAAAGCTGATTGTGATTGAACACAAAGTCATACCCATGACAGTAGACAATGCCTCAAATATGGATGTTCTAAAATAGATGCTTCACACACATCTTCAACCCGACAGCACAGAAGATCTATGCAATCATCACAGTGTGACAACATTAGCGTCACCCATTCAGTATCTGACTAAATGTGAAATTTGATCACAATCTCCCCTTCTGTTCCTGAGTTCTGAAACTTTGTCATAATTAGCATTTCAATTCTTGATTAATGCCCAGAAACGTGTTTGGGGTAGTCCCAGTGACCTTTGACCTGTGTCCATCAAAATCTAACTTGTGAACTGTAACCAGTGTGGAACAATGCCATTTTGAAACCCAGACAAGGTGGTGAAAGTTGTGAGGAAGTAATGAGACAGCGTTTGTGCTTCATCAGAGGCACTCAGTTGTTCTGAGGAGCTCTTAGGGTGAGTGCTTGTATGTAACCATATGAATGTGAAGCAAATTCAAGAAACAGCATCCATGCTAAGCTTATATTTGGGAAAAAAATAAGTACTTCTCCGGTAAAAAAAAAAAACAAAAAAACATAGTGACAGCTTTCGAGGCTTTATTAACAAATAATGTACCTACTATTAAAGGAGCTGTTGGAATCTGTCTCTGGTTATCCTCGAGTGTTTATATTCATTTGCAGTGTTCGACTGTAGACATGAAGAAATCCATTTTATGATAAAACACCTTTTGGGTTTTTCTTTTTTAAAGCAAGCTGAACCTAAGTTCGAAGGAGGTGTGTGTGTGTTTCAATGCCAGTAAAGTAAATGTGTGGGGACAGTAAAAAGCTGTATAATATTATTAAAGAACATTTATTATGATTACTACTATATTATTTAATCTGCCATTCTCCCCAGAGGAAAATATTTCCATCTGTCAGTTTGGATTTCTGAAATTATACCTATAAAAGAAACATTAAAATGAGCATTCAGATGTGTTTGCAAAGCTGTTGAACGGTAATTCAAGAATGTGGGCAATACCTTGAGTGTTTTGCTTCAGTGGGAGTCATCACATGACTTTTGATCCGCTAAGAAATGCAGAACGGCTGTTTATTCCTCCCCATCCCATCCTTTCTCAATTTAGCTTCGCTCTGGAGGAGGACTGCCTCCTACACTCAGGCTGTACCCTTTGGAGACCAACACTGCTCCTTCCAGTGAGCTCTCACTTCCATCAGGAGACGTATGCATTGTTAAGTTGGGTGCTCGTTATTTATACCGCCGCCGGATGCGCTTACTTTGAATTGCATGGCAGAATCTCCATCCTTGAATCGACAGTAATTTAGCGGAGATCACACTTTAGCGGTTCCTGTCCACCGTGCTCCGTGTGGGCGACTTTCTGCTTTTCCGAGTGTGTTAAATTGGAAGCCGACGTTGCTCTGCGGGTGAAGGTTGCGTGGACCTGATTCCCGCCCACAGCCCGGCCTGCCGCTCTGCTCTGCCAGGGCTGAAGCGCTGTGACTGTGGGAGATAGCTGATGGGGAGGTGAAGGGTACTTCAGGATCTCCCTCCAACATTGGACTTCGTAGTAAACCACCCCCGCCATTTTTTCAGAACTCACCACCCACAATGCACCACATGAAATCCCTCTCCAGTGCGGACACGTTGTTGCTTTGCCTGTAGGTGAGGCCACCGGGTGTTTGAAGATGCTGCCTTGCTCTCCGGTTGGTACTCGGCAGTTGAGGTAATGACTTTCTCCAATAGAGAGAGAGCTAAGTCAAGCTACTCATCGGTAGAGACGAACACATTCGACGTGCCAGTTAAACAGGGCATGTAGTGCAGCTTATTTCCCAGACGTAGAGGTTTCGGGAGAGCACGTTTGTTTGCTCTCCCAAACAGTTCAAATTGAATCAGCACATTCATAAATTCATACTGCGTTCAAATTTACATTCCATCCTTATGCTCTGGTGCGTGCGGCTAATCTCAGTGTAAATACAAATACAGAGGCTTGCCACCCTCTGATAGCGGTGTCATGGAGCATGGTATCTGCTGGCTGTGTGGACTGCAGGGAGAAACACTCCGCTGCTCACTGACCCGCTGTCCACCGACCCGCTGTCCACCACTGGGTTGCTCGCTGGTGCATCAGTCTGTGCTCTGTAGGTCTGTACTGGTTGCATTTATCTAAAGATAAGTGTGGTGGGAATTGTATACAGCTTGGATAGGCTGATGTACAGATCTAAGTGCCAAGAGTAACCAAAATATGTCCAAGAGATTCTGGTGCTCTGTCAAACAGGAAGGCTTGTTAGACATGCCAAAAGAGCTCTATAATTCACTCACCCACTCCAACCTGCAACACCATGTGGTCAGTCACCTGGTGTCTGAATACATTTTAGATCAGGGCCAAAATTTATATTCAATATTTTTCTCATTGTCAACAAACCCCATGAAAAGACCAACAATGAATTGATCCTACTCATAACTAATTAACTAATAGTTGTTGTTGTTGTTTTTTTTTTTTTTTTTTACCAAGCATATGCTTCTTAGCCTGGCTCTGCAAGCTTCAGTTTTCTTTGCTGTGATTGTAGTCGTGAAACCCTGTTCACATTAACGCTCGCACAACCAATCAGCAACTGTGGTCAGCAGTTAAGTGTTGTTTCCTAAATGTTGTTGCAGTGGTGGTACAGTTTAAAGGGTACTCCAATAGTTTCAAAATTAACCTGAGGTCCACGCCTAGTAGGATGCAAGAACTGCAAATAATTCCCTATGAAGAGAGTCCAGACCCATATATGCATGCTGTGCATTACAACAATTAAAACACAGTTCATCAATGAGCCACACTGTTGACTTGTTCCATTATTACCAAAAGCATTGGTACAGTTTATTTTGTGTCAATGCTGCATCATCCTGGTCCTGTAAATACAAAACAAATGCACCATTTACTCCTGTTTAAGTAACACGGGCTAAAAGCTGCAGTACCCACATATTTTAGGTAAATAGGCTTTTTGTAAGAACATGCTTACAGTTTAACTTGATACCTCTTTGTCCTCCACTATCCCTGAAAAATTATAATGTTTTGGAATAAGGTGGCTTTTTCTGGACATGGTTTCTTCCTGTTTTCTTTGATTATAGATATCGTCACTATATGTTTCAGAGGTATTCCATCATTTTACTGTATAATCTAGTATGGACTACCAAAGTTACAATTTTCAATCAAATACACTATACAATAAAGCCAGTAGACTCACTGCTCATTCAAGCTGATCAAACACTGATGTGATTGATGTGGGATTGTTAAATTAAGTCAAACATGTGCTGTACTGCAGGGAGCTACAGAGAGACAGATGTTTTTATCAGGACATCTGAATTTTGTAGATTTGATTACGATAACACTGTACTCGCCGAAGTCTGACGAAATGGTTGTAAGCTTTCCAAAAGTAAACCCACTTTGGCTGGCTAATCTGGGGTTTAATTAAAACCTATAGGACCATATGTGTTAAAGCTTTTTAGTGTTTCCAAATGAATTACGGTGAGAGCAGTGTTGCCAAATATGATAGAAATTATTTCCAAACCTAGAAAAGTAAGATCCAAACTGCTGTAGGTACTTTGGTTTTTAAAACCTATAGTGGTCCAAAATAGTTTAATGTGTATCAGTGTGTGTGTGTGTGTGTGTGTGTGTGTGTGTGTGTGTGTGTGTGTGTGTGTGTGTGTGTGTGTGTGTGTGTGTGTGTGTGTGTGTGTGTGTGTGTGTGTGTGTGTGTGTGTGTGTGTGTGCGTGCGTGCGTGCGTGTGTATATACATGCATGCATGTGTGTTGCACAGGGTTTCTTCTGGGTCTTAATTACTTTTCTTGCTTCACTCAGTCAATGTCTCAACAAATTGCTGTGGGAGTGACGCATGGCTGTAAAATGCGACAGCATATTTTGCATGAACATTGTGTAATAATGCATTACTCATGAAGCATTGTCCTCTGATTTGGCATATGCTTATTTGACACTGAATCGGACTTTGACACGTGATCACAGGACTGAATTGGTGAGAGAAAAGGGAAGAAAGAAATGTGGTCCAAAAAAATGTAAAAGTGGAGAAGAGACGGAGAAAACCCGAGCCTGAAAACCAGAGTTAATAGAGAAATTGGGAGACAAGACAGGCAGGAAGAGAGATTCAGAAACAGAAACAGCGAGAAATCGGCTGCAGTAGATACCGACAGGGAGACCGAGCAAGAGACAGAGAAATTAGGCATGAAAGCTGTACTAAGGGAGAAGGAGCCCTTCACCTCGAAGCCCATTCAGAGAGACAGAGAGCAGCCAGGCTGTGCGGGCGATCTTTACATCCATAATCACAGCACTCGAACAGAGCCTAATGCTTTATGACGGTTGTGCTGGTCCTGAGACAGCGGCGAGCGGTTGCGGGCCGTGGTGAGCCACAGGAATAATGGCTTCAGTTAATCTGCAGTACAGGACGTTCAGTCTCGAGGGACTCCATGTCAACCGGATCGATAGCATCTGTAACAGCAAGCTCTCTCCTACCGCCTCAAGTTCCAACCTCCCACCGACAGTTCACGGCATCCTCACCTTGCTGCTTTCGCTTTCCTGACTTCGCTTTTGATCTCTTGAGTGTTGAACAACCAAAAGGGGTAAAGGAAAAAAAATAATTATAGAGGCAGGACAACATTTTATTTTCCCCGGCTGACATAGCAGCTAAAAATAGTAAACTTTCATCTCAGTGAGGGATTGGTTTTAGGCGTATCGCTCTGTCCTCTTAGCCAAGGTGCTGGAGTGCTTTCAAGTCGCGGCAGGGGTCGAACATGCAGTGTCATCTCGCTCTGCTCTCACAGTTGTTGGCTGGCTGCGTGTCTGTCAGTGCCTGAGACTAAAAGCTGAGGCGGTAGCACCAGCCGCAGCAGCAGCTCATCTCACATGCAGCCAAATCCCGCAGGCCAGATGAGCTTCTGTGATTCCTGAGGCAGCACTTTGCTCCGGCCGCCCTCCTCTTCCTCCTCCTCCTCCCTTCGCTCCCACATCACTCACTCCACAACCTGACAGACAGTCGTCTGACTGAGGCCTGACATTGGGTGTACACAGCGACGGGCCGTCCGACATAGGTGCTGTCAATCAAACGACACTGGCGGGGAACCCTCAGATGTGTTTGGACAAGAGGATGAGGATTTCAGCCGGCCAGATTGCTATTTGCCGTGCCACAGGAGGAGGGTGGGAGGATGGGGCCCTCTCTTCCCCCTCTGGCCCTGTGGCTCCGCCGCCTGGCCTCTGGATGGAGCCTCCGGCCTCTCACACACTGGTGCCGTGTGGTGCCTTTAGAGTGTGGCAGTGGGCTGATTTCTCCGTGACAGAGACAGATAGCGGAGACTGACTTTGATAATGTGAAGGTTTTTTTTCCCTTCTGTGTATCGAAGGAGTGCTCGATACAGGCTGCGGTTACAGGCTGCTTCCATCTCCACAACTCTGTGCTTAAGAAGATTCACAGAATCACAGATTTAAGCTTTAATAACACATTGGGCCAAAAATAATTTTGTTTCCCAAATACAATCACTAACTGTTTCAATCCATGAATACGATTTTGGGCGTAATCGTCTTATTTGTGCTCAGGCTGGAAGGATTCTTTGTTTGTGAGTCAAACTTTGAAAGAGTGTAATGTCACAACACTTTACAGCCACCGTTAATTTCATTGGCTGTAATGACAACTTTTGCCACATATTCACTCAGCTGTAGTTAATTAATGCTAATTCTGTGAGCTGGCATAACATCAAAAAATAAACTCTTGACTATTTGCTGGTTTAATATTCTCTCTGCAGGCCAGTGTCTGAGCTGTTTACGCTTTCCTCCAAATGGTTTTGTCACACAAGAAACTCCATTCTGTATCTGTGAATCTGAAGTTTACGAAGTAACTGAAGCTGTCAACAGTATCATGAAGATACATGACCCACCAACAGTTTGTCTCTGTTATTGTAAACTATGTATTCTATAGATTAATGTTAGACACTCAGAATGCCATGATTACTGTTGAATAGTATAAATTAAAGTCAGTTGGGGAGGTTACATTTGAAATGTAATAGGTTATAGATTACTAGTCACTCTGATCAAAATGTAATAAGTAATGTAGCTATTTGAATTACTTCATCAAAGTAATGTAAGTTACCACATTTGATTACTTTCTGATTATTTTTCAAAACTGAACAATAAAGCTAAAACATTTCCAAAAATATACATTTATACCAGTCAGGGAAACCCCGCAACAGAACTCAACATTGATTAATGTTAGACTTTAATTCAAAGTTCTTCAATATAACTTCAATTAAGATGGAAATGTTTATATTTTAAACCACAAACTACCAAAACAAATCACATTCATGTAAATCAAACCTGACCGCAGTGAAAGAAACATTTTCCCGGAACCTCAAACCAAGTCGTTATTCAGGTCGACTCCATGTTGAGTGACGATAGAACCACCAACAGGTCTCGGTACTGGTCACTGTTATTTCACACTGGTTCCTGAATGACTCTTTTAAAGTATATATTTGTCTTGACCGACAACATGGACAAATGCTGCGGCATGGTTTCTATGAGCAGCGCTCATTGATTTGATTGGCAGACGAGAGGTACAAATTCAAACAAGAGAACCAACAAAAACAAGGCTCAAAATAATGCTCTACCCTGTGGAAATTCAAGTACTACACAAGTAAAAGTCCTTACATGTAAAAGTACTATATGGTAGTGTACTAAGGGAAGTAGGCTATTTGGAACACAGCCTATGAATTCATACTGCCAAAAAAAAGATGCAAAGCAGCAGAATAAATGCTTTTTTCTGCATGTAAACTTTTTTTTTTTTTTTTTTTTTTTTACCAAAAATGGATGTAGCTCCTTTGTAATCACCAACATTTTGAATAGTAACTTTAATTTAATTTAAAAAAAAGTCTCAGTAAATGTAACTGGTTACAGTTACATTTATTTTTTGTTGAACAACATGTGAGTAGCTACTTTACAGCACTGATTACAAATGTGATATTAAGTTGTAATACTAATAATAATATTTCTCTAACTGACTGATTTAAATAGAAAAACTTAAGATCATCATCAGCACATCAATACTGTGATTAGGCTTGGTATAAAATTATGATACGTGCAATTGTTTAAAAATTCACTAAACTCTACCTTGTATTATGGACCACAGCAGTAAAATGTTTTTTTTTGCAGTTGGTTTAACATTGATTTAATAGCACATATGTATGCTATTACCATGACAACATTTAAAATGTGATCAAATGAAGTGTGCCCTCAAAGCCAGCAGAGCATATCTGGATTATTGAGACTGCACATTTAAAGTTTTTACACTCTAGATGTCTATCGATCTTCAAAATAGCTGGTCCATTTCACAGAAAAACAACAACAACAACTATATTTGAGTGTGATATCCACTGAGATGAGACACTTTGAGTGAATGATAATTTTCAGAGGTGCTAACCGCCAGCCTCTCTCCAAATGTCTAAAAGACTCTGAAGTGATGTTGGCAATCACAGTTGCACAGACTCGCTGAACCCTTTGATAATCAGTAAATGTCAGTACGAGTGTACGGCACTCTGCGCTGCCGTCATTATCACTGTTCACATCTGAAATTCTTCATTTAATTTCCTATAATTTGGCTTTATTCTATTTCTCTAATTCCAGTTTTGGTAGTGTGTATCTCTCCCATTCATATTTGATTGTCGATACACAGTACGACAATGCAAAACAAAAATGATGAAGAATAATTTGTGACAATACCAGTCTTTGTCATTCAGGGATGGATTGAATTGAGTTTTAATAAATAATACAGTTGTTACTACAATGATTTAATAATTTCTTCCTTCAGGAAATGACATTTCTCCCTAAAAACCTTTAAAAATTGTGTGTGTGTGTGTGTGTGGGGGGGTGTTTTCGTACCATTAATTCGCACGCCATGTTATATTATATGTAACTGTTGTTTATGTCATGAGTACTTTCACACAGTTATTATATTATGACTGATGTGCACTACAATACATTACATTAAAGATCCTGTGTCAGTTTAAAGAAAAAAAGTTTTTTACCTATAGTATAGGTCAGTACTATTTTAATATATATTAACACTGGCCATGCCAATTTTAAAAATATATTTGGGCCATTTTGAATCCATCATTTTTTCTGAAGAATGAGCAGGCGTTAAACAATTTGCATCACAAATTTGCATTGTGTCGGTATGATGTCAAATATTTGCCAGCAGGTATTTTGCATCCTCGTGTAAGTTATGCGTCACGCCTCCGGTGTGTAAAGACCTCAAAAGGAGTATCTTTCACTGAAAGGCTGCAAGATTGGTAAATGCCCTCAGTGGCCTGCTACCGTTAGCTGAACCGTTGTGGCTCCAACAATCAACAACTTCTCAGTTACTTTACTGTCAGCATGCGTCGCCCTTTTGAATACATTTTGAGCCGTTGAAAGTATATTTTATGACACGTGTATTTTTTAATGTGATATATCTCGTATCTACACAGTAAGTGTAACGTTAGCAGCATGTCAGCAGTGCGGCAGCTTTAGTGCAACATCTGAGTCTACACAGGATGGGTTCAGGTACACTATTTAGCTGTAGGTCACCTGCGTTTAGGCAGCGCTGAGAGTCCAATACACACTCACTGCAGTTGTGGTGAATAAAACAGAAGACACAGCGGACACACGTGAAGAAGAGTGAGGAGAGACTTTTCACTCTCGTGAAGCCATCGCAGCGATAGCATTGTCCTCTCCAACAAATTTAAAAAAAAAAGAGAAATAAAAAATGCTGAAAGAATTTGCCAAATATACTTTGGCAGCCGACAATATACCCTGGTGGCCCGTCCAAGTAAAGTCTATGTGCGGGAAACACTGCAGTACAATCGGATTATTTTGAAGATGTGGTGTTAAAGATTGTAGGAATACTGAACACTTCTGTCAGACCCTCTGAATTTGAGTCACATCAGTGATTTTGCATGAGCGTATCCAAACCTGACTTGTATCAGTTGTCTGATACTTGTCAGTCCATCTTTAAACCCCGAGGATTTGATTTTGAACCTTTGTGACGCCAATTTGACGTCATATGGTTTTCACATTTGTTGGCAATGTGAGTACATATTTTTTTCCAATATTTCTTATTTGGCAACAGCAGCCACACTCAGTCAGGACAGAAGTGCGAGGACCAGTACATTGCAGCACCTCCCCTTGGCAAACCTTTCCATCTTTATTCAGCTTTTGATATTCTCCCAAGTTTTCCAGGTGCAGATTTAATGCAAACCATTCGGCTCTGGCTGTAATTACATCTGTTCTACTAATGATCCAATTAAATGAGAAGAAGTTAAAGAAAGGCAATGGCACTTTAATTAAGTCATGTCAGTGGAGAGTAAAACATTGGCATAGGCTTTCCCCGGCTTTACAGTTGGCTTACTGGCTAACTGGCAAGTATTGCACTGGCCTCTGGTTTGAATGGTGCTCATGTGTGATAACACACACCGACTTCACATTGCCTCCACAGCTTGAGGTCTCCTGCTTCTGTGCTCTTTTCACTAATCCTATAGATGCTCTCCTCATTTACTCTCCACCCCAAAGGAAAAACATAGATAGATAGATAGATAGATAGATAGATAGATAGATAGATAGATAGATAGATAGATAGATAGATAGATAGATAGATAGATAGATAGATAGATAGATAGATAGATAGATAGATAGATAGATAGATAGATAGATAGATAGATAGATAGATAGATAGATAGATAGATAGATAGATAGATAGATAGATAGATAGATAGATAGATAGATAGATAGATAGATACTTTATTAATCCCACAAGGGCATTTTTTCCCCCACAACAGCAGCATTACAGATACAGGTAAAGAAATAAAAATAACAAAGTAAAAAATATTAAATATGAAAATGCATAATATATACAATAAATTAGAATAATATTAAATTAAACTTACTAAACAAAGATTTAAGCAGCAAAAATACAACCAACAGTATTATCGTTTGATGATGGATTTAACCAGAGGTGAGTTATTGTACAGTCTTATTGCGGTCGGCAGGAATGATCTCCTGTATCTGTCCTTGTGACAGCGGAGCTGGAGGAGTCTTTTGGAGAAAGTGCTCCTCTGTCCCTGCAGCAGGTGGTGGAGAGGGTGGTCAGGATTATCCAATATGGACAATAGTTTGTTCAGCGTCCTCCTCTCCACCACCTTTTCCAGACTATCCAGATTGTAGCCGATGATGGAGCCGGCCTTCTTAACCAGTTTGTTAAGTCTGTTGGTGTCGCCGGCTCCAATGCTGCTCCCCCATTGCATGAAAGGAACAACAACATACCATGGTGTAAATGGAGCAGTAGGTCACTGTGGGAAATATCACATCAGGTCAGGGTGACAGATTTTATTGAGTGTTTGTTTCCTCCTAGTTTGTATGTTGTCATTATTTTTTCCTATACAAGTTTAACCCAGCGGGGAGGAACCACCAGTGTGGTCTTGACCTGCCAGCTTGACATTCTATCAGCTGCATTTACTGATTGTAGATAATAGGAAGGGTTGCTGCATAGTTCAAACAGTTCAAAGCCTTTTCTTTTTTATATTCTAGATCGAACCTCAGTATTCTGTGTTAGTCACAGGCTGTTTTGTAAAGCTATATTTTGTAACTCAGGATTTCTTTTTGTAACGGTTCTTCAAGTTAAGAAAAACACGAGAACTAAAATATTCCCATCTATTTTTGTGATGTGCCTATTATCGAAGAAGTGAATACAAAGGACTGTTTCTTCTTAACCCCCCCCCCCCCCCGAGTTGTAATTTTTACAAATTCTAACAATTTTCACATAAAACTTTGAACATTCATTGCAATTTTTGCTCAAAACTGCTGCAAAATCAAACATTTTTGATTAAAAAAATTACCCAAAAGACCCCCAAAATCATCAAAACCCTGGAAGAACTGATCCTTGGTTACCAGAAGATTAATCCTGGTGTTTATATAGACACTTGTCATTTCATCGAGCAACAAATCTTAAAATCTCAATTTGTTCAATCTTAATTTGTACAGTACATTAACATGCTAAACATTATAAAGTCTTAACACCAGCATTGGGAGCATGTCGCCATGCTAGCATTAGCATTTAGCTCAAAATCCAGTGTGTCAAAGTACGGGCTAAATATCTTTAGTTTTCTGAATTTATTTTACATTAATTGGGTTTTATGTAGTGCAAATTTAAGCAAAATTTCAAGAAAATGTGAAGAAGTAAATGCTAATGAATGTGAATATTAGTAGCTGGTGATGGTAATTTCCCATTAAAAACTGTAGAAAAAGAGGCAAATAAATGAAAGACCAGGTGTCAAACCTCAAACAGTTGAAAAGAATGTTAAAAATTACAGAAATAGTCATCGCTTTAGTTTCCTTATCGTTCCATGCTGATCTGATATTTTCGTCTGTTGGGCTATTTAGTTTTTCTTAGTAGAGAAGAAGAAACTGTACTGGACACATTGCTCATCATCTTGTATTTGTTAAATCCATTTCTGGTGAACTTCACTGCATTTTGCTTTTATTATAAAACGTATCTGGCACAGCCATGTGTAAAAATGTTTTTAGAGATTTTTCAAATTATTTGAAAGCGTTTCGATGTGCAAATTTAAACTACACATACAAACAGATAGATGGAAGCATACCTGCAGTCATTTCTTTCTTTTTTTTTTTATAAAGGTTCCTTTCCGGGGTCTTTCCAGGGCTCCAACTTCCTTGCCTCCTCTTCATCAAAAATCCCATTAGTATGCTCATAGTCATCCGATTGTTGCATTTAGATGCACGGGAACTGAACTTAGCCAAAATGCACAAAAATGATTCCTAATAGGGTGTTTGGCAGAGAACTAGTCGATGACCTAGGGGCTGCTGGGAGGCTGGGCTGTCTGAGCTGTCTTCACCGAGGCCTGGATCTGCATGGCTTGCGGCCCTCTGTCTCCAGTGGGGTGATGGGAATTAAGATCTGGCAGCCCCGGCTGGGTCAAGGTGGCTTCCTGCTGTCTGAGACTCGCAGGGATGCCCGGCTCAATGCCATCCACGTCACCCCTGCCAGTTTAACAGTACCATCTGCCCCTGCTCCTCCTTCCGCTCAGCCAGCCTCGTCAAAACAAGTCAAGATGGCAGCCCCAGGTGGCTGTGTATGACAGCTACGGCAGAGGGGATGCTGGGAGATGCTGTGAGCTGCTGTGCGGTTGTGGCAATCATCCAGGCAGGCCCGGGCTGCTGTTAGACTATATAACCACCCCAACACCTTCTCAGCTGCGAGACAGCCATGTAGCAACCTGCTGCACCCTCAGCCAGACAGACCCCTGGTCAGAGATTACAAGTTAGCCTTGGATCAGCTCGGGGGAGCTGGCAGACTGCCTGCCCTCTCTAACACCGGGGCAGATGCAGTTTCATTTCCTGTTTCCTGTTGTTTAAATTTGAAGTTCTGGAAAAACTTCAATAATCATGACATTATCCACCATAATTTTTTGAGCTCGTTATAGAACCTCACGAGGCGTATGAAACATCTGAACTGTTAAAATCTGCCTTTATGGCAGTCTTTAGAAAATACACCTCAATATGCTGCTCTCAAACTAATTTTTATAGCATCATCTGCTGGCTGTAGAAAAACACCGCTGTGCTGTAAACTGGTTAATACTCTATATGTTGCTGTGAAATTGCTGATTCTTCCCCATGGAGACTATTTAACAAGAAGCATGCTACACATTTTACCACCTATTAAACGTTACGGCGCACAGCTGGCTCCAGCTGAGCAGCTGATTTACTCACACACTGCATTCAAGTTACATTATACATACTTGTCTGAAGTGACAATTGTTTATTATTTATTTTAACTTCATTTTACCAGGCTGTCCCATTTAGATCAAAATAAACGTATTCTAGGTTTGTGCAATAACCTTATTATGGCACAATGTTCAGGTTTTGGTTAGGTTAGGTTAGGTTAGGTTAGGTTAGGTTAGGTTAGGTTAGGTTAGGTTAGGTTAGGTTAGGTTAGGTAGTTACTTTATTAATCCAAGAGGGGAAATTTTTTCGCTACAGCAGCATACAGGAAGCAATAAGATAATAATAGAAAGCAATAAAATAGCAGTAAAATTATAAAATATAAATATAAAATATAAAATGCACAGTATATACAGTGTATACAGTACAGTATATATCTATATATATATATATTATATACAAACAACTAAAAAACACAGTCAACAGTATTATTTTGCCAGAGGTGAGTTATTGTACAGTCTTATTGCGGTCAGCAGGAATGATCTCCTGTATCTGTCCTTGTGACAGCGGAGCTGGAGGAGTCTTTTGGAGAAAGTGCTCCTCTGTCCCTGCAGCAGGTGGTGGAGAGGGTGGTCAGGATTATCCAATATGGATAATAGTTTGTTCAGCGTCCTCCTCTCCACCACCTTTTCCAGACTGTCCAGATTGTAGCCGATGATGGAGCCGGCCTTCTTAACCAGTTTGTTAAGTCTGTTGGTGTCACCGGCTCCAATTACTAAACATAACATCTCACTGACTGTATTTTGTGCAATAGTTTGCTTGAGCTGGGGTGAGAAGTTGAGAGCTTCAGTTGTGAGATAAGAAGGTTGAACTGCTAAATGCTGAATTTCCTCACGTGATTCTGCAACTATTTCTCGCCCTCCTCTCCCTCCCAAAAAAATGCTGCTCAGCCCCAAAGAGCAGACAGATACAGTTAACAGATAGCTGGTGGATCCTTTAGCATTTAGAAACAGATATTTCCCTCAGGAGTCAGAAGAGACCAAAAACAGAGCTTAAAGACGGTGAACATTGGACCGACATTCCCCAGGCGACCGGAAACACCGCTCCAAATACGCAGCTGCCAACGCTCCTTTATTTCCTGTGTTTTCCTGTGTTTTAAGTCAGTCTCCCAGCGGCCTCCTGTTTCTCATGGGACACTCCGTTAATTTGCACAGACCTTAAACTTTATTTGGACAGCCGAATCATCATTCACGGTTCCATGAGTTTTCTATGTTTGTCTGAAGTAACCTTAGAGGCCAGATTGTCTATGGAAAACACAATATACACACACAATCCAAACACCATATACAATTTCAACCTGACTGTCACTGCAACCCAGCGACCCACAACCCAGTTCAAACGGTGTGTGCGCAGCTTCTCTGCACTGCCAGTGGTTTGTTATCCACACAAGAGGCTGTTGGCTGCAACACAGTCTGTCGGTTCTTTCTCTCTGAGCAATAATTTTACACGTAAATATAACCGGAATCACAGCACAGCCATTGTCTTTAATTTACATGTACAGTGATTTTGTCAGACGACGTTGGGGTTTAAAATCAGAGTTTAAGCTTTATGGGGGAATTTGGCTGTAATAAAATCTAGAGAGGAAACAAGAGATCAGATGTAACGGGCTAACATACTCTGCAGAATTGGAATAGTGTGCAGATGTGGGCAGGTATGCAGGGTAATGCTGCTCTTGGAAATGTGAAAATAAGTCAGATTTGAGGTATCATTTTAAAGAAATGTTAACTTTCTGTTGAAAACTAGTTTCTGCGGTTGCCAAATGGCCGAAATAAACAGTTACTGCAGGTTTATTTATGTGATTTAAATGTAGCATAACCACAATAGTTCAAATCTAAAATGGCAGTGACTGAGGTCTGAAGTTTAGCCTCTTTCATGGATGGAGCTGATGGAGATGGAAGATGGAGATGGAACATTCAGCTACTGCTCGTTTAATAATTTGGAACACCTAACTGAATTACAATTGTTAGTTTAAAAAAATGATTATACTACTTAATTACCAACAACAGTTTGTTAAGGTTAGCTAAGGTTCGCCATGGCTATCTTTTAAGCTCGTTTCAGCAGTGTTTTTGCTCAGCTTTATTCATATTGTAGCCTGGGCTGCAATATACATCTAGGATGCAGTGACTACACAGTTACCATGGTTTTATACCTCTGTTTTACTGTTTGTTTTTTCTCAGAAATAACACATTTCCTTTGTACATTTTTAGATGACAAACTGATGTCAAAAGGTCTGTCAGGTGGGAGATAAAAAGGTCGAACTACCGCCGTAAAGGTTGAATTTCCTCACATGTGACGTCGTCATTCTCTATTCTATTCATCTCACTTCCCACCGTCTTTCAGCCTTCTCCTCTCCCGTCGTGCTCAGGAGGAGTTTAAACCTTGCGCACCTGAGTCTACGTGATTATCTCTACTTCCCTTCTTCTCTTAACCATCACTCATTACTGGAATTGCTGAAGATACGCCACTTGGCCAAAGCCACCCTCATGTGTGACGCATGGCAAGGTGATGGTGTTATTGTTGCAGGAGTGCAGATGAAAGGATAAATGGATCCTCCAGGCTAATGGAGGGAGGCAGCCCAACCTGCAGCCCACTGAGTGGAGCCAGCTGTAGGCGAGCTGGGAGGAATCTCTCCGGCTGCGCGGCGGAGCTGTTTTTCATGTCCTGAATGCCGCCGTGCTCATTTCTGCCCCTGATAGTGGGGATGATTTGGACGTCACCTGCAAGGGTTATGTTTCTGAAACACGAGGTCCGTCCACCTAAATTCATCATTGTCATTCAGCTCACAGCCGCACTGCTTCGCTCACTCTGCAGAGAGGGTGCCAGCTGTGCAGATGACAATTTGGGTTGAGCCGACAAACAGCTGCTGTTCGCTAAACCTCTGCTTATATTTACTGACCATTAAGTCGGAGGCACTTTTTTTTTTTTGAAGAATATATTGTCTCTCTGCAGCAAGACGATGCCTTATGTTAGTACTGCCTGCCATCTTTTCACTAATCTATGTTTTCACACGTGCTACTGACTTATTTCTATTTCTATTGGCATCAGGCAGGCGGTGGCTTTACTAGAATGGAGAGTTGTTTCCAACACTTTAATCTGCTCTTATTATGCTTTTATGAGCAATTCTCAGCATTGTTGTGGGGGTTGGTCAAGTAATTACTTCCAATTGACTGCCTCTGGAATATTATTCATTTTGATGCAGTTCCTTGGTGAATTTGAGAAAATGCCTCCTGTTGCATTATGATTAGTTCATTTAAATAGAATTTCTGAAGTTCTGCCTCTGGAAATAATTCACAGGAACTCATTTGCAGCCACCTGCATCATTGTTGCAGAGGTTTCTGCTGACAATACGACACAGTTGTCTGGAATGAATGCTGCCTATCGCAGTTCTTAAGGTCTCATTTGATCAATGAGACACTCTGTCTTAGGATAATGTGAAGGGAATGCGAAAGGAAAACAATATCTCTAAACAGCTTGCTCGTCATTTTTAACAATGTTTTATAAAAAGAAAAGTGCATTGATTATTTAAGAGCGAATAGGAATCAAATCTATCGCTATTGCTTGATGTTGGTCTGTCTGACCAATATTGATGTTGCTATTGAAATTCATATCATAAATGTGATGAAATACATTTGAAATGAGATCACTGTTCTGTTTACAAATAAAAAACTCAAAAAAAAATCACTGCACTCTTGTCTGCTTGGCAGCAGACAGCAGACAGATTAGCATTTAGCTGGTGGGGCATATAGCATTTATAAGGCTAGATCATTCCCTCAGGCATGGATAGACCCCAAAAAGAGAGATATAAGACAGTAAATATTGGACTTACATGGGTAAAAGATTATAACGGTACGTTACTTCTAAGTGTGTAAATAAGAAATGTTTTGGGCAAGGCAAGGCAAGTTCATTTGTATAGCACATTTCAACAACAGGGCAATTCAAAGAGCCTCACATAAAACCATTAAAAGCATCAAAACATCAGGCAAAGGAAAATAAAATTTAAAAACAATTAAGAACATTGATCGAAACATTAAAAACAGTCATTAAAACATTAAACAAGCTGAAAATAGAATGAAAGTTGCAGTGCAGTTTAATAAATAAAATATAGTAATAAAATGCAGAAATGCAGGAAATTGATCAACATCCTTGAGTCTGGTTCAATTGAAGGCAGCAGCAAACAGAAAAGTTTTCAATCTTCATTTGAAGCAGCTGAGAGTCTCAGCGCTTTATAAACCAACAGCAGTATTTTAAAGTCAATTCTTTGTTTGATAGGAAGCCAGTGTAAAGACCTCAGAACTGGAGAGATGTGATCCACTTTCTTGGTCTCAGTGAGGACTCGAGCTGCAGCGTTCTGAATCAGCTGCAGCGTTCTGAGTGACTTTTTACAGAGACCTGTGAACACACCGTTACAATAGTCAAGTCTACTGAAGATGGATGCATGGACAAGTTTTTCCAAATCCTGTTGAGACATAAGTCCTCTAAATCTTGATATATTCTTCAGGTGATAGTAGGCTGATTTTGTAATTGTCTTGATATGGCTGTTCAGATTGAGGTCTGAATCCATAACTACACCGAGATTTCTGGCTCGGTTTGTGGTTTTTAACACAGCCAACTTTAACTTGATGTAGCTCCGTTGCTCTGGCTGTAGAGATACTAGTCTCAGTTATTGCTGGGTTTAAAATTCTATTTTCATGTTTTAAGCAAATTTCTATTGCCTAATCAAATGTTATATAGTAAAACTGATGTCAGATAGCCCAATTTGGGTCTTAAGTCAATTCGGACAAAATAGTTATCATGTTTTCAGGTTGTTTTTTTAACGAACGGTAGAATAGTGGATCATATTGTCTTTTCTTACATCTTTGGTGACCTTCAACCTGAATGCTCTCTGCCTTTCTTAACCCTCCCCCCCTCCACGCCTCAGCCCCAGCATACATATTCATGCTATGTGTATGCAGCTGCTGTCAGAGTGGGTGGCAGACCATCACTTTAAAATAACAGCACATTATCTGAAGATGGTTTGACAGTAAATCTTCATTCCCCACAACCTCACCTGCATTTGCATACATTTGCATCAGTGTTATGTTTTAGTAAGTAAGCCACTGGAAACTTGAATGTCCTTGATACCAGTGTTTTTGAGCTGTCAAGGAGAAACTGCGCTTCACATTCAATTTGATTTTTTTCCCCTTCTTTTTTCTGTTTTTTTAATGAACAGGAAGGAGTGGAGACAGTCCTCATTTCATGCATCAGATTGTTAAAATACTTGAAGGCGCTAAAGCGTACTCATCTGACACCGTTGGTCACTGTTTTCTTACCTGTCTTGCTCTCGCATGTTATATGCAGTTAACAAGCTGTTTGGACATCTTGAAGGTAGTGTGCTTTAAACAAGACACATATACACTGTGTGGCCGAACCACCCCCTTCTAAAAAAAACATGCAGGAAACTTCATGTGAAGAGTAATTTATCGTATTTATCTTATGGCTGTCTGTCTCTTTCAGGCAACAATCCGCGTTTTGTCTCCAAGAGCTGCTCTGACAAATTTAATTAAATAACTGTGCATCACAGTTGGTCTGCTGGTTTCCACAGTAACCAATACACAGCAGTATCTGTGTATTTAGAGACGCACACTGAGAGGCTAAGCTACTCTACAGCCATAGAAGGAAGGCTTTCCTTTGGAATTAATGAAAGCGTCTCCATTACAACAAAGTGCTGGCAGTGTGCTATGTTGCCAGCGTGTTACACTGCTGCGGCACTGGCATTACATTCCTGATAGATGCACAAGCCTCAGCGCTCGATGCAGGCATTCATCTTCTTCCAGCGCTTTAAAATAACCAGAGATAAAGTTGTGGTTAGTGTATTGTAAACAAATCATAAAATGAAGTGCAATCCTCACAGGCTTTGACGTCCAACGTACAAAAGTTGACATATTTTTCAACATGACAGATTCCAGAAAAGTGGATGATTTGTAACCTGCTGGCTGGTATTACTGTATGGGCACAGACAGATTGGTGGACATGTTGAATATGCTCCCTTCTATAGAAGCTTCTGGATACAGCAGTGATGGAAATTGAGTACATTTACTTCAGTAGTTTACCTGAGGTGCTTGTATTATGCTACTTTAGGCTTCTACTCCACTATATTATTGATAGGGAAATATTGTACTTACTACACAGCACTGATTCAACACCTAAAGTTATTTGTTAGTTTGCTCATTCAGATTTTACATATAAAACACATGATCAGCATACAAACAGATGCATTGCTTTAGATAACTCAACAATTTATAAAGTGAACATCTGATCCAGTAAAATGCTAGCAATCAGCGACGATGATTGAGTATGATCATAAATAAAAGTGTAACAATGTAGGGGACCATTTATTTGCATTTTTATTTTAAGTACATTAGTACATTTTCTTAATAATCTTTCCGACAGTCTGCTTTGTTCTTCACTGAATTACCTCAACTAGTTGATAAATCATTAGGAAATTCAGTACATATTTTCATGGCCTCCAGACGATGAGTCCTCAAGGGTTTCCACCCGGTTAGTAGCATCTCTTCTGCTGAACAAGTTTGTGTTCATTGTGAGAGTTAGGTGATGTTTTAACGCATTAGTTCAGGTCCGATCTAACACAAAAGTCACACAAAAATGCAAACAAACGAACCGACCGAGGCAGTGGTCAGCCAGCAACACCTGTGCTCTATGAGGTAAAATATGCTGTTTTTGTCAAAGGAGTCTGGTGGCTTTGTTTCCCTGTCAGGAAGGACCGTGTGACGGCCGGGTAAAATTGTGTTCTGAGAACAGCACCTGCAGTGCTAACACATAGTACTCCTTCCAACAGGTCTTAGAACCGTGAAAAAGTTCCTCTGGTGCGAAAGCACCTACTGATGTCCCCCTCAGGATCAGGTGAAATCATTTTGGTACTCCCGTGACTTTTCATCAGGTCAAACTTTAAATTTTGCTTCTGAGCAAACACCAACAAAGCCAGTTATATCCTGAAGAGGTTGAGTTTTATTTGTAATTACCACGTGTGGGCACGCTAAAGTAAGGCTGTTACATTGGTAAACATATAGCCAGCACATGAGTATGTCAGCATTTAGTTCTGACTCTCAGTCTTGGTACCTGTAACATAGTATTTTATACTTTTAACATCTTGACATACTTCTGCTGCTGTATTTTGAACGGCATCAACCTGTTCTGAATCACATTTGACAAACTATATATTGGTTGAAATTACAAAACATCCCATGTTTTTAAGATACCAACACAGCAATAACAGGTGCTCATGTTGAGATAAGAGTGACTACACAGCAAAACTGGAGTTTCTTCCCTTGTGCTGATCACTATTTTCACTGTTAGAGTCCAACTAACAAAATGCTTTCAGGCTTTCCGTCTTTTTTAGTAAAAAAAAGGGGGAGAATTATAAGGGATTAATGTCCTACTGCATGATAGAAGCTTCCAGACCAATGCCAGTAACCCCTGATGGTAAAAGTAAACAAAATTAGATTTTCACAAACCTTCCCTTGTGGGGAAGTGTGTTAGGACCTCAAGGTCTGCAGTAAAAAGTGGGATTTTGATAATAGTTCACCCTACAACTGCTGACAGTGACACAGGATCCCCCTGCTCCACATCTAGACAATTACAACTTTGATAGCACAAGCTTTCAGCGCTCTAAAGAGTTGTGTCCATTTTCTTGTGGCTCCCGTGGCTATTGTCTGGGTTATTGGTGGGGAGAAACAATCATTGTGGCAAACACAGACTCTAGCTGGGCTTGTGGCTCAGTAGAAGTGTTTTAATTAACAGAAGCAACGTTTAATCCAGTCCCGAGGCCTGAGGACAGAGGAAGAGAAAATGGGCACACAGCTGCAGCCCGGCGTTGCACTCCGACTGCAGTGGATTTGGACGCAGGTCCACCTTGCAGGAACGCCTTAATCACTTCACTGAAACGTCTGGATTATGACTGAAACTCACTCAGCCTCAAATTTATGGAGTCCTGCTTTGGGGAAAGGGCGCCAAGTCATACTTAGTGTCGTCCCCTCGACTACCTCCATGTCTTTATTTTCTGCACAGACATTATTGGAAGTCAACTCAGAGTCTTGACGTCCGTTATTACCCGTGTCTGAACAACGTGGGAGATTATTTTCCCATTACAGATGCTGATGTTTTACTATGTAGCTAACAAATACAAATATGCAATTTGCTGCATTTACTACAGTCGTGTTCCATTGAATGACTTGCTTGCCGGAAAAGCACTCTTAGAGACGAGGCCAGAAGAGAGGCTGAAAATGTTTCCCGCAGTCGTCTGAAGAGAAATACTCCCGGGTGTCTTTTATTGGTGTTTTAATCAACTCGAACATTTTATCGATTTCAGCAAGAGGCATTTCATAAAGCAACTGGCCAGAACAGGTTGGCAGTGTGTACCTTCAGCTGAACAAGCAGCAAACTTTTCTCCATGGGAACCCTGAGCTCCCGTGATTCACCGTCAGAAAACTGCTACGTCTGTCTCTCCGTTTCTCTGCTCTGTCTCTCTCCTGGTATGGACCTGTTCTTGCGTCGCATCTTTGGCCGAGGCTAACTGCATATTTCATCTCCAAAATGAACAATCAGAATCATGTGATCAGAGTACACCTGTGGCAGCGCTGTCAGCCCGTCGGCGGTTCTGTGTCGGCTTGTCTCATTAGATTGATGACAGCTTTCATTACATTACTCAGTCTATAGTAACATCTCCATTCCTATCTGGAGAAATAATCAAAAACCATGGCTTAAAGGCTTCACTCTCTCATGGCTTGGAACGTTGACTCACATCTCCCCCATGCAATCAGCAGCTTAGACGGATGACTGTGCACAATATTGTTTTACTTTAATTACAGTGACAAAATTAAACCTCAAATGATATTGCAGGCATATATTGCAGTTACTAATGTCTTTGCCATAATTGTGCCAAGCAGACTTAATGGCTTGGTGTCACGCCTTTCTCCCTCGTTACATCATCTGCTTTTTCATTCACCTTCTTACCCTTTCCTATCAGCAAAAGCTGAAATAGCACCCAAAAAAAAAGCTGTTTAGTGATGAGTATCAGCCAAACAATGGCAGTATGCACAGACTAATTTGTTGGTGTTATTGGGCTGATAGCAGGATTCATAAAAAGCTAGAGAAAAGGCAGGATTAAGCCCTTATTAAAAGTAATCATTCATCGTTATTTGCAGCTGTTGCTGGAATAAAAGTAAGATATACAACAGGCTGTTATTAATGTTGAGTCACCGGAACACCTTTGTTTACAGAATAGTTATTGAGCTGAAGATAAACTCCTCTATTCTCACATATTGAATCGTTCAGGTAGCAATTTTTCTCTGAAAGATTGTTGTTTTGTTTTTTTGTTTTTTATGAAAGAGCTCATGCACATTAAGATGGGAGGGTACTGTTTTATTGTTAGTCAGGCTACACGGTGGAGCTCGGGGGATGCGAGGTAGTCGGTCATTTCAGACGGAAACGTATCAAAACATTGGCATGTGCACACGGGATGGACCCTGCTGACCGGCGGTTCATTTATTGTTTCTCGAATCAGGTCTATACAACAGACGGTCCTTACTGTTGTAAGCAAACAGATCTGATTTGGGGTGTCCAGACATCACCGGCCTATCTCCATGGGTTGCTGCGATAACTACGTACGTGCAGCTACTTTTTCCAACACGGAAGCTGCCGGCACGGACGTGGCAGCGGACAGTTTATTTCAGATTCTGTCTGTGGAGCGTTGTTTTTGTAAAATCGACACTTCCTGATAGCTCTGCCAGCGGTAGCGTAGATGCTGCTCAATTGTGTCCAGCTGTGTGACGCTTGAAAACCGATCTGATCCACCACAGCATCCGGACTGATCTGTACCTATACAATTCAAATCACACTTCAAACCACCTCTAAATGTAGTTTGGATCCTGATTGAAAAATAAAATCGAATTGAATGTGGGTTTTTTTGCTGTCCAGTCTTTCAAAAATCAATCTGCATATGACAAAAATCCCACACAAAGCAGATTGGGACATCATTTCTCGTTATCATTTTAATTTCTTTAGCTAATGCAAAACTCGATCATACTTGGTGTTTTCTACTTGCATTTTGCAAAGGTTGGCGTGCTGATTAAAATGGTAAACATCATCGGCTAATCATTAGCATTGTCACTGTTAGCCAAGGATCCATGCACTCGATGTGAAACTCGACGTATGCCATACACACAGAGGCGTCTCCAACCACCAGCTTACAAGCTACCGGTTGAGTATGTGTGCGTTGTGTATAAATGTGTTAGTGTTCACGTGAAGGAAGCTTGTTTGTTGGAGCTCAGCTATGTGAATAAATGTTACAGTGTCCGAGAGCCTCTGATTTTGTCAAAGTAATTGTCAGAGCAAAAAACAGTTGGAGACCCCTGAGAGGAGAGAACGAGGAAGGACTGGAGGGAAATTACAGGTAGAACAGAAGTGAGTTGTGAGATCAGTCACATCAAGCAAACAGTTTGAAAGTCAAATTTATGTAAATTACGCATAAACCCCTTTTTTATTTTGATTTTATTCCTTCCATCAATATTCCACTGACTTTTCTGCTCCACTTCGCTCTAGACTACCTACAGTACATCTATCTAAGAAACTGCCCAGGATAAACAATAGCACACACACACACACACACACACACACACACACACACACACACACACACACACACACACACACACACACACACACACACACACACACACACACACACACACACACACACACACACACACACACACACACACACACACACAAGCTGCTGTTGCGTACTTTTGACATACAGCTGGACTTATTAGAACTGCTGCGAGCTATGTACCTTGTTCAGGTATTAGTTTCAGTTTGATGTTATTTAAACGGGCTGGATGTGGAGGAGGAATAAACAGGTTTAAAAGCAGATGAGAGGAAGTGTGCTGTGCGATTAGTGCGACACATGCACACATATACCACAACCAGAGGATTTTTCCGAGATTAAAGAATCGACTATTTTTATCCCTCTTCCCCAGAGCCAACCTTACCTATGTTTGATGCAGATTTTTTTTTTTTTTGGGGGGGGGGGTGAATAATATTCTCGATTATAATGAAGTGGTGGCTGTTTGAAGTCTCTCCCTGGCTGTTTTGATGAAATGAATTCCATATGGTACCTCCAACACAATTTATGGAGCTCACTCCCTCGCTTTGTGTTTCCAATGATTGAACTGCCTTAGGTGGGAGATTTTAAGCACATTCATTCTACTTCCTTTATCGGTAATACTATACAAGTGCTGTCTCACTGAAGCACATTCGTCACAACGTTATGAGATGTATTCATCCTTCTCCATGAATGATTGAACGGTGTCTTCATGTTTGGATAGGTGGGAGGCCAGTCGGAAATGTTTTGATAGGACATGATGTTTAATACAGATGATAAATATCAACCCCTACACTGTGCCTCCCAAATTTATGAAATTAAGCAGACCTAAAGACGACAGTGGTAACTGACGAACTATGACCAGTGAGTGTTTTCCACCTGAGAGTTTTGCCCACCAAAAATCTTCAGTCCACAGTGTCGGCTCTGCGGTTGACACTACATGTACTGCGTGCAGGAAGAAATATCTGAAGAGACAGACTTGATTTGCTTTGCGCAAATTATTCCATTTTTAATTATGTTCCACATTTTTTAGCATTAATAAATTAATAATTACATCATTGATTTTGGGACATTTGGGTAATTACTGTAAACAAATGAGTCAATCACCGCAAAGCATATTAAACTGCAATTTACAATTAAGTGTTGAGCCATCCGGATTTGTTCAAAGCATTAAAGACTATTGTTAATATGGCGCAAATCAGCAAAAGTAAAAAGTGAATATTTGATCGTTTTCTGTAAAAAAAAACAAAAAAACATGATTTGAGGAAACTGGAGGAGGTGAATGAGACCAGAGGCTTCCTATTATAACATTGCACTGTGAACAGTGCAATGTTATACCACTGCTGCATACCCATGTTTGAAAATGCCACACTTAGTTTTTCGTACATCTAAGAAATTCAGCTATATAATCACTCTTGATCACTGGATCAAACAATGTTCACAGTATGCTGAGAACCACAGCAGCTGGTTTCACTGCCTAAACCTGGACTTTTGTGTCGCTTCGTGGCAGCTGAACAATCTGTGCTTCAAGTCCTGGTGGCATGACCCATGTTTGAGAATCATCAATAAGTGTTTTGTACACTGTACAGCAGAGCAGCCCCCATCTTCTTTGTTTTGGCACACAGTATTTGCCAAGCTCATACTTATTCTCCTTATTAAATGCTGTAAAATTCTACCAGTAATGACTACAAAGTGTAAATTTTGTGCAGCTAAAAAGTACATAATATGAGTTTTGTACACATAAAATAAACATGTATTTTTGGCCCATGGCCCTCCATCCGGATTGATTTATGGCCCTTTATGGGAAAGAATTTGGACACCTTTGCTGTACTCATCCCAGTTTTTCATAGAATTACATTCATATAAGATTATTCTAGAGTTTACTGTTGAATGCCTGATGACAAGTTTCAGTGCAAATTCAGAAAGTTTAACATACTTCCTCCATTTTGTGTTCATGTCTTGAATTTACGTTGCATGAATTTTATTTTCTGAAACTTGACCATACCTTTGTGATCTTGTGACCTTTGCTTCAGGGAGGTGAACATTTATTTTGCAGACATTATACACTCGTTAGATGTGGTTGAAAATGCTCTTTGAAGTACTGCAGCTGTCAAAGAATATGTGTGGTAGCGAGAGCTCATCCTCATATAACATCATATAAACCTCAAGAGTCACATGTACAATATGAACCCGTATGAGAATATATATGTAGGTTTAGTCCTCGAACTGTGTGCGCCAGTAAAAAAAAAAAAAAAAATCTCAGAGGAAGCCCTGAAAATAGAACTCGTGGGCATAAAAAAATAGTTACTAGGCATGGACGGGGATGTTTGGAGGAAGAGGCATCAAGGTGTTCTAAGAAGATTAGATGAGGTATATTTCAGGATTTGTAAGTCACGGTTTGGATTTGGAGGAATGTTCCTACTCAGAATGGCAATAATTGATAAAAAAAAAAAAAAAAAAAAAGTAATAATAATTTGAGAGTAATTTACTTTCAAAGAAAAACGACATACTTTATTTTTCTTTACACAACGTAATTCATAACTATGTATCAAAGTGGCTTTTCCTGCTCAAAATTAGCTCGTTTCTGTCTGCCCGCACTAAAAACTTTACCTGAGTTGAATTCTCTGGCTCCTCCCACCGGTGATGTGATAAAGTCTGTCTGATGTCTGTTGAGTGAGTTGATCTCCCCGACTGAAGTAATCTAAGAAGTAGGCTATCTCTGCTGCTAGTGACGTTATCATTAGCCTGATAAGCACCAAAATACAACAAAGCACATTAATACGATTTATTTCTCTGCTCTGGCAGTAAAGACAACACATGGGCTCTCCGATAGCTCTGAGGCTGAACTTGAACTCTGTTGTATTCAGAGCTTAACAAGATATTTAAAGCTGATGAACATTCGCCACGATAAACAGCGGGGCTCCAGCCTTGCACTTTATTCCCCCACAGCCTCTTGTAGTAGGTCTTCTAGCTCTGCTACAATCCAGACATCCACACAGTGACTCAAAGGGGCGTGCATGTGCTCATAGTAATGGCCCGTTTCTCTCGCAGCTTCTCGTGGCTACTTAGCGGTATCCTCCCCTCCCCTCCCCTCTCGCTGTTGCATTTTTTTTTTAAATGTGCAGTCAGAGGGAGGCTTGCAGAAGATTTGGAGGGTGTACTTACCCTTTAAATGTAAATTAAGTTCCGGTGAGATCTGAGTCTGAGGTCACAGCGCCCCAGACAGCATGAAGGTGAACTGCAGCCCCATTCGGACATCACAAGTGGAGGTGGGAATAAATTATTCACTGTGTTCAGCGGTAATTCAGCTCATCGTTCCAGGCGGTATTCTAACCATCATTAAATACCCTGACATAATATGATCTGTAATAGACATAGACATAATGTAGGACTAGCTGAACGAGACGGCTAAATGCCCAGTGAGGGGGTGTGGTAGAGGTTAAGGTGAGGCGAAGATACCACGTGAGAAAAACATATTGATATCCCTGAGTGTGACTCACATTAGATAATATCATTATCTCCAATTTCCGGCACGAATAAACAACTATAAATCGTCTGCGTAGAAATCAAAGGTCGCAAACAGGAAGTGCTAATACCTAATTCCACATATTTTTAATGAACCCAATTTTCCCGAACGTAAACAAATACAGGCTAAAAAAAAATGCTGACACTTCAAAGAGAACCAGCTTTAACTGTCTGATGGTTTGATGATTTGTATTGTCATATATAGGCATTCAGTACATGTAAGAATCAATCTTTATCAGTGACTGTCTGCCATTGCGGCGGAGCTCTATGAAATCACTGCCTCTCTCACAGGCCAACATGCTGCTTTCAGCTTGCTTCCATGGCATCGGATTGGTACATAAACTTTCAGAACAGAGTCAGGTTTCTTACTGAGCTGTTTAAGAAGAAAAAAACAGCTTTTCCTGCTGAAAAAAAAAAATTACAATTCAGCTACAATTACTGGACAATAAACCATTGACCAGCACAAAACACATTTAAATCACGCCACCTCCCCCCGAGAGACAAATCCAGTCCGAGTGGAGCTTAAGAGAACTGAGCTATATGATGGCTGGTCCAGTCTGGTGGAACATGCATATCAACATATATTCAGTGCTCTATCACAGTGTGCATTCAGGCAGGTTGCATGCAGTATATTTAAGCTGTAGAGGGGCATGGACCGGTGGACCATGAGATGCATAGTTACACTGAGTGCGCTGAAAGGCATGAAATAAGTTCTGAGCATTATCAGGCGGAGACACGCCGACGGCTGGAGCGCCGTAGACTCATGCACTCCATATTAGTGGCTTAACTAGTATTTTGCTCTGTGGAGCCGGCTCTTTATTGGTGACCTTCCAGCTATAGGCAGGTGTTTGGGGTTGTGGCAAGTTCAGCCCCGGCAAATGAGCGGAGCTATTTATTTCGGGAATACCTTTGCTGATAAGCAGGAGTGGCTTTGAAGTTTTAGGCAGTGGATCAACATAATAAGTACAGAATAATGCCGAAGCTGAATGCGAGCGTTTTCAGGTAAATGGGGTGTTTTTGTGGGTATTTGGATGAACTAAAGCGTGAAAAGAGACCTGCAGGATGCATCTGTCAGGTTTGTATTGTATGTATTATATGTAACACTGTAACTACCTTTTCCTGTTTCCTTTTTGAAACAAGAGAAGGCCTTCATATTTATGATGCGCCATTATTTCATAACCTGTACATAAGAATCATCCCTTTGCTGAAATGCCAGCTTTTTCAGCCCTGAAGTAAAACAACTCTCTTTTAAGATTGACAACCATGATATTTTAAAACTAGGCATATTTTGAAAGGTGTTTTTTCACAGCTTACGGTCATCAACGTTACTCATAAGACAAAAAGCTGTGAGACATTCGGAGGCGAAGACAATCTCTTTAAAAGTAACAAAAGCAGTTAAAAGGAAACAATTAGTCGACGTGTCTGCAGCATATATTAGCAGCTCCTCGGCGTGACAGATGACGACTAGATTTCACCGCGTCGGCGCTGCTGATCCGCTGCGACATCTCGCTCAGTGGCTGTCTGGTTCCTCTCCTCGTGGTCCTGAATGTCAATTCGCAGCGCTCCCCCACACTCAGACAGTAGCTACCAGTAATGCTGCTCTAATTAGCCAACCCTCTCGAGTAGCCAAGCCCTCCCAGTGGCATCCGTGCCAAACAGAATTATTAAAGAAGGAAGGAGGAGGAGTTGCACCTCCTCTGCAGTGGAGCAAAACAGCCAGGTTCAGTTTAGCATTCGATTCGTCGCCCTCTGGGCTGGGGGAGCCAACGCTGTCATCAATATTAACACCTAGATGCATCCGTTGCTGTAATGCTTCTTTTTTTCCCCCCAACCTAATGAAAATTTCATGTGAAGCACCTAATTATCATTCCTTATTCAAATGAGCGCTGTCTGAGGAGGGGAGATGACTTGTGGCTCAATGACGGAAGAGCTGTTGTGTGGATGTTGATACTCTGTCTGTTTTACAGTTTGGTCTGTGTGTGTGTATACAGTATATACATGTGTGTGTGTGTGTGTGTGTGTGTGTGTGTGTGTGTGTGTGTGTGTGTGTGTGTGTGTGTGTGTGTGTGTGTGTGTGTGTGTGTGTGTGTTGGTTTGAAGTACACAGTATATCCTTCCAGCCCTGAAAACAAAGCTACCGAGTTTATAAATAGATTAATTTTCTACATCGCTAATTTTTTGATTTAATACTCCCCCCGCCCTCCCCACAGCAGCACTTGGCCTTCCTCACCTCCTGTCTTTTGGCATTCCGTCGGCTTTGATGGCTTATTTGCTGATTTGTTTATATATTTATTAATTCATTTACCCCCCCCCCCTCCCAATCCAATTCTAGCTGACATTTCTTGTCGAGATGCGAAGGATGACCTTTGAAAAGAGAACACTTCCTACCAGAGATGTGAAAGAAGTCTCACTCTGCGCTCAGAAAACACTCCTCCTCTTCCTCCTCTCTCGTCTTTACTAACCTGTATGCAAGAACATACAAACAATACTTAATTGAAAGTCCCATGTGTATTACTACTTATACTGTGAGTTTGCTTTTACAAATGTAATCTATTAGCTACACCGTGGCTGTATTCATTGCACTGAACTAAATACACTGCCATTCCTCAAGCGTTTTAGTGTCTCAATCGAAGATATGCGTGAATAATATAATCGTATTAATATCATATTACTATTATTAAAAGTAATACTATTAAAACAGTAGTTCAGAAAATTTAGGTAAAGATGTTTTATTATAATTTTTGCTGAGGGTCCATGCAGCCAGCCACTGGTTAGCTTAGCTTAGCATAAAGAGTGGGAACAGGGGGAAACAGCTAGCCTGGCTCTTTCCACACAAGATTCACCTGTCACCCACACTAATATCAAGTTATTAGTATGTATGTTTTGTCTGGTTTGTTAAATATGTTAAAAAAAAAAAAAAAAAACAAGGAGTAAAAGTGACAGGTTGCGTTTTTATGGACAGACTGTGCTAAACTAAGATAATTGGCTGCTCGTGTTAGTTTACAATGCAGACATGGAAGTTGTATCAATTTCCCAAAATGTCAAACTTGTGCATTAAACTTTAAGAGGGACATAGGTGACATGACTTCATCGGCATTTTTCTTATTGATTTTCAGGTCTGTTATAGACTGGCTGGCTAAACAAACCAGTCATATGCTAACTTTACTCAGTAAAGGGGTCACAGAATTTCCTCATAAACTAAAATTGCCATACATTTTGTTTGTTTTTGCAAAACTCGTACATATTGTATGATACATGTGTGGTTTTGAAGAACATAAATATATTCCCATTTCTTTTTTAGTTATTTTAAATGCATTTCTTTGCATATGCTGCTCCTTGGGCTCGGTTTAGTCCTGAAAGTAGCTCCCGATGAAGTCTTTCATGTTTTTAATGTCTTTAATGTTTCCTTGACATCTCTTCTAAGTGTGTCTTTCTGTAGTTAGCTTGGATGAAGACTTTTCTAACTTAGGGTGAACTGCTCAAGTGTAATCATTTTGATTGTTAGATGTTAATTCAGCTACAAACCCATCTCCTGTGGTCTGACGTGTCTATTTGAAGTCTTGACATCTTCTGGGGTCTAACATATGTATATTTGGAGATATATATATTTGGAGATCTTTGGTCTAACGTATGTATAGTTGGAGATCTTTGGTCTAACGTGTGTCTATTTTGAGGAGTGTGATTTGACGCAAGTGTTGAGTGGCCCTGCTCTGCATCACCTAATGAGCTGTGTTTTGCTCGCCCACCTTTTGACTCCTCTCCCTGTCTCACTCTCTTTCCCTGTAATGTATTTTTCCAGTGTATAATACTATCCCTTTGGGACCGCAGGTTTTCTTTGGGAGGGGAAATTTCATGCAGCATCTTTACATATTCTCACACATATCGCCTGGATTCAGAGCAGCCAGTGCATTCACACCAGCACGCATTTCAGGCTGATGATGTTTAACCAATGTGTGTGTGTGTGTGTGTGTGTGTGTGTGTGTGTGTGTGTGTGTGTGTGTGTGTGTGTGTGTGTGTGTGTGTGTGTGTGTGTGTGTGTGTGTGTGTGTGTGTGTGTGTGTGTGTGTGTGTGTGTGTGTGTGTGCATGTGCGTGTTCAAGCAGGTGCACCTCTGTGGGGCTGTTATGCACCTGCAAATATGTGTGTTTGCATGTGCATGTGTGATATAGCAAGAAATAAAACAGACCTGCAACATCCTTAGCTCCCAGTTGCTATGGCGACATGTCTGGTTACAGGAGTATCTAATAGGTCTTCCATACAAATGAACCTACTACAGAATAAATTCACTTTCTCACAGACACACACACACACACACACACACACACACACACACACACACACACACACACACACACACACACACACACACACACACACACACGCACACACACACACACACACACACACACACACACACACACACACACACACACACACACACACACACACACACACACACACACTGTGATACTGAATTCAGTGAATAATGCACATAAATAGAAAATGTTAAAACTAGATACTATAATTGGATTTTTAGTTCTGATTTATATTACTATACAATGTAACATACTTCAATTTATATATGATGATTACAATTTCCTCATCCCTTATACCACAATTTATTGAAATGTTGATCCTTGTATTATTTTGAATTTCAATAGCACATTTGCTTGGGACATTTTTTTGTATTGCTGTGTTGTGTTTGTTTTTCAAATATCCTGGTGCTTCCATTTAAACACAGTACATGTGTTGTATCCTGCATCATTTCTTTAGTGTGGCTGGAGAGATGAGTCCTGACTGCCCTCATAGATGTTGTCGGCTCTGATTGTGAGTTCAAATGAACAATAACGCACAAAGTGGGTGAGCCATTATGTGAGTGTTGAGGTGAAGCCACAGCCGTCTGCATCAAATACAACAAATAATCAGATAGAACGTGGCCTCTTTCATTTTTTTCCTTCATAATGTAATGGAGTACTTTGCTGCTATTCGGACTGGAAATAAGGTTTGATGTTGCACAGTGCTCAATGCCAAACTGCTGTGTTAATGCTCTCACAGAGATGTTGTTTTATTTGATAAATGTATACACAGATGCCTGATGTTTATATTTAAACTGATTCCCGGTTTTGGTCAAATCACTTGTGCGTCTGTGGCTATTTGCTATTGAATTTAGCGGTTTCCTGAGCTGGAGGGGTTCCTTAAGTCAATTGAATTATTTGACTTGAAAGCGGTCAACTTTCTTTTATTGAGTTGGCTGAGCCCTGAAGCTCCACACAGCCAGGCCTATTCCCTTTCCTTTGTCAATAGTACTTTGCCTTATTTTCAGCCATTAACACAGGCCTTTGCATCAAGTTTACCATTAGCGTGTTTTGTTTTATTTGACTAAGATTTAGTTTAGTAGCTTCATTTGCAGAAATAACAGAAGCTATTTAGACACCTTCACTATTTGTAACTTTCATTTTTTTAATGTTCAATTAATAAACCTGTTATTTATCCCTTTACTCTTCTGTCAATAAGTAATTACAACTTGAAAACATGCTTTTAGATATTTTTGCCAATTTATTGGAAATACAAAAAAAACTGAAATATCTTATTTACAAAAGTATTCCGACATTTTGTTGCGTCTCAGGTGCATCCTCTGCTTAAATAATCCTACAAATGTAGCTAGAATTTGACTGGTATCAACCTGTGGAAAACTGATTAAATACTGACTATATGACAGCACAGATGCTCTGGTCTGAGGAGACCAAAAAAATGACCTCTTTGGGCAGAAATGCCAAGGTTGGAAAAATGAATGCAGCTCCAGTGTGAAGTGACCTGAGACTTCACAGCTATGCACAATAACAGGGTGGCTTCGGGACAAGTCTCTGACTGTCCTTAAGTTGCCTTGTTAAAGCCCAGACTTAAACCCCACAGAACATCTGTGAAGAGGCCTGAAGATAACAGTTTACAGAAGCATCCCATCCAATGTGACAGAGATTGAGAGGATCTGTCAGTAGGTATGGGATAAACTGTCCAAATCCAGGTGTGTAAAGCCTGTAAGGACTTATCCATGTAGACCCAAAGCTGTAACAAATTTAATTAAAGGCCTGAGTACTTTTGTAAATGAGAAATTTCAGTTTTTGAATTTTGAGAAATATACAAACAAATTCTAAAAACATATTAAACCTTGTACGGAAATGCCATTTGTTTTCCATTAAAAGTTAAATACATAATAATACAGAGTGCAAAAAGTGAAAAGTTTCTCAAGAAGGAGTACATCACAAGAAAACCCAAAGATAGAAAATATCATTTCAGCCCGAAGGAGGAGAAAGAAAATGTCAAAGTGACCTCACAGAAAGGTTTGCTAATGGTTTCCTGAAACTAGGGGACATCAGCACCAGAAGTGAGGAAATGGCACAAAAGCAGACATGGCATGACATCAAGCCACAGACCTAAAATAATTCACCTAAAATAATCCAATTTAACATCCCCTTTGTTTCTCTCTTTCCTCTGCAGAAACTTGTCGAAGAATCCTCTCACCACTCTGTCATGGCAGCTCTTCCAGCACCTCCAACTCTCCGAGCTGTAAGTCCCGTCTGATCTGTCTTGCTGCCTTTTGTTTGTATTTTATTACAGCACTTTATCATCGCTCCCTGCGCACTATCAGCCTCAAAACAAATTATCTTCACCAGATGCCATTATAATTCCTGTCTTTGTTGTACAAAACCTCTAATTTGTCTACGTACATGTTAGAGACCGAACCTATAGGCACTGTGATCTTATGAGTCATTTGTTGACTTAATTAACGTGCACAAAGGAAATGTAATGGTCTGGTAGGAGGAGGGAGTCTGACCCTATTTTCTTGTTTGTTATGAATATTTTAGCGATCATTGTGTATATAAAATGAGTTTGCTCTTTCACCACCGGGGAGAACATTGCAATGCCGACCCGCTTGTAATTTACACATCATTACGCCTGTCAGCGCTGTCCATCATATGAACCTTCGCTGCGCTCCAAGCACGGCTGCTGCTCGTATGCGCCTCCTGGCATATAAAGCTGAGGTATAGCAGGATGCGATACCAGACTATTTCAAGCAGGCCTCCTTATTGTGCTATTTTCAGAGGTAGAAGCGGGGCAGGTCCTCGGAGAGCACGGCACAATGCTGATCTGGGGTAGACCTGCTGCCGTTCACCGCGCAGCAGAGCGGAGGGAAAGCCCTGCTCACATTCACGCTGTCATTTTACACTTTGGACACTTATCTTAAAACTTCTCTGTTGCACTCGCAGGACCCACGGACACTAAATTTCAGTTCAAACACTAAAGAAACGCTTTTATTCATTCTGTGTAGGAAGCAGCTCGCACCAGACCCCATACCAGAGCTGCACAAGTGTCATCTCACTGCGGGCCCTCATCAGAGGCAGATGGGCCTCTGAATCCCTCTTTGTGCCTGTTATTGGGTTGTGAATTCACTGCAATGTAGAAGTTCTGTACTTTTTGTTGTCCCACCAGCTGTCCAGTTCTGCTTCGACTGTGGCATTTGGCTTCTCTCATTACTGCTGAGTGAGTGTCTGAGCTGTGCAACCCATAGTTCCATATCTACAATCATATATTTATTAAAAAATGGTAGAAGGATTCAATTTCTTAAATTCACAATATCACGAATCTGTATCATAGTGTCAAATTTAGCTTTCCAATCTCAATGCCCTAAAACATCTAATCTGAGGTCCCACGTGAACAGCTTTTTCTGTATTTCTGTTTTTCTCTGCCAAACAACACCAACACTATCCTAATGAAATATATTTATTTGAGTGTTTAACTTTGATTGTGTTATTTAAGTGTATATTTATGTTCTAAAGCAGGGGTCTTCAACGTTTTTCAGGCCAAGGACCCCCAAACTGATAGAGAGATGGAGCAGGGACCCCTACTATATATATATTGTGTAAATGTTATATTAAACTGGCAGAGTGCAGGAGGATTGGAGGGACAGGTCCAGGCTAGTCTCGCGCTGTGAGTGAACCGGTGCCCAGCTTGAGAGAGCTCCTGTGTGTAGCTGAATGTGTGCATTTCTGTCTGAAAGATAACATCTTCTGCCTCCATTTATCCATTCTCTACAATATGTTGGATTCATGTTAATGTGTATTTAAAGACATTTAAATTTGTGGGGGAAAAAAATTTGAAAAAAAGAAAGAAAAATTGTCTAATCAACTAAAAATTCCACGGACCCACTGCAGTACCTTGTTAAAGACCTCTGTTCTAAAGAAATCTTCAAGAACCCAAGACCAAGTTCTCAGCAGCTTCAAGTAAACACAACAGTATGCAGAATAGCTGTTCACAGAAGGTCACAGATTGTAAAACTATTGGTTTATTGTATATAATCTGCAGGAATGATGCTGGAGTCAGTCAGCACGCAGTGACTATAACTACTTTATATACTGTGCTGTAGTTTAATTTGTATTAATGTGTCCAATATAGGCTTTTAAAACACATTTTATATGAAAAATATTCATCTGCAAAGTAACTAATAACCAGAGCTGCCAAATTCATAATTAGATAATATTATTGCAATTTGAAAAAAAAACCAAGTAATTATGTATTTAAAGATTAGGCAAAACAAATAAAAAGTGAAAAAAACCCTCAAAAACTAAAACAAAATGATAGAAAACTAGTACCTCAAAACTGTTTTTAACATTTACAGTGCAGCTCTAATTTCAGCTCTGCACAGGGAAGACTAGATCAGGGCCTTTTTGTTTGTTTAGACACTAAAACGATTTGTGTAAGTCAAGAGTTAAAGTCCTTCTCCTCTCAAAAATCTGTCTCTCCTCTTGTTCCTTCAGTTGAGTGGAGTTGAGGCCTCTGGCATTAAACTCTGCACATACTGTACATCATTGTGTGCAGTGAAGCTAATTCATCTGCTGAAGGGGGAAAGTTTCTCTGTGCTCAATGAAAACCTGATTTTAAGGGGCAGACCTATGGCCAGGATCTGTGACATCATAAGTAGCTTGGAAACCAATATATTCACAAGTGTGATATGAAAACCTCCAGTGCACAAACACTGAGAGTGGACTTCACAATGAAGTAGGAGATGTTTTGTGTCCAAAAGTTTAACTTTAAAAATGAAATATTGAGGAAGAAGGAGTAGATATAATTTTAAGGATTTTTTTTTTTACAGGATTTTTTGGGACAAACCACAAATTATTACTCAGTAATACTAAAGTAGGATTTACATCCTAAAGCATGTCTGAGGGGGAACTTTAAATGACCTGAATTTACAGTCTAAAGCATGTGCAACAAACTAAAATAGCCAGCTCCGATCCTTCTTCATCCAAATCACCGTTACGGCTCACAGGGCATGATTTGCTGTGATGTGCAATCCTATTTCTTCTTAAGCAACCATTTGAGATGCGTACAAATGATATCTTTGTTGTCCTACATGAAAAGCAGGGCCAGGGTGATGCCTGTGCTTCCTGCTGAATGCTGATGAGGAGTGAGGGTTTATGTCTATTCCATTTGGTGTGTTTGGTTAAGAAGTGTCAGCCGGAGTGGCGTGGCGGCACAGACATAGGCCGGGTGGTTATGCAAGAAGGAAGCCATGTGGAATCAAGCCTCGCTAAGTGGAAATGAGTCACTCTATCATGGGCAGAGTTGGTGACGTGGTCCTGACAACATTACTCTCTTCACCGTGTCTACGTGCTTAGCCAAAACGATATTAGCTCAGAAAGTGCCAATCATTCAATCACGCCAAATGAAGCATGATCAGCGGGCAGCTATTGCCTTTAATTATGAGAATAATACACAAAGCGGTATCAGTGATAAGTGCCCACCCGTGCTGCTCAACCACACCGATATTATGTAAATAGAAGAAGATCAAACCAGCTGAAATAATTTCCGTTTCATGTGATGAAAGGAGATCATGGCCTTTTGCCATGTCGGTGTCGTTAAACCGTGTTATCTCAGTCACTCTAGGCTCTGTTATTGTAATTGTATTTCAGTGTTTTAACAATGAAAGAGAAGCAATTTCAAAGCTGTAACACAACAGTGACAGTGACCTGCGTTGCATATGAAATATACACGTTAAATAAAAGCTAGAATTACACTGTGGGTCCTTTACAAGCTTTAAAATAACAATGTCCTCATTTATTAATTCATTGTATGTTATGTTTCTCTAGTTGCTCGCACAGGTTTTAGTGACAAGGGTAAAAACAAAAAAACAAGAGGAGAAAATGGTGTGTCCACTGTGGCACATAAAAATTAAAATTTATAAAAAAAAAAAATTAAAAAAAGAGGTAGTCAATATGGATCAAACATGAAGAAGGTGATACAAGTGATAAAAGTACCGACGCCTGACTGAAATCTCTGTTAAACAGCACAGCCTCATCAAAGCAGCTCTGATTTGCAGAGTTTGGAATAACACGCTACTTTCCTGCTTTCAACTGCTCCTTTACACATAATTAATTGGTTGTAAAACATGTTTGACGCAATAAACAGAGTTTTGTAACATATAAAGAGTTGTTAATTCATCTACTTCAACGTGAAGACAGGACTCTTTTGTTCAACTCAAACAGCCTCCGACTCTGCTTTCAGGTGAAGCTTTCTGTGGTTCGGAAGACTCAAATCCTGCACCTTATTCACCGATGATAAGCCTGCATGATGAGGCAACATTTAAAAGTGAAGGGGGGGAAATTAGTTGCAATCAGTCAGTGTACTTCAGCTCTGTTTTTTCCTTATCTGGCGCCCCTTATCGTACCCAGTAAAGTGTAACTCCAAAACAGTTGCTTTGTTTTGCAGGTTGGTTGCACAGATATTTCACACTCCCTGCAATATCTTAATATCAGTAACAGTGGCAATACTATCTGGGAAATCTCAATAATCTCAAGTCTTTTGTGGCTCGTGCGAATGGCTCCAACATCACATTGAAGCAGCACAATAGGCATCTGCTGTGTGCTGCCTCTGGGTGAGACACAGATAATCGGCTCTGCCTCTTTGTCTGCGTGCCCTTTAGCCGGAGGGCCGCGGCTACAGCAGTGTGGTGCGCAGCCCGGCCAATCGCAAGCCAGAGGAAGGCAGCAGGGCGAAGGAGGCGGCTAAATGCTAAATAAGCTGCCGCAGCTTCCAGGGTGATGTTATTGGAGATTATTTGCAGCAGAGTTAGCGGCAGGCACTCATGCTGCCAGTCCTTGAGGAAGCTCATTCTGTCTGGCCCATGAATTTTTTTTTTTTAAAAACAGGAAAATATTCTTCTTCTTTAGCAACTGACGTGATGTGCCGGAGGCAGTGTGCATCCCCAATCCTTTTATTCTGTTAGCGCCTCTTTAATCCCGGCTCTCTGGGAAGCAGCGACCGACGCAAAGTCAAACATTTACGCCTCTCACTGCAAAATGGATTTTTCTTTAAATGTGTGTGAAATATGAATGGATCAAACCCGTAATCTTCTGATATGACTGCCAGTGGATTAGCTGAATTAAACGTTACATTTCCAAGAGCTGCATGACAGGTAAATTAGTATAGTTTAACCTTCACTTTATTAAGGCCCAGCTGCACTCAGGGCAGACTCTTAGTGAAATACATGACATTTACATGGACACTTTAAAAACACCAAAATGTGGTCAAAAAAAAGACTGGACTGACCTTAAAGGTCCCATAATTTATAAATCCAAATTTCTGTTTTGATAAAGCAGGTCTAAGTGCTATTTGAAAACTGTGAAAGTATCAACACATTCAGTCCACAGAAAAATGCACACAGCTTGTAGGAAGAAACTGTGCCATTTAAATTTGTGATGTCACAAACTCCCGCCTATATCATATGTCCACCCTCAGAACATTCTACCATCCAACCTTTTATGTGGAAGACAAAACTAAGTGGTCACTTTGTCAAAGGAAGGTTGTAGTTGGCCTGTGTGTGTGACTCAGAAAAGAGTCAGCCAATCAGAAGAGAGGGTCACTGATATCAGATTAGTTTCGACTTTATTAATCCCACGGTGGGAAAATGTTGTCGTCACAGCTGCATGTACACAGTATGGACAAATTTACAAATACATATGAAATAAACAAAATAAGATAGACAAAACATTATTATTTTAGAAAAAAATAGACTATATACACAAAAATAAATAAAATAAAATAAAATAAAGATAAATAAATACAGCTTGGACGATGAATGCGAAGTGACAGGGGCTGTGGAATGAAATGACCAGTGTAACATTATTTTATTGTGGTGTTGAAAAGTCTGACTGTTGTCAGAACATACGACCTGCGGTAGCGCTCCTTCCTGCACTGAGGGTGCAGCAGTCTGACACTGAAGGAAGCTGCTTAAAGCTCCTACAGTCTCATGGAGGGGGTGAGAGGTGTTGTTCATGATTGATGTCAGCTTGGCTAACATCCTCCTCCCACCCACCTCCTCTATGGAGTCCAGGGGACAGTCCAGGACAGAGCTGGCCCTCTTGACCAGCTTGTTTATTCTCCTCCTGTCCCTCTCTGTACCTGCTCAGCCCCAGCAGACCACTGCATAAAAGATGGCCGACACCACCACAGAGTCATAAAATGTCCTCAGCAGAGTCCTGCAGACTCCGAAGGACCTCGGTCTTCTCAGCAGATGGAGTCGACTCTGGCCGTTCTTGAAGAGGACACTCGTGTTGTCCGACGGGTCCAGTTTATTGTTGAGGTGAACACCCGGGAATTTACAAGTGTTCACAATGGGCCTGAAAGACGCAGACACAAAACAGCCGGTTCCTGGTAGAGCTCCAAGAAATGTAAAAGTATATAGAGATGGTTTTTGGTACTTAAAACCACAAAAATGTCAACACTGCAAATAAAACCCCAGTAAAGTGATGATAGGGACCTTTAATGAAGTCACCATCTTCAACTCAAACTGCTCTGTAGAATCTATTTAGGGGGAAGACAACTTTGCTTGTTAGCATGATTTTGTGAAAGCATCCACAGGGGCAAATGGAAAATACAAGTCTTTCCCCATTATATCTTGGCACTCTGTATTGGTGGAGGAGGAAGAGACTTTAGAATAAAAACACTATAAACACTATAGATTGCACCCAATGATGATTATGAGCTCCTGGTAGCCACTTAAGGTGATTTGATCTCTAATTCTTTGCAGAACAGTTGGTTAACCCTATGCTGTATGATCACATAGCAAACAGTGCAAACAAGCCTACCAAAATCTGTGTGTGTCTACACATGTACAATAATTACAGCATTTTAAATTAAAGCATTAGTTGTCTACATGAATGCGTAAACTGACAGCTCAACCACCTGTACATAACTTGAACATGTTTTAGAAACATGGCTTTTAGAAAACTTGACATCAGAAACTGCAGACAGACACATCTCTGCTGCAATGTGATGTTTACTGGAGCCAAATCAGCACGGGAAGACCTGCACACATCCTACGAATAGTCTGTTATACTCAGCTCCTGGAAGTAACTGCTATTAAGTCACTTTGAATTCAACTATCTGATGAATTCACACTTGCTTTTCTATTATAGGAAGTTGCCTCAGCAGACATAGATACAAAATATCCAAGATGGATACCAAAATGAATGAAAACAGATGAGTGGTGTGGCAGGAAACAATGTCCACTTTACACTTGCTATATGGCAACCGAGCAACCTATTTTTGTGAGCTTATCTGGTGAAAAAAGTACAAAAAAGATCTGGGTTTTGGGGGTCAGTAACGTACAATTAGCTCATCTGTATCTTGGTATTTAATAGTTACACTAAACACAGTTATATTATGCCAAAATATGCTGTGAGAAGAACGGTCAAAAATCAAATTGATCAAGCAAAAACCAGTGATGTAAAAGCTATCCATTAAAAACAAGGGGAAATGAAGGCGCATGAAAGGCTACACATATCATCCATCCCAAATGTACATTATATACACACATTACGCACCTCTTAAAAAAACCTGTCTCCTAACAATAACTTCTAAAAGTGAGTGAAGAGCCTCTGCTGAATTCTGAAAAAAAAAATTGCCTGAAGCTCCTGCTCACTTTGTCCATTTTTGCCACCTGCAGCCTTCCCCGACCTGACTCGGGTGTCCCCTCTCTCCTCCATGATTGCAGTGCAGGTGGTGCTGTCGATAAGCCAAAATCAGGTCTGGCTCTTCGGACAAATTATGCCACAGTGGTTTCGAAAAAGTCAGGCAGTGAGAGAATCCCAAGGAACACTGACTGACCAAATTGCTGCGACCTTACAGAAAAAAGCAAAGAGGGGAGAAAACAGTGATTTATTTATACGCTGCGCGCCACTTTATCCATGACATAAGCAGAAGATGCAGCGTGAGAGTGATGGCGGCCGTCCAGCAACAACCGCGACTGTGGTGAAGCAATGATACACATTTAGTCTGGTGTGGCAAAAGCAGCTGTTTGCAAATTCAGCTGGATCAGGGGGAAATGCTTATGTTGTAAATCTGACATTGGTTCAGTTGGCTCTCAATTTGTTCCACAATCCTCCCCCATGATTGATTTACACTGTTCTTTGTCAAAACTCAGATCTGTCCAACTCCTGCTGCACAATTAAAACTGAGAATAATTACTGACAGAGCTCGAGCAGCAGTGCGGCAGTGATGTGAGACCAGTTCATGCTGCATCTGTTGACTGAACGCCGTTGCCTTTGAGAAGATGTCTGTTTGTCAATCACTCGCTTCAAGACCCTACAATCCAATCTGATGGCATGACAGCTCGATTATCTCTTTTCCATGCTATAATAATAATGGTAATAATGACAAGCCGCACTGTTTGATTGACAAGTGATCTATGGAAAGTGCAGTGCAGAAAAACAAAAGCAACGAGTCTTCTGCATCTAGACAGAAAAGACTAGAATTTAAAAAATAAGGGAATAAAATACAAAAGTAAAATAAAAAAGCATAGAAAATACAGTACCTGTCAAACGTTCCATTCTTGCATATATATATATATTCAGTTTACACGGAAAAGTTGAAATTCATAATAATTTTTGAAATGATGGGTTTAAGTTTCCCACAGAAGTAAAATAAAATGTGTATTGGCTGACAATGAGCAGATCAGCTGTTTTCAGTTCTAGCATCACCTAAACTAACAACTTAGTTCATAATTAATTATTTTTGAAGATGTTAATAATCAAAAGTATCTAATAAACTGTAATTCTTGCTGAGGAAGTTAAAAATGGAAATTCTCCAATTAGAGAAGGGCATTTCAGGCTATTAGAATATTTGAAAATGGTGTCCCATTTCTAGCTCCAAACTGTATTGTCTCAAGTATAAAATTAAAAATGTCCATGAAGTCAGGTGCCCCTCTATCTGCTTCCTGGGAGACATAGTCACAATCAACCTGAACAAGAAAAGCAGTAGATTACTCCTCGTACCTTGAACTATCACAAAGAAAACTATCCTCATGGACTGGAATCAAGAAATAACATACATATTACATTATAGTATACAGTATAGTAACTGGTAATTAATAGTAACCATTTTTACAACTTAAATATACCGTACACACACAGACACGCAAATGTTTGTTTCACTATCCCTGCTGTGATTCTCCATTGATGTAATGCATTCCCTAGCCCTTTACCAACCCATAACCTAACCCCAACCCATATCATAACCCCAACCCATACCCTAACCCCAACCCATATCATAACCCCATCCCATACCCTAACCCCAACCCATACCCTAACCCCAACCCATATCATAACCCCAACCCATACCCTAACCCTAAACCCATACCCTAACCCCAACCCATACCCTAACCCCAACCCATATCATAACCCCATCCCATACCCTAACCCCAACCCATACCCTAACCCCAACTCATACCCTAACCCTCAACCCATATCATAACCCCAACCCATACCTTGACCCCAACCCATACCCTAACCCTAAACACATATCATAACCCCAACCCATACCCTAACCCTAAACCCATATCATAACCCCAACCCCAACCCTAACCCTAACCCCAACCCCAACCCATCCCATACCCTAACCCATACCCTAACCCCAACCCAGATCATAACCCCAACCCATACCCTAACCCCAACCCATCCCATACCCTAACCCATACCCTAACCCCAACCCAGATCATAACCCCATCCCATACCCTAACTCCAACCCATACCCTAACCCCAACCCATATCATAACCCTAATTTGAACCCCAAACTATTTCTAATGTTAACCCTAAAACCAAGTCATAACCCACAGATTACACTCTAAAGCCACGGAGACCATCCTAAATGTCCTCACAATGTGTGTAGAAAGACATGCACACACACACATACACACACAGACATACCAGATCAATACAATATCTGACTTGTATATATTCTGCTGTTTTCTACACAGAAAAAAAAGTATAAAATTGAAAATGGGCCAGTTCATCCAGTACAACATATGAAGCTAAAATAACTTAAAACGATCAACTTAAATGCATCATTACATCCAGCCGTGCACTTTCAGCTTTACAATTGCACATAATAGCTGTGTTTTTAGCTTGTCTTGTCACAAGACATTTTGCTTGAATAACCTTGATTTCAGTTGGAAGGCCATTTAAACACATGTTGTGTGAGTTAACATGAATAAAAGATGGAGGTTTTAATTTCTAAAGGCCCACTTGTGCACCATTAAAATATTTCTGGTGAAACTTGCATTTGAATTTGAAAGCCACAATTAGAAAATGGCTGTTAGGTGAAGAGGTTTAATCAGCAGTCAGATGATAGATATTTGTGGGATAATTTTGTTTTAAATGAATATACATTAACACGTGAATGGTTTAGTAATAAAGTAAGTTAAAAAAGTGTGGTTTGCAGAGCACTTAGAAATGCATTACACGTTTCTGCTGAATTCTCACAAAGCCAGGTGTGCAGCATGCAGTCAAACCCAGGAGCAGTGGCACTGTGGTAAAAAATAAGCCAAATAAGACAATTTATTAAACACAGGATTTAAAAAGCTAAAATAATTCCTGACAACAGTATAAGGAGAGGAAGAAGCAATGCATTCAAGCTGAGATCAAAGCGCACGAGCAACAATGCGGTATACGGTTTATCATTGCTTGTGATCCACGGCTCCTCAGCCACAGCACCTGTGTGTACATTTCCCAGAAAAACAGCCTCCGGTGGTGATCATTACCTCTCCTCTAGAGTAGCGGGGTGGATCGTTAGCCAGCTTCAAGAAAACACCATGCTGTTAGCTCTCTGTATCTGGGGTCATGCTGCTGTTTGCTTTTGTTCTTTTCGAAGTGTAATCTGCTCTCCTTCAGACATTTATCAACTTCCAGCTGTCAGTTTGCTTTCTTTTTTCTTTCGTTGTCTTATTGCTTTTTTAGATGGTAGCGCTGTAAATTCATAACCGTGTTACTGTCCTGCAAAGGCTGGCTGCACTTTGGAAACATAGGGTTGCTGCCGGCTTATTTAAGTGAGATATGCTACATTTCTTTTGAAGATATTTCCTGTATCTGTACAGGTGCTGATCAGCTCTGCCCAGAGGAATAGTGGGTAATGTATGGAGGTGATGGTTCTTATTAATAATGACCATAATTACAGTATGGGGGGGAGGCTGGGGGGTGGAGAGCCTGAGCTGCCCTGCTCTGGTGAGCTTTGATCCCTGGTGGTTCAACTTGCTCAGCGTTAAATGAAAACCTTTAACCTTGAAATTCTCCTCCGCACCATCATGCAGGGAACTACCTGTCTTTTGGAAAACGTTTCCTGGAAATAAATTTGAACTCTGATCTGTATTACAGGGAAAATAGACACAATTCTGTTACTGTAGTTAATGTTCGAGTTGAGTGTAGAGTTGTTGATTTAAAAGTAATTTGCTTGAAATAAATACTCCATTTAAACACAAAATCATACACAAATGTAGATCAAGAACTACCCAAAGAAATGAAATACAATTTTATTTTATTTTATTTTAGTCATATTTATTTGTTTCTTATCCTAATTTGAGGATAGATACATGTTCTGCCAGAGATGACCCGAAAAACACAATAAAACGTATCTGCAGGGGTAAAATATATCTTTGAACTTCCATTTTATTGCCGTCATTTACATTTTCTTAATTCATTTATTTTATTTTCAGCTTGAAGTAATCATAAGAAAAGAAAAAAAACTAAAAGTGCATTGATAATGGTAAAAATCTTCAAACTCAATGTTTGTAGTAGTTATTAAAATCTATTCCTTTTAAAAGTTCCCCACGGTTTGCTTGTTTTTCAGTTACCTCCACCAGGGAGGTTATGGAAAAACTACATGCACAATGTTCATCAAACTGGGTGGCAGGTGTATGGGCCAAGGATTTTTGGAGCAGCACTTTTCTTAATATTGGGAGATAGTACATTTGGCCTACCAAATGTCCTACGTCTTAAAAGTCTTATCTTAATCTTAAAAGTATGTTTAAAATATAGGAAAAGTAAGTAGAGTTTAATAGGAGAAAAACATTGGCCATATTACAATCCACATTCATTCACCAATAATCCTCTGGAATACTCATGTATTGCCAATGTTTTTCTTGGTTATTGACTTTTATTTAATGATTTTTGAACACTTTCTTTTGGTAGTTTTTAAGAAATTGCTTTTATTTTTGTGTGTATTTTTAATGTAGAGCAGATTTGGCTGCTAGCTGGTAAAGCTGATGTATAATTAAAGCTGAGATGAGATCCTTGTGAACATTAAGCTTTTCGTAGGAACTGTTTTAAATAACAAGCTGCCATGTTCATGATTTTAATACAGCCTAAGAATGGAGTATTTGCACATATGTACATGATAATGAATGGTACGTGAAAAATGTTCAGTTAATAACTACCAAATAAATGTGCAGCTGAGATGTGCACAAGCATATTTTGACATGATTGGCGAAGTTTTGGAAATACATGCAGACATATGTAATGGTTGCTGCAAGATATTTGCACATCAGAAAAAAGTAGAGGTCAATTCTCTGAGTGTCCTTCAAGTTTTAACTTGAAAAATTCACCCTCAAGGAAAAAAGCCTGACGTTAATGTCCTGAAATCCATACATAAAATTCAGCAACCAGGACACAATATTTTAACATATTTTCATTTCACTTTTTTTTTTTATAATTTAATTGGCTTTGGGAATAAGGTTTGGATTGCTATAAAAATATTTAAAATAGTGCCAACGGTGACAGCAATCAGAACACATCTGTACAAAATAACCACTGATGAGCAAGGGAAGGAAAGGGGAGGAAAAGGAAGTTCCTAAAGGAGCAGGGTGGGGGCAGTCTTTCAGTGAAGAAGCTGACACACAGTGAGTGTGTAAAGGCTCTGCTCTAACTACACTTTCACATCCAGTGAGCACCTGATAATAAGCGAGATCCACCTGTGGGAATCTATTCTCATTACTTTATACAGTGTGCTGGACGTAGCCGATACATTATTCATGCTTTCTGCAATATCTTATTGACCTCTGTCAAGGACATTTGGACAGACATTCATCTTGACAAAATTGGCCAATCACAGCCTCCAAATTGGACATATGCAAAATGCAGAGGTGGCGTACAGTGTTGAATAATGCGGTTCCTCTCTGCACAGCACTGTGAGTGAAATGACTGCACAGTGGAGCCTAATGATATATGTCTGCCACTAATGCAGCCTGAGACTGATATCCCGAACACTGCTTTGACCTTTGAGCTCCTCCCTTGTGAAAGCTGCGTTGCCACTTTTCATTGTTTTTGTTCTGGTTGGCCGATTTGAATTAAATCCAACTATGAGAAAACATAAAACATCCATCTGTTGTTTGGGCAGTCACCATCATTGGATATATAATTTTATGATTGATTTTTGGGAATTCTGTTGTTATTTTTGTTATTGTGAAGTTGTTACTTATTAGGCTGAAAATGTTGCTTTTGCTTCAGTTGAAGGCTTTTATTTTTCTTCTGCTCTTATTGAAGGTTGGCTGAAGTGCATGTTACCTCTAAAGAGTAGAACTGAAGGTTTTCCTATGATTTTAAAATAATATCTCACTGGGATATGTTTAACTCTTGCCTGCCGTAAAGGCATTTTGTTTTTGAATAGAACCCAATTCCAACTAAATAACCTCAAAATGGTTCATTCAGATTTCCTCTTGTTTTTCTTCAGCATGTGTTGCTAATTTGTTGCTATTTTTGAAGAAAAGGCACTGGCAACGATACAGATCCAGTACATCATTGTTTTAACACCACGGTTATCTTTGCCCACGTTGGTTAATGAAGACACTTTCAACTCCTCTGCTTTCTTCACACGTTCTGCCACAAATTTTGCCACATGACTCAAAGGCAGGCTGCTGAAAGTATTGAAAGGAACCGCTGCAGATAAAAAGTTAATCCAGTTCTTCTACCGCAATACAAGGGCCAATCAAAAAGTTCTGAGACTCTTCCTGTTGTGTGTGAACGGTGCACAGTGATGCACATGGAGCAGAGGGAAGTTATAACCTTTGTGAATACGTGTTCCAAGTCACATTGCTTGATCACCATCAGCACCTGATCTACACGTTTCTGGGATCACTGTAATGTGTGTATTTGCAATGTTACATAGGACCTTGAGCAGAGAGTGCAAATCAAATTTTGTGCAAGAATTGTGGGGAACAGCGAGAGGTCACATGGAGCCACATCTTGGAAGCAGGTGTGATGGGGAGTGCTGACTGTGCTCTGGTTGGCGAGGATGTGGCGTGTTTTCAATGCGCTGAGCGGGCACGTTGTCATGTTGGAGGACCGAAGTCTCATGGCGCCACAGTCCAGATTGTTTATTTAAAATGTTTTCCCTCAGACGTCTCAGAACGTCACAGTAGAACTCAGTGTTGACAGTTTCATCCTGGGGACGGATTCACAGTGCACCACCTACTGAATGTAAACAACCCACCTGCATACATTCCTGACCTGATGCGCCTTCCTCAATCTTGGTGATGTTTTTTCCCTCTCAAAACTCAAATACCTCTTAAAACAACCAGGCTGGTTGCTTCGTGACTGTAGATTTTCTGAAGCATTTCAAGGGTCTTTATTCCAGATTTCCTGAGTTTTGATGTGTGCTCAAGTCCATTTTGAAATTGCACGTACCGGGGGTCACAAAACCGCTTGTACCTCAGGTGCTGATGTTGACCAACTGACGTAACTTGGAATACTTCATCATGAAGTTTATAGCTTCCCTCTGCTTTCTGCTCTGTGCCTGACAACGGCATACATGTCGTTGTCAGGCACAACAGGAGCAATCTCTGAACTTTCTGAATGCACCTCAAATTGCCATTTGAATGTCCTGTTGTCACTGCTACAGTTGCATGTTAGTGTAAGAGGACATCTATGTTTCAGTGAATTACATTTGATGTTCCTCAGTATGTATTAGGCAGACAGATGCCAAACATTCCGGCTTCCTGCAGGTGTGTTTCCTGGGAATCTGGAGCAGATATTTCACAGGAATTCCTTGAAAATTGCAGTCCTATAAAATACTTGTTGTAGTGAATAATAACATTTTAGTCAAAGTCATGTGCATATGTAAAGAAAGTTTAAAAATTGTCTATATACAAGAGAAAGTGCAGTCTGAGCAACAGTTCATGATGCATTTAAGCACATTATTGAGCTGTAGATCTCCTGCACTTTGGACTTGCTCTCAGCCCAATACAAACTCACTTTTATTCATGCGTTTAAAACACAGAAAAATATAGACTTGAAGCGTAAAAAATATGCTTCAGCCATCGCTTAGCCCAAGCAAAACACGAGCCTTTAGCCCTTTTGTGGCTGGAGGGGGAGCTGCACAAGCCCGACAGTCAGGAGAGGACTGGGGACTACAAATGGTACAAACCTGGAAGGTGTGAGACTACCAGACCTCTGCGGCCCTCTCAGCTCTGCACAAGGCTAGACGCTTGAGTGGGGAATTAAAGATGATATCTCTGCTTTCAGTGCCTCAATTGTGATCTCTTTTTTAAAAAAAATATTTCATCGTAATCAATTTTATAGAAGTGGAAGGCGGTGGAGCAGCCTTTTCATTTTTAGAAGAGACATGGTTGGAGTTGTTTTCACTGTTACTGAATATATGAACTGAATGTAGAATGTTGTCGTTGTTCTTTGTGTGTTTCATTCAGCTTGTTGTTAATTTTGTTGTTCCCTCATTGTTTTTGAAGGCATCTGGACAGCGTGGTCTTTGACTGCGGCTGCGACATCCGCTGGATCCAGCTGTGGCAACAGAGAGGAGAGGCCGGGCTTCACACGCAGCAGCTCTACTGCAGGAACGGGGCCTCCAAGATCCGACTGCACAACATGTACATCCATAACTGTGGTAAGAGGGGCCGGGGGGGATCCGTGTTTGAAAAGGAGACAAAGAAAAGGGAAGAGGAAGCAGCAGAGGAGAGAGGGTGGGAAAAGAGGAGAGAAATACAGACAAAAGCGACAGTAAAACCTAGGAGGAGGAAGGAAAGGGCAAAACGTGAAAAGGAGGAAATAGAGGAGAAGCAGGGAGACGAGTTGAGGCGGGAAGAGGAGGAGGTGTGACAGAGTTCAGAGGGTGAATCTGATGTGAGGAGCTGTGTGTTGATTCTGACAGAGGCTGTAGACTCTGCAGTATTATCTCCTAGTGGTGACTCATCCCTGTGACATCCAGTGTGTGTGCGTGTGTGTGTGTGTGTGTGTGTGTGTGTGTGTGTGTGTGTGTGTGTGTGTGTGTGTGTGTGTGTGTGTGTGTGTGTGTGTGTGTGTGTGTGTGTGTGTGTGTGTGCGTGTGCGTGGATGTGTAGGACTGCTCCCTTTGTACTAATTTTATTACAACAATGAAAAGTGATTAATTGATTTGGTGTGACAATATGAAGACACAGGCAGTGACAGGTGAGGACTAACGTGAAAATACACTGTGTATGTGTGCGTGTGTGTTTTTCAGACTTGCCAGAGATCAGTGTGAGCCACAGCAGTGTGCTGGTGATGGAGGGTGACAATGTGACGGTGAGCTGCAACGGATCCGGATCACCGCTGCCTGAGGTGGACTGGACTGTCAGCGGGCTGCATTCCATCAACACGCACCTGGTGAGACACACACACACACACACACACACACACACACACACACACACACACACACACACACACACACACACACACACACACACACACACACACACACACACACACACACACACACACACACACACACACACACACACACACACACACACACACACACACACACACACATACATATCGCTATGGCTACAAAAGAGCATGAAAAATACCAAATACTTAAATAATAGAAACAACACAGAGATAATTGAACTATTTTTGGACCATTAAAGTGCCTCTGAGTCATCCATGTCCCCGCCCTTCACATGTGACTGAACTAAATCAGAATAACATGCTGCTATCAGGCTAAAATAATCCAGATAATAATAACTTATTGTCTGAATAATAACATGGAAGGATTTGTTATTCCTCGAGGAAGTTATCTTCTGCTCCCATTGTGAAAACCATCAGCTTTCAGTCGACTTGCTGACTGCTGAATATATGATTGCAGTTATATTTGGTGCACAGTTGGAGTGTTAAGAACCGTCCCAGTGTGCACTTAGGCACAAGAATCATGGATTGAAATCGTCGTTTTACTGCTCTCATATTGCCCTGCACTGCGTCGCACACTAAGTTCATTATCTCCATCCTTTCATCAATTGTAAACAATTACATATTATTACCGATGGACAACTGTGAGCTGAGTGAGCTGGGTGAGCTGGGTGACATGTCTGACGGCGGTTGGCAGGCGGTGTTTAAGGTGCATTAATAAACCTTTTGTGCTTTGGAGTGTGGAGCAGAGATTAAATCTCCATTAAGGCAGCACTGCAAGATACTCTCACTCATATATTTCCACTATTACAGGTTATATAGATTGTTAGGTTATAGAGTGGTGAGTTTGCCTCACTCTTATGTGTCTGCATAATTCATAATATTGAAAATATTAAGAATAAATGTATCCGGCACAATTATAGAAACATATCTTATTTAGCTTCATTTGTAGTTTGATATTAAGCCACAATATATTTATCTTATTATATAATATAGTGCATGTAGTACTATATATTAGAATATATAATCATTGTTTACACATTAGACTAAAAATAAATTGATCCTTATGTTCAGATTACAGAAATAAACATCTTTGAGCTAAAATTTCCAACAAAAACATTGATAACATTCATGATTAAATGGGCGTATATATGTCTTCTAATGAATTCTGATTAACCGCACTCACCAGGAATAACATAGATACTGCCCCTTATCTGTGTGCAAGTACAAAGTTGTATATTTGTATCATTCATGTGTAGCTGTGTTTTTAATTTTTCCAGTGTGTAGTTAGATTCAACACACTAGTGAAGAAAACTAACTGTTTGTGAATCATGTTTTTTGGGGGGTGAAAAAGACAAACCTACAAGCCGACAGTTGCTTCCGGCCTCCCGCTCCGGTAACGTGAGCTTTCTTTGTGGGTCGTAGCTGTCTGTCAGGACTACTGCATGTGGTTACAACTACGGTGAATGTTGTGTGTATGACTCGGAGTCACAGGACTGTGTACACAGAAGGTGTAAGGTAATCAGCCTGTTTGCAGCAGGATGTTTTCAGGCAGTATTTAGCTAGGGGTCGCCTGCTTTCTGAAAGCACTGAACCCAAAACACACTAACTGTAGTTACATGTGTACAAAACAGGAAAACAGACTGGAAGCTTAACAACATGCCTTGTTTATGTGCGTATAGAGAGCCTCTGTTGGCTGCTGGATTAATTAAAGTATGAGCCGGATGTGAGACGGATAACTAAAAATGAAACCTTACTAATATCTTTCAAAAAGCAACTTTAATTGTATAAATATGGTATTCAAACACTGGCTCTATGGCTCTTTCAAGAGTCGGAGTTTTATTCAGTTTTGTACTTTATGATGTACATCACAATTATATCAAAGTTCTTTCATGATAAATCTGCAAAAGCAAGACATTTGTATCAGAAAATGACGTCAGGTATGTGGTTCAGCTTGAAATGTCTTGCTCATGAATACAGATGTCAGTAAACTTGCACACAAGGAATTGTTGCTCTGACGACGAGGACCAAAAACATTTTTTTTATCCCAGGACCAAAAAAATTTGACTCGTGAAATCATATGATATTTTTTATATTCCTTAGAATCAGTTCCTCCACAGATGGAGACTTTTCCAGAGAGGTGATTGAGTAGTATGAGTTACCCGTCTGAACCTGGGCCGTCAAACATGGCTAATTAGGAGATTTTTTTTTTTTTTTTTTAAACTCTTTGATTAAACATATTAAAAGAGAGCTGTGGGAGCCTGGAGTCAGAAATGAGATCAACACTCTGATTGGCTGAATGCTAATCATTTATTTGCACTTAGATGACTTGCTGGAAGTATGCCGAGAAATCTTCCATCGTGCACTGTGGGGGTAGACTCACTCAGTCACATGCAAAGAGCAGGACCGAAGATTAACCTGCAGTGTAGCTCCCTGATCAGCTGTGCAGCACAGGTTACCATGATCATCTCCCCTTGTTCAAAATAAGCCACTTTTGTATGACTGAGAGGCCTGAGCTGAACCCACAGCGAGCTGACTAACCCGCTAATCTTGCTTTCCCGAGTCGGGCCCCCCCGGGGACGTCACAGCAATAACAACTGCAGAGATAAAGAGCAAGCAGAGAAGAACAGCGGTCTCTGAACGTGCCGAGCGGCTATATTTGTCATCTGCGTCTTTAACACTTGCAGTGACTTCACAGATGAAAGTTTACCTCAGCCTCGGGCTCGATGTTTTAGGGTAGACCGATACTGTATCAGGATGAGTGAAGTGCTCGGGAATGGGAGCCCGGCCAACTGAAGGCAGGAAGGGAGGAATAGGAATTGTATTTGGCTACCTAAAGGTACAAAATTGTGTATTAATTAGTCCATTTAGTGCCAAAGCTGACAGTATATCACTCTTCACATTCTTCCGGTAATGCCAGACTCACAGTAGTAAGATCAGACTACATCAACGAGGTGATTAATTCCCGCAGGTAGAGCGCACTGCTTGACTTAATTCCGTTTCCTTCCACAGGAATTTAACCAATGAATAATTAACTTTAATTATAATTAAGTAATTAAAGATTTAAACCCCAGTAGTATAATCGTATGTGCTGTACAGTATATCCTTCACGTACCTAACCACCACTCCTCTCTCTCTCTCCGTGCCTCTCCCTCTCTTCCTCCCACAGTCTAATGTGTACTGGCCCAACATCCACTCCATCAACCTGACTCTTTTCAACATCAGCCGTGATGACAACAACTTCCAGCTGACCTGCATCGCCGAGAACGTGGTGGGGATGACCAACTCCTCCATCCAGCTCAACGTCCAGTGTGAGTTGCAGGTTTTCTCTGATTAAATCTGTAGTGTAGCTCTGCCCAGAGGTGAGGACTGAAGCCCAAAGTGGAAGCAGTAACTGTAGACCAGTGACAAGCATTTCAATACTACACCACATACTTAGCCTCGTTGATTAGATGTGGGTGTTAATAAGGAAACACAAATCTCTCTATGGGAACAACTCTTTAGGGCTTTATTAGTTCGTATTAATGCTGCCCATTTTACATGCAGTTAAGTATGTTGACATTAAATATTTGCCCATTCTTACTAATTTATTTAATTAGTCTTCTAATTTGCATAGCTGTTTATGTTTAATATCCCCAAGGTTAATGGTGAGACATTATGAGCCTCCGATGCATTTTACCCAAACGCTGAATCTAATAGCTTCATCCAGTGTGTGTACATACACACTGTGAGAAATAGCACTAGTCAACAATGACAACAAACTTGGAAACTGTAGGGGTTTTTATACTTGAATGTTGTTTTGAGTTTACAATGGATTTAAAAGTTGATACATCCCTTAGTTTGAAGTTTTGTTGAAGGGCCAGGTTAATAAAGGACCTCAGCTGTTCTAATGTTGGGATTTTACTTGACCTCATGTTAATCATCTTCGTGTTCCTCTTAATGAGACACATGCCCAATTCAGATAACCAATTCAGGTAAAGATTGCAGGTGTCTAAAAGTCTACACTCATATCAGCAGCTCTGTGGGGCTACATGCAGTCATAAAGATAAATGCTAACTGCAGAATGCTAAACATGTTTACAGTGACATTGTGAACTTGTTGATTAATATAAGTGTAATGTAATTCATAATGCTAACATTTGCACTCAAGACAAAGTGTAGCTGAGACTGATGGGAAAGTAAATAGCTTGACAAGCAAACCAAAATTACAAAATACATTTTTCATCTCATGATGGCACAAACTTAAAGATGATGTAAAGTAGAAGTGAAAATGAGTTTTAAGGTCATCACACAACACAAGTATGGGTTGTTAACTACCCATCCAAATTTGAATGAAAAAAAAAACAGACAAGTTTGTTAAATTAGGTATTAGTTTGAAATAGTGAGAAATCATCAGTCTTCTCTGCTCTGAGACTGGGGGGGCGTGTCCTGAAGGACCTGAAGCTCCGCCCCCTCGCTGGAAGGTGTTCAGTGTCCTGTAGGACAGTCCTGTGGCTGCAGTTCTTTTCCCCACTAAGCAGTCTGTCAGACATCCAACCTCTCGGTGACTTTATGCATGATGTCCCACTGGTCCTCTGTCTCTCTGGTGGACGGAGCAGCCTGCTTTATGAAAACAATAGAATCAGAATTTATTTGTCCAATGAGTGAAACATATAGATGCAATCAAATCCAGCTTGTCCCACTGAGCTGTAACACAGGAAGTAAAACTGGACACCAGAGACAGAAGACAGTGAGTCTCCAACTACTTCTAACGCACCTGCATTACAATAGTGGAGATAATAAGAGAGGAGGAGTTGATTTAGTTCTGTAACAACTGCAACATGAACAACGCTGCATTATATCACATGTCAATTCATTACATCACATGTCAATTCATTACATCACATGTCAATTCATTACATCACATGTCAATTCATTACATCACGTCTATTCATTACATCACATGTCAATGCATTACATCACATGTTAATTCATTACATCACGTCAATTCATTACATCATGTCAACTCAAACCTTGAACCTGCTCAGGTTGAGCTGAAAATCTTTCTCTTCCACTGAGGTCAGTTCAGCTCTGCGCTGCAGGAGGAACGGTGCGTCCGTGAGCTCCGTCCGTCTCCGGTGGAAGTTGGTGAAACTATCCTTCCTGAAATGGTCCCTGTTGAGGCGGCTGTTGGTGTTAATCCTAAAGTCTCCTTTAGCGAAACTCTTCACGAAATCAATCCACCTCTTTTTCCTTTCTTCATCAGTAGGGAATTTAAATAGCGATGCAGCGCTAGTTTGGAGGTTCTTGCTTCCAGGAAAGATTCCCTTGCGGGTGGAGGGAGACGTCCTGTAGCAGCTGGCTGATGTACAATAACAATCTGACTACGTCAGGAGTAGAACTGAAGTCCAGTGGGATGACCTCTTATGCAAATGAGCTCCAGGCTTTTATAGCGTTTCACTGTGTGAGAGGAGGAGCCATGCAGAAGGTTATATGAACCAGCTCTGCGGTAGCTCGGTGACGTACTGAAGTTACCTTTTACCTTCGCCTGAAAAAACCTGAGCTGAAGACGGATGAGAAACTGTTTAACGGTCTAACTCTACATTTCAGTGTGACAAAGTTTTCAAATGTTGCACATGCTTTAAGCAACTCATTTAACACGTATATCATGTATTGAGAATCTTCTCTTTAAAGGATGGTCAAAGTTATTACATTTCAAAGCGAGCATGAATATTTTCACCCAATTTCATGACAATGTAACCAACGATTGTAAAGACATTTCACTAATTACCAACTTATGGATACTTAAGAAGAAAAGTCAGGAGATCATTAAATTCAGTAGAATTCATTGATGTGTAATGATCACAAATGTCTGTACCAAAGTTTATATCAATCCATCCAATAGTTCCTGTGATATTTCAATCTGGACATGAGTGGTGAATCTTGAGCCACGATAAAAATGCTAACAATGCCAACAATGCTAATCTATCATGTTGTTTGCTTTGTAAAAGAAACACGCCAATCAATGTTGCTTTAACTGAAATATTAACACAAAAGTCACCACAACACCTGTATTGTGTCTTTCAATCTCTGTCTTGGTTATTTAATCCTATTAAAAAGTGAAATTATGTTGCTTTGTTGTTGAAGGCATTAATCAGTGAAGCCTGCTGGTGTGGTGATTACTTGGAATAAAAACCTGTTACCGACCACTGAGCAAGTGGCTTATCTACATTATTGGCCATCAGCTTGTCTGCAGACTGCCATGGTTTGGTAAAAGTTTGGCATTAATATTCTGGTACACCAAAATACAGCAACATTTCAAAATGTTACTGTCACGTTTCAGTGGTGATTTGTATCGTTAAGACCGTCGTTGTGAAAACCTAATGACAGCCTGTGTTAATTCTGTGTGATAGGTAACACTAGGCCGACCTTTTCCCCTAAAAATGACAACTTTTTAGACTTTGCATGAACAAATGCATTTGCAGTAAGTGTAATGCCGCTCTGGTAATCATTTGCAACAACATTTTGAAATGTTAATTGTGCTTTTATTATTATTGTGTTTTTTCTACAATAAGTTACTTCTCAGCCTGGTATCACCACAAAATTCCACTAGATGTCCACTAGAGGATACTGTGTCAGTGTCACGTTTTGCCTCACCCAGGTGTGAAAAGTACACACATGTATGAAAAGAACCTGAGCCTCAAAGAAGGAGGTCTTGTGACAAAATACAAAGAGAGATAAAGTCTGCGTAGGAATAAGTCGGGGGAGTGGTTGGAGGGAACAAACACACAGGAATCAACGTGGATTTCTTTGAAGTTACTTCATTAAGTTATGTACATAACATAATGTATTTAACTTAACCCTACCAATCCCAAAGTTGCTTTTTTTTTTTTTTTTAACCGAAACCATGGTTTTTCCTAACTCTAATCAAGTAGTTCATGCGCCTAAACATAAGCAAACCTAAGCCACCTTGCTTTTTTACGTCTTTTTACGTATTAAACGGTTTAGCGTACACCAGGATACCGGGTTGAACACAGGTAGCTGTTCAGCAAAAGATTGTGCCCTTTCTTAAACACTGAAAAAAATCAATGATTACTTGAAGGTGTCAACCTTGTCCATTCAGTCTCATTCGGGGAAAGAACAAAAAACAATAAATGCTTCTACAAAATACGTATTTAGACTCTAGTAGGTACAGTAGGAATGCTTTGAGCCAAGGATGCTCTGTGGGTTTTTTTGGGGCACAAGATGTCTTTCATGGCAACTTTGATGGTCTTATATGTTGGGGACTGCAATTTATCATGCATTAATGACACAGACAGTCTGAGAGAATAATTTACAACAGGAAAAAAAAATCTTTATCAAGCAGAACAGCCAAATTATGCAGGTACATTTAGAATGCAATGAGGTGTTGCACAGTTACAAACCAAGTGAAATTGATGTAGCCAATTAGCAAGAATATATCCTCCAGCCCACATGAAAGCTCAGCCTTGATCTGAGCGGAAAGAGAAAAGGAGAAAAAAAAATGTAACCCTCAGCAATGAGAAAGCAATGATGTGGTAACCATCAGAATGTTTTTCTAATATCCTGACCATGAATTACAGTATATACTTCAGGTCTTACATAAGTTTACCCAGTGGATTGGCCCTTGGGCAGATTTGGGACAGACTCTATTCAACGCCAATATTTATCAAAGGTGTCTGACATTTTTCTCTTTGTAGCAAGCTTCTTCTTGTAGAGCACAATCTATTGTAGCTGTTTGCAATGCGTCACGCAACCGGACAGGGGAGATTTGTCACCAATTCAAACACTCCCTACTAGAGCAGAGCTACGAAGGACCACACTAGAATGACAGATTGACGTTGCAACATCTAGTCTTCGGGGCCTCCTCCACACTTTTTGGATGTACATCTCTGGGCAATTTTTTTTTTTCCTGTTGACACTCTGCTGGTGCTGCAAATTAACTTATTAATTTTTCACCACATGCTCTGATGGTAATTACATTTCCTCCCCTGTGCAGACTATTGTCTCTGGAAATGTCATAAAATAGCTTAAACTGCTGCTCTGAGTAGGGAGTAATCTGATTGACAGCGAAATTACCAGCCGTCAAGTGACATTCTCTGCATTCAAAGATGAGTTCCCTATTTTAGTGAAACCATAATTAACCACAATGCAAATTATGCAGGCCCATTGTTCTGCTGCTGCCTGGAACAATAGCAGCTCTACAGCTGTGTGGACTCACACAGCTTACCATGTTTTCTTCTTTTTGTCCTGTGGACAAGGTGTAACTGTCAATTAGGGCTACACCACTACTCACGCCTGGGTTGGCAGTTCACTTCCCTGAGTAGCTCTACAGTTAGAGCAAGGCATAACCTCAAATTAAGGAAAATCAATTTGAATATTGTGTGATTGAATCCCGGCTGAGGCTCAACATGTAACTGTGCTGTTTCTAACAGGTGAACATCTTAATGTGGTTCAATGTGGTTCAGCCCAGAGGGAATAAGTAGCAATATCTGTCCCACAAAACTGTTCCTCCGCTGTCACCGCCAGCCATGATGTCCTATCTGAGGCTGGCTGGTACACGGCATTTAGAGAACACCACCAGTGTTGGCACTAGATAACATTGCACAACTCGCCTTGTATTCAGTGTTCTCGGTGATCAAAGGCACGCCGTTATCAAAGCTTGTCATCTGTATGAGTGCCACGATGACACCATGTTGTTATAGACCAGTATGGAGCGCCATAATGACTTGCATTGTATTGACCGAGACTGGACTGACAGCCACGCTGAGGGGAAAATGGATCGGTCCCTAACTGTCCATCAACAAGAGAATTTCTCTTCTTTTTTTTTTCCTCCTTCTCTTTAGGCTGCATGGCTCTATTGATGCCCTCACTTCACTCCTTCCTCCTCTGCTTTTCTTTACTGTAATCTCTTCTCTTTCTTCCCGTGCTCAAAATCACAGATTGGCATGCACACCCACACCAATGTGTTCGCACATTCACAATTCCTAGACTTTAGTTCAGTTGAATGACTTTATTGTCACTATTGTCTGTCACCAAAGCAACGGATGAAATGACAGCTTTCACACACCAGTAAGTAGTTTATTCATGTCTTCACTCGATGATTAGTTGGTTTGAAAACACGAGCTTTCAACGACAGAACTGAAACAGTCAGTTACTTTTATGATCAATTAATCTATAAAACATTTATATTAATTATTATCTTTATCTATCGCTCAACCGTTACCACAATTTCAGTTTATGGTTGTGGCCGCTCAGACGTGTTTTCAGTTGTTCAGAAAGGCCACACTAGAAGACGGTTGCACAAACAATGTAATAGGCCTACTATAGATATATGGATAACATACAGTCTTTCCTGGAAGGCATTCATAGTGATGACCTAATATGTTCACATAAAAAAAAAAAAAGATTGCGTAAAGAATAAGGAAGAGAAGAGCGCTACGGAGAGAGCTTTAAACCCAGCTAACTTTCTCAGCTCGACACAGCTGGTCAGTCAGGACATGAAGTGAGTATGAAAGTCAGATTAGCAGTTTTCCACCTGTATAGGTGGGGGTGTGGTGAAGGGGGGGGATTTCTGTCACTTTCTTTCCACCTGACAGGCAGTTGTGATAAAACATACTGCCTCTTTTACGATTACTGTTTAACCAGCAGTGACAAACCAATTGTGCTGGATTACCAAATCTGCTATGAAAAACCCTGCCTTGTAGAGATTAAATTCCTTTTGTGATCTACATGGGCAATATTTCAAGGTGAGTCCAGTTTCCAGATCTCAGGATTGCCTCTGTTGTTATATTGGATGCAGTCCTATTGGCTTCTTAATTTGAGATGAATGAGAGTCAGCACCTACAAGTCTAAGGCCGTGGCTCTCTGCCGGAAAACGATGGATTGCTCCCCCCAGTTAGGGAGTGATTTGTTGCCCCAAGAAGAAGTTTAAGTGTCTCCAAGTCATGTTCACAAGTGAGGTTAAAAAGGAGTGAAAGATTGACAGGAAGATTGGTGCCGAAAGAATGAGATTGCAGCTGCAATGTGTTTCCTGCGTAGGTTGGCTTGGCTGACCCTTAGAAACAGGATAAAAAGCTTGAACATTGAGAGTGACCTTGGAGTAGAATCACGGCTTCTTGAATGGAGATAGTTGAGGTAGTTTAGGCATCTTGTTGGAATACATCCTGGGCACCTTCCATTGGAGTTCTCCCAGGCTTGTCTAACTGGTAGGAGGCCCCTTGATAAACTGCAGTTGATGTGGCTCATCTGGTCTAGAATTGCTTTAAAAAACTGGAGGAAGAACTGGAAGTCGTTCTTGGATAGATGGAAATCTGAACTACCTAGTCTCTTGGATACAAGGATAGATAGATTATAGAAATCTTTGTCAGCATGGCAATGTTGCTCTATCTTTTGGTTTCAAACTGAACAATCTCTTCAACTTTCTTATGCATTTCCACTGAACATTGTATGTGCATGCTCCCCAGAGGATGAAACATCATGACTTTAGCAAACCCCTGACTTTTCTACGAGTGCCAATACGAGGTTTAAGTAAAATGTTTTTGAATTGTTGGGCAGTTTACTTTGAAATGAGCTTTAAACATTCATGGCCCTCTCAGGATAAATTGCAACAACCTCAACTTTTTATTGCCTTTGTGTATAAAATGAACTATGCTCGTAACTTCTCTTGCCCTACTTTAGTTATGACCAGTGACATTCCCGTCCGTCTAAGGTGTACCTTGTGTGCAAGTATCAGCATGTCAAAATGCAGAAATAAGATTGTATAGTGGAATAAACACTTAAACAAAGTGACATACAGTAAAACCAGGCCCAAGTACTGTTCCAGAGTGGAAGCTACTATAGTAACTTGGAAATGACAGGGTAAATACAGTAAAATGCAGAGAGGGTGGTTGGGGTGGGCCGGGCCAGTTATTAGGGCCCCAAACAACTCTTGCCCTAAAGCCTCTAAACGGATTAATCCAGCCATACAAGTCCCCTATAATTAGCTGTTAATTAACAAATGACTTAACTAAACCCAACCCTATTTCTTGAAATCATAAAAAAAAAAAGTGTATTATTTTGCATATAACTGCAAGTGGATATTCTCTGGGGATGCTGCGGGGCTGTCTTAATGACAACATACACACATACAAACTGGGGGTTGTGGGCGCTGGGGTGGGATGGGGTGCTGGTATGTAGAACAGCCTCAAAGAGATACTGCCAGGTAATACAGTCTGCCAAATATTTCCTTTTGATGATGTAGCAGCAAGAGTGACTCATTGCAAAGACAAATCAGTGGATGAATTGTTTATGAAACGTATCTGATGGTATTAAAGTGATAAATTGCCTCTCAGCTCAGCGGTGTTGTGGATTCAGAGGTTTGTTGCTACATGTCAGGCAAGAGAGGCTCTGTGCTCGTTATACAGGGGAAATTCCTCCGTCTATTTCAAGCAAGAGGAGTTCCTCTGTCTGTTACTTCTCCTCGCCATCCCACGTAGTGCTGCAATATGTAGCATGCTGTAAAAGGCTCATTGCCACTCCCAGGCAAGAAACCTGCCTCTTAAATGTCAACTTTCCCAGAACAAATCTGCTGTGTTTAGTGTGCTGCTGCATTTTCTGAGGTTATTCAAAGAATTAGGAAAGGGTTTCACCAGCCCAAGGGTTGTGAAACTTTCTGGTCACATAAAGGTCTTTGTAATTCTTCAATTTGTGTTTAACCCAAAGAACAGGCAGACTGGTGAAGGTTTTAAGAGAAAAGAGGGCTTTTAGGTGATCTTCTCACTTTTGTCCTTATGCTCTGGATGGGGTGTCAGTATGCCTAAACTGTTTCAATGTCTCCATCCTCCCTGCAGTCCCTCCAGTCATCCTGAGATTGGCCGAACCCGAGCAGCGCCTTGATACCTGCATCGAATTCACGGTTCGGGGTTACCCTCACCCCAAACTGCGCTGGTTCTACAAACAAAAGGAGATTCTCCAGAACGAGTACATCCGAACTGACATGGACTTCTACCAGGACTATCTGGAGGGCTGTCTGACCTTCCAGAACCCAACGCACATCAACAACGGCAACTACACCCTGGAGGCCAGCAACCCCCTGGGAACAGTCACCAAGACAGTATATGGTCACTTCCTTGTGGCCCCTGATGACAATGGTGAGTGGTGTAAGGAAACATTGGTGCCAACATAATCACAATTGAGGGTGTACTCATGGTTGAAAGGCCATTTTTACAAGGATTTCTAGCACATTTGTACTGCCTGAATATCGCCTTCAGTCTAATGGATTTAAATAAAAATCAAAGCACAGAAGAAAAGAAGAAATACTGCCAAGTAACTCTGATTCCCACAAGGGCGAGCATGGCTCACTTTTCATGAATGAACATCACAATTGGAACAAGTCATCGACCAGTTGAATTTTTTCTTTAACTACCTGTTGTATGAATTACAGGTTCCATTCTTGGTGGAAGAACTATTGGGAGCTTTTAGTTTTTTATTAAAATCTCCCCTCCCCTCACAGGGTGCAGGTTGAGCAGCTGATCCCGGCTGGCTGGAGAGCCGCCGGGGTTCATTCACAGCTCACTCAGGTAGATTGTTCACTTGCAGTTCACCTTGAGTTTGCAGGGAGGGGGAATAAACCCACAAAGACTGGCAAATTTCTCCCCATGGTCAATATTCCAAGGTTAATACCTTGTGTCAATTTAATGACATAGCATGACTTTCTCTGTCTTCTCTTTTGCAGACACAGTGGAACTAGGTGAGTTTTTCTGTTTTCAAATGTAACCCTGCCACTTCTTGTTTTTTAGCTTTTGTTTTTTAGTGCTTGTTTGTTTGGCGTCAGTGTGCACACACATGCACACATACATTACTTATTGGTTGACAACCACTTTCGAGATAGTTACCATGGAGAAATTTGTTCACTTTGTGTTGCTGTCCATAAAATGCTGTCAGTGTTGCTGCTCAATTTTGAGTGTTATTAATCTCCACCTTGGCTTTGCTTGGCAATCCAGGCTTTCATTATATTCTATGCCTTTAAGGGCATCCCAGACTGTGCAGTGAGATGGCACTGTACACACTTTCCTTGCTTGGATCACGTCTCCCTGTCAATGACCTCCAGGTGCTTTTTTCAGTTGTTTTTGGTTTACGCTAGAGTCTTTACAATAAATAATATTCTATTCGTCATACACCCTGGATACATCAGCCTCTCAGTGGTTTACAGTTTCCAAAATTCAGCAGAATCTGTCTTTTTTTCATTTTGTGCGATGTGATGCTTCTTATGTAGCTTCAGTGTTGTCCTGCTTTACTTATATATATTCCCATACACTGTCACGGTGAGGTGTCCTGTACAAGGACAGTCGTCTACTGCTTGGTAAGCAACTCAACTTGAGTAGCCGGGCTCGGACTGGCTGTTTGCTAAGCTCCTCCCCCTCTTGCAACACATGTTGTTAATAGTGTCTGAATTTTGGAACTTGGGGTTTCTTTATTTCAAACTGAAAAACAAAAGTAGACTTTTGCTTGTAGCGTACAACTTCCTACTGGTTGATCACAGCAGATTTGATCAACTATAGCAAATAAGCTAATATTTTTAGCGAGCTGTTTTGCGCTAACGGTATCCTCTTGAGTTGATTGAAAATACCACCTAAAGCTGTCTATTTAATGTTTCAAGGCAGCTGACTCACTCTGAAGCAAAAACCATGTAAAAGGATATCAGTACTCGGTGGCTATAAACGATATTGTGCAAGTAAAATAGCCGATGGTAGCAGATGACTCTTATTTCAGTCCCTGTTGAATGGCAAGAGGGAGGTTTGAATGACGTTTTATTATGTTTACAATTTCTGACGATTATGTTTGTCTTCTAATACCACAAAAAAAGGATTTAGCACGAGGACTAACCTCAGGGAATGTTAGAAGGGGTTGCTATGGTATATATTTGACAGTCGTGCTGATGTTAGTCTAAACTCTGTGATAGTAGCATGCAGGAGGACCAGTTTCAACGCAGTGGGTTAAAACTACACCTATACTATAGGACGTGTCAGTCGTGAACAAGGCTTTTTTTTTTCCATTAAATAATGTTCTAAGAAATCCTCTCTGGCCTTGAAAACAATTCTATTTTCACTACATAGAGTAAAATAGTTAGCTGGACATGGTAACAGTTGCAGCTGAAACCAGAAACACTCACCATCAGTGTTAAGCTACGGTTGGACAGTCAGTCCGGTCTTCAGGGAACATTTGTTGATGATATTATTTATTTCTTGTATTGGTCCCTTTTATTCAGAACAGCAAGAATAACATACAACAAAAGTCTCCAGCAGGTTTCCCACCCCGTGAGCAGGTGGAGTGTTTGGTGGGCAGCACAGTGTAAATACAGTCACATTGCTGAAACGGTGGCTTTGGCCCGCTCTCACACTGCATCATAAATCTCATGAGTGCGACGTGTGGTTTAGCCTCAGGCTGTTGTGTCGGCCTCAGTGTTGATGGCTCAAACAAAGTGGGCCGGTCTGATCTCTGACCTTCATCTCGATCTTCTTCCATATGAGGCCATTCTTTCTAATCAGCCATGGATTATAAAGCCGCAGCGAGGCCGGGTGATGGAGACGGATAGGCGCAGACTGTGTGGCGAGCTCGCATGATTGCGAGTGGCAAATTCCTGTTGCCATACATGTGCACTGTCACACGGCTCGTGGGAGTGAGGCAGGTGAGGGAGAGGTGTTTAGAGTGTGAAACATTACGGCGGCGCAGTGTGAGAGGAGTTCAGCCGTGGAGCAGAGACTGACAGGCTGACTAATACTAACACTGCTGAGGAGAGAGGAGGCCAGAGGGAGGAGAGGAGAGAGGGGTGAAGGCGGGGAGGGAGGCGGGACACGGAGATGGTAGTTAGGGCACTCACACTCCAGTGCAGTATAGTGTGTGTGTGTGTGTGTGTGTGTGTGTGTGTGTGTGTGTGTGTGTGTGTGTGTGTGTGTGTGTGTGTGTGTGTGTGTGTGTGTGTGTGTGTGTGTGTGTGTGTGTGTGTGTGTGCCGGAGCCAGTGGCGGCCAGTCCACCATGTGGCCATTCATTTGCCCACAATTACTCTCTGATGTCCTGGCTGGAGGCCTTAGACTGGAGCTTCCCTCACACCAGCTCATTTCATTTCATGGCTCTGCCTTATGACACTCGTTGTCACATGCTGTTTGTCAGATTCCTTGTTTGTACAGGTGTAGCATTTTAAAATTAATAAATTAGTGCTGCAGAGCGTAGAGTTCCGCTACCTGATCCGAGTCCAACTTGCTCCAGTTCTGTCTGAAATTTCAGGTCTCTTTTTTTCTCATAAATGTATTAGTTTGGTGCATTTTTAAGCTGATTTAATTTCACCTAATTTAATATTTGACACTTTAAGCTGCGTGAGCTTCTTTTCTGTTTTTCTGCTTATATAATTGTGTGTAATTCTGAAGCAGCTTGTTTGAAGTATTCTGTCTTTCTGTATGTGCAAGCACGAGCATGGATTTGCACAACTGTAATAAAACTTCCACAATGTCTTCTCATCTGGGGGCTTGAGTCTGACTGGATAGCAAATGTCAGGCTTTGTAAGGAACTTTGTGACAGGTGTCAGGTTTGAATATGTATTCAAGGCTGTGCAGACAGACTTCGAACTGAAAGCCTTTAATCAGCCACAAGACGTAAAAAAGCGTATTGTTCATCAACATTGTCTCGAGCTTTAATGGCACAAGAACAAGGAAGGCAACACTCTTCCGATTTGCGGCAACCCGCTTCTATAAGCTGGTCCCTTTCAGTTCATGTCGAGAGATATCATTTTAATTTGATTCTCTAACTTTCAGCAGTTTATGTAAAAAGAGAGAAACACAAATGAGGGAAGCACAAAAGAATGTATTTAACTGGACCTATCTGAAAACATGAATAAAACCATTTTGCTCTCTCAGTTATATACACAAGAGAGCACATCAGGTCTCCTAATTCTAGTCTGTTAGGCTGTGCATTAACCCGTGTAAATGTTCCCCTCATTTAATGTGATGATGGGTGAATAAACAGGTTCATTCGGTGGAATTACACCACTCTGGATTGAAATTTTTTTTTTTAAATCAGTTTGTACTTAAAATATATTTTCCTTCAGAATACACTGCATGAATAAAAAGAACATGAAGCCATTATACGCACTACTATAAAGCAGTGCGTGAGTAAACCGCGGCCATTAAAGGTTATTTTCCATCCACCGCCACTGACGCCTGTGTTTGTGCCTCTGTGTTGCAGCTCCACCGTCAGAAGGTGATTCAGGCCGACCAGACGAAGACACATTCGGGGTGAGTTTTCTCCTTAATGATGTTGATGAAACAGCTGCTAAAGATGGCGCCTCTGGTCTCAACAGAGAGCCGCTGTGTGCTTTTAAACGCAAAACCCAAACCGCCTTTTATTTTGTCAAAGGGCCGTCGTAGGGGTGTGTATTTTGCCTGGATGTGCAGCGCCGCGGCACAAATACTTCAACCCAGCAAACAACGTTACAGTCAAAGTTGTATGTTTGGCCACTTATGATGCTGATGATGGTAACGCCGTCCTGCAGTGGGTGATGCTTTTGTGAAACGTTATGTAACAAAGGGGTTTTGTACAGTTTCTGATAGCAGCGCCGGTGAGTTTTTCCTCTGTGCTTCAGCAGATAGAGCCGCCGTTAATGGGCTGTTAATAGACTTTTTTAATGGCAGACATTTTGACATATGATAGCAGGAAAAACACAGGTGCAATTAATAACATTAATAATGGCTGCTGTCAGTGGGGTGCGACAGTTCCACTTTCCCGGGCATGAGCTCACTGGCTCACTGACATGCTTTACTGAGATTTCTAAATGGAAGTGAGCCACTGGGAGAGTTATTAATTCTACCTGAGCTTTTTCCTGCTATGACCAGTTCAAAAGCCCAGTGTGAAAAAGGCTGTCGCAACATCTTTTGTCGGCAACCACACGGAAAATATTGACATCACTGATGTGTGCAGCTACACCTGCTAACAGCTACACATCTACAATTTAGAGTGTTTTCATCATTTTTTGGAAACAATCCGTGATGCATGCAAAGTGAGGCCTTTCATTTTTAGCTTGCAGTCATCAGTTTTGCAGACAGAAAATGACGGCACTAACAACATTCAATATGTGAGACTTAGAAAACGTATCACTTCCATAAGTTACCTGAAAGAGGTCTGTCCTGACTTTTACTCTCTCATGGACTTGAATAGAGGTCACCCGGGTGAACATGCTGTGTTTGTTCCACCCAACAACCCCCGACCTCTGCTATGTGGCACATGATGTCCTTCTTTGATGGTCCAACATGCGTGTTATTTTCACGCCGAGGCGAGACAAAACGTCACACTGACATGATATCCTCTACTGCTCTGATGGATATATTAGACAATTTTGTACTTTTTTCCAGGTGTAATTATGACTTGGATATTGATGTAAACACTATTTCCAAGGGGTAGACTGATACATAATGTATCTCCTATATGACGTGAATACAGTGTTACTAGTGTAGGTATTCAGATAATTAGCCAAGTATTTTAACATTGTGTTTTTGGTGTTAACAAATTACACAAACCTCTTTCAATGCTTTCTTACTACAGGCCCATACACAGAGCTTCAGCATGTGTGAGAAATCCACAGTTTGACAGTCTTGTCATACCCATAGACACATAAACATGTTGACTTGTCATAGAAGGAAAAGAAACAGAAACACATGGCTCAATTCCATCAAATGAGCAAACATGCTCAGTCCCTGGACTCTGGTACTGACTCGCCGAGATGGAACTCTGTCCTTTTTAATATTAATAGTTACACCTGTGCTGCTGCTGCAACAAGCCAAAATGTCTTTGTTTGGCTGTTTAAATCTTAATAAGTGATTCTATTTGATGTTTAAGGAAATGCTTACTTGTTGGATGATTAAATGTGACATTAAACATGAACATAAACCCATGCAGGTGATGATTAGAAGCAAACTGTACTGAGTAAACCCTGAAAATCAGAATTATTGGCGGTATTTTCTCTGAACATTCGCGGTTTGTAGAGTTGAAATCAGGAATCGCAGGTTGTAATGAAGAGGATAAGCCAGGATTTTCTAAAGCAGCCGCAGTTACTTAGAGTCACATCATTCAGTAAGTCTGGCTGCAGATTTAAATTACATTCTGTCAACCTGAATACATCACAAAAAAGACATGTCCTTACACCACACACACACACACACACACACACACACACACACACACACACACACACACACACACACACACACACACACACACACACACACACACACACACACACACACACACACACACACACACACACACACACACACACACTGGTGTAAATCTGAGAAAGCGTTCGTCACAATCTACTGGCTTCATGTCTGATTTGCAGTATTTAAGGTGATCAGATTCTGGAGAAGGATTACAACGTGAGCCCCTTCCTCTGATCGCTGCCTGAGTCTGACACAGCGTTTTCGTTTCTCCAGGTTTCCATCGCCGTGGGTTTAGCGGGCTTCGCCTGCGTCCTCCTCCTCGTCCTTTTTGTTCTCATCAACAAATACGGCCGGCGCTCCAAATTTGGTATGAAAGGTAAGTCTCCGCAAACAAGCAGACACGCTGATAGGCAGGCAGACGGTTAGCTTTGTTTTCCACCTTTATGCCAGTTGCATCATTGTACAGTATCCATTCCCCCGGCTAATCTTCCTTTCAAAACCTTTGTTCGATTGAAAATGTACATGAGCAGCCACTATGGAAGGCCTACTTTCTCCTGCATGTTAAATGAACATGCTGGATTTGAGTCCTCAAGAGGACTCATTTAAGAAAATAATATTTTTTTTTCCCCCTTTGGAAGGGACATTCATGGTCTTGGTGACTGTTTAGCATTGCTGTACTTGAGTCCTGCTAAAAGGCCTACATTTCCCATCACCCATACACATGCACACATGGAGCAAAACGGATCAATACTAAAGAAGCGTGTGCATGCAAACAACTTCATATATTCACTGTGTCTGCTATGTAAATGATCACATGAGGATTCCTGAATTAATTAGCGGATTTGGTGCTGTCAATCATGCTGAGTAATTCAATAGGATTAATGTGTCTTTTGTGCATGCTGAGCTTTCATTTTGGGTCAGGTCCAGGTTTTTTTTGATTATCTCTGGCGTTGGCGTGCCGGAAAGGAAAACACTGTCGTAGTGTTGAGGAGAGGAGAGGAGAGGAGAGGAGAGGAGAGGAGAGGAGAGGAGAGGAGAGGAGAGGAGAGGAGAGGAAAACACTGTCGTAGTGAGAGGAGAGAGAGAGGAGAGGAGAGGGAGGAGGAGAGAGAGGAGAGGAGAGGAGAGGAGAGGAGAGGAGAGGAGAGGAGAGGAGAGGAGAGGAGAGGAGAAGTCTGACTGGTTCAGGTTTAGGTTCAGACATCTGCTCATCCTTGGTTGTTTGCGGCGGGCGAGTTTGTGTGTGACTCAGAAAACAGTGTCGCTTCACCACAAAGTGCTCCTGCTCCATATGTGCTTTTTTAAAGTCATAATTTCTGTCAGCTTCTTACATTTGTTCCCCTTTAAAAAAAAAAAAAAAAAAAACTACAATCCGTACATGTTGTAATAACATGTCACCATGACCCCCACTTCAGACCATGCATGTTCTTCATTACATACTGTAAGTATGGTTTAAAGTAGCATTAGCCGCTTCCATCTTTTAATTAGCTCCTCTACAGGATTAGCGTTCGTTACTTACCTCGGTAAAGAACTCTCTGCTGTAATTATTTAGGGGGTGCCAATTATTGCATTGGTTCTAATCAAGGATGGGTCTTATAGCTAATGAGGCTTTACAGACCTGTTTGTAATGTCATAGGAATTTTTAGCCATTCCACACAGAGAAAACAAAAGCCACACATCAGTAAGGAACCCTGATAAAGAATAAGTGACGATAAACCTCCTGAGTTGGTCTGTATGAGATGAGATTTAATCGTTGCCGCAGCTGCTCGCTAATGATGCTTCTGCTGTTCTCCAACTTTCTCATTCCTCCCTGTTAAAGCACCTTTATTTAGTACATGGGAGTGCATTTTTATACAACAACAGACCAGGTGGATATTTATTTCCAACCACAACTATGAGTTGCTGCTGTGATTTTGATTTAATTCACATTGCACGCAGCATAGAATCAATACAAATCTGGGTGTAAAACTCAGTCTGCCGGTAATCTGTGTTGCCTTCTTTTTTTTTTATCACTGGCTATCAAATCAAAGGAGAGGCTCTGCTTCATGTTAGGAACTTAGCATGTTTTAATGCCAAGAGCGCCCGCTGATACTGTAGGAGTCCATTGCAATGTGTGCGCCGTACACCCACCATCAACACATTCAATATGATAAAATTCAATTTGAATGCAATAATTTAACTTAAGCAATTCAAATTCAGATTATATAGGATTTAAATTCAGCTTCTGGTGACATATTTCTGCCCATACCTTCGTGGCATCACTGTTACACTCTTGTTTCTACACTCAAACTGAACCCAAAACAAACATTATGAAGAGAAATGTGACATTTTCTTTATGTATTTATTCTAAACAGAACAAGTGAGGACAACAGTGACATAAAAACAGCAAAATGAGGTTATTGAAGTAATACAGAGACAAACAAGTAGAGGGAACATATTTTACGTTAAGACTTTTGCCTCAACACTTCCTGCTGAAAGACTTGAATCATTTGGTTCATTTGAGCTGAGTTGCCTCGTTCAAGGCAGGAGAAAGAGACACTTTAAAGCTTGAGCAAATCACCTGGTTTAGCCATCAGCACGTCTGAAATATACAAGTTTTTACAAAATTATCAGTATGATATAGTGCCTATAAATGCAAAGGATGAAAATTCGATACCTTTCTACTGCCATAAGGCTCAGCTTTATGTCCTAACGTAATGATTAAGAAACAACCAATCAATATTACGACAGCGGTGCTTCCTCGTCCTATCAGGTTGTAGTTTATGTGGCCAGACAGTGAACACAAAAGTCTGTCGAGTTTAAATGGAGATGCTACTGTCTCCGCTGTCACTGTGAGTGATTGAGGGTATAAAAGACTTAAAGAGAGGTGATGTCATTGTGGACTCTTTCAGGACCTCGAACTGTTCAGTACAAAGGCCTGATTTGTCCAGCGTGTGTGTGTGTGTGTGTGTGTGTGTGTGTGTGTGTGTGTGTGTGTGTGTGTGTGTGTGTGTGTGTGTGTGTGTGTGTGTGTGTGTGTGTGTGTGTGTGTGTGTTTTCTCCTCCCACTCTTGTTCTGGAGAATCAGCTGGAAGGCTTGAAGAAGTCATTACCTTTGGATGGAGCCATAATGGATTTTCGCTCCACTAAATCACTGTGGCCCTTTTGGTTGTTGGAGTTTGATCACCAACCGTTTCTGGGCATCCAATAAAAACTCTGTTTTTATTTTTTCTTCTTCTTTTTATGTGGTTGGAGGCTGTGTGTGTGTGTGTGTGTGTGTGTGTGTGTGTGTGTGTGTGTGTGTGTGTGTGTGTGTGTGTGTGTGTGTGTGTGTGTGTGTGTGTGTGTGTGTGTGTGTGTGTGTATGTGTGTGCGTGCGTGAGAGAGTTGATTTGCTGGCATTTCAAGGCCCACCGACAGGTCCGACTGATACACTGCTGCTCCGTTTATGTGGTTGTAATTGTGGCTTTATGAAAGATACTTTACTCATGTGTGAGTGTGCATATCTCCTCACACTGTGGATAACCTGTTGCTCTAATCAATATGTTGTCAGCCTGCCTCCCAGCTGAAACATCATGCAGCCGGATCATCAGGCTCATCTTTCAAATTGTGATTCACACCACTGGGCTTTGAAGTGTCTTTCACACAGATTTTTGTCAGCGGGGAATCAATAATGCTTCTTTAGAAAAAGACACTCAGCATGACAGTAATAAGTATTGTGCGCCCCTGTCATCTTTTATTATGTTCTTGTGGGAAATTGCCCCACCCCTGCTGCTGTAAGTGCAGCCAATATACAACAAAATGTGTATAATTTTTTCACCTTCCTGTCTTCTTAACACACTTCCTTAAGACAGCGATCACAGTATGCGTCAAGACTGTATATTTTCAGAGTGGATGCAGTAGACGTTTTAAACAGTAAGTGATTTTAAAGCCATACAACTTTACGAACTTAATGAGAACTAAAAAGGATTTTAGCTTCTCTCCAACATGTATGCTTAAACTTTAAGTGAAACTGAATCGGAACTCGGTTTACAATTGATCACAATACACAATCCATTATGGTGAATAAAATAATAATGACAGCACAATATGAAAAAAACCTTCCAGGTTATATTCTGACATCCCATCTGAAATGTTTTTGTAATCATTACAATACAGCAGCACATCCAGCTCTGGATTTAATGAATAAAAAATGTTTTGAATTGATTCTGAAGGCCCCCAAAAGAGTTTGGAAATCAATGCCACATTGTGATACGCTCTGGGTAAATTTGGTGCTCATCCACAATAGTTGTTGGCAGCTGCTGTGAGTTTACATAAGGAGCAGATGATACGGGCACTATTTTTGGCTGCATTTCACGACAGAGTTTTGATTGGAAATATACAGTGAACAAACAAATATGTCAGATAGACATGACAAATGATGGAAGAAACGGCGGAAAGGGAGGTGGTTATTAATCAGTAGTGCCAAGATGGATGTTTCTTAAACTAACTGAAGCCTGAAACTCAATCTGCTATATTTAGTTCATGACCTGCAGTACAGCTGTGTGGCTTTCATATATACTTTTTTGTCAGCTGTCATTTCTATAGAACAGAGTGAAATAATTTCTCTTTTCCATCACAAACTATCCTTTTTTCTTCTCATTTTTAGAGCTGCAGAAATAAACTAAATTCATTTTGTAAGTCTGTACTCTTTATTATATTATTTATTGTGTGTATTAAAACAATATGACTTCCCAACATTTTGCATGTAGCACATACAGCAGTGAGGACTGTATTAGGTATGAAAAGTTGAAAGCACACAACTAACAGTAGTAGATATAAATACTACCACTGCTTGTAGTAACCTAGTAGTTTACATTGCGGACCAGTGCCACAGTGTTTGGGACAAATCTATAGGCTTCTCACCGCATGCTAACTTTATTAACCTGACTCAGTAAACACTTACAGCTCAAAACATGTGGGTGCTTCGTCCCACAATATGCAACAATTCTGCCAAGCCTCTGGTGAAGTGTGCATTCACAAGGTGTATTGTCTGAATTGGACTTTGATCGTTTAAACCACCTCATTTTATAAAAAGGCAGTCTCCAAATTTCTATGTTAATTATCTAGATGTTTTTTTATTTGTCTTGAAGCTTCTTTTTGTCTTTTATGCTTTGAATTGGTTTTAATTTTCCTCATAAAGCATTGCAATTCTGTTAGGAAAAGAGGGAATGTGAACAAAGCTTATTATTATCATCACTATTAATAATAAATGTACTCCAATATGGCATGCCTCCATCCTGTAAAGGTCTTGTTACCGTAACTCTTTAACCACAGACACAGTAGGACTGCATGTCTGTGGGAAAAATAAATCAGTTTATTCCTTAAACAGAAGCTCCAAAACTTTGAGAAAGGACCCGGGGGGAGCAGCAGGCGAGGAAACTGTCAATCATGGCTGTCAATCATTGCAATCATCAAGCACTGTCCTCAGCCTCAAGCCGTGGTAGGTGCAGCTGGATGTAGAACCAAAAAACGAGAGTTGAATATGTAACTACAGTTCTGTGAATTCTGCCTGTCAGATGTTATAGTTAGGCATCAAACTTGTCCAGGTTTCAGCAGTGAGTGGTGTCAGTGGTCAGAGGTAGGTGGTTGGTGGTGGTGTTTGTCAGGAAATGTCTTGTGAAAGGGCCATGTTCAAGATATAACAGGGTCTTAAATTCATCTTTCAAACTGGCCTTCATAAATTGAGTGAACTGTAAATGATTACGTATAGACCGTTTAGCTTAAGACACTCGATTAGGTAAACCAAAAGGCAATACTTCAAATGACATTATTTCCTATTTTCTAAAGCATATGCAATTGTAAAGAGATTATTGTAAGCACTGTGTTTAATTGAAAATTGTGATGTTCATTTCTCACAGTTTACTGACATTTTGTACGAGAAGATTTATTGATTAATCAACAAAATGATCAATACTCTAATCAGTAATGAAAGCAATGCTCAGCTGCAGCCCTGCAATTAGTCAAACAGTCTCTGCGTTCCAATATCCATTCTACCATAGTATTTAGTACACCAGAACAATATTTTGTGTGTCCCAATATGTAGTATGGTACATGTAGTATGCCAAAAGTACCAGGATGTCCTACTGTATTTGGTCGTATTTTGCAGTATGCAGGCCAGCATGCTCTGGCTGATGTAGCGCTGTGGATAATTTTTATGATGAAGTAGTATGTCCCAATTGTATACATACTACATGCAACAGTTCATACTTTTAAAGGTAGTGAAAATAAATAGTGTGCGATTTGGGAAGGCAGAGTGTATCTCACGTTGATCTTTTTATCTCTTAAACCTCTTAAATGCACATTTAAACTGTTCTCACTCTGGCCGGCCTCATGTGACATACAACAAACTGCATGTTCAGGATAAATAACACCCAAGAACCCTGTTAATGTAAGGAGATTGCAAATGCTGCGCGAAGCAAAGCATACAACTGATTTGTAAATGCTGAGACACTAAGACGTCAGGGTCAGATGAAGTCGAGGTAGAAGGACCGGGCACTGGTCTACCTGGGAGTCAAGGGGTGCGTACTGTTCAGATTTAATCACATTTAGCCACCTAGCCATTCAGTAAGCACTGCTTCTTAAGGTTATCTCTCAGTCATCAGTGGAGCACGCCGTGAGAACTGAACCTGTGACATTTGTTGAAACATCGGCCCGTCCCCTCTCCTTAGAATTTTGACTTAATCCACACAGACAGTTTCGGGTTTTTAGACATGCAGACAGACAGGTAGATAAATCACAGAGAAGCCCACTAACTCAGTGACGCACACACCTATACACACACGTTCACTCACAAACCGTACCCTGCAGCGGTCTGCTAGCCTCTGTGATCCAGACGTGTGTGTCAGGGCGACTTACCCTCCTCTCCGCTACATTACCTGAACCGGGCCTGGGGATGATCAGGCCACACACACACACACACACACACACACACACACACACACACACACACACACACACACACACACACACACACACACACACACACACACACACACACACACACGCGTGCGCGCGCAGCTGTATTTACTGCATCACTGCCTCACTTGGCCTCCAGTGGCCAGAGTGAGCTCAGCTGCTGAGCAGTGAGACACGTCCGTCTACAGACAGACAGATACTCTTGCCATGTGTCTGTTCAACAAACGTCAAACACGGTTTAAGCCAAAAAACTTTTCTTTGAAGTGTCATAGAGACTGTTAAATGAAAAGTAGACCTTCCAAAATATAACTGTAAAGTATTGAACAACCGTCAATTACATTACATTACATTTCATTTAGCTGACGCTTTTATCCAAAGCAACTTACAATAAGTGCATTTCAACCATGAGGGTACAAAACCCAGAACAACAAGAATCAAGAAAGTACAATTTTCTTCAAGATAGCCAAACTTCAAAGTGCTATCAGTAAGTGACATTTTAAGTGCTACTATTAAAGGTAAAGTCAGAAGAGGTGTGTTTTTAGTTTACGGCAGAAGATGTACAGAGTTTCTGCTGTCCTGATGTCGGTGGGGAGTTCATTCACCATTTAGGAGCCAGGACAGCAAACAGACGTGATTTTGTAGAGTGTTTATCTCAGTGAGGAGCAACAAGCTGATTGGTGGAAGCAGAGCGGAGGGAGCGGGCTGGGGTGTAGGGTTGGACCATGTCCTGGATGTAGACTGGACCTGATCTGTTCACAGCACGGTACGCAAGTACCAATGTTTGGAAACGGATGTGGGCGGCTACTGGTAACCAGTGAAGGTGATATGTCAGTTGATATGTCAGTTGAAATTATAAGAGTTTCCATGGATACAAATCAGGAGGGACAACCTTGGTGAACTATCCTTTATACTGTATAATTGATTGATAATGTGTAGACTGGATTCCATTCAGCTGTTTGCTCGACATTGTCAACCAGCAATCTTCAATGAAGACCACGAGACCCAAACAAACCTGAAATATGAAGTTTCAAAGTGTTATGAGAATTAGTCATTTAAAGTGCTCCACAGTTTTAGATACAATGTGTGATGCTCCCCAGCTCTTTATACCACATAATGGGAACCTGAAAAAGATGTTCCCCAGCTCTAAATTCACTAAATATGACATGGGCTATTCTGGGTTAGGGTTAGGGTTGAACGGGGGAACATAGGACCGAGGGGATGTTATGATCCTGGGAACATAGGATCGTGGGAACCTAACACCCCAAGACCATGGGAGCGTAGCAACTTGGGAATTTAGAACCCTGGGAAAATTGGATCCTGAAATCATAGGCCTGGGGGAACGTAGAACACTAGGAACATAACACCTTGGGAACTAAGGACACTAGGAATGTAGGACTTTGGGAACGTAGCACGTTGAGAACTTTGGACCCTGGGAAAATCGTACCGTGGGAAGATAGGACCTTTGGAAGGAGATATCCTCGCAACATGCACCAAATTTTTTTGATTCATTTGTAAATTTGAAATAAAATTTGCTTAAGTACATTTTACAGTAACAATTATGATTTATTTCCATATTATCACAAATATTTTGTGTTTATTATGTGTTGCGATGGGATGATACTAAAAAAAGGGGGAAACACTTGATGTTTTGGCAACTATAACTATTTAATCATTATTTGGAGATTTTGTACATATTTTCCAAGATTAACTTTTTTTTTTAAGTTAAGATATCAAATTACATATTAAAAAACAATACTCAACGCCATCAACCGAAGCAATATTATACAGACCACAAACCTTGTGCCTTTCCTGCACAAATTGTGTTTACCTTCTGCTCAGTTGCTGCAGCTCCATCATCCTAATTGGCTGTAATTCATTCTTCTGAACATATGCGACAGATGGAGACTGCCAAGAAAACAGCAACCGGGCCACGGAGAAGTGCTTCTTTCTCTCCCTTTTTTTTTTTCATTCTATATCTCCTCTCTGAAAAAGAAGGATGTCTTTTTGGAAGTAAAGTTCATCCGGCTGTCGTCATATTGTGTTGATTTGCTGCTGATGCATGGCCACAGACTGCTTTTAGTTCCAACCCTAAAAGCACTTGAAAGCTGCCTGCAACCTCTCAACCACAGCATGATCTCACATGTCCTTCCTTGGTTCTTTTCGCACCTTCTATGGAATAATAAAAAAGGAGCTACTTACTTATTTATCTCCATTTAAAAGTTGCATGAGAGCCTTCCCAAAGAGTCTGATCGTGATGCCGTCTGTCCTTGGATGGATATAGAGTGCCGGGGTGGCCTGGGGTTCACACATTGGATATGCTGTTCCTGGTACAAATAGGATATCTATTTTTTGTTTTATTTTATTTTGGACTCTTAGTGCTAGACCGCTAAGAGCTAAGTGCCTAATGTGCTCCTGGTGTCTTTCTGCAGAAATGTACACGGCTCTTGTGACTCCCAGTAAAAGGGCCAGGTTTTCCAGAGTGGTCTTGTTGAATGCACTTTTGACTGGCTGTTTGGAAGCTTCTTCCCTCTTAAAGTCTTCGCTATTAATAGTTCAGATGCCTGTCCTTGGTCCTCTGAGTTTAACAATGGTTTGATATAGCATCTTTAAAATGTCCGGATAGGGCAGAGATACAGTTGTAGGACTAAAAGAGGAAGGCTTTCGGAGTTGCTGCAGCAATTTGGCTTCATCCCCTGAAGGGAATTGTTCAGAAAATATCATGTTTGCTCCTCTTGTTCAGCCTCGGAAACATATAAGGACTAGCTGTGCGAGAGGAATATAGTTCCACTGTATACCACTTAAGAGGCTGAGCTGCCTTCCCCTGAAGAACAGATACATGGTAATGCTTCAGGAAGAACGTTTTACTTTTCCATGTTTCTGTTGTTCTGGAAAACTCCCTATTTTGTTTTCATTGTCTCAAACCGGGAAAACGTATAGTGTGAATCTAAACAGTGCACCTCGGGGCTTTTGTTTCGATGCAAGTAATTAAAATTGAGCAGAATGCTTAATCATTGTTGAGTTTTCACATCTTCTTGGTTTAAACCACAGATTCTTTAACATTCATCCTGCACAGCCCACTCCTACAGTCCTTTATCTACTATTCACTGTTGGCCATATTTCTTTTGAGGACCCGCGTTGTCCTTAAACTCACATCAACAGACGGCTTTTTGTTTGCAGGAGAACCTCCGTACAGCGAACGACCATAAGCACATTAATTTCTGCCTTGAACTTTAATTCAACCTCCCAACCATGCAGTATATTCTTTATCCTGGAGGACTCTGCTAATGAATATTGTGCTTATTTTTTTACTTGCAGTTTACATGAGGCCTTGAAATAGACTCATGTGGTATAGCGCTGATGAGTTTCTTCTCGGTTAATGAACATTAAGGGACATAGTCTCACCAGACAACGCTTTTGGAGTGCAGTGAAGTCAGCTTGGACAGCACTTTCCACTGTCTTGTAATACAGAACTGACTGTTCCCTGTTGGCGGTGTCAGCAAGAGGTGATGCTAAGTGCTGCCCTTGTTATTATTATTATTATTAAACAGACCGTGTTGGAAGGATTGTTGAGGCTAAACAGGTGTATGAAAACCTGGCCAAAATTTAAGTCGACTCGCTCACCTGCTGCGAGCTGTAACAACAGCTCAGCTACCTGCCAGCTGACTGTAACCTGCGGTGTGAAAGTAACCCAGGAAACAGGCAGACTGAGGAGTGGTAAACCTCCAGCCTGTGCGCCTCCTAGTTCCAGTCCTCCTGCTCCCCTCAGAAAACCTTTGGCATGACTCCAGTTTTGGATTTTCCTGCGTGTGGAGAGCGATGCTTCGCTCATTACACCGCACGAGAGAGCATCCACTCAGCGGAGGGCCCCTGATTTCCAGGGTTTGAGACAATGATACTGCTGCCTGATTTACATTTTTTTTTTAAAAATCACAAAACTGAAGAAGAGAAGTGTGCCCCCCCCATCCCCCACACACACACAAACACAAACACACTCAAACCACTTGTTAATTCAGTGTGAATTATAGCCACCGGTCCAGGAAACAGCTCAGATTATGTAAGAGCCAAATGTGGAGTGCTGCATGCTCACTCCTACGCTGGAGTGGACAGGACTGTGATTCCTTTATACCGACTATGAAATACCAACTCTGAAACAGTCAGTGATGACATGGAAGTATGTTTTACAATGAAAGCATTCTATGTCTATACAGTATATTAATAATACAATAATTTATATAGGACTAAGAATATTTTACTATGGAATATCCCAATGTATTTATAAACAATATTGTACATTTTGTAACATCAGCACACTTCTATTGTACGTGTGGAGCAGGAGATGATACACTATATATTTCCTGCTAATTAATGACGTAAGCACACGGTCTTGTGTAATATTGTGGTTATACAACAAGTTACCAACTAAATAAAATATGTAATTGAAATGTATTCATGTTGTGGGAAACTCGCTCTCCAAATATAAAACTTTTTGTTCGCGCAATCTCCGTTTTCATGGCAATACATGGCGTATGACTAATAATTGGAAAACAATCAGTCGTGCCAGTAGACTCTTATGTAATGCATGCAATGCTTACTACTCCAAGAAGTAGTAACGACTTAGCAACAGAGACGATTTCGAGTCTGTTTTAATCAAACTGAATAAATACAGCACGTAGAAACAACAAAACTGCTTTGCTCGCTCAATCTTGTTGTAACTAAGATATCTTCTGAACAAAGAAATCAATGTACTTTTAAGATGGTAGGGCTGTGTTACCCACTCACTGGCACAGCTGATATGATCAAAACCCTAATAGGCTAACAGTTCTCCAGAGCATTGTTAAAATACAAAAGTCAAAATCTACTAAAAACAGATAGATGTGATCATTTCCAAACTTTTACAACATGTTTTTATCAAAATAAATATTCTGCCTGAATCCAAATTTGTTGAAGTTTAGCCTTTCAAAAACATTTTCACTGCGGTCACAAAACGGTTTGCTTTGCGATCCAACGCAGATAGTTAGGATGTTGCCAAAGAGATGGCAGAGTGATATTTTGCAGTGATGAGCACTGTGTGCTGTAATACTGATTTGAACACGTTCAATGTTGACAAATTAGATGTCTTAGTCAGAACCACTTGTTGTATATTGAATGTCGTGGCACTGTAGTCTAACAAATTATATATATTATACGTGTTAGGTTTTGACATATTCTTCCATCTATTATCTGAAGGGAAAAAGGTGCTGCAGGTATTCTACAGCTGTAACAGTGACAGTAGGTTTGGGCTCATTATCCTGCTGCAGTATGAATCCTTCTCCACAAAGATGCAAACCAGAGGGTGCAGCATGTCTCTGAAGAACAGGGTGCTTCTTCTCCTCCTTCACTGGGAGTCAATTCAGTGCGGGTGTCCAACTTTAGAAAGCAAAACTCTCTCAGACAGGAATATTCCCACCTCTGTGTATCACTGTAGGTTTGATACACTGCAGTGTCATCCTCTCTCCTGTTCATCTCATTACATACATCCTTCTGCTACAGTCATAAATTCTAAATCCTAAATGTGGATTCATCAATAAATAGGACTTTTTTTCTATCATCCACTGTGAAATGCTGGCATTGTCTTAGTCCACCCGAAGAGTTTGGCCTTGTTTCTCCTCCTGAGAAATGGTTTAGAGACGTTCCTCGTCCTCTGAGAGCACTACGAGACAGCCTTCTTTTGAGTCTTGCGTTCTTTATTTAGCAAATTCTGTATCTGTGATGAAGCTGCCTTTCCGTGTCTCGGTGAACAAATCTTTACCTTCTGATGGTGTCCTCACTTTTGTACTGATCCAGTTTCTAAAAAGCCTTTTAGAGTCACATGCACTGCCATAGAAACAATCTGACTTCTGACATTTCACCTCGTTCTGGCTCCATGTTTCCCACCATCACGATGCTACTGAGTCAGTGATGTTCTGCTGGGAACTTAAGACAGCCATATTTATAACAGATGAACAATGGCTGCAGGCGGTTTACTTGAACGAGCCTCTGATGAGTAGATCAGATCTACTCGAGTGTCATGTGACGAGGAAGGGATGCAATTTATGGAAGTCTCACCTAATATGGTCAGTGCCACTAATTTGCATACATGTATTTTAGAAATACTGCAGAAAATCAAATATTTATTCTTCATTTTACAAGTCAGAATTTTTTGTTTTTGTTTTTTTAAATCCAGGTTTACATGACACTGACAGATTTTCTGTGTTGTCCCAAACATTTTGACTACACTGTGTCTTTAATTACACTGGATGCTGCACTGAAGTTGTAGTGCTGACAGTATTATACTACATGATATTTTTATTTTATTCTATAAATACGTGCATATTTATAATATTGTGCAAGTTGTTATACATTTTTTTTTAATTAATACTTATTCTGCAGTATAGTTTAATAGTGGCAGTAATTTGCAGCAGTGGTCAGGACCTCCCGGGAGGCTCTTTGAAATAGTTAAGAGTTTGCCAAGTATTAAAAGCATAACATATATTTTTATTGCTCAGGATGATGTTGTTTTTTTCTTCTCTTCAATTGTTGCCTTTATCTGATCAAATTCTCCGCATTTTCACCAACTCAGGCCTCTAAAAACACTTGAAATGAAAGACAACGTTGCTTCTCTTTGAGAGTCAAACCAGAGTAATTCCTGAAGGGCACAAACTTTGTTCCTACATGAAGTGTACACAGCAGGTCAAGCTAAAGTGACACCCTCTATATGAACTGAGAATTGCTGAATGTTATTTTATTGTATCCTGCTGTTCTGTTATCATCATCCTCATCATCATCATCACTCAGGTTCTATTTCTGAGCTCCCATTCATTCCTTTGTGAAGATGCTGATTTAAATGTCTGTTTTAACATCTATTTCCGTAATAGTGAATCATCCGTATCCTTCATCTCATCATATCCTTTGTATCATTAAACAGAAGACAACAACGATTTCCAGTTCAAAGGCAGTAAAAGACAAATTGGTCCTGGTTTATATATTTCTCCTCAATCACAGACTGACAAATTAGACTTCTTACAAACAGTGTATCAGTGATAAGAGGCAGGAAACCAGCTGTCATCCTGGACACAAATAGATTGTTTTTGTCTTTTAATAAAAATTAAAAAATATATATATATTTTCAGTAAAATAATCACATTTATTTTCACAGTAAGTTCTTCGACCTTAAATCCCAATGCCTGAGTAACAGCTGACTGTTTATCTAGTTGTCCATGATATCTTCTCCCCATTATACATCTGCCATCCAAGGCTCATTCCCATTCAAATATTAACTTGGCTTTCCTGCTATCACTCATATCAATTAAGCCGTTTTATAACTTGACAACACTGATCTTTCATCATTATTCACGGGGTTCCCACCCTCCTCTGATCACGAGAATTATAACAGATCAGAAACCCAGGAAATGCACACATTTGCTCATCTATGTGCGTCGAATGACTCCAAAGTCCAGATGAGTAATCAGGGAAAGAGCTTGATTTACAGTGACTTCAGAGAGTAACTGTTTAAGCAGTTTAATGTGCTGTTGATTTTATTTTAAAAACTGGGCTTTTTTGCCCGTAACATTTCACCCAGTTACTCATAATTACAAAATAAAAACATGTTTGGAGAATCTTTGATATTTTGTCAAAAACCTCAAGCTGAAATCTCTAATTTACAAAAGTATTCATTCCTAAAATCAGTACTTTTTAGAAGCAGCTTGGGCAGCCTCTGACATACATTTACTTCCTTTTTTCTGACACCACTTATATGAAGGGAAACACTTTCTTCATGTGATGCTCTTCCTCAACACAGTCAGCATCATCACTGGCAGACATCCCATCCAGCATCAGCCTGAAGTCATTGCGGTCGGACAACCTTCCCTCCTGTTAAATATGGCACCATCTCCCCATATACTGTATATCCCATCAGCCCATGTTCCCATCAGTTTGCATTAAGACACCGAAGGGACCGGCAGACCTCTGTGGTATAGATAGGGAAGAAGCCTCTTTTAGAGGGGTGGTTAAAGTTTTAGCTCTGGAGAGTAATTGTTGTGTAATCACAACTTGGGGATTAATTATTCATAGAAGCACGCGCGCGCACACACACACACACACACACACACACACACACACACACACACACACACACACACACACACACACACACACACACACACACACACACACACACACACACACACACACACACACACACACACACACACACACACAGTCACGCAAAGCGAATCCCCCTCCAATCTCTGCTTCTCTCTGCTCTCCTTCTTCCCTTCATTTGCATCTCTCTCTCCCAGTACCTTGCTCTCCATATGTCTCTCGCTCCCCCTCTCTTGCCGCACTAATGGAGTTAGTGAGCACCGAGGATAAAACAATTAAAACAAAATTCATTTGAATGAATTAAAGAGCAGGGATCTGCAGCAGCCGGCACTTCTGAGGCAAGACGAATTATCCTGCATGGCTGGTTTAGTAGCATTTTACAGTGGCCTTGTCCCACCTCATTAACCTGTGTATTAACCCGTAGAGAAGCATTGTTAGTACACAGCGATGCAATATAGATTGGAGCATGTATATGTGTGCGGGAGGAAACAGTTCTGTGGTGACGGGTTGGGTAGCATACAGCTGTTACCTGTGAGCCTGCAAACACTGTATGTGTGATGAATAACTGATGTTTCCAGTGTTTTCCAAGCACCACGAGTATTTGCAGGCTGACGTATGAAAGTCTTCGGAGGCTGTTAAGGAAATGCCAAGGCCATCTGGGCTGCTCTAAGAGGGTGTGAAATGAAGATGGAGAGTGTGTCACCCTGCGATGAGAGGTCATTACCGGCTCCTCAAAGGCAGCAGATTATGTCAATTTTACAGGTCACAGTCTTGTGGGCCACTGCATTTTTTTATCCCCTTTGTCTCTGTGACACCTTAACGCTCCGTAATGAGTCCAGAAGTGTCTGCAGTCGAAATGTGCATCAAGAGCTGCGGTGCTGAAGGAGGTTCAATGGCGTAGGCTTATCCATAAAGAATGTATAGATAATTGAATAAGGAAACGTAACAGCACTATGCTTTACAAAACTCATATTATACTCAAGAATACAGAGAACAAGCACGAGTCAGATGCCGTGGTGGTCCAAAACAAAGGCTCCACACTGTTCTGCTATGCACGAACAACCTTCTCAGCTCATCTGCTCTGTAGCAGGAGAGCCACATCATTTTAGCGGGTTAGTCGGTGAGCATGTTGACCTTTGATGGGATTTCCAGTGGACTCACTATGCTTTTGTTGTGTTGAGGAAGCACAAAGGTTTCCAGGGGAACTTTCACTCTAAATCTCTCTTAAAGGTAGGGAGGTCCTCAGAGGTGGTGCAGCTCAGGTTGTGTTTCAGGTGGTACGGTGAAACCTCTGGAGCGTGTTGTGGAATGAAGACGTGCCTCTGTGTCTGTGTGAGAGCACCTTTTATTGCTAAAGACGAGTGCACGGAGCTTTAGTCTGTTGACAGGAAACAGCCTTGTCTAAAATGCATAAATCTCTTTCAAATAAGCTGTATTTTACTTCCATCGACATCGCTGTAAATGTTCTTCATGTTTCAAAGCATTTACAATTATATGTTCTAATGGAAGTAACACACGGTGGCTGTTTTTTTTTTTAATCTGTAATGTCATCCGGTACTCTTCGTGGACCATATTATTATTATTTCCTATTTATCTTCTGACATGGCTCTAGAAAAAATATTACTGTGCTGCTCCACACAGTTTTTACATTCAAAGTTTATAGCGCAAATAATTTGGACCGACAGCAGCGTCCCCTGGCTGATTCCATTTCAACTTGATTTTGTTCGATTTCAAACAAGCGTTGCAGAGCCGAAGGATTCGACTGCCTCTTAATCAAGCATGTTCTGACTCTGCTTCATGCTGCCGCCCTACTAAACAGTATATTGTCACTGCTCCTGCCTCGTTGCCAGTTTTTTTTATTTTTTTTAATCCTACATCAAAATTGGGCAAGTCCCGCCAAAATCTAGACTGTGTCCGTTTCCATGAAAAGAGAGCCATCCGTGTATTATAGCAACGTCTTTCTCCTCCATTCAAGTCATATCTTAAAAAAACAAAACAGAAGCGGTTCCGTCTTTCTCTTCCATTTACAGCACTTTTGAAAAATCTGAAAATCTAATAGGCGCTGTACTAGTGTATTGTAGCTGTAACACTGTGTTTCAGCTGCTTGGCAAAGTGGCTTTATTTCTGTGTTTGGGCTCCGTGGCAGCTAACTGGCATGGAGATAAACTCTGTGTAACCCAGGGGAGCGTGGTGATGATGAGCTAAACAAACAGGCTAACAGGCTAACGCTGCCACAGCGCCACGGCACAATGGAGTCCGCTGAACACAGCATGTTCTTTCTGCATGGAGAGAAGATGAAGAGAGGAGGACGGAGGTGTTTAGGGAGCTCAGACAGGCTGGCTCAGCTGTGTTTTAGCCAATGGGTGAACTGGCTACTCTGCAGACTCTCCTCTGGGTGAACATTTCACCGTAGTGGGTTCAATTCTTCTTTTTTTTTACCCAGAGGCAGCTAAGGGTCTCAAAAACAAATCTCCCCGGTCCTGACAGATGTATGGTCAGCTTCAGAGTTAAACGCACAACAACAGTTTGATCATTGATACAGAAATATGGGATTAAAAGGACATAAACACATTGTGGACAATTTAATTAGAACACTTGAACGATGGCAATGAATAACATATCAAAGGCATGATGTGCTAAAATGCACTTTTATGCACATCATGTTTACAGAATTGTACATATGTGTGTGTGTGTAAAGATCTGTTGTGGTGTGTGTGTGTGTGTGTGTGTGTGTGTGTGTGTGTGTGTGTGTGTGTGTGTGTGTGTGTGTGTGTGTGTGTGTGTGTGTGTGTGTGTGTGTGTGTTTGTGTGTGTGTGTGTGTGTGTGTGTGTGTGTGTGTGTGTGTGTGTGTGTGTGTGTGTGTGTGTGTGTGTGTGTGTGTGTGTGTGTGTCTGTGGTCATGTGACAGTTGCCATCCTTTAGATTTATATATCAACCCCTCACACCCCCTACACACACACACACACACACACACACATATATATGCGCATATTTGAGGGTGTGTAGGAGGTACAGTATGTAATGACACACAAAGAAAGGTAGAATATGCCATGTAGTTTATATGTGTTCGTGTGTGTGTGCTACCTTTGCTCTGTCAAAAGTATAGCACACTTGAAGCCTATTTCCACAGAGAGCAGGCCAGCAATATGTTTTGGACCAATGCTGCAGCAAAGATAAGATCCAGGCTGCTTGAGCCACAATCTGATCCTGCCGCCGTGCCACAGGGCAAAATCCAATTTCCTCCACAGTGCGAAAAAAAAAAGAAAAAACAAAGGAAAAGCAGAGAAATTTTTTAATCAATGATTAATTCTTTGCAGGAGATGACTATTTATCTCGCATATTCCAGTAAGACAAAGTGTAGCAGCTGATATATTGTGTGTTTTCTAACTAGGTTTTTGGAAGAATAATTGTCTGGCATGTCTTTAACCTGAGTCTTTGTCTCCGACTGGCCTCCTTCCACCAGGCCATGTTTGCCTCCTCGCAACATGACATTTGGAGCGCAAATTGTCTGGCCTTTCAGAAGGCTGGACTGTCTAGCTCATACTGACAAGACAGACAAATCTCAGATAACTGCTCCATCCTCAATTATTAGGCGTCTTTGAACTGAATGTTCGCTGCACTGTGCATGTCTGTCATCTGCTGGAGATAAGCAATGTGGCTCCCGGTGCAGCTACAACTCCGCTGTTGATTTGCCACTGGAGTTTGTCACCGTGTCACTCAAGGTGGGGAGAAACACTTGGTCAGCATGAGACTATCAAACCCAAACATCAGGACATACTGCATACAGGTCATGTAACTGTGCACAGCACGCTTGTTAAGCTTTGGAGTTGTGGGAGCAGTGTACATGATGTGGTAGCAATACGCTGTATATAATGAGTCTGGATCAGAGGTTGGTTGAAAACCAAGAACACAAAAGCACTGTGCTTGTCCACGCTATAGTAATGTCCTGGTGTGTAGGAGCCACTCCTAGAAGCTTCCATTGTACGTTTTGCTCACTTGATTTGGAGAAGTTCACGTTAGTAACCTCACTCAAATGCGTTACCGCAGATATTGTTAAAGTTGCAAATCACTGTTAATTATCTCGTTTCTCTTTAAACATTAAAACTGAAACATGCTGTTTGAAAATGCAAATGGTCTGCCCATATGTAGCACGTTATCACCTCAGCAGTCTCAAAGTGCCATAAAGTTTGCTTCCCATTCACCCGCTCACATAATACAAGGTGCTCGCCTTCTATAGGGAGCAACGTGGGGTTCATTGCCTTGCTCAAGGACACTTTGGCATTTGGAAAGAAGGACCCCTAAAATCTGTGGGTAGCCCACTCTACCATCTGAGCCACAGCCCTCCCACAAAGAAACAGCTGCCCCACAAACAAAAGACCATAAGTCAAACCTCTTGTTGTAAGCCATCCAACTGAGCCTCTTTTTGTTTCAGGTTAGCAGGTTGTTACAGTTTTGGCTTCTTTTTATTCTGTACCGTATGGCCACTTTCCAGCTATGAAGGGCCAGGTTTGAAGTACCAGTGGCCATAAATCCACTTAAAAATCATATACAAAAAGTGTTGTAATTAAAGGAAAACATATTGTTTTAGAATACAATGAAAAGACAAAACCCAACCTCAATATTTTAGTTACTGTGTTTCCACCTACCAACATTTCAGCTTTTAGTTTCAATGCCTATTAATCTGCTTACATCATCATAAGGAAAATAGATCATCTTTGAATGTTTTTTTTTAATATCAAAGTGATTGTAGTCATAGTTGTCAGTTCATAGCAAACATGAAGTGCTAATCCTGGATTCAGTGTACTTCATTTTTCAAAGTGTAAACAGATAAAGGCAATTAGCAGCCCACAGAGTAAATCCCTGAATCCACAGCAGCATTATACTTCCTGTTTGTTTCTAAAAGTTTACATATCTTCATATAATTGATGACAATATTTATAGAAACATTATCCAAAAGACTTTCAGAGCAAATGTGATGGTATTTACACAAATTAAACCATTTGGTTATTTTCTTATTGGTGAAAAAGTGGCGCTGGAGGACACAGATTTGTCTTTCCTGGAACATACAACATTAGCCCAATTTTTTTTTTATCAAGTGGACATTTAAGCGTTTCAGGGCACACATACTTAAAAAAAAAAAAAAAAAAATTTAAAGTTTGCTGTAAACTTAAAAAAATCCGTGATAAACAACACCATTAAGCTAAAGTTTTAGCTAATTATCAACGTTGTCCGCCAGCAAAATGAAGCTGCTTTAGGGTTCCTCTGCTGAAATCAAGGACAAGTTGTTCTCAAATGAACTAAACATTTTGACCAGTAAACTGTCACACTTATCCTGTGTTTGTGCAGCTTGACAGGCTCGTGAGAGAAGGTCAACTGTTTTGTATATTGACAATGCAGACGGACATTGGCAAGCTGTGCTAAGAGTGCTGACCCTTCTAGATCAGCTCCATCATGTGCTCAGACTTTCATATTTGTGAATTAGGTGTCATCTTCAAAGGAAATAGTTTCATGTAACTGTAGAAGAGATGGAGAAAACCAACTTGAATTTAAACTCTCTCTCCTGGGATGCAGCCAAAGTGCATCAGCAGCTCATCGAGCATGCGGCAGGGCGATGCGGCGCTCCGGTGGCACCATCTGCATGTAAGCTTTGTTGATTAGTATGTAGCGCTCCTTTATTTCTCAGCTAGCCAGCTCCTCTTGTTGCCCCCAGAGTCTTAATCTTTCCTCCGCCTGTTCTGTTTCTGCTCCACTGGGGACCAATCGCGCCAATTCCACTCATCGAGCTCGATAATTAGTGACAATTGTAAAAGTAATTTACAAACTCAAGCGATGCCATTGAGCAAATGGTGCCAATTAACAAGAGATGCTAATGTGGGCAGAAATGCGGAAAAGCAGCATCCGACCTCCATTACAGTGAGAGGACGAGGGCCAGAAAACTGTCCTCTGCTTGTCAGGGACAATTGTCCAGGGAGGAGCAGGGAGGCGGGCAACATCGTTGGACTGGGCTTGTCACTTCGCTGCAGATTAATCCCACAGCAGAAGTACATCATGACCAGGCCAACAACATTTTAATTTACATTTCAGACTATTAGCCGATGCCCTTTTCTTTGGAGTCACCGGCACTCCGACTGGAGAATAAGTTTCAACTGCGACATCATCAACATTACAAACAACTGAAATTAGGTTTTTGGAAAATGGACGGCCATCAGGTGAGCTGAAATTATAGGCTGAGTGCAGCAGTGAAGCGTGTCACTAATTCAGATAATTGAGAAGTGTTCATGTTGGTTTCTAGTTGGAGATGTTCATCTCACACAGGAGCTTATTAAGCACAGCAGACTCTGTGTGGTGAAGCGTGTTCTTGGCCAAGTGAGATGACTTATGGAATCTGAAAATGCTGTTTATTAAAAAAATATGTTTAGCCATGTTAACAACATGCTTCTAGGATACTGTTGCAGTGTTGGTCTGTTGGTCAGCAGGTTCATATCTGGGCTATTGTGGCACAACGTTTGAACATTCATGATCCCCAGCAGATGAATCCTTTGAAGTGCACTTTGAAGTGAAACCTCTTGTAAACTGCTGCGTTGACTGTCATCAGACTTTCTACAGACAGACATTCATGATTACTCAGGAAATACTGCAAACCTAATGACATTCCCATCAGCCTCAGCTATAATGAGTGTGTCGTGCTAATTAGTAAATGTTAACATGGTAACCAGTTAACCTATGATAGTGCCACATTGTCCAACTCCATATAAAGTCCATGGAGAAACCATTAGCATGCTGACATTAGCATTTAGTGAAGCTCAAAACATCACCGTGTCAAAGTCCAGCCTCACAGAGCTGTCAGAAATATCCCTCTCCTCTAATCACCACAATGAACTCCTTTTTCTGGGTCTCATTATTAAATCAAGGAATACCGTATGTTATATTAGTTGTATGCTTCAAGTTGTAAGAGACTGCACTCGGTTTATATGCTTCCAGTATGTGTTGATTTATATTAGGTAATCGGCATCCTGGTTCGCTAAGTTCAGCAAATGAATAAAAAAAGAATATCAGTGAAATATTTCTGTGATGTGTACCATGCTTCTTATCAAAAGAAGTGATTACATATTAGTCTTTATCAGGTAGTGCTTTAAATATACTGTATATATATATATATATATATATATATATATATATATATATATATATATATATATATATATTTTGTCCTCGACAGTTTTATAGCAAAAAACTCAAAAGTTTGCAAATTGACCAGATGACCTATATACCGATACCGATACAGCTCCATGGGGCCATAATACAAATTCACACTTCACCACTTTGCCTTGCTCGTTGATTTGTTTTCAGAGCTGTTTGAGGAAATTATTACAACTGACAAACACACTTCTGTGTAAAACCTCCTCGTCCATTCGTTTCAGGACATTCATGTTTTTTTTTCCCATTCTGTAAATGAAGAAATCTGCTGTGGAGAAGGAGCAGGCTCTGTGGATTGTGTGGACTGATAAAAATGTTGGTCTGTATGTGGTTTAGCGATGAGAGCGTGTTGAAGAGGCTCATTATTTGAAGTCAAGGTCCCGCTGTCTCATTATGAGTGGTGTTATTGTTGCTCGGTTCAATGCTCCCAGCTTTCTCAGACCTGAAAAAGAATCAGTAATGTGACTAATCCAGTGTAAGCAGGAGGAAGCCTCCTGGTTAATGGTACAGTTTGCCCCTTTTTTTGTTTTTTGTTTTTTTTTGTTTAGAAACCTCTCCTCTCCCCCTCCCCTTTCCCATCTCTGGGATTAAAGGCAGGAGGTGTATTCCCATTCTGTCAGTCACATCCACTCTGCCTCCTAGGCCTCTGCCTCTATCAGTGTAAACAGAAGAGGGGAAACAGTGTTTGGTGTTTTCTCCTGTCTAAAAACCTCCTTTTGGTGTCTCTTTGATCCAAGGCGCCGGAATAGTAATTGCTATCACTTATGAAACAAAATGACAAGCGCTGCTAACAGTTTAGCAATGCAAATACAAAAGAAGAGCGAGCAGAGTTGTGGGGATGGAGGTCTGTAAAGAATGATGAGCTCGGGCTGTGTGAAGGTCCTGGGGTTGCAGCTGGGATGCTTTTTGCAACCGGCACGTCTCAATGCCTTCTGTGGAAAGACATATATAGCATCCTTACATATAACAACCCGGTATCGCTGCAAAATGTGAGGAGCATTGAACCTTTCACACCTGTGCTGTCTAGGTGTGAAAGTTACAGGTTGTCCTGTAGTGGATGAACAATAAATCCACTGCATGTAAAGAGCCATGTGATTTACAGGAAAATTAAACTTGTAGCTAAAAAGCAGCGATGGCCGGATGCTGGCTATTCAAACATTATCCAGACAGGCAGAAAATAAGGAATTGGATGGCTCCTTTTCCCCTCCTTAAAGCTGTGCAAGTGGATAACCCTCTGGTGTTATTCACAGCCTCCCTCTGACATCTTCTGTTGATGTTTATTTAAATAGCACTCAGATCGGTGTGGAAATGGTCCCTTCGTGAACACCCAGCAGGACACAAAACAGCTGGGCTCTGGAAGGGAAGCAGAGACCGACGGAGAGAGAGAGAGGAGTACTTTTGAAAGGACAGAAGGAAGAAAAGAAAAGAGCAGGGGGAGAAAACTTGAGGCTTTTTTTGTAAAGGAAGGAATTTGTGTGAAATGTATTTTGTGTAATGAGACGCCCCAATTCTGCTCTTTTGAAACGGTGTTACCTGGAGCTGCAAAATAAAAATCTCTCCTCCTGCCCGTTCCCCGTGGAGCCGGCTGTTCTCGGCTTATGGTGGGTCTAGCTTCCATTTCACAAAAAAAAAAAAAAAACACACTCCGGCTCTGTGTTTTGTCAGATTTAGTCATCACGCTGGTCGTCAGGAGAGAGTGTCATTTCAGAGCTCCTGCTGCGGGATGGCTCTTTCTTCTAGGACATTCTGACACAGTGTTAATAATAAAGTTCAGCTATCCTCACAAACACAGCCATCGACCCCATTGGCCATCAACACAAATGTCTGTTCGCTCAATAGCCCTTTCTGCTGTATTGTTTTTTCCCCAGACCTAGAGGGGGGTTGGTTTCTTCTGCGTGGAAGGTGTCGGACGCCCATTTTTGCCTTGACAACATGGGACCGCTGTTTTCTCAGCGTGATGAGCATCATTTGACAGTCCCCTGCCTCAGCATCCTCAGCATCCAAGTCCATTACAGCCAGCTCATTCACTTTATTACCATTCGCTGATGGCAGCACTTTGAAGTGTTTGCTAAAATGGGGCGGGGGTGGTGGAGAGGGGGCAGGGGAAGTTTAATTGGCTGTATTAGTTGATTTGCTTCTCTTCTTCTTTCTTGGTGCCCCCGAGTCACAGTGAGCCGGATTAGGCGACCTACATTTTAGTTTAGCTTTTTCTTTTTCTTCTCCCATCTTGATTCAGTGCTAGCACTCTTTGTCATGTCGTGTTTAGGTTTCTTTGAAGGATCCCAGTGCCTCTCCACCAGCTCCTCTCAAAATCAGTTCTGTTCTTTTGATTTTCATTGGAAAAAATAAAATACAATCAGACAGTCAGACCTCTTAAGGCTCCAGTCCACGGTCCCTCTGTGTTTACGTTGACATGGATGCGTTCATGTAGACTACAGGGAAAGTTAAATTTAGCAACTTCATCCCTATGCACATGACACTGATTGACAGCCCGCTGTGGGTAATGATGTGTTCCGTTTCACACCGTGTCGCCCACAGCAGTCGCCCTCAGAGAGGTTTTGATGTTTGTCTTGTTTGAAATGCCTATACACTCTTGTACATCCGTCGCAACATCTCCTGCAGTATGTTTGGGCTGCATGAAGCCTCCATGTGGAGAACAACAGTCAACTCAATCATTTTCAGGAGGCAGGATTTAGAAAGGAACAAACTGTTGATCAGTCCCAGCTCTACTTACAGACTTGTTTTTTAAACCACTTTCATTTATGTCCTGCAATTTTGCATATGTTCTCTGTAAAATAAATATATTAGTTGGCGTGGAACCTGTTGAGGTGCTCCAAATTTCCTTCTTTGGAAAAGTATTACAGAGGAGTTCATTTTGGCACCTGATATAAGTTTATTTGTTGAAATTGTGCATACGTTTCACTCAAACTTTGGACATTTGACTTTGATTTGGTTTTGGTGAACAAAATGTTTATTTTCATCTAGTTTTTGTTGTGGATGTTATCGTCTAATTTTTCAGTTTTTAACTTTTACATCTTATCATTCTAAGGTTGACAGCTGTTGCGATCGTACTGTTACCATGGTTACAAGTGATATTGTCATGTATTGCGAGATCAGTGGAAAAGGCTCAGTGTCCATGTCTCCAGGCTCTGCAGGGATACAACACACGCCCTCTCTTCAGTACATCCAATTCATGTTATCGTGTCGAAACCAAGTGGCGACTCAGTGGGACGTCACTCATTGGTTTGTAAACTGCAGTCGTGAAGTCGAGTCTTCCTTTTGGCCGTCGCCATCTTGTTTCTTGAAGCTACAAGTGACCATGTTTGGACGAGCTGGGGAGGAGCATTAGTGTCTCTCCACCGAAGAGCAGCGACTCTTCATTCAGAAGACAATTCACTCACTTGTTTACTGTCTGGGTTTAAACTGGGAAGAGCTGGAGAACAATAACGAAGTGCCGGTTCTATTTGAGGAACATGTGCTGTCAGTATTCCTGGAAGTTAACATGAAATGTGAGCGAGCCGACTAAAAGTATCGTTGACATTACATCCACGTGACTAATGTTAGCTTACCTTTTGTAAATGTCACAAACTGCTCACTGCTTGTTAGTGGTTTGTCTCAGCTGTTTTGTTGGAAATGTCTGTCTTATTCTTGTTGTAATTTGTAGATAAATTCATAAATTTGTCTCTTCTAAGAGCCAACATGAAATAACATCACTGGTAGATGCTTTCCATAATGTAAGGTGCTTCTTTTTCTGGGAGTAAAACAACACTGAACAAGAGGCGGTATAGGAAACGTTTAGTAGGAGCAGCAGTCTGTGATTCCACATTGATGAAACAGTAACTCGTTTTATTGTCCATTATCGTCTGGTTTTATTCGTTGATGAAAAATGTTAAATATTTCATCATAGTTCTGGTCTTGAAAAGTACTTTTTATTTAGTTTCTGTTTTGTTTTCATCAAATACATCAATGCATGTTTTTCATCTCAATTTTCTTTGATGAGATGAATAGTATTGAAGTACAAGCATTTGGTGAAAACACATACAGCACAAATATCACAGACTGATTCGATTAATCACAAGTTTTGGAGGTCTCTATTCCTGGCTAACAGACACACAGACCTCCGTTTGTACACTTGTCCTTCAGATGCTCCTAAAAGACGAGCAAACATCAATGAAACAAAGTGCACACATTTAACTGTAGGTTTTCATTCACTTTATCATTGACCTAATTGCAGAAAAGATAACACTTAAATGAATACTTAATATAATCCTCTTAATTGCGGTTTGTCACACACGCCATAGCAACAAAACGATGAAACGGATCCACTTACAGTGTGCTTCAGAGACGTATTTAACAGCTTAGAAAATGATCAGCATAGAATTTCACTGGGAACCATATAGGTTACTTAATTCAAAATGTGCAAGCCACATATTGTATTTAAGGCATTATGTAAGACTCTCACCTGAACCAAGGGCATCGTGGGGCAGAGGCGTCCTTTCTCTCGGTGCAGTCGTACAGTGTTGCGGTTCAAATGGAGGCAGCTTGATGTTACTGCTAACCTTGGCTATGCGCCCTGCATGGCTGCTCCTGTAAGCCATCAGTCTGCTAGGAGTCTGACTGAAATATTAAAGAGCCTGTGTGCCGGCCTGCTGTAGCAGCTCACCACGGAGCAGCCAGGGTGTGCAGTGAAGAACGTGTCCTATAGGTACAGTAGAGTCATAACGGATGGAGACCAAGGTGAAACAAGAGCAGAGGATTATTCTCAGTGTAATGACAGACATATTACCGTCAGTCATTTGATATATATATCTATACATTCGTGACTGACAGGACCTGCATGCAGTTTTTTATATTCGTCGCTAATGGAGGACACAATTATAAAATCACGAGGGTGTAAATGCATCCTGTTATGAAAGTGGCGCCCTTGCAGCGGTGAAAAGAAGATGGAAGTCACCTCTCCCATCATACATCATACATTCTCAGCGCACAGCACACCAGACCCCATTCTGTAATAATAGATTTCAGATCCACCACACAGTGTCCCACAGTGGATTATGCTGCACGACAAATTTTGTCCAATACAAATGTTCAAAGCAACATCTATTGTGCGCTTTGTGTAGTAAGGTGAGGAGGTGGATGTAGTGGATGGACATTTCTTTTATACAGGATTCACCAAAAATATTTTTTATTGACCATAACCTCGATCTTTCCCTCACCTCGGTACAGCTACACTCAATAGTTCCACTGCAAGGTATCAAATGACAACGTGAAAGCAATGTGACAATGTGAAAGGTTTTATTTATTCGCGATGACCTCAATTTGTCTATAAATGTTTTAACAATTGTGTTTCTGCTGCCTGGATTATGTTTGCTGGGGATGTTTTTAGAGTAAAAAAAAAGTGCTAGATTTTTGTTCCACAATGAATTCATAGGGATTTAGGTTCAGTGGCGGTTATGCAAATAACTTAGTAGTGATTCAGACCAAAAACAGTCCGGCATTAAAGCGTGCGTTTATTTAAACCTTGTTAAGACGTCCGTGTGGTGTTTTTGATACGGCAGAAGACCCACCAAGAGCAAAATAAACATTCTACGTCATGTCTAAGCATTTCTGTTTTGGAACTCAGAAACACAGATTCAAACAGTCAGGGTTTCGTATGTCACATGCCTAAGGAACCAATCATGTCAAGTTGGGGGTGGACCTTTCCATATCATTAAGGTGCCAGCTCAAGCTGCAGGCCAGCTGTGGAGGTGTGGGTGGAGATAGAGGCGGGGACTATTCGAATAGTCATGGATTTGCACGTGGTGGATGAAGACGAATGTGTAGAGTTATCTAACCCACTTTGAGGCATTTGGTGATTTTTTTTTTTTTTTTTGGGGGGGGGGTTTAAATATGTAATTTTGATGATCAGAGATGAGTTTTTGAAGTTTAAAAAATACTGAGAGAAAATGTAAGATGCCAAGACAGTGAAGTACGATCTCTGAAATCCAGACAAATTTGTTCAATGGTCTATCGGATATCTTATCTTTTGTCACCACAATCATGAGGTAAAGGGTAACAAAAAACACAACATAAAAATGTGTTACTGATTTTACCAATGCAGCTCCTTGATGGATGACATTTAGCTGAGTCTGCAGATTCAACCTTATTTCTTCTCAATGACCCTGTGTTGTTTTGTTGGAGACCCACAGCATTGGTCACTCCAATCAAATGAACAAGAGGGCTGCAGAGCCAAAGTCGGCCTCGACGTGGCCTTTGACAATAAAAGGTTGTGGTTGAGGAACAAGTAAAGTAAAGTAAATTACCTTAGCAATGTTTCCTCTTTATATCGATAGAAAACATAATCCAGATGGCCTTATATTTATTTCCAAATGTATTTGCTGTCACAGATTAGCGGTATATAAAATTTATTCTGAAGAGCCTGCTTCAGTTTTAATGTGTTTCTGTCCATCAGTTGTTAATTTCATAACAAATTAATATAATCTGTTTGCAGGACAGGAAGGCATTAGGTAGAGGAGTGTGATGGTTGATTTGCATTCATGTGTCATGGCTAGATGTGTAATTAGAATGACCCGCACACACACACACACACACACACACACACACACACACACACACACACACACACACACACACACACACACACACACACACACACACACACACACACACACACACACACCTCCCATCCTCCTCTTCCTCCTCTTCCTCCTCTTCACTCACTTCCTCCTCCCGGGATAACAAATCTGTTTGGTCCTGAACACTTCGATGGAGGGAGCCAGTTGTGAAAGAAGTGAGGCAGGACTGAAGACTCCCGGGGCTGGAAACAAGAAAGAGGCAGGGACCGAGAGAGACAATAGAGAGATGAAATAAATGATGCGAGTCCTTTTAAAAACTGCTTCTAAGTTATGATGAAACAGCAGTTGTTAGAATAAAACATGCTGATAGAGGAATTTAGGTTTTGATCCATTACTGTTGCCGTCACTCTGAATGCATTTTATGTTCTAATCAGTATTACTACGTTTGCTAGTTGCGGAACTTACTTTGGCAACATGTTCAACATCCTGACAATAGACCATTGAATGCACAGCAAGCAATTAGGGAAATTGTGGAAAGAAAACAAAGGAAGGTGAGTGAATAAAAGGGAGAGAGGGCAGTGGAAAAGGCAGAATACTGACACATGATTGATTGATATCCCGCAACGGGCCAGTGGTTTAATTCACTGTGTTTGTGTATAACTGAGGCTGAATAAATACTCAGGAAATTGAACCTGAATGCAACCAAGTACAGAAAACATCCTCAACAGTGCTGCCCTCCAGTCATTTTACACTCCTCTTAGAGTGCTTGCTTTTGTTCCTCAAACAGCTGGTAAAACCTCAAATTAAAGATGAATTAGCGTTTTACTGGTGTATTCAAAACTTCTACTCATTCATTTAACATAAAAGTTAAATATTCCCCTTCTGGGACAGTAGGCTTTTAGCCATGTTAGTGATCTGTCCACCATTTTTGTCCAGACTAAATTATATCAACAACTACTGGATGGATTGGCATTCGTTTTGTTTAATACAAATGCATGGCTCCCTGAGGATTAATGTTACCAGATTGTATGGCTCCATGCTCAGTCACCATGAAGTTTGTTTTTCAGTGAAATGTCTCAATGACTACTGGATGGATTGCCATGAAATTTGATATCAATATCCATGGTCCCCAGAGGATACACTTTGAATTGCTGTGCATCCTATTTTGTTTTTTTTATTTGTATCTAGTTTATTTTGTTCTGACCAACATGGTATTTAGCTGGCGTATTTGAATAATTTGAGTGATCACCTTTGATTTTTTTTTTCTCCAGATATCCATGAGGCTGACATCTGTGGTTTGGAGTAAAAGGTCTCAAATACCATTAAATGGATTGTCATGAAATTTTGAACAAAGATTTTTGGTTCCCTGAGGATAAACTGTAGAATCCCTTCTCTTAATCTAGCATTATCCTAATTTGAAATTTGTCATTTTTTTTAAATTTTTTTTTTTTTTTTATGTGGCTTGCCTTGATGTATCTTAATGACTTGAGTGATTACTCTTAAAATGTACCTGCCAAACCTCAGCATGTCGACATTCCCATTGAGGGTACAGTCCACCACCTCCAACTACATTTTGGGTTGCAGAGAAGTTTATTTATACAGACGTGTTTGGTCCCCAGAGGCTGAAGCCATCTTTGTTGATCATCCAATTTTTCAGTAGGAGAACTATGAGCCTGACAGTTTGGTTTTTGAGTAAAACTGCTCCACTGCTACATCAAATTTAGTACAGGTATTTAAGATCCCTAAAATTTGAATTGGAAAATGTTGGTAAAATAAAATGGAGCACAACCCAAACATTGGCCATTGTCACATTGAAGCATTGTCACTGTGGACATGCTCCAGCTGTACAGACTGACTTCATACATCTCATTAGCCTGCAGTACCAGGTACAGTAAGAAAGTACGCTGTTCCTCATGTTCAGTCAGGATTTTGCAGATACACCGAGTCGTGTCCTCTGATTTTCAGCTACCTTTCTTAGCTCCTCAGCTACACGCACGTCAACACTGCGTGCAGAGAGCTGTTTGTGTTCCATGTGCAGACTGTGAAAACATTTTTTTCTCTTGGGAGCACAATGAAATAGCTGTCTGTTGCTACCCAGCCAGCTATAAATATTTATAAATAGGGATTAATTCAGGTTCAATGCTGCCTTTGAGCTGATTCATTTCGGTGATATATGTCTGCTAAGTAAACCCCCCCGTCCAAATTTTCACCACTTTTAACACGATGGAGAAATCATATTTTAGCGGGGCCCGGTAATTTATGTGCCGGCTCACCGTCACCACTTGTTAGCATGCGGAGGCCTCGCCCGCAAACGCTGATGTGCACCATCATCGAGCGTTTCTGTGGGCCGCGGCGGTGGCTGAACGTGGCTCCCCGTCTGCTTTGTGATTTACACAAACTGCCAGCCGCTCGAGGCGGCGGATCCGTTTCATATTCTAATGCCACGACAAGAAATATCGCCGTCTCGCGCCGTGTCGCCACTGTGCATATGTTTGTGCTGTCTGTGTGCGCGCGGGTGCTCGTTGCTTTCATTGCTGGGTTTATGATGCAAACTCGTTTCCGTGACGATGCAACCACAGGCTTTTCATTTGGCCCTTTCTGATTACATTGCAGCGAGAGAAGAATGAAACTGAGCGGAGACCGGGATGACTCTGAACGTCTTCTCCGATCGCTGCATGTTTTGTTTTTCAATTTGAGTGTCGGGCGCGTAAACTTCGGATATAACGTAGGTCCCGGTTTTAGTAAAGATCTCAACTCTGCCTCAGCAATAAATCAAGGAACAGACTGGACAGCTCGGCTGCTCGATGATGTCATTTTCCATCACTTTTCAAACTTGTGTAAAATTGCTTTCGTCTGTCTTCAGGGAGCTTACGGGGTAATGTGTTGTCAAAGATATAAAAGCTGATAGGGCGCCGTGGGAACAGTCAGAATAACAATCTCAGTGTTTTCTTTTATTATCATTCCGAGCATCAAGACCGCAGATATACAGCAACACAAACTGTAATTGGCTCACCGCTGTGTCATTGCAGATAAAGTTCGGTGTGGTGGAGACGCTTGATTTTTAGAGGACGTACAAGTGAATCCAGATGCAGTGACTGATAGGTTTACAGCGGATTTCAGGTGTGTGTTTATTTCTGTCTCGACTCGGCCGTCCTTCCCCTCAGCGTTGGCCGTTGTTCATGCCACAATAAAGAGGGAGCACGTCGATAGCCCGTAAATATGAGCAGTCCTCGCGCTCACCTGCAGCTGGTCAGTATCGAACTGCGTGCAGTCCGGCGGTACTTCCTTCCACAGGTTGCCATTTTGAAAATGGGCTTGGTGTGGATTTGCTGATCACGCTGCCCCTGCTGTGACTGTCACGTGTTCACCGTGCTTTGAGTAGGAGGCGGAGTGAGCAGGTTGTTTGTCAGAAAAGTTTCAGGTCTTCTTCAGTGCAGCCAGAGTCGTAATCATGCGAGTTTTCTCCTTCACGCAATAGTGGCATTTGGCAACTGACTGACTTTTTTATGGCACTGATGCTACACTCACTGTGGGGATTTGCATATCTGGCTGCTACTAAACTATCAGCTGCAACATCCTAATGGTTTTTAATAATCAAAATAACAGATTTCAGTTTAAGGATCTTCCTTGGAACTGTTGGCTTATGGTGAGTCCTCTTTGGCTTTCTCAGACTACCAGCAAATCGCATTTGTTTCTCAAATCACATCTTTAGGACGAACTGTGTTGCACTGTTATTTGCCAGGGAGCGGATTTGGTGTGTCCGGACATCATCGGCCTATCTGTATGGGTTGCAGTGATAACGACGTCCGGCAAAGTGCCAGCAGATAACTTATTCCGCCGCCTGTCCTCGGACTGTTATTTTTCGCTGGCCTCCATCACACCAAACTCTTCTCTCTCTGACAGCGCTCTGCTAGTGCGAGCATAGATTCTGTTCACTCTGTCGCTCTGAAATGATGTCGTCATTGTGTCTCATGTTGTGAGTCACACAAGAAATCTGGTCTGAGCCACCAGAGCGTCTGGACTGAGACGCATCTGTAGAAATCTGATTGGAATCGCATTTCAAACCTCCTCCAGATGCGGTTTTGGCAGAAAGTGTGTTTCATGTGTTATTATTTGCTGTCTAGACTTTCAAAAATCAATCCAGACACAATCCGGTTGTGCCAATTTTTTTTTTTACTTTGGCTGCAGTCTGAACAAGGCCATAAAGAGGCCAGAACTAAGAAGCTGTCGCAGTGCTGGTCACACTGACAGCAGTATATCAGTAAATTAACCTGCTGTACAGTCACAGTACTGAATATCAAATGACAAGCTCTGATAGATTTATGAAAAAAGCTTTGAGCACGATGACAGTTAGTTCATATTTATGTCCTGCAGACTCAGTGTCTCTCCTTCATCACAAGCATGTCATTAGCCTATGATTTCACTGTTTGCGACCCTTGCCACGTTTGAATTTAATTTGCTTCAAATCCATCGTTAACTAAAAGCGGGGCCCTCCCTCAGTAAGTTATCCTTCCTGTGTTCTCTTGTTCATTTTACGTGTCCTCAAGTTAATTCCACTCCTAATTAACTACCTTTGAAAGGAATCTGTACGATAATTACCACAAGGAGGTGGAACGGAAGCAATCACACTCTGCACAATTTATTCCCCACCACAGGGAAACCCCTGCAGAGTCCCCCACTGCCACCGTGGGTTTTTTTTGGTCGTTTTTTTTTTTTTTCCCTGTCCTGAGAATCACCTTCAGCACTCACTTTTTTTTTTTGCAGGGGAAACGGGGACACAAACAATCAGGTAGCTCCAGACAAACACCCCTGCTGGTTCTGTACTCTGGTCTGGGATATTTGCAGAAATAATTATTCGAAAAGATGAATTGGAGTTAGAAGAAATGAACCGAGCAAAGGACACCCGGGAAGCCCAAAAGGCTGTTGTAAAAGCTAGCTTTCACAGCGGAGAAAGAGAAGGAATGCGGCGGAGCAAACGTCTACATGACATCGTAAGTCACCAACAAAGAGAGTAGGTCAAAGCAACCCAAAATTGGACCCGGTCGATATGATCCAGTTTCAGTTCCACACCACCAGTAGCGTTACACCTGCAGTAGTCTAAAGGATAAGGCTGGTGGTGTTTGAATTTCAATTCCTTTGAAAAGGCCAATACCAATGTCTGTGTAAGTACTTTCTGAATTTCCTCTCTTGTCTGTACCATTTAACTCTGAGCTCACTGCTTTACCCTGAAGATGTAAATCTTTAAAAAAGGATCACAAATGTACTTGAATTGTTTCAAAAGTCGTTTCATAAAACAACATGTGGTCAGTTTGTAGCCAAAATTACTCAAACTGAAGGAAGTGGTGCATTTGTTGAGGACTATTTTCAGCGGCGGATTAACTCACATTTTGTGTTGTAGAAAGTATTTCTGGCCGCAGAGCACTGTGTGTGGGACTGACTTAAAATAAACTACCATATCTGTGTGTCCATGGTAATGAAATAACATGTTAGCCAATTCAGTGGTTGATGTGTTTTTAGGTTTTTGGGCAGCAATGGATTCAGACAAATGAGCTATATTTGGTTATCGCTGCGCAGACATTACTTGTTAGTAGAATAACAACGTGTTGGCTGTGGTCTTTTCATGCGATTTGTGGATAAAACATTTTTTAAAGTGCCAAACTTATCCTTTAAATAATCAGATTTGGACAAGCTACAGGCGAGGCAAGTAATACAGTAGCTTCTTTCAGTTTGGACAGTTTTGGCACCTGCAGCTGCTGCTTATGTTGTGTGTGTTTAAGGCTTTATATTTTACTTTGAAACCTGCAAAATGTCAAGCATATTTTCTGCTGAATACTCCGAGGAGAACAGAGTTCACACTGCAGGGAGCAAGAGCTAGTTTTTTTTGTTTTTTTTTGTGAGCATAACTTATTTCCTCGTCCTGCAATATCTCAGCTCAGTGTGAGATTTGGCTTTTGTGTGAAAATAGAGGACGTCGAAAACCTCTTGGCCAATCTGATGGAATCATGTTAACACAAACATATGGGCCTGTTTGTTAACCGATTAAATGATGGACAGCAGTTTTAGCTGCACCTGTAAGCTCATTAATGAACTGTCAGCCACAGATAGATGTTATTTTCTTCTCTCCATGATTTCAGATGTTTGTTTACATTTTATTGGTGCCATTAAATGTACAGCGCATTAGCTTTTAGCGTGTGATAGCAATTTTATTTATTAATTGCTAATGGATTCATTGCCATTAATAATATATAAACTGCTAATGCAGAAGATGAGCAATGTGCATTGTGTTGTAAATTTGCTGTTGTACTTGGCTGCATCCCCAGGTGGAGCCTCTTACTTAATGCAGTGGCTGTCAACTGATGGGCTGCGACCCAAAAGTGGGTCTCAGGGCTGTTTTAAGTTGGTCGTGGATGTATGCGTGGGGGGGAAGTCAAACTTAGTATTTGAAGTCGACAAAATATCTGCTGCTGCGCTTTTATTTTGAGGGACCTATGTCTGCCGTGACTGACTGATGTCTACCAGTGACTGTGGCTGTCACCTCAGTGGTTAACTTTCACTCTAGCATTTGTAAACAGGTTTGGGGTCACGTAAGTCTGCCTTTTTATGTCATCTTACACACAGTTCAGTTTAAATTCTTAAAACTTGATGAGCATTGCCAGTTTAAATTTGTATTAAACTGTAGTCGCATTTATCTTGCACTCACTAGTTGAGAACCACTGATTTAATGCCTTGGAGTTACAGGTGTATTTGCTGACCGCCTTGTAAAATGAAACTCACTGCTGCCTGGCCCTGCCGAGTGTCGCAGTCGTATTGATGAACACTGCCGCATTTAGTTGTGAAAATTCCTCTGAGTTGTTGTCTGGCTGCTTTTTGGTTTAGTTAGCTATCAGAGGCGGAACAAAAGCACTGGACTGGTACGACTCCAATCACACATGCTACCAAAAAATAAACTAAAGTGATGCTTTGGATATAATGGTGCAACTGGGAAGTGGGAAATGTCCAGCCTCCAAGCAGAATACACCTGTTGACTATCCCACAAGGAAAGAGGGAGGCTTTTGAGAGCTTATAGAAGTAGGTTTGACTGAAATGGCAGCTTTTACTGTGAAAGAAAGAAATGGAAAGAAATTAGGTGGAATAGTCTACCTAGTTTTCTCCATTAGACATCATGTAGTACAAATAATGTTGACCTCCTGACCTCCATTTCATTCCTTTGTTGTTTATTTATACATATATATATATATTAGGTATATAATGTATATTATAGGTTCGTGTTCTTGATCCGGATTCAGTTCCCCGATATTTTCTAGTATTTCTATAACTATTCGTATTGTTACATGATACATTGTCAATGACAACGTTTAAGTCCCTTTTCTGTATTCAGACAGCAGAAATAGAGCAGATATCTTGGAGGCTTCCATGCTGCTTCTTTGTTGTCCTCATGTGAACGCTCTCATCTCGGAAGTGTGACGTTCCCAAGTGGAAACTTTCCCAATTCCCACCTGCCTGAACCCTCGATAAATACATTTTACCAGCGGCAGAAAATAATCAAAGCTTTCCTGGACTGTTAAAGTTGGTACATGAAGACTGGCCTGGCTCTGCCCGCCTATTGCTTACAGCTTCAGTCTTTGTTGTGATTACAGTCTGCAAACCCGCGTCACATGAAGGTTCACTCAGCCACTCTGAAGGGAGGACCAGTCAGTGACCTGTGGTGGTGGCTATGTGAGATGATGCTGTATGTAACAATACGAATAGTTATAGAAATACTAGAAAATATCAGGGAACTGAATCTGGATCAAGAACAAGAACCTTGTATCCTTAACTTTACTCTTACTAACTCTGCAATGGTCATTTACCAACATGGCGTTCCACTCTGCCCACATTGGGGGAGTGTCTCTGTTGTTTACAGCTTGGAGAGTTTCGGCACATAAGACAAATCATAAGGAGGTCAATGCTGATTGGTTAAATGCTGCTCCACTAGTATCAATACTCGACGCCCATTAAGATGCAACAAATGAAATCAATCCCCAGTGGAGCGAGGCCAGACCCAGATATTCATGAAGTGAATTTGGGTGATACCAGACTATTTGTGGAAATCTGAGCAGCTGTTTCCAGCAACTGAACTTACATTAACTACAATGAACACATCACAACTCACTCCCGTCATGTAGATCAAGTAAGAGTATTATATTACATAAAACCATTACGACTGAAGTCTGCTATGAGGAGATCTAATGAAATAAAAATCCAATAAAAAGGTTCTCTATCCCTCCATCAGGGATTTACTTTTGCCTTGTTAAAACGATATTGGTGTTGCTTCATTGTGATTGTGCTTACAAAGTGTCAACGCCTGGAGATGAAAGTGGGCTTGTGTCTGAAAGGTGAATTGCTCAAAGGTGTGAGTGTCCTTCTAATTCATCACCGAGGCCCGGCGCTCAGACAATACCTGGATTTACGAGTCCATTTTAAAAGCCCGGCGACGAAGGCTGCGCTGTCTCTGCTCCTGTAGAGTAAATGAGATTGACTTCTAAACTCTGAGAAACAGATGATGCAAATGTCACACTTGATCAATTGATTTGGCTGAATTAGCTAATGTACCTGCGAACGTGCCTTACTTGAACATAAAACATTTGGTGGCCAGCGACAGAAGCGCCTTACAGTGAGTAATGGTGACCGGTGTGACACATTCCTTAGGAGAATCATGGAGAAATCTTAGCAAGATTGACACATTTCAGAAAAAGGAGGATGTTGGCTGGGGAAATATATTGGCTGGCAAAAGATAGAAGGAGGTGAGCGATGACATTTAATTAATCTTCAAACGACGGCACGCCACAGTGATATAAGACTTTTCCACAAGGAGTCTCTGGACAAGCTGCTGTCTGTTATTCTGAACATGTGAAATGAATGATGTTTTTTGGTTGGTTTTTTTTGCTGGCAGTGCTCTGTCCTTTGATGATCTATTAAGACTCTTTTTAGACTCTTGCTAACCAGTGTGCCAGATGCATCTGTGTAAAGGGCTGAATATACAGCACTTTGCAGAGGTTTTTAGATTCTTCTCCATCACGCCGGCACCTTTAGGAGGCTGTCTGATCGGTCATAAACAACTGTTGTCAGCGACAACAATGGCAACAAGTCCCCTAACAGATGGTGTGGCCCCCACAGAGCCCTGATCTCAACATCATGGAGTCAGTTTGGGACCACATGAAGAGACAGAAGACAATGTGACAGCCTGAATACACAGAAGAACTGTGGCAAGTTTTCCGAGACCCTGAACAACCTTGAAAAACTCTGCACAAGTGTAGCGAGGTGCTTCATTTTTAAAGGCATCCGCACTTTGCTTTTAGCACAACTTTGGCATCATGCTGTAGTTAAAGTGAGAGAGGAGCCTATTGTTTTTTGAATATTAAATTAAGTCACAGTTGGTGTTTTCTACAGTCACATTTGACTTAATTAGCCTATTTGAGTTGGATCGATACCTCTCCAATGTTGGTACAATAAATATGTAGCTACTACCAGAATACTGTTAGCTTAGCTTAGCATAAAGCCAGAAAACAGGGTAAATAAAGTTTTCTGGCCGTGTCCAAAGACAACGTAATCCATCTAAATCTGTTTTTTTTTATGCTTTGTTTTTTGTACAGAGCACTCAAACAAAATATAACTTGTTAGTTAGCTTTCAGAGGTGCTGGTAGAGGGAATCTGTTACCTTTGGGTTTCTACTTGCTTGCAGTTTTTGTGCTAAGCTAAGCTTGTTGCTGGAGACATAGCGGTTTTCAGTGGTGGAATATAACTCACTACATTTACTCAAGTACTGTACTTTTCTTTAATATTTCCATTTTGTGTTAATATAAATTTCTACACCACTGAAAATTGGTTGAAAGTCATGTCTTCCAAAATTTTAAAATTCGGGTTTTAAATTTTTGTCATAAACCGAAGAATGAAAGGTTTTTTGTGGGTTGTCAAAATTATTCTACTTACACCAACAATTTAATAACTCACTTACATCAGCTCCAAAATTTCCCAAAGCTGAAAACAGAACTGTTTTTCTCAACTGTTGAACTTTATAGAGATGTGTTTCTCTTACAAAAATATGAGGATTTTACAGAATATGATACATTATAGTATATCAAAATAGCCAACTGAACTATATATATAAAGTAGGTAAAATGAATTCAACCTTAAATAACTACAGCAGTAAAATACATATTAATGTGACAGTAATATTATTCCAGAAACATTTATGACAGTAACACACTGAAATGAAGCATTTTCTGCAGTGTGTACCTTTACTTTTCATACCAAAGGTAAATACACACTTTTTGACTATTGATTTTCTCATCTAATCATAATTCTCAAAACGTTGAACTACTCCTATAATATGCAAATGACTTGCCTCACATTGTGAGATTGACAGAAGTACCAGACTCATTGCAAGGTTAAAACACAGACAGACAAACGAGCACATTAAGGGGTGGACACCGTATACAAGGTCAAAATCAGAGCAGCCAATCAGAGTGCACCACTGAATCTACCTGCTGCACGGAAGCTGCAGAGAAGATGAGACATGAAAACATTGGAGAAATAGCTGAGAGTTGGCTCATTTCATTTTCCAGTCCTCCCGAATAAATCAAAGTTGGTTTAATAGAGAGGAACTTTACTCTCAGATAGACGATAGGCAGAAAATGTCCAGCGCCGAATTCTATTCAGAGCACAGGCAGCGTCTCAGATGATAAAACCCCGATCTGATGCCGTTGGGTCTTTTCATCACTCAGGTAACATAAATGCAATTTTTAGGATGTTCTCAAGTCAAGAAGTCCAATTTCCACCTCACTCCTCAGAAAACCTTCATCTCCGGAGGAATCAGGTGGGAGCCTTTTTGTGTCGGTTTGGAGCGAGGCCAGACGTTCCCTGAGGCCTCATCGATCCGGCACTGGAGTCTCATCAGATGGCTTTTCATTCCATTTCATATTGTATTAAAAAGCAGAACATATTTCCGGGATCTTCTTTGAGGTGTCTTCTTTCATTCATAAAGATATTTAAAGCATAAATCGTGATATTTCTCGAGGTAATGATTTTATTTCAAGCGTAGTGATGTTCAAAGGTGTGTATCGAGAATATATCTTTGTGCCTTTGTGCTGTGTAGCAAAGGGTCACAGCCATCAGCAGAGATTTAGAGGTGCAGCGTGCCACCCGTCCCCGGTGGTTGGGTAGGTAGTCGCCCGGTGAAGACCTGTGCTCCGCTGTGCACATCTCTCTAATAAAGTGGGCGCTCAGCTATGAAAACCGCGCAATGAGAGTAAATGTTGTGAATAAATTGTTGCTCACATGTGACACTTCATCGCCTGCCACCTCCACCCTACCCACACACACCCCGCCTGCGACTGAGGGTCTATAATTTGATATGACTGGTTCCTGATTGCTATTTACAGTGTTGTCAAGGTGAGCAAAAGACTCAACATGGTGGGTAAACAGATTCACTGTCACCGCTCCACTGAATCAGCTGCTGTTGACTTTATATCCACTTGCCCCCACCCCCCAGCCCATCCCATCCCTCCCTTCCACCCTCCTTCCCTCACTCCCCCTCTGAAGATTGCAGTTGTCAGAGCGCCGCGTTGCTTTTGACACAGCAGTGATAGAACAGCAAACTGGATCACATTGGCTGGCGGTAAATCATGTCGGGGTCTTTCTTTGAATTTTGATTTAAGAAAGGAAGTGATGCTCGTTATTGATGGGAATGTGTTGCATAACACCATCAATTTGACGAGCTTTGCTTCTCTGGCACTGCTTACAATGAAAATAATTTCCCTTTTTTGCAAATGCACATTTGCAAACACTAAAAAGCTTTCAATAGGCAGCACAACAGAAGTCAATGTTGACTAAACTGTGGATGACTTCATTGCTTTGACAATACTCAGTCTTTCATTTACAACTAAAGTGCAACAGTATTTACGTTTTATAGTAAATGTAACTGTGACCATGTCAGGTTTATTTTGATGAAAAGATCGACTTTTTAGACAATCGGATCTTTTGGTTCAGTATCCTGTTGTAGCGATCACGTCGTTCAACTTTTTTATGATTTCGTTTGGCCCTCACTGAACCCAGTTGAGGTTAATGAGACATCGTGATCTAGCCTGGTGATACCAGACCCAAATTCACTGCAGACTGAAGACATAGGTCTGAACACACTTCATTGGGGATTGTTTCCTATCCTAATGGGCGTAGAACTCAGGTTTGTTTTGGAACTTTTGGAGCAGGCTCTGTATATTTGGACATTCTTTACATACTATTGTCTAAAGGTTATAACTTCCTCCTGCTCTTTTTGCACCCATTAGGTGCAGTCTTATAACTTTTTGATTGTGTCTCGTATCGGTGAGTTAACGATTGAGTCAAATCATGGGTATGGAGGAGGGGACATTTGACAAATCTAACATGTGAAGTTGACATAACTTGACAAATTAAAAGCTTCTGCTTCTGGAAATACAACCCATGCATGATTTAATAATGTAGTATCAAAGTTGAATAGTTGAGTTAATTTAAAAAACTGATTAAAATAGGTTTTGTTTTTCATCATACATAACAAAAATGGGGCAACACTACATGTGTTGAACACATTTTTACGTCTTCAGCACATAACTTTGGTCTTCTGAAATTGTTTAACATACAGCACTCTGTTGATTTTTGTATTTGTATTTAAGCCCTTGACTCCTTTCTATTTCGTTATACTAATGTCCTTTTGCAAAAATGTCTTTTTTTTTTCTACTTAAACAAGTTATAATTAGTTAGAGGATACAGGAGTGTTTTTGCATGTAAACAAAAAAAAAATCTTTTCTTTTTGTAACTTTTTGTAAAATGTCTATGCTATTCGCATTCTTCTGTTGGAGAAAATGACTCTCAATTAAAGCCAGAAGATACTTAAATGCTGCATATGCTCATCCAATATCCTGAGTTTAAATTTAAAATAGCGTGGATACATTCAGAGAAAAACATAAAGTCACATTTACTGTACTACCTTTTTTTCACAAGCTTCAAATTTACTGCAAACTGCAAGCAAACCACCCACCTCTCAAACAGTTCCCCATATGTTACTCGATTAGTGGATGACGACTACAGTTAAAGATCTTTTAAATGTTTTAAGAGAAAAATACTCCACTAAACCAGAATCTATAAATATGCCAACATTGTGTTACATTTAATTTGTTATGTACCTTAGGAGGTTGTATTTGCATCTCAATCACCAAATATGGTTCTCATGTAACATCGGCATGAATCGACAGAATTAAATCACACTTTGAACTTTGAAGTAAGTCGCTGTTCTTCTGTCTCATTCCAGGTCCTGTTGCTGTGATCAGTGGTGAGGAAGACTCTGCCAGCCCTCTTCACCATGTCAACCACGGGATTATTACCCCATGTACTCTGGATGCTGGTCCTGATGCGGTTGTCATAGGGATGACTCGTATCCCTGTGGTGGAGAATCCTCAGTACTTCAGACATGGACACAACTGCAACAAGCCAACCACCCGTAAGCCCTCTTTGTTAATCTAACGGCAGCTTAGCCACCTTAGGTCCTCTGGTCTCCTTTCTGTAATCATACAGAACATATGATGGTGGGTCTGTATCACTTACAACACAGAGTCTGAATGAATGCAAGTCATGTTGGCGGATAGACATGAACAACATTACAATATATTGTTGTAGGATATTTTTACGTAAAGTGTAAGGTGCCTATCAGGAGAGTTTAGGAAGTGGGCAGCCCAATCACAAACAGGATCAGAGAGCTGCTCTCCCTTCTCAACGAGGACACGATTATCAGGCAGCCAAACAGGACCGTAAGGGTCTCATACAGCATACGCAACTAGTCTCGTGTGGGGTTATGTTCTCTCGCTCTCGTTGACAACATAACATCAATCAACATCAGCACCTGAGTTACGTACATTTTTGTGACAACTGATACGTCGGCATTTGCACTTTGTTTAGGAGACAGCGCAATCAAACTTTATGTCAAAACTCAAGAAATTGGCCACAGAGATCCTTGAAATCCTTTAGAAAGCCTACGTCAATTAATTTAAGCAGTCTAACTTGGAATACTTATTCATGAAGGTCATTGCTTCCTTCTGCTTTGTCTAAATAACTGAACTGTACTCGGTTATTATGCAACAGGAACAGTCTTGGAACTTTTTAATTGCACCTCATAGTCATTCTGAAAGGTCTCACAGGAAGTTGTAGTGAAAAGCAATAACAGATTGCGCATGACACAAATTCCCAATATCTGATATCGGAAAGGAGTGTTTGTGTGTTGTGTGTATGGGGGCATTATATCATCTTGCTTTAGATACCAAATATGACGTGTGTGCTGTGGCTGTTTCTTTAACGGTCTTAGCATGTCTGAATGAAGCCATGAGGAACGTTAATGTTGCTGGAGCTTGCGTTAGCTTTCCCTCAGCAGCACGTCCCTCCTAACTACTGGTGACCATTATCATACATTATTGAACCATCTTTTATGGAGACATGACGGGACTTGAACCAGTGTTGTTTGAGAATGAGGCTAATTACACTGAAACTGGAAGGCGTGTAAGAAGCACACAGAGTGTTATGTGGTGAAAAGAGAAGTGCAACATCTGGTCAGAGAGGCAGATATCAAACATCACTTCTTTATGAGGCTCTTCCTGACTGTTGCATATCCATTGTAATTAGCTGTTTATCTTTACAATGAGAGGTGGTGGGGGCCCTCAGGGCAGAAGTATGATTTAGTGCCATCTACAGAGTCGCTGTGATCATATGATGTTAGCATCTGGTGGCTCAGTCCCTTTCCCTTCGTATAGGATCTGTGCAGACAAGAAGCAGCCTTCTGTATAGCAGCTACTGGTGTTCAGATACCCACAACCTCCCTCCCCAAAATCTCTCTCTCTCTCTCTCCCCCCTTGGGACTCATGTTCCAGGTTGTGGAAAGACAAGACCACTTTAAGGCCTAATTACTCACAATTACACCGACTGCTCAAGAGAATCAGTAGAAAACAACTGTGCCTGCAGCACAGCCGCTGCCTGCTGCTTCCAGTCCAGATGATACCAGTCAAACCCACCAGATTGAAGGGAAAAGCCTCTTTTCCTGCCCGAGCGGCGGATCAGGCTTCACTGCCACGCAGGCTCGCTCGGCTCACATCTGCATCATTTACCTCCTGGCTCGGTCTCAAAATGGCTGCCGGTCAGGCTGACAGAAGTTGACTTCTGAGTTGGAGCCAATGAGAAGGAAGGAAATCCCATTTAGAGGTGATAAATAAATGACGGTTCTTATGTATTATGAATTGCATGAATAGTTAATGTGCAGCCCGTGACTGATTTATAACATCTCATACCTTGCACAGGAGATCTGATTGCAGGCTAATGAATAAATGACAGTGGGTGCAAATGAAACTTTCTCCCGATCAGATTGTGCACCGAGAACGGGAAAGGCAGCCTGTGCACATGCGCCAGGACAGCTTCGACTCACCAAGGGTTCCTCCTCTCAGAGTGCAGCGGCCCCTTAGTCTTTTTTTAGATTTAATTCTATGTGCATGCATGAAAAAGGAAAGCGTAGGAAATGAAGCCTGAATTCATCACAAGGTCATAATGGCCACTGCTTTCTGCCATCGGCGAGGAAGAACAAAATGGATCCGAACGGTTTCTGCCTCTGCCGATCACTCACTGCATATGAATGCATTCTTTACCCTCAGGACATAGACACACACACACACACGCACGCACGCACGCACGCACGCACGCACGCACGCACGCACGCACGCACGCACACACACACACACACACACACACACACACACACACACACACACACACAGGGAGAGGAAACATCTCTGTGTGTCCATGTGCACATCTGCAGAATGTGTGTAGGTTTACGACGGTGGAAATGAATCTGTGCATGTACGCAGATGTAGGCGGACCATGCGTGACTTGTAGGTACAAGGAATTCGCTGATATGTTACCTCACTTTGCCCTCCATCTCCTCTATACGGTTTGATAAGTTCCTTCAGTCAGGGGGTCCCATGGGCGGCCCCTGGGGGCCCATAGTCCTGCTCAGCCTGATTGTTCTGCAGCACTCAGCTCACCTACATCGCGGCTGCTTTGCTGGTGCTCGGCCACTAATCCATAATGTATTCATTCATTTACTTGAAAGCTTCTTATCCAGGAGAATAGCTTACTGCCAGGGTGTCTCACAGACACACACTCACACTCACAGACACACACTCACACTCTCACACACACACACACACACACACACACACACACACACACACACACACACACACACACACACACACACACACACACACACACACACACACACACACACACACACACACACACACCTCATGTAGGCTAGCAGCGGTGACACTTGCTCACACAGACATAAATTTAAATACACCCACACTTCTCCTTACCTGTGTCCATCAGGAGTTCACTAATGTGATGGTCAGTCCCAGTCTGCCTCCACCGTCCCTCCTCTGAGTAATTGATGGTGTCCCTTGCTGTCTCGCTGTGTGTATTTTGAAATCAGCTAACAATAAGGAGGGGGAGCAGCGTGCGGCTGCTGCTGCTGTCTGGCTTCTGTTAAAACAGCTGCACTTGATGAGCGGCCGCCTGCTGCAGAGCTTCACACCAGTGAATCCAGTGTGCCTTTACCACATGTGTGATTCATGAGCGTTTGATCTACAAGTAAATAATGGCAAAATAGTATATACAGTATATATATACATATATATAAATATATATATATATCTATATTGGTAGCATTGATTAATTAGTAAAACAGTTTGTGGTGGTGTCTTGGCTGCTTAGCAGCTGAAATCAGGTGAAGTGCTCTGATTCCCTCACCGCAGGAGAGGACATGAAAAACTAACATATCATCCCATTATAGCTGCCCTCTAGTTGAACCGACGATCTGTGCACATGCAGTGGTAAACGGGTTGGAGAGACCGGGTTCATTAGAAGGAAAGTGTTTGCATAGTCGTTTCAATTTAAACACACAAAGTTTGCCGACGTGCTGTTGGTTCATCTTCCGGTTGAACCGGCGGCCCGTAAACAGGCATGCCATGACTGATGAGGACGTCTGTTGAGATCAGCCTCCACGGAAAGAGCTGAAACAGGCCAATCCTGGGGAAATGTAGCCGCATTAGGGAGATAAAGGCAGAAAAGGCAAAGGACAATTCTTTAGCCTAATGACAGATCCATATCTAGCCGGATCCGCTATCCCCCAGCAAGTGGCTTTGTTTTATCACTCAGCTTGCTATTTTAATTACGGATTTGTCACATCCCGCTGGCCAAAATTAGACAATAGCTTTTGATGTTGGAGTATAGCGTATTGGCTTTCATTATATCCATGTTATTAGGGATATCACTCGTGGGCTCGGCTCGGACAAACCCCCTCTCTGTCCCCTCTGCTTCTGGTGGAACAGAGACATAATTATGCTCAAGGTGATGTTTTTGAAGATGAAACTGTTTCCAGCAGAGATAAGGAGTGACTAATTTGGTGACTTGAAAGCTCAGCAAATGAATAGAAATGGAGAGCAGATTGATTGAAAGGCAGTTCTCATGTTCTGAGGCTGTGATTCCATGAATTAGAGTTTGAAACAGAACGCGGGCGTGCCAGTTGTGAATTCAAACAACCTACTTTTCGTTTGTTACCCAAGATGTCCAGGACGGGCTTCTCTTCAGCTCAGCCCAGAAAGGAGCAGAATCTAAACTTCTCAGTAGAGAGAGCTCTGAAACCATGTGTGTTGATGCCAGGTGGAGTCCTGTGAAAAGTGCTTCCAGATACACATTAGAATTTTTTAAGGATCCTGTCAGAGGACCATCCAGACTTGGCAGCTGAAGCCACAGACGAGGCAATAAGAGGAGAAAATGAAAGCTGTTGGCCTCTATAAACACGTTTAATTGGTTTGTAAACCTTTTGCAAACAAAAGAGGTGGTTAGAAAATTTTAAAAAAAAAACACACTTGAATCTGTTAAAATATAAAAAATATTTCTTCACATGTCTTGACTTCTGCGACTGTAAATTAAATGGCAGGGTCTACAACAACATAACTTCAGGCATATACTGTATATAGGCATGTATGTACAACAACAAGTATTTTCAGCATGAGAGCAAAGAGCTGGAAAATTGAAATAACACATTGTCATGAGTGTTGACAAGTCAGCACTGTAATGAATAGCTCATATCTGAGGAGCCAGCTGACAAGGTTCCAGCTGCAGAGAAAAAAATATATAAATGGATATTTCCATAGCAAACTTGCATAAAAGTATTTTTCTTTCTTTCTATTGAACCATCATTTATTGTGTATCAGTGGGGACCAACAGCTGAGGCTACATATCATGCCTCATCTCCTACAAGATGTCAAATAAAACTATTTATTTGTGGGTATGTGTAGTCAATATTTTTTAAAGAAACTCCCCCTAGCAGCGAGTGTAAAGTGTATAAGTGTAACACCAAGGTTGAGCTTGAGAGAGAATCCATTATCAAGAACCAATTAACCACAGTTATATATAAGGGTTAACGTATGCAGCTACTAACTGTTAAGCACTTACAATAATAGCATATGTATTGCATATTATATAATTTATAACCATGTAGTTAAACTGTGTGCAACATTTAAATACATGTTAATAAATTATAAATGAAGGCCAATCATCATGATGCAATTGCATTCTGTTAATTTGGTTATATAACAGTTTATTGGAGTTTATTTGTATTTCATTGAAGTCATTTTTCATCACTACACAGTGCTTTTCAGGACATTGTTGTCACCAATCACTGCCCACTTGTCTTCCAGCCAATCGTGTTTCCCCTTTTCTGTCTTTTCAACATCTACTATATGATATGTATTCAATCGGCCATCGGTAGCCACAATAACAAACACTAATTGATACGAGGGACACATCTGGGTACCTCTGCATCTTTTTGGGTGAAACCAGCTCCTCTAATTTGACTTCTGGCAAATTACAATTTCCTTGGCAATTTTCACAGCATAAAACTTGAATGACGTTGTTAGAACGTCAAACCCTGGAGCCAGTCAGGCAAACAATGATGTTATTTTACTGCTGATCAATGATCATCATCGTTATATAGAAAAATTAAATAAGTCGACGCCCAGAGGTGTGGTATCCTGACAAATACAACTACATTATTAAATCTCCAGGCAGCCTAATGTATTTCTGTCACTTTTTTCTGCAATTAAGATACTTTATTTTGCTGTTTTTGTAGTCTGTCCAGTGTGATGTTCCAGTAAACTAATGAATACGTTTTTAACAATAAGATGCTGTGCAGTGGTTCGTACTATAGGCTCACAGGAAGAAGATTCCATTTTCAAACCTGCTGGTCAGCTGGGGCCTTTCTCTATGGAGTTAGCAGGTTCTCCGTGTGCCTGTGTGGGTTATATTCTCTGGCTTCCCCCCACTGCTAGAAGACATACGTGTTGGGTTGATTAGTTATTCCAAATTGGCCCTGAGTGTAAATGGTTGTCTGTATTTCAGCGATGGACTGACCAACTGTTCTACACTACCTTCCTCCAAAGTCAGCTGCGATTGGCTCCAGCCGCTCTGTGACTCCGTACAGGATAAAACAGTTATAGATGATGGATGATTGACATTCAGGTGTTTTAAGGGGGTTTAGTGAGCTAATTAGCGCCCTGCAACTATATGGTGGGCTATAACACAGACAGTAATAATTCCATCCTGGCTCCCGTCCCATACAGTGATCCTACACATGCTCACACATACAAACACACACACGCTAAATAATAAGCTGTTTTTGTATAGAAATTCGCCCGGTATACGGTTTAAACGTTTCCCTCATTAAGTCCTCTTATTAAAATCTTTACAAAAAGGTATAATATATTTATTTGTTATATATATTTCTAATACTTTTAAAGCAAAACCAAGCAACTCAGGAGCAACTGGGAAGTGGGAAAGTTAGTGTGAAAACACACCTGTTGAACTGGGAATACAGTATCCCAATTAGAAAGTTGGGGATTTTTGAGAACTCCACAAAGTCAGTTTGACATCACATCACATCGCAGCATTTGTGGTGAAAGGAAGAAATGTTCTCGCTTGGAAAATAAGTAAAATAGCCAGACTTGGTTAGCCTAGCTTTTTTTTTAGTTTGCCAATGTTTTAAACATTAAAAACACCAGTACATCAGAACATGTTTTGTACAAATAATATGGAGCTCCTGAGCTCCATTCGGTCCCTGTGTTCATCTATATGGATGATGACGAGGTTGTTTGTCATTTTTCTGTAATGTGACAGCAGAAATAGAGCAGATTTTCTGGGGGTTACCATGTTTTTGGTTTCTGAACATTCTCCTTTAAGAAATTGGACATTCACAGTTCACCACATGATATGTGGACTTTTTGAGCAGGTGGGAGCGTGTGATTGGCTGAGAAGGTGAGGGGGCGGTATTGTTATGCTATTTCATAACTGTCATTGAGATATACAAGTGACGCTGAGATAAGTAGCATTATGAAACATAAACAGATGTTTGAAGTTCCAATGGAACCTTGCTGCTGTGAATGTAAGGATGAAATAACCTTTGAAGAAAAAATAAGCTGCTGGCTCATTCACAGCCTCGTCTCTAATCATTTCTGAACAAGGCCGGTTTTCACCAGGAGGATATTATGGGTGATGCGTTCTGTGTCTGCACCCGGTGTAGGAGTGCTCTACAAGGCCAGGCTGCAGCAGCAGAAGACACGGAGGCCGGCAGCCAGCCAGCCGCAGCAGGTTAGGAGTAGATACCCACTGAGAGTCAACAGTAAATGTTGGTGTTTGTGTCACCATTGCCCAACGATGCCAGCAGACACGCGGCTCCTGTGCTACAGTTAATTTAATGGCGGTGAGCTTTTTGTACGCCATTAGCTGCTGGATCAGTGCCTCTCACCTAAATATCAACACCCCGTGGTGCTCTTCCTAGAGACGGGCTAAACTGCAAGTACATTGCAGTGATCTCAGGAAAATGATTTCCCTTTTTGATTTCCTATATGATTATAAAATCTGTGTGGTGTTATTTGTTTTTGCTGCTAAGGAATTTCTTTGCAGAATTAATCAGAAAATAGTCATAAATGTTGTTAAGATGCTTGAAGTTTAATATGTTTTATATAAAAAGTTATATTGGTGACGTTTTATGAGTTTTGACCAAATGTGTGTTATAAGAAGAAATACGACTTTAGAGCTGATGGTTGAAATGAGAATTAGTGTGTGTCCTCGTCATTTTTGATAGAGCTACGTCTTCTCAATATTAAAGCAGCCACCCTGCAAAAGACAGGTTGTCAATGACCAGGAGACGCACATTGATCGACCCACCGCACACACTCAGGAAGGCTGCCAGGCAGAAAAACACTCCCTCCCTCCCTCCCACACACACACACACACACACACACACACACACACACACACACACACACACACACACACACACACACACACACACACACACACACACACACACACACACACACACACACACACACACTAACTCACACTCACACATCCGTGAAGCAGAAACCCACACATGAATGCACAATGTTGGCAGGTAGTTGGAGACAAACACACCCTCAAACAGACACGTACATACTGACACTGGAGAAATTTGGCAGGTAGTTGTGGTGAAATGCAGACACACACACACACACACACACACACACACACACACACACACACACACACACACACACACACACACACACACACACACACACACACACACAATAGATACAGGTACAGAACAAAGCCGTCCAAACATCTGCGCTCCCCCAGCAGCCTGACCTGACGAGCTGAGTAAATCTCAGCACTGCGTCGTCTCTCGGCCTCCAGGGAGAATGTTTACTGGCGCAGAAGCCTCAGGTGAGCCAGGACAAATGAATGATGCTGAGCTGTGGGATAGAGATTTAATCTCAGGGCTTTTCAGTGTGCCACTCTGGGTAAATAGGCTGCAGGATGCAGCCCGAGTGTGCCTGCAGAGGAAACTGAAGGTTAAAGTAACTTGTCTTCGACACTGTCAATAGGCCCGCTCAATAATAGCGGCTTCAATCCCATCAGTGGAGAGGAACGAGGTGGTCGCTGGCTATTTAGCGGCTGAGCAAAACAAACCAGATGAAATATTAATGTCCAGGAAATAAGGAAGCGAGGGCAACTGGTACAAATGGAGGGTTAAACAGGTTTTCAATGTGGAGTGACATTTCCTTTACTAGTTTGGCGAAGGTTTGTAAACAGTATTTAACAGTTTTACAGTCAGTTACCAGTCAATACAGATTCAAAATCTCTTCACCAGCTATAATGACATAGTATATTTATATAACATTGTCATTATAGTCAAAGTAAGTTAAACGAGGAATAATTGCAACATTAACTAAAGATTAAAAATATTTCAGTATTATATTAAAGGAGAACTCCATTGATTTTACGCCTTAGATTGTGTTCACGTGTCGGCGTACAGCTATATATGTGGATGAAGTCATATATCCAGAGGTAGCTGTGTGATACACGCCATCGGATGACATCACTCTGTTGGGGTTTAAGACTGCACGTATGTAGATAAAAAAAAATGTATCAAGGTTGAGGGTTTAATCAACCTCTGCAGACCAGACTTCATCTCTGTTTGAGACGAGCAGCTCAATATGAAATTAGGAAATGTGGATATTTTTTAGAGTCATGTCTCTTGTTTGAAAGTCGGTTATGAAAGTTGATGGTTTTGTCTAAACTCTCCAGCGTGGATTAGAAAGCATTCAGTGTGATTGTAGGCTGATCCTATAAACCTGCCATTAGCTATTCTGTTTTTCTTCCCCTTCTGCTACCTGTGTGTTACCGTTTCCAACATTCCTGTTGCAACAACAACAACCTCAAATCACCAACCTACAGGCTAAAAATGACACGTTTTTATGAAGATTTGGATCATGTAATAATGCAGGCTGCTCGGTTCTCTTCAGTCTTTTGTGGGGATTTTAATGCTCGCATCCCCACATGCAAAAGTTCCACCAAAACAACTTCCCTATAAACACAATGGAACATCGCTGCGTCCTGAGCTTAGCGCCGCGCAAGACAATTGTGATTTGGTAAAGAAAGACAAACAGGGCTGACAGAGCTACGTTAGATCTGGCTAAGCGAGACTTGTCACCACTATTTCAAAGCATCAGTGGCATTACTTCTTATTAAGTTCAGGAATAGAATTAAACTAACCTGCAACGCATGATTTCTTATTCGGAGTCAGTTAAAGTATGTAATTTTTCATAATAAAAATAAACCCATTACATTGTAAAAGTGACATTTAGGACTAAAAGTCTTAAATGTTTTAAATGATCGTTTTAATTTCAATAGCTTTTTGATTAACCCATGACAAGTTTTACACATTTTGTAAGTAAAATCCTCCCATAAATTACAGTGGTTTTGGTTTGAAATAGAAATGTTGCCACAGTGTTGGCAACTTGCCAACAGCCCACATTTATGTAATCCATGAGGATGTTTTTTGTTTTTTTATTACCATCAGAATTGCCACTGAAAAATGTGGATTCTTATTGGTTTATCTTCTAGCTTGTCAGTTATTATCAGTCATGTATAACAACATATACATGCATTGTCATCTTATTTTTTTGTTATTGGTGGAATATGTTTATTTTTGTTAAATAAGTCTTTTAAATGGTTTTGAAAAGTTGGGTGACGTGTCGCAGACTCAACATAGCTTGGAAGATCAACTTATTATCTTACCTGACACATTTTGACATCCACTGTATCATATAAAGCACATTTTGAATATTTTTTAACTGAAACGTAATGTGTTAGATCAGAGCTTGCAACTTCTAATGACTTAAGGAGAGCACAAAGGTATTTTTACAAATAATTATTTGATTTGAGCAGGAAGAATTTTGTAAAAAGTTAGTCTAACAATGAATGTGCTTCAGTTTAGTTAATTTACATAATGACAAAGATGGACATAAAGATATTCCGATAAAACGGATAAAATGTGATTAAAACAAATGCAAATTTCCAATTTACACACGCAAGATAAGACACCCATCTATGAAATATCACCTCACTGCAAAGGATCAATTAAATAAAGTCAAAGATAACAAGCAAACGCAAACTTCTGAAAATTAGATGTTAAAAAAAAAAGAAATACATGCGGTTTAAAAAAGTTTCGGAGCCTCAACCGATGACAAACATCACACTTACATTTTTGACATTTCACCTCATCCCGAGAAGCTAAATGACGAGTGCAGCAATAGAATAAGCTTCAGTAGCTGGATGATGACAGCATGACAGGCATCCGATAGTAATGCTAACGCTGATCCTTGAATGATGGTGACTGATGGAGGAGTGCGAGGGAAAAGAATGAACATGAGGGACGAAGGGAGAGATTATTCATACAGCTCAGGGAAAGTACAATAGTAGAGGCAGAAATAGGATTCAGAGGAGAATAGTCTGGAAACTCTTCAGACCTTTATCAGCGGAGGAAGTGTCAGAAACATTTGGCCTATCAAATCAAGTCAAAACACAGTCTGAATTAAAATGTGTTTATCGACATCTGGATGTTTTTCTGTGCTCTTGGAAAGCAGATTTTTAGAGGATGAAGCTTTGACAGCAGTGATGTATCAGTGTCCCTGGTGTGGGTCTCACCCGGCAAACTGGCTGCCAGTTTCTGCAGACACTTATGTTATGAACTACTTTAAAACTGGGACATTTTTTTTCATATTTAACAGTGATTTCAGAAATAGTGATACCGTCTGACGGAAACGCCAGAAGAACACGTGACGTTTTTTATACGAATCTGGAGAAAAGAAAAAAAACAACAATAACAACCCAGAGGAATTGCCAGACGGAAGTAGTGTGTGTTTTTGAATGAAGAAATATTTGCCAGATCTGGTGAAACATTTGGTGCGCTGCTAAAAGGCTGACACCTTTTATTCACGACTTGTTCAAACACGGGAAGACATTGAAAATTCAAACAGCAACGACCTGTTTGAAATCAAAGGCTACAGTCTACATGCATCAACCTGTTTGTAGTAGTTAGCCTTGTGGTCCTACAGATGTTTGTACTGTTGCTTGTCCTATTGATGTATGAGGAAGTGTAATGGCCCCACACTGTGAGCAATAGCCGCAGCCACTGCCTCCAATTTACTTTGGCTGAGAAGTAACAAATCAAGTTACGTAATGGGATCACAGATGGCAAGTAAGGAGGAGTTCAAATAAATCTGCTGTATCCTGGAGGTTCAATTCATTCATTATGATGCACAGCACTTAACAAAGTGAAGTCCTCACAACAGAACTTTACAACTTTAAAGAGAGAAAACCAACAATTCAACAATTCCTACATCAGCAATAGGTGGAAGGAAAACAAAAAAAGGTCCATTTTAACAGGATGAAAACCTCCGACAGAAGCTGGCAGCCATCTGCTTTTACTGGTTGGGGTCAGAAAAGAGCAGGGAGACAAAAGAACAGCGTAGAGATACAAGAGACAATAAACTGTTGGTGGAGCCAGTAGCTGTAGACCAGAAACAAGCAGCTCCAAGGCCAGAGACACCTGCAAAAATAAAGTATCAGACCAAACAAGCAAGGAGAACTGCATACAGAGATAACAAACAATGAACAAAACTCCAGGTGATAAAAGGTATTAAGTCAATGAGACGCAGTGGTGGCATATAGATGTATGGAGAGTGAAACAGAGAGAAGAGGAGCTCAGGGCATCAGTGAAGGTCCCCCAGCAGCCCGGCCTACAGCAGCCCGGGCCTACAGCAGCCTGGGCTTACAGCAGCCCGGGCCTACAGCAGCCCGGGCCTACAGCAGCCTGGGCTTACAGCAGCCCGGGCCTACAGCAGCCTGGGCCTACAGCAGCCTGGGCCTACGGCAGCGTAAAGAAGAAATGACTCCAGGTCAGCTTCGCCTGCCCTAACTAGAACCAATGCTGCGGTGTGGTAACCATACCTTGGATGTAGTATGTATGGATTCGATTGATCTTTTGGTTTTAAAAGTGGTTTTGCAACACATTGAAACAATGTACATGAAGCTGGAGCAAAAGCAATTTTGTATGTGTTAAGAGTTGTGTTTTTTTTTTTTTTTTTAGCTTTTCCAAAACAAAAACCACAAGAGCATAAGTTGAAGGAAAAGATTTAAACCATGTTTGTCTACTTACGTAACCTGAAAACATTAGCATGTATAGCTAACTAGATTATTGCCTTCAGTAGAAACTCCAGTATTACTTTAATTTCAAGCAACATTTAAACCTACATTTTTGCTAAGTTTAACTTTGGCCTTACTTGTCCAAGTATGCTCACTAATACTGAACAAAGTTGGAATATAATAACATAAAAATATAGAAATAAAATAGAACTTGGTTGAACACAGCTGCGGGTCATTTTGACCCAGGGACAACAGGAGGGTTAACAGTCATGCGAACAATAACTGAGAGGCTCACTCTGTATATGGACACGTCAGAGTCCTCGATGACATATTTTCCATCACATTTATACCACTGTCAAGTATGATGCGATGAAAACAAAGAACGAACAGACGGAGGACAGATTGATATCCTGAAAGTTTACTTGTCTCCCAGCGATGTATTAGACTTGGTCTTGATTTATCTGACAAGAACATATAGGAAGCCTGAAGATGTATTTGGAGAGTGATGCATCACGTCTCAGCAGCATCATAGTCTGTCATCAAGAGCCGCATGATTGTCCGATGACAGTAACTACCTGCCAATATACAGTACAGTATGTCTTATTTCCAAGAAACTTGAATATGTACCACTCAGCCTTGAACTATTCTCGATAAGCCCTTCAATTATATATTGCTCCATTTATGTATAGTATATGGAGTGGACAGTGGTGCGACTTTACAGAAAAATCATATTTTAATAAAGGCTTTTGTAAAACTGGAGATTCCCCTGTATGTACTGTGTAAGAAGTTAAATATTGGACACCAATTGCAGGTGTGAGAATTCAATTTAATTATAAAGGTTCACTTTTATTTTCATTTCTAATGTAATATTTAATAACGTTTTTGGCCCCTCATCTATAATAGTATTTCTGTTGCTAAACATTAAACATGCTCTTTTCATTTCATTCATATTTTATAGCGGAGAGAGCGCTCCCATGGAACTCGAGCTTGGACACCAAGCCTCATATGCTGCGGTGATCTTTATCTTGAGAGCCATGTGTAATGTATGCATGCAGATTTAAAGGAGCAGCACGGTTTTCATGGTAAACCTACCAGCTGTCATGTTTTATTCAGAGCGAGGCAATACCAGTAGCTCTCTTCAGATCCGACAATTCTTACACCTCTGCAGCTCTTTCGTACGGAGCTGTTTGTCTTGCTATTTCTTCTTTTTTTTTTCACTTATTCTCCAGCCTTCTGTTCTGTGGTCAAATTGCAGGCGCCACCAGATTTTAAAGCCAATCAATAGAAGAACAAGCCTTAATTCTGGGATCACAAACATTGCAAGCGGTGACAAGAACAATTTAGGTGACAAGACTCAAGAAATATCCTGACTTTACTACCCTGTAGCTCAATAATGATCCTTTTACAGTGAGTTATTAAAGAAAAATGGAATAAGAAGCATATGCTGAGACAAACAGGCTGTTTTTCCTCCCTGTGCTGCTCGGTTTATATGTCCCTCATGGGGATTTGCAGGAATAAACATTTTATAATTCTGTTCTCATCAGACATTGTGCTCCTGTGGTGTGCCGGCAGTAAAAAAAACAAGGAATTCAGATAAGAGATTTGCAGCTCGGTGCGTCCGGTGTCATCTCGCAGTTTATTTGCACTTCAGATATTTAAAACCACTTGAACCCAAATATTCTTAGTATTCTCTTTTAAGTAGCTTCAAAGTTAGATAAAATGATTTTTTTTTTTCCCCACAGTTTCCCAACATCATACATTCTGTAACAGCTGGATCACACATGTATTAATATTGAAATATTCAAGAGGCTTTTTTTTTCATGAATTTGCCATCACAGCAAACAGAGAATTGATTTGTGCATCTTTTTGTAAACACCACATAGTTAATTCAGCATGATGTATTTGGTACTGTATTTTCAGAAATGTACAATACTAGAAAGTATTGTACTTATAGCCACCAGTATGCTGCATCTCTTTCAGTTTTTTTGTTTTGTTTTTTTTGCATCCTGTCAGTCTTCATCGTCTCTCCCTTCTTTTCTATTTATTGCATTCCTCTGCTTCTTTTGTGTTTTATTCAATCCCATGGAGGCGGTAATAAAATATTCATTTGGTGGTGAAATTTTCCTTCGAAATATATTTTTCTGCCAACATAGCCCAGTTTTTTTTCTGTCTCATTAAATTCACCAAAGCTGCATTTCTAAGAAGAAGGGTTTTGAAAAATTGCTCACTATTTCTCTCTCTCTCCTTCTTTTTGTTTCAGTTGTCCAGCACATAAAGCGGAGAGACATCATCCTGAAGAGGGAGTTGGGTGAGGGAGCGTTCGGTAAAGTCTTCCTGGCAGAGTGTTACAACCTCAGCCCCACCAAGGACAAGATGCTGGTGGCTGTCAAGGTACATTTTCAGTTTGTGTGTGTGCGCGCGTGTGTGTGTGTGTGTGTGTGTGTGTGTGTGTGTGTGTGTGTGTGTGTGTGTGTGTGTGTGTGTGTGTGTGTGTGTGTGTGTGTGTGTGTGTGTGTGTGTGTGTGTGTGTGTGTGTGTGTGTTATGAACAGAGTTAAAAGAACAGTTGGATTTTCTGGGAAAGTGGATGGAAACCACTCTCACATTTGTTTGCTAAATATGATGGTAGAGTCAGCAGCTGTTTTGTTTAGCTCAGCATAAATACTGGAACCACTGGGAAACATGTAGGCTGGCTTTCCAAAGGTACACAATTCATCTACCAGCACCTCTAAATCTCACAAAATAACATTTTATATCTTCGGTACAGCCGAGCTCACGAGGGAAAAAGAAAGCAAGAAAACAACAGATGGATTTTATATAATTAATATTATTTATTTATTGCACGTAATATAAAGAGCTGCTCATACTGTGTCACAGTCATCCCATGTTACAGCTCAGTGGCATATATGTGGAACTTGAAAATTGACTCGAGCCGGGCTCTTCCAATCACAATATTTATGCTGGCAGACGGAAAGGAGGATGACCATTAGGGCCAATCACAGGCTGGGTACCACACGTTCTACTTAACACAAAGGGCTTGAAAAGCGGTAGTCACATGAAGCATAAAAATGTTCTTTGTTGAACTTGTACTAAAAATCCAAGTCTAACAACAAGTTGTGGTTGCAGTGGGGTTGGCTCTATCTTCCTGGTACCTCATTGGGTGCCTGGCAACCTCACAGCGATGACAAGCCTCCACAAAATCACAGCACGCATCCTGGAAATAGGCTGGAAAACTCACTCCCTATTTTATTTCAACTGAGTATTTTTACCGTCTGCCATTTATTTGAATGTTTGAATGCTGAATGAGAATTTTACTCCAACTCAAGTCCAAGGTTTGCTCTCATTGATGCACACACCCTTCACATCATTTTTCAAAGCTGGAAACACACATCCATATTTATGAGGAGGTCTTATGACCTGGTACCACCACACATATCAGATTTAAAAAGCCTATCTATCATGCAACTAGCTAACTGTGTGTTCTAGCAACATCGACTGTTTCTTTGTAAAAACAAGTACTTAAGTTGACGTAAGTTGAGTACAAAAATAAGTACTGAAAACAATTGGAGCAGAAAATATACATTTATTATATAATGTGGATATGACTCAGAGATCCTCCTCAGGTACAGGTTATTGTATTATATTATATGATATTATGTCTAGGAAATTAATCTGTAAACCAGATAAGGAGAAGGTCCATGCACTGGTGTGTATCATGTAAAATATAAGAATGTCAACATCTTACTGTGTTCTTAAATCTTGACATCATTCCTTTATATAGAGTAGAATTGATTAAGTGACTAAAATATGCCTTTCATGTATACATTTGAATAACACATATTTCGTGAGATCCACCTATTACTTGAATGAAGCACAGCAAATCATAAAGCAATATAATGCACAATGGTGTCATACACATTTACAGCTGCATAATTGTACCATAGTATAGGGTGATGTCTGATAAATGATTTAACCAAATAAGAATGTAAGGTCAATATCATATGGATCACTGAAGTAGTCTTTTTTTTTAAATGCATATTTCTCTTCCACATTTACATACTGTTTGTATCAGGCCGCATGAAAGATGCACAACATCAGCTCCGATAATTACATTAGGATAGAAAGCAAGGTTGGTGGCTTCGAGGTAAGATACACTGTGTGTACTGTGTATACAGAGAGTAATAATAGTTGAGAGTAACTGAGATGGGAGTGAATGTAATTTGGGGATAAATCTAGGTTCATGGTTATCATCTCAGATTTTTTCTGAGTTCAACTGTAGAAGATTTGATGCCATCTGGTTATTGATATCTGCAATGCACATGTGGAGGTTGTTTAACTGATAAGTGCCATTAGTGTCAAAAGAGAGATATAACAGTAGGTCATCGGCGTTTACATGTTAACAGATTTTTATAAATGATATGACGAAGTGATACCAACAATGGATCACTGTGGAACTCCATATTTTAGTTGTGCTGGAAATGATATATAATTCCGAATTTCCACACAGAATTAACTCCCCGAAATAGAAGAAGGAATCTCATCGAAAACCGGTATCAACATTGTATAAATGAAATGACAGCCATCTAACAAAGCAGCAGACTTGAACTAATATGAAAAAATCAAGACTGAATTTGATGAGTATTACCATGGTCGTTAATTACTTACCACAGAGTACTTACCACTGCTCGGTGCCCTGACCTTCACCCGTCTTTGTTCTGATCTTAAACCTTCTTTCTATCAGCAAGGGAACTGGAGACTTTTTTTTCAGATGTGACATAACAGCAAAGTTAATACTTCAGTGAACTTGATGACTTGTTTTAAAGAGATCCAAGCCCTTAGAACCATTGTCCATGTGTGGCTGCTCTCAGTGCTATCACAAAGCTTAATATTAAGTTGTGCTTGGCAGCTCCCAGTGTGAATATGAAGAACTATTTGAATTTGAAGCAGGGTCGTTCTGAGTGAGAGGTTGCGGACTCAGCAAAACTACCTAGGAAAAAAAAGAAGAGAGAGAGAATACCACCCTGACCTTGACAACAGGAGAAGTAAGTGAAAAAGTTCAGATGAAGGTGATGGAGTAGCCGGCTGTCTTTCTTTTCTCTGTTTTATAATAAACCTCCTATACAGTGATCTCTTTAAAACACAGTACAATGTTTTTTATCTGAACGAGCTCTTGCCCATGACGAGGCAGGAAGAGGCTCGCTGAATATTTTTAAAGGTCAACAAAGGGAAAATTCATTGCAGCACTTTTGTTCAATTTATCGTGGTCGAGCACTTTGACGGTATTGTTTTGGAGGAATGCCCAGACAAGAAACATTTCCTTAAGAGTGCGGTTTGATTTGGTAATAGAATTTTATGGCCATTTTACCTACTCTGCCGTACAGCTTAACCACCTCCAGCACTTTGCTGCACGCAGAACACATACAAGTGAATGCATTTCCATCCCAAGGTCATTCAATCTATAATAATGTCAGCAGCAGGCTAAGAATGCAGGATTCAAAGCTGAGCAGATCAAGAGAGGACACCATGTGTATTTTCCTGTGGCTGATTAAGTGTCAAGAGTCTTCTTTTTTCCCCCAAGAGAGGCTACAGTAAGCCTTGTTCCTGCTGTGATTTGATTCATTTTCTTCCTTTATTCTGATACCAGTAGCTTCATATTGACCAGTGATGGTGGCTTTAGCTTGAGATACCATCAAGATTTGGTATTCTATGTGTACTCCACTTCAAAGGAGTTCAAAGTACTTCCATGCTTGATCCTATTACCACTCAGATCAGTTTAGTTTTTTTTTGTAGTGGCTCCAACCAGGTCCACCTGTACTCCCTGAACGTTGTATCTGTAATGATTACCGGCCTCAAAACTACTAGATTTCATATTAGCAGTAAAATTATCTGGCAATGAGATGTTAGCAGTAGCTCTTTGTGAGCTCCGGAGTTGGGGGCAGATCAGAGTTGTTCCGGGACATTCGCCAACGCTCTGTCTCCGGTTTATTCCTTTCCAGAACACTGGTGGTACAGTAGATATATGAGAACCCTATAAGCCTTTGCATCTTCGAGATGCTCAGACTCAGTGGTCCGGTTTGAATGTTTTGGCCCTTGTCAAAGTCGATCAGGCCTTCATACCTGCCCATTTCTCCCACATTAAACACATAGACTATGAAAAGCAACTGCTCACTCTCATCAAAAGTGTTCCAGAAGTTAACCTGGACCGTTGGTACAAGATAATCAGTGCTATGTACTTCATCTGTTGTTGGTCATAACAGTTTGTGTCATCGCTGTATAACACAATTTGATGTCTCCGAGTTGTGTTTACCACCATATATCCAAAAAAAAAAAAAAAAATTTAACAGCTATTTATTTCCCCCATTAGCTCCTCTGTTTCAATAGAGATGGAGGTAGACAAACAAGCGCCTCAACAAAGTGAGCTTTAGGCATTGACGAAAGAAAACAAGCGGGTCTATATAAAGAAGCGTAAAGTAGTGACAAGAAGACTGAAAGTGCATTTCCATCCACAAAAGCTGATGTATCAATACAAGTTTAGGGGAAGCAGACTATGCAAATGAATCATGACGTACACAAAAGATGTAACTTAATGAAGCTGCTTCTCAAGAAAAAGCCGCAAAAGAAAACATCAGATTTTTCTGGAGTGACGAGGAAACTTGAAAAATCGCCACGTGTACATGAGACATACAGAAATACAAAATTTCCATCCAATTTCAGTCAAAAATGAAAATGCTGATTTGCTGATGTTTAGAGAATACTGTTTGGCTTGTTCCCCATCGTAGTTAAAGATGGTGACACTTGATGATTAACACTAGAATTTATTTCTGGGGACTTTGAATGTTTGTACCAAATTTAATTGTAATCCATCCTACAGTTGTCAGGCCATCTCACTCTAAACCCAAACTGTCAAGCTCACATTCGTGCCACAGGATGAAAGAGAAACTGACTGGCTCAAACTGAAGGCCAGTTTAGGTGTACTGAGTGGATGATTCAAACCGACCTGGGGGTTTCTAATTGGATTATGTCGGAAAGTGTAAAAAAGAGGAAGAGCACAGGTTACTCCTCAGTGTAAGAGAGAGTGGTAAATGTTAAAATAGAAGATGTGAGACAATGTAGCATATTTCAGAGGCTCCATATAATGAGTAATGCGGTCAATGAGGGTATCTCATTTGGAGGACTGAAAGTGAGCCTGAAATAATCAGGAGTGAAAACCAAGTTTTAGTCTTTAGCCTCAAAAAGCTGAAAGTAAAGGTGTTTTCAAGTGGTCCAATACTTGAAGGGCAAGCAACTGGTGTTGTGAGCAGGCTTGTTTTAATGGTGGACAAGTCAAGTGCCATCACGCCCAAATTCAGGTCGTTTGCACCAAATGTTTTCCCTCAGAAGCCTCATAACGTCACAGTAGAACTCTGTGTTGACAGTCTGACTGTGTGGGAGGAATTCACGGGGCACAACGACGTTCTGCTTTTCATTAAATTCAAATATCACTCAAAACACCTCACTGGCCTATTTCTTCATTGCCGTAGATTTTCTGAAGCATTTCAATGGTTCTTTTGCTGATTTCCCGAATTTGACACAACATTTGACGACCACTCTCTGCTCAAGTCCATGTGCAAATGTAGACATCCCAGTGGTCACAAAAACAAAGGTTATAGCTTCTCCCTGCTCTGTGCACATCACTGTGCTGCACTCTGTTCTCAGGCCAGAGGGGCAGTCCCTGAACTATGTGATTGTCCCTCCTATATATCCAAGAACTTCCCACAGTCGCTGCTACCAATAAGAAATGAGGGAGTTGATACCAACTATTGCATAATAACCAGAATCTACCTCATTTTGCATTTTATGAACAATCGAACGACTGACTCGTACAGGAAATTGAAAGAAGGGTTGCAAAGGATGCATTAGTTGATTTCCCCAAAGATGGGTAAAAGAAGGCTCCTTTTTACAGCCTCGTCTGCTCATTACGACTCCAATCTTGACCCTTTCTCAATCTGTAAATCAAACCTTTCCTTTTCCCTTACAGACACTGAAAGATCCCAACCTGTCGGCCAGGAAGGACTTCCAGAGGGAGGCGGAGCTGCTGACCAACCTGCAGCATGAACACATTGTTAAATTCTACGGAGTGTGTGTAGACGGAGACCCTCTCATCATGGTGTTCGAATACATGAAGCACGGAGACCTCAACAAATTCCTCAGGTCAGTGTTTCACTGAAGGCCAATCAGATTAGCCTGAAATTAGCCTACTATAATGTAAATGTGTGTGAGTGGGCCTGCTCTACTCCGGTTATTTTCACTGAGGGCACCGATTGGACTTTTTGATCGAACTGTCCACCAACTTACAGACTCTGTAAGAAAGCTCAAATTCTTTTGTCAAATCCCTGCTGCGCATATAATATCAAGCTGGCTTTTCAGCCGCCTGGGTTAGCAAACACAAGTGCTTTAGTGCTTTTGTTCCGTAATGTCAGACTGTACTGAGGGAAGTGACCTCTGATAAGACTCAACAAAAGCGACTCGATGCCGGTACAGGCAGCGCTTTGGTAATGGGAAGCTCCACTGGAGTTGATGTCAGTGCGCACAGGAGGAGTCTGGGTTAGAAGTGTGCTATTTCAAATGCGTTGACAGCAGCAACAGTGCGTGTGTGTGTGTGTGTGTGTGTGTGTGTGTGTGTGTGTGTGTGTGTGTGTGTGTGTGTGTGTGTGTGTGTGTGTGTGTGTGTGTGTGTGTGTGTGTGTGTGTGTGTGTGTGTGTGTGTGTGTGTGTGTGTGTGTGTGGCCTATCTTGTTTTTGAAATTTGAGCAATAGTTGAAAAGATGACATGTTACGATCGGGTGTGAGTGTGCGTGTGGATTTAAGAGTGCTTGAAGAGTTTCTGTTGGGAAATCATTCCTGAAATGAAAGGCAATGTCGCGAATGATGAAATTCTTTCACGCAAGGTGCAAGACGTGGCTGATTCTTGGTCTGTCGGTCCTGTTGGTCACATTTAAGAGATGAGATGTGCGTGGAATCAATGGGAGTGAACAGAAGATCTGATGTGTTGGGTCCAACTCAACCTTCAGATAAGCGGAGGGCAGCCACAACTGGATGTCTGTGAATTAACTTACGAAGAGGAGAGACAAGAGAAAGTATCACTGATCCCCCTACAGTGGCGCTGAATTATTACTGATACATTTACAGCAAAAATTGCACTAAAATTCAGAGACTGAGGTAGAAAGACAACCTGAGAGAGAGCTGTAGTCTTCCCTGCGTGGCGCCTGGTCTGTAATTACAGTGGCGAGAAGGTGATGAGAACAGCTGGAACTCTTTGCAGGAAATGAGTTTGTCATTGCCACCCAGAAACCTGCAGTCGACCCGTTCTGCTAAATGTACGACCTCGATGAAATACAAAAAAATGACTGACAGGTGGGACAACATGTAGCTGCTCTGATGCTCACATTTCAGCCACAGCATTAATAAAAAACAGTGCAGACTCGTAACAGTTTATCACCGCAATTAAAGCTCCCGGGGTGCGTGCATGTTATAGTTAATTAGTTAATATTTCTAACAGTCTCCTCTTTATCAAATCAATTATCCTCAATAGGTGGAAACAGGCAAAGGTTTTATAAGAGGAACATTGGGTCACTTTTTTAATGGGCAGCTTGGTTACATTTTGCCATGCTGAAAAGGTTCCTACATCCAGTTATTAAAGAGAGTATAAAACTTGTGAAATAAGAAATAACACAGTCTATATCCCAAGAATGAAAGTTAAGCAATAAGAATGGACCCTTTTTTACGTCAGTACAGGAGTTTTGTCGCTGCAGCAATTATTATGGCTGATGGTAGCAAACTTTACATTAATATTTTTTGGATCATCATTTTAGAGCTGTCCTTCACTGGTGTTATTCTTTCTAAGTGATTTATCCTGTCACAGATGAACATTTTATTATCCTGTAAGTGCTACTTCTATGCTGTTTTCCAAATGGTGTACATGTGTACTAACACTCATTCTTTTGAGTGCATAATTGCGTTCACACCGTCAAGTACAGAAACATGCAGTGAACTACAAGTCCCAGGATGACGCACTCAAAACGGTCCAAAAAAGAAGTGTGAAACACTGGAGACTTTCCACTGTAAACGGTCGCCATCTTGGCTACGCAGAAGGAGGGGGTAGGGTCCCTCGAGGGCACCAAAATATGTTGATTTGTGGGAAAAAGAATTAAAGCTGCCGATACTTTGGCGGGTGATGTATTCACATGATGGGGTTTTTCCAGTCAGTGCAGAGCGGCAGTGTGCGATTTGAACCAACACCACCTTGTTGAAATTCCTGCACTACACAAGTAAGAGTCCTAATATATAAGAGCACTATTTGTTAGTTAAATAAGGGAAGTATACCATTTGGAACACAGCACTAGTCACAATGTTCAGCTAATGTTACGTGGTCCCGCTTTAAAACTAAAAACTCCATGATCTACACCAGTTCATCAAATCAGTCATCATTAAATGTATTTGTCTCCCAGAGCCCACGGCCCTGATGCCATGATCCTGGTTGACGGCCAGCCTCTGCAGTCCAACGGGGAGCTGGGCCTTTCCCAGATGCTGCACATCGCCACCCAGATTGCCTCAGGCATGGTCTACCTGGCCTCACAGCACTTTGTGCACAGAGATCTGGCAACCCGCAACTGCCTGGTGGGCAACGGCCTGCTGGTCAAGATCGGAGACTTCGGCATGTCCAGGGACATCTACAGCAGCGACTACTACAGGGTAAGTCCCAGCCAGCCTCGTTGTTCTGCTTGTCAGTTGCACTTATAGCAACATTGATGTGAGCAGAGCTTGGAGTTTCACAGTGATTGACACTTTTGCCACACTTAAATTATTTCTGCCATAATCTCCTCCACACTGTGTCGAAAGGTGAAAATTGTCGCTGCTTCAGCTGTCGTGATGCTGTACATTTTATGTATATATATAAGGGAAAGATCGCGTAGGTTCCACCTGAAACAGACTTTTTCAGTTATCTCTAATTGCAAAAAGTACATGTAGTTGTGGATGTTCACAATACCTTAGCTTGGTTTCTAATTAGGTTCAAAACAACCTCAAATAAAGCCTCGGGGCCCCAAACTAAAACAATATTTCTAATGGGTGAAGGCTGTTGTTCTCCTGTGTCATTTTATTTATATGTTTTTGTTTTTGCTTCCATTTTGTATCTTCTGAGTAGAGTTAAACAGCTCTCTCATCTCCCATGCAGCCCCAGGGCTCCACACCAGCCCTTATACATTCAGGCGAGGATAGAGCGCTTTAGCAATGTGCTCGGAGACGAGATGAGCCTGCTGAGCTTCCAGTCGGATACTCACAGGCTTGTTTATATAGCTTCATGTCTCTTCCGCTGTTTAACGCGATTAGTGGCCGTGATTGCCGCAAACCAGGCGGCGACTGCTGGGCTGAAGAATTTAGCATTTCTTCTGCACAAGTAAGTGGAGTGATGGCCACTCCAGATTTGGCTGCTTTAACCAGCCTGGTCTTGTGAAATGACTTTAGGTGCGCCTGATTCTGTTTTCTCAGCATGACAGCTGGGCCGGTTCGGACTTTGCTGGGGGCAACGCCAGCAGTTATGAAGTACTTGCCTGCTGGGTGAGTAGCTCTGCACCCATAAAATAATTTGTAAGGAAATTTGAGGGAGATGTCTTTAGTGTCTGGTGCCCGGCTCCTCCACACACAACATCTGTGTAATAGGTAGATTAAGGAAATCTAACTATTTTGTTTAAGTTGTCAAAAAATTACATCCGAACTCAAAGCTTCAATGCAGGTTGTGGATGTGGTGAGACATACATATAAACAATGTAAACCTATACATATTTTGACTAGATTTCATATTTAAATTCCAACACTCCTGCTTTTACCAAAGGTTTGGGTGTGTAAAATCACGTGCAAATTTCACATCACCCACAAAGAAATGTCCAAGCAGATCTACTAACGACGTGCAGTGAGGATTGCGTCTTTGAAATTAGCAATTTAACAAAGGGTGTCCATTTTGCATGTTTGCCGGAATGCATATGTAATATTGGGCGTTTCTACTTGAACGTGCAAAACACTGAAAGGGAAAATGCAAATCGATTAATTTAGCACCTGTAATTATATTTACAGGTAGGCTTCTTAAGGTTACATTGCACTCACGAGGCACAGAATGAAACAAGTCAGCTGCTCATCACAGAAAAAGCTGAACCTGCTGCTCAGTGTTTGTTAGAGGCATCTCATCCACCGTCCCTCCGGTTTTATTTTTCGATGTTTTATTTTCAAGCCAATTTTTATTTCATTATTTGCTTAATATCCTGCCATATTCTCTTAATTTCATCTATTGATCTTTTTGTTTTTCCCACGGCATTGACTTTCTTGCTGATAATCTCCCTAATAGCATTTCTTCTTGTTATATTTATATGTATTTGCTGTAGCTCAACAATGTGCTTATTGGCCTCCTCCACTACTACCTGTGATTCAATGGGATCAAATTTGCTTTTCCTTCTGCAGTCGTTCTGTTTACCGTATAACTGTCCGTGGCTGGAATCACTCTAAAACCCGCAAACACACCATTTAAGTTGAATGTAATATCAATGACACAGTTACTCTGCAAAATAAACATGTAGCCTTTTGAATACACACACAATTTAGTAGCCTTTATTTGAGATCTTAGTATTAAATGGCTTTCTCAGCAGAGTTGATTTTTTTCCTTCACATGTGAAACTATTTAAACTTAAGAATATTAAGACCTCTCCTGTGCATGGCTTAATGACATATGCATTTGTCAGCCACACTTCTGAAATACAATGTTCAAATCTCATGATGGGTTCAGCATCAAAGATGTATAAATACTCCACTTACAGTCTTGCATACTCATTATCAGTGCTTAGAGGAGAATAATTGGATGTGTGTGCAAATGTTAATCTATGAATGTTGCATGCAGGTTGTGCAAATTTATCAGGACACGGGTGAACACGTGTGTCAATTCTATTTTAAGTCAATCATTCACGTGTCATCACACCACAGCTGGCTCTGAGTTCATTGTAGTAGCCTGAGGTGTATTTTTTAAAAGTCTGAAATTATTAACAAACTTTATTTGATTTAAGTTCAAGTATTGAGTGACAATGAGTGTTTACATTGAGGTAACCATCATATCTACAGTGCCACAGTAGTTGCTTATCTTCACATTCACACGGCCGAAATGTCGTTTCTTTGCAGATGATGTTATTCTGATCTTCCAGCTTCCAAAGAAGGCACAAAACTCTTTTAAAATTTTGTGAAACATGGAAAATATTAATGAATGTGAGAAAAAAAAAAAGAAGAAGTTATCTTTCTACAAAGACAAAGTATGTGTAGGTTTGAAAAGCAGTCATGTGGAATATTTTGGCTTTATTCTCTTTCATTACATTACATTACATGTTTCTTTTCCATTACAAAGACTTCACCAAAGGAAAATATGACATGTTCTTTTAATGCACTATGGCATTATGTTTAAGTGTAAAGTTAGATAACAGGTCGGTGCAAATTCCCTCCTCTATAACCGTCAGCTACTCTAGCAGCACTGCTCAGTGACTACCAGTACGACTATAGGTGTACTGGGAAGCTCAGGTCTGCCTCTCTGGACAAGTAAAAGATAAAACTGAATGTGTTTCCTTGTTTTGGCCAAAGAACAGTTCATCTAATTGTCTCAGTCACAGCTGATTTAGCAGGCAGATACCACTCAGCTGGGAGATTAAATGGTTCAATTGGCTGTTCTTGTCTGAACAATTATAAGCCTAATATATAAGTACTGGGAGTTAACGGCTCAGTCAGAGGACAGACTGAGAGAGGAGCTGCGAAAGGTTTCATCTGATATAAAACCTAACAGGGCAACAAGGAGCAGGGTGACGTGTTTTGTGTGTGCGTGAGCCAAAGATACAGTCTATTAATAAGGAAGATTGGGGGAGGTGTGGGGTAAAGGCGCTCAACCGTCTTTGCACGGGCAGTGTTCAAAAGTGGGAAGCCAGTGAGGGATCGAGTCCTTGGCACATGAGGCTCCTGCTGGGTGTTCAGTAGTGGTGGAAATGGTGGTGATAAGTTGAGCCTCCTACACATTATGCTCCTCTCTGACAGGTGAAAAGAAACAGACCACTACTTGCTGTGTAGCGACACTAACAACGGGCCTCATTTACCATTATCTTCTTAATTTTCTTAAATTTGTTCTTAAGAAAGGTCTACATCAGATTCATTACGTGTTCTTAAACTGCAAATTTGTTCACTCCTTTATTCTTAAACTGATGTCTTCTTAAACCACCTTGTCCTCGTAAGTTGTTCTTATCAGGAGAACAACTGGTGAGATAAATAAAAAGCAGCCACCCTCAGAGGCAGCTCGTAGCTCGTACCCTCCTGCAGCAGCACCTCCATACCTGCACCAAGATAATGCTCACCCAACGTCTGATCTTGAATGGTCCTGGGCCACCAGGAGCGAACGGCCAAAACACTGACACGGAGACAGCATCAATACTGGTTACAATCTCTGAAACACAAAAGAAATTCATACAAAACAACAAAAAAAGATACACTGAAACCTGTGTTTTTTAGAGATGTGTTTCCTTCTTGAGATTAATTGTAAAATACAAATATTGTCACTGAAAGTCAAACTAATTTTAAAGCTTTTATCAACCAAAAGCAATTTATTGCTGTCAAATTTGGGAAGTCTGCGGTCCTCGTAGTGTTAATGTGGTGTTTATTTAAGACATAATGCTTTGGAAAGTAGATATTTATTAAATGATATTATTATTTATTAAAAAAAATATATCAATGCAAATTAAATATGATAGCATTATACAATTCTAGAACTGAAAAATGCAATCACCAATTATTTTTGCACATTCTTTATGAAAACTACATAAGTGGGTTTAAAGAAGAACCATCTTATTTACAACGGTTGGTGAATGAGGCCATATGGGGCTATTAGAGAAACAGACCATAGTGGGAAAAAACTCAGGAAAAACAATCAGTTAAAATGTCTTTATGAACAGATCATGTTGTGAGTATTTGCACAGTTAGAGTGTCTTTGTAACACAGTTCTACCAGCTTGTTTTTGTACGTCTTTGTGAACTGCGGCCAGGCCGCTGTGTTTCCAAGGCTTCCTTCAAAAAACACAATCCCTTGAGGTTGTGGTCGTGAAGTCTCCTCTTGATTGTTGACATGGAAACCAAAGCCCAAGTTCTGTGGATGCAAGCAAGAAAAAGAAAAACAAGCCTCACAGCAACAGTCTATTAGGAAGAAGTGAGCCAGTCGGAGCAACTTTTTTCTCAGTTGAATGTTGGCTTCTTGGATCAAACTCTGTGTTGAATTTATTGGGGAAATTTTAGATGGTTGAATAATTTATTGAATAATTTACTGATTCAGCACACACACCGCAGCGAGGAGGGGAGGATATTTCTGTGTGTTGGATTAGGCAGAAACCAGAGAAATGGTTTGTTTGAGGAGACCAGGGTGTATTTGTCTGCTTCTGGATGTGTGTGTGTGTGTGTGTGGCAGACTTTGTGAGAAGCTGCTGTTTGGTGCGTTACGATAGCATCACTGCCCGCCAACACAGAGGAATATTGACAGAGCCCGGAGATAAGGAGCTCCTAACAGTATTGGACACTTTCCCTGTGTTGAGTGATTATAAATAGCAGCGTCCTGCCAAGAGTACAATCCTCCCTCCGCTGACTAGTCGTATCGACGCTTGTTGCTCTCAGAGACTCCAGAGAAGCTTTGCGGCAGGGGAAGGGAGCAACTTGAAGAAAGAGATGAATATTGTCCATCTGTCACATGCTGCTGCTGCGCCTGCACCGAACCTTCTTTAGTGTTGTTTCTACGGCAGCACCGGCGCCCGCTATGCAGATGTTTTATACCTCACGATAGAGCAGGGAATGTTTTCCCTGAGTTCAGAGATGATGCACTGAATTATGCATGTTTAGGTGGGAATACATGACAGGGACGGATCTACAGGTGCCTGTGCATTAAAGGTGCATAAGGAAAACTGATTGAAAGGCTGTTTTGTTTTTTTTTTTTTTTGTTTTTTTTTCTAGCAGTAACATTAGAGAAGGAAAATGGAGGAAGTCATTTCGGGTTCTCTGATAACCTGCAGGTCTCAGATGTCATTATTGGATGTATTATTTTCCCACAGTGTAATGACAGCTCTCTTTGTATTGCATCTTTAATACAGAGCTACTAGTACAATATGGAATGCAGTTAAATGTGACAGCTAATTTCCTCCTGTCATTTTTTTCCCCTATAGTACCCAGTTACATGTGTGCAGTATTCATTGTTTATGTTGAGCCCCTGCCTGATTTGTTACAGTAATTAATTGTGTTTTGTTCTTTTTGTAAGTTGGGTGGAATTCAGTGAAAAAAGTTCAATAAAAGTTTGGTTTTCTGAAAGCATATGTTGACCAAACATTGGCATATAGGTTCCTCTCAGAGGAGGAGATGTGAACATTTACGGTCGTTTACTTTTTTTTCTGGAGGATATAACAAAATTTTTTAGACTTTACTCCAAACGCTCGAGTGTTTTCATTTAGCTGAGGCCGGGCTTGCTCTTCATTTCTTTGAGTGCAACATTGTCTGAATGTAAAGCAGCGTGCTGCTGAGCATGGAAAAGAAAACTTGAGTCCAGTGAAACTTCGCAAAAAAATTAATATCTTACCCTCAAAATTTAGCAGGGAAATAGAAATAGCTGTACAGACAGAATGTAAATTTGTGAATTGCGGACTGAGGACTATCAAACGCTAACTGTGTTACAATCTAATGACTCAGTTTCAAGGACTCGCTGTTCTTTGTGACTGCCATGAAGCCTCTGCTTACCTGTTCCGCTTTGCTTTGAAGAAAAATGGTCTCCAGGTTTCTCTTGTTTCAAGGATCAAACAGACGCTCCTCTGCTGCATTATTTATCAAGCACAAGCTCCTCAAAACTGTATGCAGCTCACTGCTAATGAGTACACAGGCCATATTTATTACTTCTGCATGAAGGGATGAAAAAAGTCTGCCCTGCGTCTCCCCTTAGGTTTTGTTTTTGTCTCTCTTTCTCTCTCTGTTGGCCTCACACTCAACTGTCTTATATGATCACTCTTTAATGCAGTAATATATTTAAAACTGAAATAGTTGCTGCTGTTAACCTCAGAGGAATTTAAATGTGTGGCTTTTCAAGGATCCAGAAGCCAGTTCACTGTTGGTTCAGTGTTGTGGCGACTGTGCTTATTGGCTTTCTGAATGATGTATGGTCGGTTTAAAGCTGCAGACAGCATCTGATTAGTTTAGCATACAGGCCAGACAACAGAGGCTCTCTCCAAAAAGTATTATGTTTTGTTTCAACAGCACAAAGACTGTAAAAGCAACAAGATTCTATCTGTAAAACACGTTCTGCACCGATGAGCCAAAACCTATCGTAACGAAGGTGCGTGTCTGGGTCTGGGATATGTTAGACTTAACTAATACATTAGTTGTTTTTCATGGTCAATGTGTTGGAAGCAAGAAAACTGGGCAGATGTCAAGGCCTGAGTCACTTTAGAAAGGGTCCAATCTTTATGGTCAGATGATTGGAGATCGGAGCCGCTCAGAAATGACAAGGGTGCAATAGGGGAGGCAAAAAAGTGTGTATGTTTGCATTGTTTTGCATTGCTTTTATTTCATTCCAGAGAGTGGTGAGAGACTCCTGATACGCAGAAGTTCATTGTCTCATGTGATGAATATTACTCAGGGAGCATGAGGCTTGTCAGAATGCAGTTTTCCTCAACTTCAACAAGTTTGTGAACTTATCCGTTTGCCCCTGTTGTGAGCGTCCTTAGACTCTGCAGACGGTGCAGTCGCTCCATCACTCCTTCACTTGTTTTCTCCTGCTCAGTGTGCTCCTGTTTGACAAGCTGAGTGTTGACTGGTGTTTGACTGAAGTGAGGGCCCCTTTTTTTGGACACGCTCTTTGGCATCTCGAGGCCGTCCAGAAGGCTTGGATACTTTTTCCAGTTATCACTTCTGGACTTCACAAAGTCGTCAAGGGCGGCACGGTGGTGCAGTGGTTAGCATTGTCGCCTCACAGCAAAAAGGTTCCGGGTTCGAATCCGGTCCTGGGCCTTTCTTTGAGGAGTTTGCATGTTCTCCCTGTGCTTGCGTGGGTTCTCTCCGCGTTCTCCGGCTTCCTCCCATCATCCAAAAACATGCACCTCAGGTCAGGTTACCTGGCGCCGCGCTAGTGGCAGCCTGCTGCAGCATCTCCCCCCTGAGAGCCCTCCTGCTGTAGTGAAGAAATTTCCCCTCGGGGATTAATAGAGTACTATAAAATTTAAAAAAAAAAAATTCCCACATTTGGAGAAAGTTGGACAACAAGATGTTGGACGGCTGCAAATCTGCGTATCTCACAGAAGATAGTGTTTTTTCAAATAATTAACCGCTCCATATTTTCTACCATTCCGCATTGGTACAGTGATCTGTGACTTTCCAGAAGTGACAAAAATATGAGCTAGTGACAGGATGTTATGGAACACATCTGATCCACAGTGGCTTTGACTCGCAACGTAAAGGTCTCAAAGGATGAGCTGCTATCGTGTTGGTGCCTGATACAACAGGACACCTTCAAAGGTCTTACGAAGATGTTTTGGCAGCATGCGCAGTACCACCAGCACATTAGACAGCGATGTTCAGGCCCATCAGTATGTTTTCTATGCAACTGTCACAAGTATATGTAAATATTTAATAGCCAGAGTACAGTTATGAAGTCAGCAAAACCACTGAGGAGCTCGTTTACTCATTTTATTGTCAGCCTAGAGAGCTAAATATAGAAAATGCAAATATAAAATCACATGTTGGCAATAGTCCAGCGTGTGTGTGTGTGTGTGTGTGTGCGTGCGTGCGTGCGTGTGTGTGCGTGCGTTGGTGTGTGTTTTTTTAAATCCTTCAGAAAGTTTCACCACCCACCAGCATGGAGCGGCCAGAGTAGATACCACTTTATCTCCACTTGGCAGCAGCGCAGCAGGTAGAAACCTAATGGACATCATAGACTCTAAAAGTGAACTTGTGTTCGCTGCTGTTTGAGCTGGGAGAGCAGAGATAGCGGCGCAGTTAGAGCAGGGAGAGAGAGTGTGTCTAGATGGTTATCGGGGCCCTTTAAGATGTCTGGGGCCTCCCAGGGCTCCCTGCAGGCCGCAGAGCGCCCATCGAAGAGCCCGACTGGGCCAGTAATCTATCCCCCTGCCATGCTGCTGTGCTCTCCACGCCGTTAATCCAATCACTCCCCTGCCACGGTGGGACAGGCAGAGCACTAATCCAGTTTACACAGCAACAAAAAAAAGCCCCAGACTCATTCCTCACTCCCCGCAGAGCATTGCCAGCTTCTCCATGTGACATTGAGTGAGAAAGATGAGGATAATTACAGGGGCAATTATTTTATTTTTACTATGTGTTCAGCTTTTTTTTCTACGTTCCGAGCTAATTGCAATGGCCTTGTCACAAAAACCCAAGGTGATAGCGTGCAATCATTTGGGAAGCAGCGAGTCAGCCAGTTTTAACACCCCGTGCCACAGCAGCAACCGTTGCATCATTAGTATGCATCTGAGGAAGTTGAGCAGGGTGGACCTCAGATAAGTCATTTAGACTAACGGGAACTTAATTAATTTTGTTTAATCTTTATAAAGCTCCACTAGGGGACAGATTGGTATACAGCCCCTCGCCAACTCCGTTACCTCTCGCTCAGCCCACCTAGCTCAGCACGACCCAGAGGTTTTACACAACGGGGGCGACTGGTCCCGGCATCAATATTGGCTTAATGTTGTGTACAATGTTAAAACGTGTCATGTGTAATGAGACCAGGTGGAGTGGAAGTCAGTGTTCATTTGGCCATTCGCTCGCAGTGAAAGGCTGGCAAATGGGTTTGAGGGTGTACACGAGGGAGAGCTAGTACCATAGTCCCCGCCGCCACAACACCCACTCTGGGAATGTCAATAAATACTGTGTTAGTTCAAGATGTCAAGAAAGGATATCTTACTTGGAGCACCTCTCAAATGTATGTTTATCTTAATTACTATTTTACCACTGAAGAAAAAAAAACAACAACAACTTCGATGGTCTCCGAGTAAGCCGGCGGATCGTACCTGTTTCCTCTGGGAGCTGCCAAGGAGAGGTTTTAAAAAATTAGGAGGTAAAGGATGTTTCTGTCTAATACCTCATTTGCCCTTGGGCTGGGTATAGAAAAGCAGATTTATGACTGGGGGATTCTGGGAAAATGACACAAAAGTGGGTTCACCTCACTTTACAACTCTACACTGTGATGTGGTTGAGCAGAGCACTTTACCCCTGTTGGGATTAGAGGAAGGCTGGTTGTACTGAGCGGCTCTGCGGTGTACATGTGTGTGAATGTGTTAATGCGAAGTCGGACGGAGGAGTGTGTGCTCAGTAAACCCTCTTGGGAAGTTTTTTAATGTTTTGAAGACTAAAAAGATTCAATGAAACAACATGTCGTTATAACAAATAGGAATTCAAACTGATATGTAACGTTGACTCACGTTGATGTACTGCAAGTGAGGTTGATTGCCCCGCTTGCGTCCACCGAGGATGCCGTGATTGGATAGATATGTGGTCAATGAGGGACGAATGGAAGTGAAATGATGCCCTCCGTTCGTTTTGCTGAAACAGCACTAAGACCCGAAGTTTGACATTCTGGAGGTTAATGGAGTGAGATTTTGATTCTCAGTAAGCACATAGGTGTGCAAAACTCTGTCTTGTTGACCTGCATGCCGCGTGTACAATATCGAATTGTGTTAAATGTACAGAGGGCACACAGCTTCACAATAACACTGAAACGCTGTTCACCTGAAATATCGACTTATTCAAGACACTCGAGACACAGTGGGCGACATTAGATTCTTCTGTTTTGGAACATGATGTGGTTCCTTGAAGAAGATTGTGGAAGTCAGAACAAATAAATCATCATATAACCTCACTTCAAGTTAAAAAATGACATACAACTTTTTTGAAGTGGACATTTACTGTATAGCTGTTATAATCACTAAAACAAAAGAGCCTTTGAATCAGTGATCTGCTCACATGACTTTGCGAGGTTCAGCTGAACCAGCTGATGTTAGCTTGCTAACTTGGTCATGGATATTTGAACGACATGTGGGACCTGAAAGTTGAAATATATGCAAAATTGATAATGATGTAAACTATAAACACTTCAAATTAAAACTATTATTTGACTAAGTGACCAAATAACATCTGATAGCTTAGTCTAAATGGATATGTCGCACTCCTACATGAATAGGATCAATTCCTGGTGTAGGCATATACAGTACATATAACGCAAACTCATAATACATTTGCATAATATATAAATGTAGAGTTTAACTGTCTAATTTTGATATTTTTGGAAGTCATGCTGCAACATCAACTTTCCATTTACCGTGTTAATTGCTGTGGATTGATTGTGACTGGTGTTTAATGGACCCCCTTTATTCATCACTGAAGTTATTACAAGCTGACACATTTCTTCAAGGAATATTTCAACATTTTGGGAAATAATTCAGGCTAATTTGAGAAATTAGCTTAGCATTTGCTGCGAACAAGTGCAAAATGCTCACAGCGAGGCTAACCAGTTGCCGGGACAAGCTTTTAAGTAAATCAACGAACTAGCTAGCAGTATGTAAGTCGTTAGGAAGGCTGCATGAGTTTAGTAATGGAGTTAAGAATAGCTGATTCAACGTCAGAGAAGGTTACAGATGAAGGACACGTAAAGGCAAACAGAGGTCTCAAATTCTGCAACTAAATTTGATCAAGTGTACAAACAAGAGGACGTTCTGCATAAATGCCCAGTAAGGAGCAGCCTTTTGGCAGGTTGACAAATCTCATGTTTCTTCAAAAACATCCAGAAGATTCATCTGCTGCGTCAAGCTGACACACGCAGATTGTGTTTGACTTTCAAAGGAAATGTGCAATGAGTGTGCTAAAGAACTGAGAGGTAATTAGTAAGACTTGAGTTGATTTTGTATTTTTTTTTCTCGATATTTAAAATGCCACACAGCACTCACAGCTGTAGGCACACAGATGTTGGAGCAAGTAAATAGAGTTGGGAGAAGAGCTTATTATGATGAAATGAATGTGATTGTGTTGTAACCCAGAGGTGCAGATCGGAGGATCCACGTGAGGGTGAATGCAGCTACAAGCTAAGAGGTTTTCCTAATGACGATTTCAGGGCTCACGGTGTGTCTGACTGTGGGTTTGATTTTGTTTTGTCCTTAAGTGCAAAAACAGGAGCTCAGAAGGAGAGATGGATGCGTGAACGGATGGGTGGGTAGATGGGTCAGAGAATGCATGGATGGGTGGATGGGTGGATGATAGATGTGTGTCTGACACGCTGCAGGAGTACTTCCACTGACTTAGAGATAAAAACCTCAAAGGGGCTTAAAAATCATTTTTATTTTTATCTTGACAAAACTGTCAAGATAACAACAGCAAAGGCCAAAAACTGAAGCAGATAACAAAAAGTAAATGACAGCAGGAAGTGATAGGAAAAGAAAATCCATACAATTAGTTTGTACGTATTGTATTTCTGGTGTTATCGAATAACACAGTGACAGGATCAGTGTTGAGGAGTAATTACTTCATGTAACAGAGTTAGTGCATTTAATTAGAGTCTGTTACAGTTATTGATAAACATGTTTTTTTTTTTATTAAATTACATGTTGGTGATTACAAAGGGGTTACATGAAGATATTGTTTTCTGTAAAAAGCTTCTATGTAGAATATAATATCAATTCAGCATATTTTCACAGGATGCCTCCTGCCTACATCTGGACAGGCTCCATTGGTTTGACAGTGTGAATTGTTGATTGATGAGTGGTTCTCTTGTTTGAACTTGCACCATATGAAGGTATTTCTGTTTATTTATTACGCAAGCAAAAACAAAAGTTGCAAGCAAAAAACTGTTTAGTTTTTTTAGAGCAAATTTCTTGCACTGCAACCAAAAATCAAGTTTGTAAGTAAAATGATTTGAACCGAGAACAAGATTATTCGGATTGCAAACAAATTCTCCCTCACGCTTTGGTTGCAGATTTGAGAATTTTGCTTCTGCCACAAAAACTATTGGTTGGGAATCAAAAACCTTGTTTGTTTGTGAGTTGAGTTCGATGGGTGGGGTCAGTGTATATCATTTTGCTTACAAACTTGATTTTTGATTGCAGTGCGAGAAATCTGCTCTCAAAACAGTTTTTTCATACTTGCATCATAAAGACACAAAAACACTTTTATACACAGCCTCTCGTCTGCCACTCAAATCAACGTGCGTTGCTCTCAGCAACCACACCGAGGCAGTTTAGGAGTCATTCAGGAACCGATGTGAATGGATTATCGGGGATTTGAAGAACGAGATTTATGTATCATACATCAGCATGTAGTCTGATGTGTGTTTATTCAAACTTCAGACAATCTGTTGCACTTTGAAACATTTCTCTCAGGATGGGCACATTAACCAGCGAGCCACAAACCTCCTGCACAGCTGCAGCTGCAGCTGCAGCAGCACCATGTTAACAACATTATTATCTGCCAGTAGTATACTGGAACTCCTGAGCCTCACAATAATGGCCGTGCGTGATACTGTCCTCGTATACTTCGCCGCTCATTCCCACATCGGTCTTGTCCGGCTCGACGCAGCCATGATTAAAGCACAGCCACTGACACAAATGGGAAATAGATCTTAAAGCAATGCCTGCTAATGGAAGCTGATGATTAATGGGCGATTGTTTAACCGATTAATATCCAGCCGCAGAGGATTTACAGCGAGGGTAGCCTTCATTTTCACGTTCTGCTGGTCTGAAGACATCAAAGAGCTTCAAGCTGATATCTGCTCTCCACTATTACCGCTCATCACGCAACCCTTCTAATGAATGCATGTCAGTATGCAGAATTTAAACACATTTAGATTAGCAGCCACATGGACTTCTTTAGTGTGAGGATAAATAAAGCGTGCATTCAGCGGTTTTCTTCACCTCTTCGTTGATTTCTTTAAAAATCTGATTGAAACACGTTCAATCCCACGCTGTGAGACTTTGATCCTCTGCGTAACGCCAGTGCTTCCATGGAGTAGGGACTGCAGATTGCTATTTTACATCGAGAACAAAGGGGCGGTTTAATACCACAACCTGAAGGATTGCACCTCTGCTGATTCCATACATTCAGAGCAGGTGGCAGATAAGTCAGCATTTTCCTGTATTGCACCCATGTCAACATCCAGCTGCACGGCAGGCATTCATGAAGTGTTAAGCCCAACATATCAGTTACGTGGAAGGACAGCTAATCCCCAGACACCAGGGAACTGTGATGATGACTGAATTCTTTAATCTGTTCAAGCTACAACATTTCTGTTTGTAATAATAATGAAAAATCCCCCCTCCACCTCTCGTCTCTTCTCTTCCCCCCCTCAGGTTGGAGGACATACCATGCTACCTATTCGCTGGATGCCCCCAGAGAGCATCATGTACAGGAAGTTCTCCACGGAAAGCGACGTCTGGAGCTTCGGAGTTATCCTGTGGGAGATCTTCACCTACGGGAAGCAGCCTTGGTTTCAGTTGGGTAACAACGAGGTACAAAGAGCCTGGAGCATGGAGTAACAGTACATACATATATCGGCAGGATTTCACACACACACACTTGAAATTACAGCTCCAGTTCATCCAGCTGTAAATTAAAAAAAAAAAAGTCAACTTTTTCCATTTCCAAACTCTTCCCACACGGAGCATCGAGGGTCGGGAAATACTCTACTCTGCTTCAGCTGTAGTGAAAGCATGAGCCTCCTAAAAGCAGATTTAAGTGAATTCTGTGTGCCATTTTGGATCTTAATCTACTGCTTTGTGTTGTTTCTTCACTCTCTGAGACACGAGCTCACCCAACGAGGTGATAAATTGATGCCACTTTGCCACCAGACAAGACGGCGCGTTGCATAACACCCATGATTGTTTTTTTTTTTCATTGAAGGTTCTGCTTTGAATCAATAAAATTAAATTAGGATTACTCCCGTAAAGCGGGCATATTGAGAGAATGTAATTGACCTAAAATAATAACCTGGCTCGTGCACTTACAAGTATTCCAATGGAAATGTCAATACGTTTTTGGTCTCGACACTGATTGTGATTTCCACATTTCTGCGTATCCTGAGCAGAAGGACTTTTGGTGTAAATGACCCACTCAGCAGATTAAACTGAGAGTCTTCTGACAGTGTAAAGAGATGAGTGCCGTATTGTGTCGCAGCCAAAGAGGGAAAATCCACCAATCTGTTTTTCAAATGTAATTTCATCCTCAGGTAGCGTAATCTTAAAATACTGTACTTATTATTCAGTGATTCCAGTGCGTTTAACATTTTACACAACGATACATTACGGCAACAATTATGAACGAGCCTCAGTGACTCAGTGACAGTGACAGATTATTACCTGGGTACTGTCGTTTCAAACAGGCCTCCTTCTCTTCTGGGCTCCACAGGCTCTATCTCTCACCAGTATGAAGCCGCGCAATCAAATTTGCATGTACTTTCAGTGCCAGTCTCCGTCAGCTCCGCCTTTTCCTGCGGCGCTGAATCCATCCATTACAGTGTAATTTATATCCACAAAGAGAAACAGTCCTTACACACCGTCATACTGCCAAACACTGGTAAGACTCGTAACACAGTGTGTAAAAGACACTGTCAGACAGGTGCAATGAAATTACCTCGAAGGATGATTAAAGTTTATTTCAACCTGACATATTTCACATTTTATCGTGGCTCTATGGGTCATGCTAACTTTGTGCTTTTGGAGAAACAAGGAGTCCCATGACTAGTGTGAGCTTTCTGTCACTTTCCAAATAAATTACATGAATCATTGTTTTTTGATTCTGACCAAAAGTAAACACGGAAATTAGCCACCTACAACGGCCATTTTGCTAACCGCATCGGGTATCTCCATCACTTGTTGGCTAAACTACCTGCATTCAGTGAGCAGGCGTATACTACTTACATGTATGAAGCTATCTGGAAACATAACAGAAAACCTCAGTTGAGGATTTTCCCGTGGTCCATTATGAGGGCCGTGAGGAGTCATTTTAGTTTGATGGTTGGCTGTATTTATTGGAACCGGAGTACATAAACCGGGAGCTACACCAAATGGAAGATGAGAACCAGAAGCGAGCACATCTCATCTGTATGAGAACGACAACCGTTGTGAAAGAGAACATATCTGGGAAACTGGTGTTCCTGCGCTCACTGCTCTGCTGCAGACTTGGGAAATCTCTGTGTCCATGGATGAGAGAAATCCCAGCTGTCCAACCAGAACAAAGAGCTGATGTTTCACCTCCAACCAAGCTCACACGAGTTGTCCTGATCCACGCTGCTCGCGTGCTGCTTTGTGCAACTTCTAATTTTCCCAAAGCAGCACGATTCCTAGAGCCACAATAGTCACATGAATGGGAAATACACCAGGTTGAAATGAAGCGATGTTGTCCTTTAAAGCTTCTTCAACTATACTGCAACTACACCGTCCTGTCTGTTTCCTCGCTGCCCCCCCTCCTGCCCGGGCCCTCGTAGCGTCAGCTGATCCCGGTCTGGTCTCGTCACATCTGCCTGCAGCTGAACATCGCTCTGCTTATCTGTCCTCCCGAGCTGCTTGTTAAGTGCTGCGACTGGAGTCGGGCCTTGTGCTGCGATCAAAGGCTCCAACTGTGATCATAGAGCGAGGGTGACAAATCACACCCTTGTTTTCACTTTCCCTTGTCTATTCGCAAAATTAATAATATTTGCAAATGCATTATGTATGTACAAAGGAAGACTTCAGAGGTCTGACCTCTCTTGGCTCTAAATGATCCCAAATTGAACTAATGTCGCTCCGTCAGTCCTGATGATCTGTTGCCCGGCCGCTGTAGCCTCCACTAACTGGTTGATTGTGATGTTTGTGTGATCCTCCATCCTGTCAGTGTTGAACATAGCCTGTCTGTCATGTCTGTTATCCTTTGGTGACACGACAGAAACAATATCGAAAACAGATGGTGGAACAATATAACGGGGTTTGTTCTAATTATGTGTATCATTGTTGTTGACACACTTGAGTAGAAACCAGAGTAAAAATCACATTTATTGAAACGCAGATCAAGTTTGTCGTACGTTCTTTCCAGAAAATTAGTCTTCAGATAGCAGTAGATTATCAAATCCTTTGTTCTGACACTCTTGTTGCGCTGCCAGCGTGAAAGAGCATGAAATTGCATGACATCATAATATGCCTCACAGGGAGACTTCCTGTTTTCCCACACTAGCTGGGTTGGTAATTAAAAAAAAAATTTTTTTAACTGAGCTGGTTTGGATTGGTATATGGAGTGTAAATATTAATAATAAACACTTTGTTAGAGCACGCCCACAGTCATTACACACATATACCACTATCCAATCTGTTAGCTACAGTGGCCTGGAATTGGCGCAAATAATAAAGTCAAATTGTCATGACAGCAGTGAGTCATTTGACAAAATAGTGCACAAATCCAACAAAGAAATTATCAATCCGCCTATTAGTAGCATCTCAAACATCCACCCCCACAGATATTCAGTATTATTGCTATTTTGTGCCGTGGAAGAGAACAAAAAAACAACTTGTTTCCCCTTTAATATTGAACAAATTTAGGATTGAAATGCATTCTGTTTATTTCTTTCATCTCAGTTTCATTAGTTCAGACCTCAAAGGACAGTCTGCTCTATGTCACCGCTTTCTCATTACGAAGCAACCGAAGCAATCAGTCAGTAAGAATCTTTTGTCTCACTCCACTGCCCTGTCTCCTCTGCAGGTTATTGAGTGCATAACCCAGGGTCGGGTTCTGGATAGGCCACGGATTTGTCCTAAGGAGGTGTACGACATCATGCTGGGCTGCTGGCAGAGGGAACCGCAGCAGCGACTGAACATTAAGGACATTCAGAAGGTCCTGTTCGCCATGGGGAAAGCCACGCCGGTCTACCTGGACATCCTGGGCTAGTGGCGGCCCGGGGGCGGCCCGTCCCTCGCCAGATGGTCAGATCGACAGAGACATACAGACAGAACGACCCACACGAATCCAGGAATAACCAAACCAACCTGCTCCACTGTCGAAAAACACCTGCATTGTTTGGGAAGGACTTAAGTGCCTGCAACACTTTTGGATATAGTGGATAAAACGTATTCAAAAAAAAAAAAAAAAAAAAAAAAAAAAAAAAAAAACACGCACTTTTACATTTTGTTTACTTGCGTATAACGATGTACAGGTTTCAAAAAGACTTTTTCTTTTTTTTTTCTCGGAAAAACTGCAAAAATACACAAAAATGGAGACAGAGTGAAGTTGACTGGCAATAGGAAAATGGCCACAGTTTAATTATATTATGGAGAGAACACATCAGAGTTCAAATCTATCCTGGGTTTGGTTTTATGAATATATATAGAAATATTACATATATTTTATATTTATTTCTTTTCGTCAAGGTGTTAAAGGGTCTGTCATTTGTGTTGCTAAGGGCTCAGCCCTGTCAGAAGACACCACCTACAAACTATTGGCAGGGACTTGACGACAGAAGCCTTACTTGCACTCTGATTGGCCGGCACCGAGCTGTTAAAGGGAACTCTGTGGAATAACACTGGATGGCTGGAAACAAACGAAGCGCTCTGTAGAGGACCTACCCAATCAGACAACCGACAAATCTATTTTAATTTAAAAATAATGTACATATTGTAAAATTCTATGTGTCAGAATTATGTTAACTTATTTTTTCGGATGTTACTTTGGTTCCTTTTCTGACTGTGATCTGGGTGGCTAAAGTATAACGCTATGGTATTTGTTTTCATCCTAATCCAGAGGAGATTTCTCCTGGGAACTCCCCCATGTCAGTGCTGGTTAAGTAGTCGTATGTGGTGAAGGTGAATGGCGGTGAATTCTGTTCTGAAAAGCCCACTGACACCGGCTCACAGAGACTTTGGAGAACTTGGGATGACTCCGAGCCATGGTTCAACACCACACTTTCCAAAGAGGTGATGACACCTCGCATTCACTTTCCAGTTCATTTGCTTTTTATTGCAAGAATAATGTGTTGATAAGTAATACCTCACGCCACACCCCTCAGACACACACACACACACACACACACACACACGCTTTGTCATTTTCAAGCTTTTTGGTGTTGAAACCGCTAAAGGAAACATTTCTGTAGCTCAGAGTGGATTCATTATTTGTGTGGAGGTGTGATGACTCAATTACACCACCTAATCTGTACGTTAAAGGGACAGTTTGGCATTTTGGGAGATGTGATGATTTGCTTTTTCTGCTGGGAGTTATGACCAATACAGCTTTTACATCTGTCCGCTTGATATACAACTACATCCACCAACACTTGGATGAGCATAAAGACCGGAAACAGTGCCAACAGCTAACTTCGCTCTAACACCGGTTAAGCTTATTAAACATCATTCAAAAGTACATCGATATTTAAAATAACAATAATAATACCGGTGCTTTGTCAGCAGTTCCCATATTTCCGCCCTTTGTGCCGAGCTAAGCTAACCAGCTGCTGGCCTTAGCGCTCCACTGACCGTCCAGAGGAGCGTGTTGTCTACCTTCTCATTTAACTCTCAGCAAGGAAGCAAAATATGTTCCCAAAATGTGAAACTACTACTTTAAAGCATTCAGGATCCTGTCACTTCACACGCTGTGAAAAGAAACACCTCTGAAATGAAAGCATTTTTTTGGTTTTCCATCCGCTGCACACGAGGGATCAGATTTTACACCTGACGATTGCTTTCATAAAAAAAAAAAAAAAAAAGAAGTCTGGTACTCAGAGAGGAGTCGCTGGAGCACGCAGACACTCGTGTTCATTTATGGACCACACATCGAAAACAATAATCACTGAAGTGGATCAGCTAAAATGCGTGATATTATTGCAAATGCATATTTCTTTGGGATAATTAGTTTATTAAATGAACTGGAAAACATGAAGAGTTTTGTTCCAAAATGCTACAGAATAAAAATGACCCCTGAAACTGGGACAAATCTAAACAAATGACTTTTAAAGAATCGCTCATAATTAAGTGCTCAGTTGATAAAAATGAGTTCATTTCTCAGAGTGGATCCTGAAGATTTCTCAGACACTGAACGATAAACCTCAGGCAACAATTTTATTTCATGTTGTATCTGGATATAAAGCGTTTTGGAGTGGAACTCTTCACATCTCTTCCTTATTATCTTGACATGAATTCTCACTGAATCACAGTGTTGTCTCTGTTCCCCTTGGGACTGTGTAAATCATTAATGAGCATTCAATTATTTCAAGTATTTTATATGAAAGGCAGGATCAAATCCATTGAGTTACCCAAAGCATTGAGTTTTTGTGTATTCTCTTGTGGTAAAGATAAACGCTTAAAGACATTATGACACAGACCATGAGCATTTGCAGGGTATTGTAATCCTTTCATGGTGAGTTGAATATTGTTTTAAAAAGTTTTCCTTTTTTTTCTTTTCTGGGATGAACTAACTGAACACTTTTTGAAGCAAAGTTGGCATATTACCATGTACACATGTTACAGAATATAAAAATGTGGTATAACAACTGCAGTATATAAAATACTGGTATTCCATGATAGATCTTTGTATTAATGTGACTCTCTTAAGAAAATGTCTTCAAACAATCAGACGATCTCCTTTTCCATTTTGTCCTGTCTTATAAAGATGTGTGAATTTGACTAAATCTTGTCTTCATCTAAGTCTCTTAGAAAGCTGAACAGCATGTGTTCAGTGTGTGCCTGCGTCGTCTGCTCCTCCTCTAACCACTCGAGTGAGAGAAATGAAATGTCTTTTCTCTCAGTTCACACCATAACTATTTGGACAGTTACGTATTTGATCTTCTTCAGGCTTTGTGCTGTAGTACATTCAATTTCAAATAAAATCATAGATGCTACATTAAAGGTCCCATATTCGACACTTGTCCGGTATTTAATTTTCAGTCTTGATATCCGTAAGATATTAGAACCAAAAAACATTTTAAGAAAGTTTTACATCTCTCAGCTGCTCTCTCAAGCTCTACCAAGAAGAGGTGGTTTTGTGTCTGTCTCCTTAAGACACAGTGATATCAGGGAGCCTCTCTTCTGATTGGTTGACTCTTTTTCTGAGTTACACATGTCCAGGACAACCACAGATTTAACAACTTTTTTTCAGTCTTGTAGTTTGACCAGTCTGAATGACCGCTCTGTGTTTTCTTCCACATTAAAGATTGGACAGTGGGCGGTGCTGAAGGCGGACATAAGCGTGATTTTATGACATCACAAACTCCCTGTGAGATCACAAACCCACAGAGGTCCAAACTGCTGTGTGCATTTCTTTGTGGACCGAGCATGCAACACTTTCACAGTATTTATGAAGCACCTAAAGCTCCTTTATTATGAAAAGGTGATGGAAATCACATATTATAGAATATGGGACCTTTAAAGTACCAATTCTCAGCTTCAGTTTGAGAAGGTTTACTTCAAAACAATAAAAGCAAAATTGTGGGATATTCAGATATTCTAACACAGAGGTTTAAACTGAAAGTTTTGAGGTTACAGGTTTTGTGGAAAACGCTTTTTGAAGTTTTTTGACCCTCTACCGTCAACAGATCTTCCGTGGTGATTCTCTCCCAGAAAACAGGGAAGGTACAAGTTGTGCCGTCTCTGCCTTTCGTCTGGTCTTCAGCAGGTGGACTGCAGCTCAGTCAGATCAAGATCAGCTGATTGATCTCATTTTCATCCTGAAAAGCTCCATCTGAAAAGATTGTTGTCCTGCTGAAGGATGAAGTGTCATGCATTGAATCTTGATAGCAACTCAAGCCATAAAAGAAGCACCACCATGTTTAGCAAATGTGTTTGTGCTATAGCTCGAGCTGTTTTTACTTACACGTACACACTTACTTATCATTTTTGTAATCAGTCCACAGAACTTTATTCTACATCTCTACTAGTTTGTGTGTGTGTGTGTGTGTGTGTGTGTGTGTGTGTGTGTGTGTGTGTGTGTGTGTGTGTGTGTGTGTGTGTGTGTGTGTGTGTGTGTGTGTGTGTGTGTGTGTGTGTGTGTGTGTGTTTGTGAATTGCAGTATGGTATTTCTGTTTTTGAGATCTGAGTTTCAAATCATGAAGACTTGACCCCTGACATTGAAACATGTCCGTCTACAACCTGGGGGGTATTTCTGACTTGCTTTACAGTCCTAAAGAGGTTTGTCTTCACCTTGCAAAAGATTCTCCACAAGACCCCTCACTCCACCAGTTTGCCATTTGCTTGTTTTTCTGTGCACATTTGATGTTTTACATTTAACCCAACTGTTGATGGCAAACCAGCTAACTTTGATTTATCTTGAACAGATTTTTTTTTTTGGTGGGACAGAAGTCAGGACCGGCTACAAATCAGCCCAGTATCACATCAAAGTGTGTAATACACCGGTCAATCTACTTGATCATGCCATGTCAGTATCCCATTTAGCCTCACATAAGCATGACAAGTTCACACAGGTATGACTAGAGTTGAAGAAGGAGGTCATGTGACAGAGGTCAAGTGGCAAAGTGCAAAGAGTTGAGAGGACCTTGACGTTGGTTGGATGGAACAAACAGGACTTTTACCTAAACAGCCGGTGTTCAGAGTCAATGCGTGTTTCTTTTAAAGAACTTAGGGAATTTATGTAAATAACAAAACGTACTTACTTTTGTTGTGTCCGTTAAGTAACTTACATGACGTCCGTAACTCTACCTTGGTAAAATTACTTATTTTAGGCCAAACTATGCTCTACACTAACCCAACAACATGGTTTGTGGTGACCAAATGTAAGGTACCTCACATTTCACGCATATGCAAGAAAGAACATGACACTGACATGATATCAACTAGCAGACTGATGGGTATATTACAAACTTTGGCATGAAACAGGAATGTCCAGATTTATTGTTTCCCTACTTCACCAGGCCAACCGCACTTGTAGGAAACAAGGAAGAAACAAGGAATTTAAACAAAGACAGTTGGGACAAAATCTAAGAGTTTGAGCTTTTGGGTTGTCGTTGTTGTTCAGCACTCTCAGTACGTTTTCAGCATTAAGGCCCAAATTATGGCACGCACATCAAAAACCTTTAGCCATATTGAAAAACAAAACAATTCTCCATTGCATAAAACCTCATCAAAACTGTCTGACAACACCATCCACAGTGCAGTATATGCAAACGGATGGCATTTCCAAGTAGGCCAATTTACATGACATTCCTATCACATGTAGTGACCTTGTTATTTCACGTGAAATCACACCCTCATGTGAGAAACAGTTTGTAATTTGTGCAGTAAACATGAAATTCGCACACTGTCAATGCCCCGACAGAAACAGCTTTCTCGTCGCTCCACACGTCAAGGCTTCGTTGGTGAGTCCACATTAGACGACGGCCCAACCGGTACTGTTTTAGCTGCCCTCGTTCAAACAACAAGAAAATGAAGACTCAGTTGGCGCCGAGGGATTTGAGGTCAGTAAGCAGTGTGATGCTATGATGGTGGTAGCGTAATTGTTTATTGATTTACAGTTACAAAGTGTTTTGTGGACCAAATTTGTGTGCGTGTGTGTGTGTATGTGTGTGTGTGTCCACTCATATTAGTCTGGAGTGTGTCAGATTTCCTTTGAATGGAGGGAGCAGAAGTGCAAATTACTCTGCCCCTGTGTTGCATTCTGGGTTGTTTGCAGCTTGAATGTTTGCATGGTTTCAGTTAACAGCCCTCTCAAGTGTTTCTTCAGTCCAGCTAATCTGGCATTTCTGAAGGCTCCTGCAAAGTGTTGGGCTGCCACAGATTAGAATTCATTTGTGACCATTTATATATTTACAGCAGCAATGAACCCAGGAGAAAATTTCACAAAAAGCCAAGAATTACTGGCCTGGCTTCATCTGCCTTTTGCTGAAAGTTTGCTCACATTTCTGTCTGATGATAGTCTAGAAACCGTGTTCGCATGACGGTTTGGTCAACCACTCCGAAGGGTTGACCAATCAGGGACCAGCGGTAGTGACTCAGTGCAATGACATTGAACTGTTTGTTTTAAAGTTCCAACAATTGTGGTGGTGCCACAGCTCGGTGAAGCGATATGAACAGTTGCAGCAATGCTAGAAAATATCGAAGAACTGAAGTTAGAGCAAGAACAATGCCTAACATTTTTTTTTTTTTTAAGTTTGAAGTGGGAATTTACCGACATGGCATTGCACTCTGCTTGCATTGGAGGCGAGTCCCTGTTGTTTACAGTTTGTAGACTGTATTTAAAAGTGGACGTAGCTTCCGGCTCTGAAAAATGAGGCCAATGTGGAAGTTGGGTTGGCTAGAAAAAGGCTAGTAAAAGGCACAACAACTTTGGTGTTGTTCCCCAAAGTCACTCCTTATTAATTTTCTGGTGGTCCATATAAAAATAATCCCACCATTAGTTAGATATTAGGCTTCAATAAGCAGCATTTTTTGGGGGCCATGTCTGTTTGATTGACAGGCCTGTGGTGTGGTCAGGTTTCCACTCTAGGTGGGCTGTAGTGTCCGAGTCCGATCCACCACTCGCTCCTCTTCACCTCGTCCAATTATGGTCACTTCTGGCTCCAAAATATCAAGACTCGTGGCTTCATAATGGAAGTTCACAAACCAATGGGTTACATCAATGTTAGTTATTGCTTGCTTCTGGCGTACAACAATAAGCCATGTGGTGGTCAATGACGATTAGTTAAAAGGCTGCTCCAATAGTTTTAAAAATTAACCTGAGGCCTCCGTCTTTTAGGATGCTTCAACTTGAAACAATCTTCAATGGATTGTGGTCAGATTCACCAAGTGAGTTTGGGTTTACTTTTGACCGGTTCGAGAGCCTTTGGATTAATGGTATGTCAGGGAAACTTCCCCAAAAGGCTGAGTGTAAAAGCCTTTATAAAAACGGTGGTAGTCTTATGATCAAGGTCGTCCTATATTTAGGCCAGTTGGGTACACAAGGTAGACAAAATGTAAACCCCCAGCTATCTGAAATGCAAATGACTGCAGTTGCAACTCGCAGATATTGAAGCACTTTATTTGTGTTAGACAACCAGCTGAGCAACCCAAAGACCAGTTTATCTGTTCCTAAACTGTCAGGCTGCACCTTTATTTTCAAGGTCAATTAAAAAAGTCTAGCAATTAATATCACATATAAATAAACAAACTGGATGATTAATTGAATGCATGGCACCCCTGGTTGTAAGTGACTGTTAGAGGTATTAAGTACTGAAGATAAACCTTTTAGTTAATCCGAAATTTGTATTGGATTTTTGTTTATGCCCCGTAAATTAATGGCTGAAAATAAAAGCTTCAGTCATAATTCAATTTACTGCAAGTGAGCAGTGCAAAACTTGTATCTTCTTTCACTTGTGGTGTAAATAAGAGCCTAACAGTCTCAGAGGAGAATATATCATGATGCTCAAAGTACTTCTAAAGTGCTTCTTCTGTTTACTTATTCTTCTGTTCTAACATGACCTAAACAAGCTGGGTAAGCTTTATACACACAAGTGGGTGCACAGGTCCTTATTTTCACACCTCAGCCTATTGAATGTACATTATGTATACCATACCTTTGTATTAAAAAGCTCAGTGTTTCACGTACTGGATAACACCCAAAGAGACAGTGATGTTGGTGCAGTCCACTGATGTTGTAATATAATCATAAACTGTATTCAAAAATGGACGTAGCTTCCGGGTCTGAAAAATGAAGCCTGTGCCGAAGTGCCATTAAGTGCAATAGGACTGTTGTCGGTTGGCTCCAAAAAGGCTCTGGCTCCATCGACTCCCATAAATCGTCTGTCATGAAATAATGTTTTTCGCTAAATTCACTCGTGATCAGTGTTCTGGTGGTCCTTCTGAAAATAATTCTAAAGTTAATTAGATATAAGGCCTCAAACTGTGATATATTTGGGGGCGTGTCTGTTTGATTGACACCCCTAGGGCTCTGTCAGGTTTCTGGTATAAGTGGGCGGGTGTTGTGTCCTCTGGTTCTAAGTCAGATTAAGTCACATACACCACTCACTCATCCAAATATGGTCACTTCTGGCTCCAAAAAAACAAGATGGCAGGGGCCAAACTCAAGGCCTCTAAAAACAGTTCACAAACCAATGGTGACGCCACAGTAGGTTGCTGCTTGTATATATTGTACAATTGCTATGATTACTCAAAATAAGACAACAAGGCATGGGTGGTATCTGTTGTTTGATAATTTATCAGTTATCATCTCGCAAAAGAAATGTTTATTCATAATAGTAAGCAGCTTATGAAAGAGTTTAAGACGCCACACTCCATTGGTATAGGCTAGCACCGCCATCGTTGGTGAAAGTACATCGTCATTGCATTGTTTGCTGATTGGTCTGCCCCTTAGAGTGGCTAATAAAACATTCATCCTAACAGGGTTTCCAGACTATAATTGCAGCAAAGTCAGAAACTGTCCGGCAGAGCCAGGCCACCAGATAGCTGCAGTTTACATAAAGAAAATCATAGTCCTTTGTAAAATTATAACTACATATACTTTAAACACACACGGATATATTACCTTTCAATAAACGTCCATGAATCAGTTCAGACACCATAACTCCAGAATATATGTATTTTTTTTTACATCCATTTACATCCTTTACATCCATTGGTACATTCCAAATAGGAACTACTAATAGCTGATTCAGCATACTATTAATGTTGCCAAAATGTAAGACGTGGCTCACAGTGATTTGACTCAGTCTGAATCAATGTTCTATGGAATCGCAGAAGCGTATTTATTTGCTGAACCATACATACCATCCGACGGCTGCATGGCCTCACATGCATGTGACGTGAAAGCTCCATCTGGGAGTGTATTTAAAGTGGATATATTGTTGTGTGTTCCGGGCCGATTGTTTCTCGCTATTCTAGTATTGCTTGTGAGCATCAAGTGCTGCAGCACAGCCGGGCAATTTGAGTGACAATCCAAGCATATACGGGGAAATCTTTCCTTCAAAATTGCTTTTAAAAGTGAACTCACATTGGCCTCATCTGTGTCTTTTAAAAACAAAAAATGACTAGAAGGAAATGATTCACTTTCAACACCGGAGACGTTCTATCTTTTTTTGTGGGAATAATCCTGAACTGAATTCAGCTGTGTCTGTTCACCTTGGATAAGTAGGTATTGGACTTCATTGATAGCTGTGGCAGCTCTTCTGTTCCATCTCACATCATGACAAACATTTCCATGAAATTTCCAGGGAAGATAGACTGATGCACTGTAACTGGCTCCCGTCCTACCTGGTTCCAGCGACGAATGGTGACCAGAGCATGACATCCTGTCAGCTACGTCCTGCTCAACAGCTCATTCAGGGGAATGCAGTGCCAAAATCAAAGCAGTTAAATGCCCTGCAAAAATGTTCAGTCCCTCTGGGAAATTGTAAATTTAATTTTAACCAAACGCTGCAATATTTATGCGAGCTTGCAATTTTGCAAATTTCCAGCAATTTCTACACAATAAAAGTGCTCAGTAGAACTTCTGCTAAAGGCACAAAGAAACTTTGTCAACAAAAATAACTCCTCATTTACAGTCAGTGACACTCTTCATTCTCTCCTCTCATCATCAAAACAAACCACATGCCAGTCAATGGAGAAAATAATTACTGGTTTTATGGGGAATGTGGTCCTATGACTACCCTGCGAAGTGTAATCATACAGCATGTGTTGAATGAGTTTTATGGAACTTACAGTTATATTTTGTACTTTGTTTTTGTGCATACAGCATGCGTTGAATTAATAAAAGTATTTAAAGCACTTATTCCTACAGAAGATGTAGTCCATCTGTTCTATAATGCAGTGACAGATGCTGTTTTTTGTAAAGCTACACTTTTATGTAGCCATGAGCTCTGAGTCTCATGGCTCTGAGTCTGAGAGCTATGATATTTCCAGCTGTTTCTGTGATATGCAGTATACCTACTACCATAGGAAGTGATTACATATCAGTCCTTCTTTATTAGGTTAAAAAAAAATAATCTAAATCTTTATGCTCAATTTTTGCGGATTCACACAATTTTACCACTGTCAATATGAATGCAAAGCTAAAGAAACATTATACACCTTCAGACCATTTATCTGAATGTTAGCGAGTTCTTGTTAACGTGTGTTAATGTGCAAACGTACAGGAAATAGGAGCTGAGGGTTCTCTGCATCTGCTCTTCAGTGAAAAGATGAGGAGGCCAGCTCATTTGTGAGGAAGAGATTGTGCAAACAAAAAGAGAAGCCACACTGGTGCTCATTATTTAATCCAGTACCTTGTTGTGTTCTTACCTGCAGAGACACAAGCAGATGTACTGACCTTGAATGCAAAATGGCCCGCTGCTGTTTGATCAAAAACGGTTCCTTCCGTATGATAAGTTGAGAAATCATAATCTTCTGTTCTCCCTCAAAGCAGCCTTCGCTGCTATCTCACTGTAAACAGCGTTTTTGTTGAGTACCTGCACCCAGAGCCGCCTTCTCACCACCCAGGGAGAATGCCTTTGACTAATCCCCAAGGCTTTCTTATCAAGTGTGATTGAAAAGAGCCCTCAGTCCCCGGAAGACGGGCTAACCTTTATCTTTCTATTTTCTATTTCTGCATCTTTCTTTTCTCTCCACAACAAGGTGTTTGTGGGAAAAGGAGACCTGTTACTGTTTACCCCCTCCTATATGCACATCCATTCCCCAGTGGGCGTACGTTTGAAACATGAAAGGCTCTGAACAAAATGGAAAATTTCCACTCAATTTGCCATGCAGCCAATCAGTGTGCAGTGACCCAGATAAGGAGTGTGATATTGATGATGACAGCAATAAAGATGTATTTTCACCACAAGCCTTCCTTCTAATTAGGTTGATCTGCGGAGAAAATAAATGAATTTTGACAAAATGCAAAAGAGGTGGTGTGCTGGGAGGATTAGACGAGTGAGGGTGACGGGAGGAGGAGGAGGAGGGTGGAACTCAGAGGGTTTCTGGGGGTTAAGTGACTTCACTGTTGGGGAATGGGTGACAATTACCACTGAAATGAGATTTCGTGGCTTCAGGTGCCTCCCAAATACGATGTTTGGTCAAAGCAATAGTTCAGGGTCATGTGGGGGATACTCACTGATGATGCTTTGGCTGTTTTTGTATCTCTTGACGAGCGTTCAGTGTTGGGACAAACAAACGGCAGTGAGGTGGTCTGTAGGGCTTGTGCTCGTATGGTTTTATAATTCCAATGCATGAGAATCTCTTCTGTCATTCAGCTGACACTTTAACTGTGCTATTTTTTTTTTAAACTCTTTTAAAGTTACTCCCTGTAAGCATCAAGGCAGCAATTAAGTCGCAATTTCCTAAAACCTAGCTGCAATTTTCATGTAATTCTATGCACTCTATCTCAACAAACAGCATGTTGTTCCAGTCTGTGTTATTTTAAATGTGCTGTAACTGACTAGGTGACTATTATAAAGTGAGTTTCTGATATAATTTATTTTTGAAAACACAGATTAACATGATACAACCACATTTCCCATCCCTGATATGACTGTATTTGCTGAAGTGATTTAAACTAAGTTGAAATGTTTAGGTTTTCATTATATCAGCCGTTGAATCCACTATAGCAATTAAATGTGCATCTATATACTGACTTACTAAGTCACAGAGCAGCGAGAAGTCGAGAAAAAATAGTTGAAGGCAAACTGTGTCTGATATATAAATTGTAAGCGCTCAGTTTTATGCTCCTTTTCATGCAGTACCACCAGTAACCACAGGTGTCACCAAACCAACCAGAAGAGAAATCCAATTATATTTAACATCACCCACTGGTTTATGAGCTCCTGTTCTGGAGCCTCGAGTTCGGCATTTTGGCCGTCACCATCTTGTTATTTGGAGCCAGATGTGACCATATTTGGATGAGCTGGTTAATGAGTAATGAGTGATGAATCTGACTTGATCTGATTTGAAACCCAAGGACACTATGCCCCGCCCACCTATAGCGGAAACAACCATACTGCTTTTTGAGGCCTAATATCCAAATAATGATGGGATTATTTTCAGATGGACTGACAGGAAACTAATACGAAGGAGGGATTTGAATCGTATCGAATGACACCATGATGACTTGTATTCTGTAAAAGAAGTTGAATGGGAGTCTATGGAGTCAGAGACTTTTTGGAGCAAACTCCTAGAGGCCCTCGGTAGTATTGCACTTTATGACACTTGCACATTGGCCTAACTTGTCAGATGCAGAACATCTGTCCACATGTATATACAGTGTATGATTACACCTTTGGTGGAGCACAGAGCTTGATCTGCTTCATTTTGATATATAAACTATTTATTTACTAAAAACTCTTCCTTCCTGTTTTTTTTTCTAGCATCCACGTTTTCCCATCTCCTCTCATTGCCTTTTCACAAAATGCTCACAAAAAAGTATTCTTACAAATTATGTGTTAATGTAATCATGCAAGTGTTCAGTAATTTTAAGAGCGGGATTGAACTACAGGTGGAGATAATGCTGCTGTCTTATTCCTAAATGAAATTACACAAGTCTAAAAGCTCCTGTGAGGATGTCATGAAGCCGTTTGGGGAGTCTGGCCAGAGTGGATAGGAAGCAATCAAGCAAGCAAGTAAGCAGGTCAGTAGCCAGAGTGCTCGGAGGAACGGTCATGCATGACAGCATGGAAATACCAACCTCTACACTTCCTCCTGGAGGGACGGAGGAATCGGCTGCCGCATTAAGTTTCCACGGCGGAGGGGGAGATGGAGGATGTCACCCCACAGCAATCTGCTGCACACTTAGCAGGTGTTGACATCTAGATTAACCTTGGACTGCTGTGAGCCCGATTCCTCTGGAAGGCAGTGTCTTATTAGGATGCACACAGAGAGCCCGTATCCAATCCCTGGCTTCTCAGGTTCCCAGGTACTGCCCCTCATTTGCTGGCCTGTCAATCAAAGGGTCATCAGAGCATTGCTGCGGGGACGTGGGAAACATGGCTGGGACTTTTAACCCAACAGTGACTGAGTCTCTCCTCATTCAAAATATTTTGACTGATCCTGCAGGAGCTTATTGAGTTCATTAATGAGGGAGCAATGCCACAAGGTAAACTTTGTACTAAGTGTGTACAATTTAACCATTAATACTGAACATCCCTACATTCCTCCATGATCAATGTTTACACGTACATGCACGGAGCAGGGGGAAGCGGTAGCCTTCGTGGGTATGTTTTTGTTGCTTGATCAATATCAGCACCTGAATTGGACATATAATTGTTCCCACTGGTACGTGTACATCTGTGCTTTCTCCATGGACCTGAAACTTGAGCAGAGAGGACATATCAACATTTTTGTCAATTTTTTGTGGAACAGAAAGAAGTGAACTTGAGCCAAATCTGAAAAGTAAGGGTGGTGAAGAGCAACGATTGTGCTGTTGCAGGCGAGAAACTCTTTTCAACACGCTGTGAGCAAGCATGTTGTCCTGTTGGAGAACTAAAGTGCTGTCTCGCCACAGTTCAGGTCGTTTGCGCCGAATGTTTTCCCTCCAATGCCTCAAAACATAATGTTTGAACTTGCTGGTGACAGTGTGACCCTCAGGGAACGAATACATGGTGCACAACTCTGTGGCCTGGTAGCTCCTGACCTGACATGACCTCTTTGGCCTTTTACAGTGATGTTCTACTGCTATTTAAATGTAACTGCCACTCAAAACCCCTTGCTTCATTGCCATATGCTTTCTGATGCATTTCTAGGATTTCTGTCATCATTTGAAAAGTATTCTAATGAAACTAATAAAATGCTGTGTATAGTAAAACAGGACCTATAACTTTCTCTCTCTCTCAGTAATGTTATGTGACGTTACCAGTTCTTGGAAGAAACTGATTCATGGGTTAAATTGATATACTGTCCCCTGGGAATCAGAAGAAGAGACAACAAATTTTGCTATCACGGCCAACCATCTAAGAAAAAGGGCTTTAAAAGACATATTAATTTGATAGAAATTTGATTTCTTCATTCTGGTATTGAACAACCAAGGTTCCAGAGCATAAACACATGAGTAAGAGCTGTTCATGAGGACTGGATGGACACCTGGCTGCTTTATATTGTAAACAACCACAGTGCAGCCCGCGCTGTACATCTCACGCACAACTGTGATAAGCTTGTCGAGCAGCGCAGCATGGAGACTAGTTCAACTAACCATATGTCTGTTAATTAACCTGTACACCATTAACCAAATAGCACTTTCCTACAGCTTACAAAACACATGTAACTAACTGAATTAATATTGCCCAGTACTCATCAGTCCCACAGTGGAAGTTGCACAACCTGTTGCCATAGCAACTCTGAGAAAATGTCATTTCAGATGGGGTTGTTGGTCAATCCTGATAAACATGGACAACAATGTAAATCCTGTCCTTCTACGTGAGGATGAATAAAACATGGTAGAAATAATATATTTTTCAAAACAATACGGTTTGATTCAATGAAAGCTAAAATGTGGAGGCTGCAGTTATATGAAGGTATTTCTGTGTCTTTATTAAGCAAGCAAAAAAAAGTTTTAAAAGTAAATTCCTTGCACCGCAATCAATAATCAAGTTTGTAATGAAAAATATATCAACTGAGAATAAAATTATTTGCATTGCAAACAAATTTGTTCTTACAGTTTTGGTCACAGAATTACGAATTTTGCTTATGAAACGAGACTTTTTTTGCGGCAAATTGTAAACCTTTGATCTCAAGTCAAAAACCTGCGAGTTGAGTTGGATGTAGTGGGCGGGACGTACGCTGGAGACGGGAGTTTCTATTGGTGGATTAACTTCAGCCACACAGCACGGACACCCCCCGCTGCGTCTGTAAAAACCCGACAGGAGAGGACGGTGTTGAACTACATGCAGGTATGTTTGTGTTACATTCATCTTTTTTTTCTATTGAAACGCTTTCGCAGCACATCTTTCATTTTGGTTATATCTCATGCTGCCAATGCCAGCAGCATGTTGATCCCTTCGGAGGGACACAGCTGCTCGTATTTCCACCGGTACATATCGTTTCCTATCCCGCTGGATGAAGAGCTTCCTGTTTAGTCAACGCTTGTGTCTGTGGAAAAAAAACGAGCGGCACATGTCACTGAGAGGATCAGCACCACTTGTAGAAAACTACAGTTGTAATCTTGTTGACTTGAACTACATCGGAGACAGTAAGTGCCGGTGGAAGTACGGGCAGCCTACCACTATATATATATATATATGGACAACGTGAAATATAACCAAAGTGAAAAGTGATATAACATAAGCAGACCTCCTATGCAGCTCAATACACAGTCCTCTGCTGTCGGAGGCAGAGTTGCGTGTCTGCAGCCGTGCTGTGTGGCTGAAGTTAATCCACAAATCGAAACTCCGTCTCCATCGTACGCCCTGCCCACTACATCCAACTCAACTCGTAGGTTTTTGATTTGAGATCAACGGTTTTCAATTTGCAGCCAAAAAGTCTCGTTTCATAAGAAGAATTCTTAATTCTGTGATTAAAACTAACAAAACTGTAAGAGCAAATTTGTTTGCAACGCAAATTATTTTATTATCAGTTCATATAATTTACAAATTTGTTTTTTGATTGAAGTGCAAGAAATTTGCTTTTAAAACCTTTTTTTTGTGCTTGCATAATAAAGACACAAAAATACCTTCATACAGTTACAATAAATTAATCTGATTTTAGAGGAAATGTTTCTTTTGAGGAAAGAATAATGACCACAGTTTTGTCCAGCGGGAGCTCAAAAAGGTTTTTCCAGCTTGAACTATTGAAAGAAAAGAGTTTCAGTGTCTGAGAGGCATACAAGCACTCGTGATGGTTTCCAGGTTCAAGTAAAGGCTCAGAATACCTGAGTTTTAAAAGCCTAACCGTCTCACCACATGTTTGTTACATGCTTAAGAGACATTTTGTCTGTAGCTCGAGACCCATTCCACTAACTTAAGCACTGTGGCTACACAACAACTATTTCAGCTTCTTCAGTTGTCTCGTATCTGAATGAACAGACATACTTCTTTTTTTTTTCTTTTTTTTAATGCATACCGCGTCTATATCCCACCCTGTGTGATTGATTCTTCTTTTTAATGAAAGCTCAACTCTGGTGTTGCTCAGACTATTTGTCTTTAACGTTGTTCTATTGTTGACATGATGGAAATGATAAACAGCATTGGTTCAACTAGAATGAAAGCCTTGTTGTTGTACGCCTCTGCCAATCAGTCAAGTTAGAGTTTCCATCCATATCTGTCCAGACTCATTTTATATATCGAGTGAATAATTTGAAGCAATCCTTGTGTGTTCAAATGCTTGGCCCATAAAGTTGATTGAGAGTAAACAATCCTTCAAACATGGATGTTGCTGCAAATACATAGACAATTCTGAACCATGTGTATTCTTCACACAGATCTTAAACCGGACGGCACAGAAGATCTATAGTCAACACAGTTTGAAGGTGGACACCAAAGATTCAGTTTCTGACCAAATGAAGAAGATGTGATCAATTAAAGTCATGGGAAATGTGAAAACTCTTAACGGTCAAAAAAAAAGTGTCATTTTAAAGTATGATTATTATAAAAAAAATCTTAATCCCAATTTATAAAAGTGGATAATGGGCACTTAAAACAGTGTACCTCATTTGATTACTATTAGTTTGTAGTGATTAAATGACGTGTTGATTTACTTTGGTAAAGATAACAGAGACTTGATGTAAAGTACCAGCTTAGCCATTGTACAGGTTGTTGTCTTCTCCGAGATGGACCGTGGACTCTGAACTCTCTCTGGAGGCGTCGAGCCACCACAGACCGAGGAGAAGACTCCGCTCCTTCATCCCCTCGTTTGGTGACACCAGTGTGGTGACTATGATACTCACCCCACAGTCTTGTGTTTTTGTTTATATATTTATGTATCCAAAAACGGATCAAAAATGAAATCAATTTATGCGATATATACAACTCTAATCTGTATTTTGTTGTGATTGTGTGTTCTTGAAATGATTAATGCTTTCAGCAGGGCATCTTTAATGTCGTATGGTGTATGTGTATGTTTGAAAATCACTGCCATGCTGACTCGTAATGTGACAACTTTTTTGAGCAATTCAACAAACTCACCTCTCAACGTTGTGCCGAGCAGAAACTCAGAATCGCTCAGAAAGCGCTGAAGTTACTTAAAGATCTTAAAATTCGCCACATAGCCCCGATGGACTCTCGCAGAAATGTGTAAAGATTCTGATTTTAGCTTAAAAAAAAATAACCCACATAAGATATTAAATATTCAGAGTATTGATCAGTGCAGACCGAGGTTTGAGATTGGATTTCTCTGTGTATGTTTGGGAAGGTCCAAATAAAATCTCCTTTGATCTGCTGTGCAGTTTAAGTGTTAAAATGTTTAAAATATCTTATACCTGCCATATTGTCTTCATACCTGTTTTTATTCCATTTGTGTCGTGGAACTTGTGTCTCAAATTCAAAAAGAAAACAAATCAGTTTTAATCTTTTTACACGTTGCCACCATTCTGACTGACAGTCAAACTGATAATATAAAGATGCAGGGCAGGGCTGCAGAAAAGGTTTAATGCTCTAAAAATGATTGAAAGTATTTTTTATTTTATTTTTTATTTTTTTACTTTTAAATGGGTCAATCTGACCTACAACACAACAGTACACTACATAAAATAGAAATGTTAAAATACAAAAATGCCCAAAATAAAAGCTGATGCATAGAAATCTACAAAAAAAATGAAGACATTCATTTTATCATGTCATTTTACACAATTATTTATTTTTTCAGCTTAATTTAAGTCATTATTTTCCTTAATAGTAGGACAATAAACGATAACAAAACTTTCCCCTTTTGATAACTCGATGAACCAAAAAGTTCCAGCTGTGATGAGCCTGGTCGTCTTAAAAAACAGGTGGTGAGGACTTTTTATGAGAAGTGGAGCGAATGGCAACGTTGAACTTCCAGTGGGGTCACGGGGTCGTGGCTGGTTGAAGAGAAAACGGACACATGAGCGAATCGTGAATTTGGTTTGAACTCTCAGCTCATTAAAACAGATGAGAGCTCCCTAAGTACTCTGCCTGTCCCTGTCTGTATTCCTGTAATCTTCCAGATTTCTGTACCACTGCACCACCATTCAAATTCAAATTCAGTATGTTGCAGCAAAGTGTTGAATTTGCTCGGCTGCAAACCTGCTGACTGGCTGCTCGCACACTGTGAGTGACATGAAGGGGAAGTTTCACACTAAATCCCCACAGCAACACTGAGCCCATTTTATGTTCAAAATACTTAGTCTGATAGTGTGTGTGTGTGTGTTTCTCTTTCATCTATGAAACCAAACAAATTCAAACAAAACATAGACAAACAAACAAACAAACAAACAGGGGACAACAAAACATAGGTCTGTGTGTAGCAGAGAAACTGCTGGTTTCCTGGTCAAGAGCTATCAGGTATGTCTGTCTTGAGTTTCAAAGCACATAAAGAATATTCCATTTCAAAAATATCATGCATTAATCAATGGACTAACTTGAGTTGTCCCTGCCTCCATGCCAGCAACAGCTGTCGCCAGAGGCTTTATGTTTTCAGGTTGTCCATCCGACCGTCTCTGTGCATTCGTCTGTCTGGAATGATTAAACTGGTTCAATTTTGGAGGTCAAAGGTGACTCTGATGTCACAAAACACATTTGTGGCCACAACTCAAGAATCTGTATGTTACTTATGACAAAAATTTCACACAAATGGCACATAAAAATGAAGTGATAACATTTTATATTGAAATGGTCAACTTCACTGTGACATCATAATGTTGTTTTCTGTCTGTTATTTAGCACCATAGCTGAGGAACAGAAGAAGAGATCGTGACCATATTTCACATTTAGTCAGACACTGAATTGGTGACACTAATCGTTGCTATCCAACCGTGCCGAATGTATCGATCTTCTTTGCAGTCCGGTTGAAGATGCGTGGGAAGTATCCACATTTAAGAATTTGTAGCTTCTTTGCAGCAACATCTATATTTGAAGCGTCGTCGACTGTCGTGTCTACAACTTTGTTCTGTCAATCAGATTTATTGGATACATTCCTTCAAAGTCTAAGTGAGTCCGGACAGACATGGATGTAAACTGGAGCGTGGCTGGTTGGAGGAGGCGTGTCACGCTGCGGTGGCAGCTTTGGTGGTACAATGGTTTCTGCTGCAGCATATTTCTAAACATGTATGCTTTAGAGAGGCCAAGAAGTTGTGGAGGCATCTTGTCCAAGTCAAACTTGTTTCCATGCTCTCTTCCATGATTTGCTGTCACTTCCCCAAAACCTCTCCAGAACACTGCCCGCCTCACATTGGACTGTTTTAAGTTATTGTGTTTCAAATTATCTGACCACATGTTTCCCAATAAATTCTCCAAGACAGTGAGTTGGTTGATTTCCGTTGCACAGTCACTTTTCCTTTATGTAGGATGTGTTCACTCTTTGTAGCTCTCGCAGGTCTGTATGTGGTTAAAACATAGTTCTGAGAATAGATCGGCTCTATATGATGCAATAAAAGCTTTTAAATACAGATTTAGTTTCATCCTGATCTTCTTAATTTGATCTTTTTTCTTGAATGTCTCAGCTGTAGTATTGCTCCTTCCACTCTTGGAAGATGTTATTGAACGGCACCATGGGTTGAGTTTTCCCCCCAGGTAATGTTTCGAACATGTGTTTCTCAGTTTGCTCTCGAGGGTATACTCTCCTTTGGTGGCTGAATATGAGCTGTCAGTACAGGACATTTGGTAGGTTAAAAATCTTTGTTTCAGTCTTTACTTGTAGGGTGTCGTGTGGCGTTCTAATACGTTTACCTGCACCAGACTTTAAAGTTTGGAGTCGAATCACAGCGGTCTTAAATGTCCGCTCAACTTTATTGCTCTGCTGAAGTCCAGGCCTTCGACCTGTAAAGGTATTTTGATCTGGGATTATGGATGTGTAATGGAAGGATTAAGACCCAATCAGCTCGAGGGGCTGTGACTGATGATGATGTTTGAAGACTTTTCTTCTCTTTCTTGAGCCTCTTAGGGGCGAAGCACCACTGCCTGTGTGCCATAGTGCAATGTTTAAGATCTATAGTCCATTAACAGTAGGATTTTCAACAAATCATTTTTCAGACAGCTCACTGGCATTTATTGGATACTCTGCCATGCTGTGTGTGTGTGCGTGTGCGTGTGCGTGTGTGTGTGTGTGTGTGTGTGTGTGTGTGTGTGTGTGTGTGTGTGTGTGTGTGTGTGTGTGTGTGTGTGTGTGTGTGTGTGCGTGCGTGTGTTTATGTGCATGGCAGTGAAGGCGGCGGTTCATAGTTTGGGCGATATACAGATTAGACATGCACTAAATTCAAAAAGCCTCGCAGCTCAATAATTCCACTCATTGTGTGTGTGGCCGTGCACGTGCGCATGTGCTTATGTCAGAATAATAATAAGAGTCTGCATTAACTATAAATTTGTCTTTTTGTACGCCTTTCAGACTTGGCTGTGAGATTATTGTAAATCCTTCAGTGGTGATACAGTAGCACTTACATCAGACTCGGAGAGCTGGCCGTCCCAAAACACCCCCACCCCGCCACACACACATACACACACACACACACGCACGCACACACACACACACGCACAGTCCTCTTTTTTTTTTTTTTTCAAAGATTGAAATTTATTATTAAAGTTTCCCTTTTTTCTTTGAGAAAAGATTACTGCTTCCTGTCAGTGTGGTCTGAATTAGAAAATATGCAACAATTTGACGGCACCTTGTGCTGCAGAAAAGAGCCTCTTTCTCCGTTTTGGATTGAATTAAATATATAGAGGCTTAGAAGACCCTCCGTGGCCGTGGTGGTGTTACTTTCCCCATGTTCCCCTTATTCAGAATGTCTAACCTTAGGCCCCATTAGCGTTAGAGAAGTGGAGCCGTTTCCTCGGCTCTTCATGTTCAAACACAGAAACCGGAGCTGGAAACCCACTTTGAGTCGTACGTCTTCCCTCTCTATGTTCTGTCTCCGGCTCTGCGCTCCTTTGGCAAATTAAAGCAAGATTTCATAGCTTTAAGCTGCAGATAGCATGCACTGCCACAGGCAGTAGAGTCCCAGGGTTCACCATATTTGTCTACAGGATGTGACATTGTTGCTGTGCGCCTCTTTGATCTGCCATGTCTCCTTTATTTCGACTTGTCTCTGTGAATCAGCGCTGGGGAACAGAGAGTGTTTATTTCTCTGAAACGTGCAGTGCTCCAACCGTCACCTGGATGAGGTGATTTGTATGTAGCCCTGATGCAAATATCAAGTATAATGCCTTGAGTGTTTATTTCATATCACGATCTCAAGCGTAGTACAGCAATTGAATTTGGGCATTTTTTATTCCTTTGTGTCTGTCTCCCTCTGACATGTTGTCAGCGTGGAAATTCACTGCGCTCTGCCACTCTTCCTCCAGCTACCTCTTGATGTGCCACAGCGAGAGTCGTGTCATGAATAAACATGCTGATGTACAAAGGGATGAGTGTTGGTTCGAGATGAGATCGACAGTTTACATGTGTTTGAAAGGGAGGGTCTGCAGAGAAGAGGGTGACAGGGTCGCGGAGCTCAGATAAAAAAAAAACAAGCCGCGTCCACTAAGATCTCCTTTTTTCTTTTCTATTTTTACTTGAACGGTTAAAACACGCTCGCAGGAGATCTTCGGTGTGGCTCCTGCTGTTGCTCTGTGATGATTGAAATCCTGTTTGTAGCACTCCTTCAGTAGAAGTTTAAATATGTTTAACTTCTAGAAGTCGGCTGTCTGAGTGGTTAAAAAAAATACTGAACTCTCTGCATTATCAGGAACAAGCAGCTATAAGTTTGGAAGTAATGTGAGGGGGAAAATAGCAGAGGCTTAAAACTGAGAGACTCCTGGAGCATTCAGAAGCTCGAGCTGAAGAAATTCACGAGACCATAAGGCCTTAAGATCAGATACCCCTCACTCCTACTCCTTTGTCTGTGAGCATGTGTGCACCTGTGTAATTAATAACAATGAATTAAACCCTTCACACAAACCTCAACATCTAACATCTGGCATATTTCCATCAATGTTTCATAGTTTTAAGGTTTGACTGGCGGTCGTTTAATGGCTTCAGCTCATTCTGCCTTCTTCTTGTTCTTGTTCTTCTTCTTCTTCTTGAGGTTTAATGACACGAGTAGCAAATCAGTGTCAACTATTGTTTATGTCGAGGCACAAAAATTTGAATAAACTGATGACATTTCAATGAGCATCTGTTGACATTAACGTTATGGATTTAGTAGCAAAACCAATAAATGTCTCTTCCTTTCATGAGGTTCATGAAGTAACATCAGGCTTATAATATTAACAGCAGCATAGAGGGAGAACAAACAAGACATTTGAATAGTTAATCTTAATTATTTGTATGAAAGTCCTCAGCTAAAATGTCATGATCATGACAGCTCTGTGTACAGGTTGAATTTTCAAATACATTTATACCGAACGTTTCCAATAAAATACTATTCGAATAGTTGATGCACATTTTTTTTGTTTTATGAGATGATGCGTCATGCTACATCACGTAACGGAGACGTCTTTGCAGTAGCACTGTGCTGTGTGTAGTATGAGTCCCAGTAGTCTTTTTTGATAGTTTTACTTTGCATGCCACAATTTTCCTTTTTTTTTTTTTTTTTTATGAATGTGTTTGTACACATTAGAGGTTAAACAGAGGTTAAACAAACTCTCAGCCTGTCAACATATGGCGGTCACAATTTTTGTAAAAGGAAAAGGAACGAGGCAGTTTATGTGCATGACGGGACTTGACCACCTTGAGATTGTGATGATTTGTATAGATCTTTTTTGCTGTTGGGTTTAAAATGTGTGTGAAGCATCCACGTTTTGAAATGCATCGCTTCTTTACAGCAACGTCCACATTTGAAGCATCGTCTACTGTCACAGCTGCAACTTTGCCTGCTGTTAGAAGCAGCTTTTATTGGCTAAGCATGTGAACACATACAAGGATTTTGACTAGTTTTTGTTTCTCAATGAATTTACACATTAATACAACAGAAGAAGAACAACAAAGCTGAACAAAGTCAAGTCAAATCCAATGTATTTATACATCCCTAAATACACACGTAATAGCTTTTTATGAAATCCCTTCAAATTCATCAATACATAAACTGTATTATGAGTCTGGACAATGAATGTCAACCACAAGGCAGTGATTCTACTTCCTCGTTACACATGGAGTGAAACAGCAGCGCTGTAGCTCCAAACCGCAGCTTATTTCAACGTTTTCTATATCAATTATCACCTGGTGATGATGTTTCTTTGCAGGGACACACCTTTACCCTCAGTCTAATCGCAAATGAAGCCACAGGCCTTCAGAATATTTAAGACCCCTTTTACAACACTGAGCTGAGCATGTTAAAACACATGAACTGTAGGCTCAACTTGAATTCTTAATCAAAATATGAAGGTCACCGTTAGCTTCCTTGGCTAGCAACCTGCGAACCTCCGCCAGCGACAGTTGTCATTTCAATAGTCCTTTTGATAGCCAGTGGTTACAAATGAGAGAACAGCTTTTGTCTACTTTGGTCTGAAATCAAGGAAGATATGTTGAATGGCAAATAGGCCGACGTCATTCCTCTTCCATTCATTGCAGCGATACGTCGGCTTGGTTGTCAACCTATATCCGCTCCTGCCCGTGTGCAGCATTAACTGGTATAGTATTACCAAACCAGACATATCCTTCAGCCTTTTGAGCGGATTATCAGATGAGTCTTGCATCCGTCTGCTTTCACATGCATGTGGCACAAACACTCTGTCTGTCTCTTATCCTGTGTGGGCTGTGAATGAATAGGATGAAGTGCTGAATAGCGACTGCTGAATGCTATGGCGGCAAGAAAAGCGGCAGGGAGATGTTATCGGGAGGGAAATATAGTCTCTCTGGTTGATTTCCTAGCCATGTAGTGTGCTTTTTCTGACTGCGGTATAGCAGATAGTGTTAGGGGGACATCAGAGGAGGCCCGAGGGGATTGTCCGCTAACAGATCAACCAGGAAACATGTTTTCAATGACACGCTGTCTGACCATGGGCCAGTTGTGACTGTTTTTACCGAGACATCAAAGACCGGCTGTCTTGATATTTGTACTATTTTAAAACTGCATAAGGCAGATTTGTATGTACACAAGCACCTGTCTCATTTCATCAAAAGTTTGGGCTGTGTCAGAGAAAAGCATTCCAATACCTCTGACTGAGGTGCCATTGATTTACTCTGTTTGGCTTAATTAAATTCAGGTATGGGCACTTATACAGCAGGAAATCTGTTCCCCACAGGAAGTGACATTCAATAATTAAGAGTGAAATGCAAACCGTATTTTAATCAGCAGTGAGTGAGCTGCCCACCAATAGAAAGCTTTATTTACCAGTGAGAGCTCTTCATCATTTTCTAGTGTAAAGCATTGCTGGTTGGTTAAAACATGAAGATATGAGGCCTATAATTACATTGTTTATCTTTATTTCTGAGTACTGAAGTCTACGTTCTTTAGAGTGACACTGTGCGTGAGACAGCAGTGGTCATACGTTTATTCCAGCATGCATTGGGTAAAGAGTCAGAAAAGCTTTCTGAATAGGTCAACAGGTCAACACTTATTTTTAATTTTTTTTAAAGCTACAATAACTGTTCATCTGATATTCATGTTTGTGAGACCAAATCAAAATGCCTGGAGAAAGAAAATCTGACATTTTTACTTCCACAGCGCCATTTTTGAAAGTCAAGCTTTCTCCAACAGCTGCACATAGTAACAGCAGCACAGTTAACATGAACGTTTTGGTTCACTCAGTTCAAGCTCTAAAAACCCCGCTGTACACTACAGTTAGTAACCAGCTGGTGAACACAGTTGAGCATTTTGCATCTTTGGATTGACATATCTACATATTTCCTTAGTTTGGTAGAGACTAGTGGTTGGTGATATGACCAGAAATGTGTCTAAGGTATTATTAAGATTCTGGCGGTTTCACTGTAAATCCAATTTGTATGACTGTACCTTTGTACAAGTTTATAGTGGATTATTTTAATGTCATGAGGACATAGAATATAATATTTTATTGCTATGTATGTATTGTATTATACATTGACTCAGTGTGAATTATTTTCTTACTTTACTTGCTGTTCTGCAGAATGCTCAGACATTGCAATACTTCATTTCAACATATCTGCCCAGCCTTTTTCACTTCACCTGACAGAAGCGCTCACTTGAGGATCTACTCCCTCGAGTACATGATATACTTCATATGAGTGCAGGATATTGTAGTACAGTATTTACTAACTACATAAGACATGAATCAAATGTAGTGTTTTAATGATTGCTCTAAAATCATTGGCCTCGATTGTCTGTCGACCGTGTGCTTACAGACAGTAGGTGGACAGTCATTGCGTACCTGGAGAAAAAGCCTCTCTAAGCGATGTCTAACTCTTTGGCTTCACTGTTTCAGTGGCGCAACTGGTCTATGGCTTCAAATCAAACAATTGTATTTGCAAACATTCTTTGCATTCCAACATGTTCTCTGCTGATGTGATGTTGTGAGTTTTACTGTCACGAACAACAATCGCATCCCTCCAAACTTAGCAATAATAGTCTTTTGGTCAACGGCACATTTTTTTGAACCAGGAAACTGCAGGCACGGTTCTTCTCTTGGGCACAAGTCTTTCTGGTGCATCACCAGCCTCCTTTTTCCGTCTCCATCTCTCTTTTCTGTTTTTGAATGTACTGTAGCGGTGGAGCCTCTCCTACCTCTTGACATACTGTTATGCTACCTGGTGTTACAAATTGTTTTGTCGCACATTTGTGTGTACCATGTTTTTTGTTGCCCTGTGAAAGGGAATTAGTGGTGGGTTTTTAATGGTTGCGTTATAAACTTATAACCATTACTAGAAAAGCACTGAGGCAATCAACATAGCAAAATGGCCATTACCGGAATATAACTACATTACATAATTCTGTGATTACATATATTTTGCAGCTCAATGAGTAGCAACACGAGTGCTTATTCCATCTATGCACATGTGAAACAAAAACTGGTTTATAGGATGAGCCGGTATGTTGCCTATTACTTACTAGTAGAGACCTAAAACAGATCTAAAACACATCTCCAAATTATTGCATGCTTTAGATTTAGGAAAGATTAAGGTTACGGTTAATTAAGACAACATTAACTGAAGAGTCAAGATGGGATGTGCATGTGCCGCATACACGTTCACCATCGCAGTGACTGTTACTTGTCAATGTGTTAAGCTAAGCTAATTGTGTCTGGGCTCTATAGCTTTTTATTTAGAACAGGCTACAAACATGAGGAATTTAGATTCAAAAATAAATAAACCCAAACTATTAATCATAGTTCCCAAAATGTTAAACTAGTCTTTTAAAGCATGAAATCATGCTGGAATTGTATTTCCCCTCCAATATATATATTACAATAGCGCAAAAACTTTCATATAAACATAATCCACAGTACATAAGGTGGCACAGAGAAGGCACATCTCTGCTTCCACAGATTCCTCACAAGAACACGAAGAAGAGCTGCTGTAAGCGCTGGTATGTTTTCAGAAAGAGGCCACGGCTGCAATTAGAGACTATTTCCCCACATTCCTATCTTTGACTGAAAAAATATCAAGTTCAAACCTTTTCCCTGTGCTGGGTAATGCTGCGCGGAGAAATGCGGAAAATAACCAGCTGAAGTTCAAGTGGAGGAAGAATACAAAGAATTTGCTGGCCATGATAACGAATGTGGAACTGTCGTCAAATGAAAAAAAACAAAACATATTTGCCTGTCTGCAGCAAACCATTTTTACAGATGCATGTGGCTAAAATACAAGAAAATGTTACGGGCAGAAGGGAAACGGTGCTTCAGGTTTATTAAACAACATTGAAATGCAGACTGTGGTACCGTAGTCTAACCAGAGCTGTGCTGCCGTTCTCATCTCTGCTCTCGTCTGTGCCCTCACCAGGGAGTGCTGTTAAGAATCTGCAACTGTGTTTCCTCTCATCTTCCTCCCCGTATTTAATCTCGACCTGAGCGTTTGGTTTTATGGTGAGTGAAGTATGTCTTCTAAGCCTCGCTGAAGGAGAGACAAGGTTCTTCACGTCCCAGCAGGTCTAAGGTGTTTCTGATGAGACCTTTTAACAAACCACATCCTCTTTTTTTTTTTGAAGCTCCACCTGAAGTGAGAATACAGCAATATGCTCCTCCGAGAACTTTTACTCAAACTTTTTGTGCGCTTGTGATAATTATTTGCTATTATGCACATTTATAATCAAAGCTGAGCAGCTGAGGGTAACCGCATAAAAATAATTTTTAAATGTGTTTTGATGTCATCAAATATATTTTAATTTCAAAGGCAGTAATGCTACGAGCATGTTAATCACAAAATACTGGACTAAGCACAGAAAAAAGAAAGCGTCTGCCTGCTGGACATCCGTCCTATCCAGTGGCTGATTACAAGAGAGGTGGTCTTACATTAATGAGGCCTGTGTACTCAGGATGCTCGAGGCCAACATTGTCTTTTAGCTGTTTGCTTGACTGTCTTCCCCTGCGAAGCTGTCCGGCCAGACAACATTTTATGATGCCCGTAAACATTAGAATCAGACTGTTGAGGGACTGAATCTGGACACCACAACCGAGGTTAAATTAGCAGGCTATAAGAATGCTTACAGAAGTGGCAGAAGCTGAGGCACCGGGCCTAGCGTTACCTTAATGTAGTGTAAAAATAAGGAAGACTCAGGTTCTTTTAAGGTGACTTGCATTCTGGCCATAGCAAAGGTTAAGGCTCTTGGGAATGCTGGCTTCAACACAGAAGAGTTCAGTTCATGTTTTTTGTTTTTTTGTTTTTTTTTACCAGCAACTGGAATCAACACAATAATAGGATTCAGCAGAGCAGAAAGATTAAATTAGACAAAGCTTGCCTGATTTCAGAGGGGAGAGCAGGAAGTGGAAAAGGAAAACAATCATTACATTTTAACTCTAGCTCCAGGTAGTGGTACGATGATGCACTATACCTCACTGATCATAAATCGAGTGATGTCAAAAAGTAGGACATTTTGATAATCCGTCAAACACAAAGAATACTGTTCACTATCATTGTGATCATTGAGGACACGACCTCCTGTTTGGTTGTGTTCCTTTTGTTTCCTCTTTTCTTATGATTAATGTCAGTCCTCTGCATTTTATAGGTACCAGGGAACTGGGATATACTGTATATCTAGAGCTCTGCTAAGGTCTGAGGCGCTGAGGGTGTTTTATCCATCACGCAGTACGATCAGGAAGGCATCTGATTAATCTGTTGTGATACAACAACAATGAGCCTGTACATTTGAGGTGTGTTCCTGTTGTGCATGAATGGAGTGCAGCACAGTCATGCACATGGAGCAGGGGGAGGCATTGACTTTCTCAAGTAATTACTTCCAAGCTACCTCGCTTGATCTACATCAGCAGCTGTGTGACATGCATTATTGTGACATGCGTTATTGTGACCACTGGAACATGTGCATTTGCCATGTCACCATGGACCTGAAACTTGAGCAGAGATCAAGTTTTGCGTCAACTTTTTAGGGAACAGAAAAAAAAAATCACAAGGATCCAAATTGAGCGAGTTGGAGTGGGCATGAAGCGAGTTTGACACAAATTTGGAACTTATTGTTTACACCTTGTACATTAAAGAGCTGCTTGCAGCAATGAGAACAACAAGGAGTTCTGAGACAGATGGTGTGGCCCCAATAAAGCCCTTCACATCAGGGACTCAGTCTGAACTGCGGCAAGTTTCTCAAGATGCCCCGAACAACTTTCCTGCCAACCTCCAAAAACTGTGCAAAGGTGTTCAGAGGAGAACTGGTGCTGTTATAAAGGCAAAGGATGCTCACAGCAAATATTAGTATGACGATTAGTATTGATGAATACAATCTATTTATGGCATTTATTTTGAAAGCATCCTCACTTTACTTTTAGTGCCTTATGCTTTTGCACAGTACTAAATAGATAAGTTTATACACAACAGTGAAGTCCCATCTTACATGTTTAAAGAGTAACCAGCAGCCACATGCAGAATGTTCAGTAAAACATTGACCATATTGAATACTCTGCTCCACAGACGGGGCACACTCTGGTGCACAGAGTTGCACCCATGAGCATGACCCAGTTTTCAAAATACGAGTGAGTTAGGGGAACTCGGATGAACCTGCAGATGGTTAACCGTGGAAAACAGCTGACCAGATGTTTATCACGAACAGTAACGTCGTGATTTCTGCTGAATTTAATTTGTGCAACATTGTTGCTGTGATTTTAACAGTGTTTTGCATGGGCAGCTGCATTTCCAGATTAGGTCTAATATTAATTTCACATTATTTAATGAATGCTCATGTACATCTTCGGATGTTGTTTTGGCTTAGTATTGTTTTTACCTTTTAGTTTTCGATATTTTTTTGCATAACTTGTTGTCAATGGCTTATTTTGTTGTAATTCTATCAGACGTGTTTTTTAATTCTGCCGGACATTGTGCTGCACTTTGGTCAACGTATGCTGTGCTATAGGAATAAGCAGAGGCAGGCTGAAACAATAATTCAGGCTGGAAATTTGACTCCTCTTTGTTCATACAAACCGTCAGGCCGCTAATTTTGTGGGCTAACCCCATTTGTTGATGTGACAGGTACCAGTATATTATCTAGATACTTGGTTTTGGAGGTATGCTATGGCTATAAACATTAGTTACTTGCCTTTTACTCAGCATCTTCTACTTCCACATCGACATTAACAATCGGCTCGTCCTGTGCCAACTCACCTGGCTTTCTCCTCTTTTCTTCCCATTCTCTTCTCTGGGAGAGCCAGCTGAGCTTCAGGCTACTCAACAAAGTCATCTGATGCCCTCCACAGACCCTCAAAATCTCTGGCACACTTTCTCAGGTTATACTTTGATCCCGTCATCATGCACTGAGCTGTTACGATATCCATGGTACATGTCTGCAAGTACTTGAAAATAGGGAACGTTTGCAAGAAAACCCTGAGAAAATCTAAGTATGAGGAGGATCTTTGTACCTTTGGGCTTTTTGTCGAAATGCCAGGATTCATGATCCTTTTTCATTTCTTTCCATACTGGTTACCACATCAGTGTAAAGTGCATTTCTAAATACTTTCCTCAAGGCCTCGGTGGGTTTCGCTAATTACACCAAACCATCTGTGTCTTCGTCCTCACTGGTTTCCTCCGACAGCTTCATGTGCTTGTAGGAATCTCAAACACACTGCAGTGTCATTCAGTAGTGAGAAAAGGGATTCACTTGCCACAACAACCTCAGTGGTGTCAGATGAAGTTGATGACATGAATAGTTCCATTTGCCCACTTTGTTAGGAGACTGTTCTGAAAGCAGTGTAGAGAAGCTCCTGCATCTTACCCGAGAGCTGCTCCGTCTGTTGCAGTCCCACCACACTGTCGAAGGTCTGTTTCACATGGTCCACAAAGTTCTGTGCAATTGATGACTCATCATCAGTGACCACAATGAGTCGTTTGTGGACAACATCAGGAACACATCGCAGAAGTACTACACACGGGTCTTTGGATATTATATCCTGTGTTGTGTCTATTTGAAAGAAGAAAACGCTGACTTTAATTACTTAACTTGCTGTTGTTTTGAACGTCATAGTGACCAAGCCTTTACTTCCGTTCTCTTCTCAGTGGAATCACTAACATGCTCTTACAGGTGGACATTATATTTGCTAAGCAACAATTGAGCTCTAGAAAGTGGCCCTGATTGATGGCTATGTTTCCCAAGTTGTACACATCTTCATGTCTGTGTCCTCTATTGCTAAGCTCACATTTACCAATAACTTTAACTCCATGAACCACATGTTCCTTGACATGCTTCCTCGTTCTGACCTGGTCTCGTCGAAATGACATCTGTTTATCACTCTGAAGGGCACCGATGTCTGCTTTGCTTCCTCTGAGGAAAAAGACCTCTGCACTTCCTCTGTGGGTCTTGCATCTCTTCCTGTTCCTGATACTCTTTGATGGGCATGTTTTCAGGCCTGCTTGCCTCCTTTGACAAATACACTGTCAAAGGCTGAAGGTTTTGTGAAGGCAAGACATATTGTGCAGAACAAGGAGAGGATTACTTCATCGCACGGTAGCCATTTACTCTTTGTGCCATCTTTCGAGTGGAAGACAGAGAAAATGACACTTTCAGGGGTTTTTCAGATGGTACTGAAAAAATAAGTCAAAATCCTTGGACTGATGTCAGACAGAATATTAAAGTATTTTTCCAGTGTTTTTGCTGTCCTTGTCCTTTTTCCTTGTAGCCTTCTGAGCGCTGAACCTCTCTCTTTCTTCACATAAGGCTTCTCTACAGAATGAGATTAACATTGTAAATAACCTAAATAACCTGTAAATAACTTGTATTACTTGTGAAGTCATTGATTGTATGCTCCCCAATTAAAGTCCAGCTAATAATAAAGCACGTTAGTTTAGATTTGTGCTCTTGCTTTGTACCAGAAGGTTAATGTTGAGTCTGAGTCTGAACTTTCGTCCATTTCCAGTTCTGCAGGAGCACCTGTAACACTCGTGCTGCTGCCGCTTTATTCTTCTACACCTCTGCAGCAAAATACTCAACAGCAACCTGTATTTTTTAGTTAACCCGCTGTTTACATTCTAGAGACAATTGTCAATTACACTGGTATTGTAGCTCAGGCAACACTAAGACCCAACACGCAGTACTGTGCATAAATCTGATTTTGTGGTTGTATTGGGCCCCAGAAAAATACTGAAAAGCAACATTATTTGCATCTAAGTGATCTCGTAGTTTTATTGTGTCATGTTGTTTTTGACTGACCTGGTCCCCTGGCTAACATGTTGCTTATTTTACAGCATTTAGCTGCATCTGTGGCAAAGGCCTTTCTCCTTTTCATCCTCTCCCTCTCTGACCCACCTTTCCTTTTTTTCCAATATCCATTCCACCGGTCAGTTTGTCTAAATCACTGGTGTCAAACATACGGCCCGCGGGCCGGATCCGACCCGCCAGGGGGTCCAGCTCGGCCCGCCGGATGACTTTGCTAAGTGTGAAAATTACAGAAAGACATGCATTGCATTTCTATGAACCACCTGGAGGTTTATGAGTACAAACGTTTTGTAATTTTTTTTTTTTTTTTTTTTTTTTAATCGATCCAGTAATTGCTTCAGAAACAGTCAATTGACTATTGACGTCAATAGTGTGACATCAAACGCGTCACAAAGCGAGGGAATCTGCAGAGTGCCCAGGCAGATAAACAATGGGCTGATGTCTTAGTTTTTTATCTTTATGTTTCTAGTTTATTGTAGAAAGACCTTTAAAATAGGGTTTATCATCCAAAAACCTCCACCAATGATTTAAACATAGAGAAATGTTGTCGTTATGTATGCGTTATTATGCTATGATTTTACTGGTCTGGCAGTATGTGGCCCCTTAACTAAAGTGAGTTTGACACCCCTGGTCTAAATGGTAGTGAAGCCGAGAGACATGATGCTGTCATTTTTTTAAGTACGCACCTTGCACTGGGCACACTGATGTAAGAGCTGCACCTGATGCACGGATGCATGGTTTGTCACCTCATTCTAGCAGAAGTTTGCAACAGTATATTATCACTGGTCAAGCTGTCAGGCCAGTCCAAAGCTTCCGTCAGACCACTAAGAAATGTTCACATGTTCCCGGGAGTGAGCGCAAAGGATACAAGATGACTTCGGAGCTGCGCACACAGCTGTTGTGACCTCTGTTGCTGGTTGAAATTAACATCAACAGTGTATGCGGGGTTTGACACAGAATATTGAGCGGAGAAAAATATCTTTCTTTTAGCATTTGCACACATTTGAGAGCTGATCATTATGAATACTGGGGTGTCCAAATTTCAGTTTTTCACTTCATCGAGGTGGGAAACACCCCAGCATCTTACAATTACACTCTTGGCTTAAAGCAACATGAAAGGGTTAGTGGCCTTTAATTTGGGCACTCAAATGACATTATGTGAGAAGAAGGGGGGGTATTTGCTTTCTCCACTCACATTTTTGTGGGTTTTTTAATTGCCGACATTCTCACCAGTCCAGCTAGCTCATCTAAAAGTCACTGACAGATCAGACATACCACTGTCAAGTTAATTTAAATTGGGCTCTACCTGTGTGATGAAGTGTAAGGCACAGTGCCAAAATAACTGCATCTGCAGTAAGTCTCAATTGGAGATGGTATTTCACAAATGAATAAAGACAGAGATAATTAGGAACCCCCCAAATTAAAGGCTAACCACAGTAAGGATTGGTCTAGATTGATTTCAAATAAAGGCCGTATGTGTTTTCCCGAACAAAAAAAGACTGTGGACTGTGTGAGCAGTTAAAAAAAAAAAGATGTCTTTCTTTGAGTGTGTTGGTCCCAGTCTCTTATCTGAAAAGCTGACTACAAGACTAGCCCAGTTTATATTTTATTCAGTTTTTCTGGCAAGTTTATTTTTGCTGGGGTTGAATTCTGAAAAATACATAAGCAAAAGCCGATCCCTTCAGAAGGCTGATGTTGATGGGGGCAGCTCTGGAAGATCTGCACTGGTCCACACAGTTACATTAAAAGAGCGAAGTCCATACACTACTGCGCTCTCACAGTATTGTATTTATAACTGCAGTGCAACCTTTCAATCAATAGGATCGTCTTCAGGCCCTTTTGTGGTCATAAATACTATTTTCAAATATCACATTGTACAGTCTCTGTGAGACAGTCAGACTTTGCTTTTGAGTTTTGATTCAACAGAAGATTTTAAACAATGTCAGGGAAGAAAATGATGGGACCCTGAACCCCATATTTTCTTGTACAACCTTTAGAGGCAATCAATGTTAACAAATGATACCTGTAGCTCTTAGTGAGTCTTCTGCACCTGTCACCAGGTAGCTTGGTCCAGTCTCACAAATCAAACTGCCCTAGCAGTGGTTGAATGGTGCCTTCTCCAGACAGCAGGTTTCAGCCTTTCTGTAGGTGTTAGATGGGATTCAGATCAGAAATTATAAAAGGCCACTTCAGAACTGTCCTATGTTTTGTTCTAAGCCATTCTGGGGTGATGTTATTCTGTGTGTTTTGAGTCATTATCGTGTTGCAGGAATCATGACCTGTGGATGTGACTGAGCTTTCTAACACTGGGCAGCACGTTTCGCTCCAGAGTGCCTTGATAGTCACGAGATTTCATTGTGCGCTGCACAGATTCAGGTTATCCTGTGCAAGATGCAGCAAAGCAGCCAAAAAACTGAACCAAAACTCCTCTTTCACAGTAGATATAGAGCTGATATAACTTACCAAAAAGTTCCAGTTTTGTCCAGTTTTCCTTCTTCTGACACTGGAGTCCTCCACTATGGAGTTCACTGTCGCTCAGAGAGTGACTGTATGTATAGCGCTCCAAACAATATCACATCTTACACAAGTAATCAGCGAAACAATTGTCAAGCAACATAATTAAGTAACATCAAGCACCCCCGAATAAAGAAAGGAAAACACAGAATTTAAAACTAATTCATAACATTTTATAAATTAACTTTTTATTGACTTTTTCTCTGCCATTTATATATATATATATATCTATATATATCTATATATAGATATATATATATATATTTTTTTTTTTTTTTTTTATTTAGCATTGAAATTCTTTTGATTCTTTTTTGGAGGTTGATGTTTTCACCTGATCACCTGTATATTGCTGCGTTCAAATGGGGTCGTATTTGTCGTGTACACGATCAGTCCATATGAACGGAGCCATCATGTGGTATTCACAATGATGAAACTCAAAATCTTTCTTAGAGCCCAGAGTTCACGAGTTGTGATGTGTTTGGTAGTGGTAGAGGAATGAAAGTTAATTTTCGTTGGATTTCATTCATATTGTAATTTTAGTCAAGTAGAGTTTGTCTTCATAACTTAGATAATAGTCTACGGCTGAGGAAAATGTTGATCTTATCAACGGCCTCATCTTTTCCCTCTGTGTCTTTGCATTTCCTGCATTACGCCCTTTGTTTGCTTGCTAAATTGTTGGCTCCTGTGGCTTCTAGACGCCATCGATGTTGCCTCACAATGGTCATTTACGACTTGACCACTTGAATGCTAAGCGTTAGGTGTATCCACGAGCTCACGAGTTCCATTTAAACACGGGATATGATTGTCATTGTTTAAAGAGCTGTGCCTCGTTAATGTAACCAGATGAAGCAGTATTTACAAAAAATTCCCAAAAGCAAAAAATGAGTGTCTGTGTTGCATTTAACGATTGATTACTTGTCTGTGTTGCTGCATATTGCAACTGACAAAGTAAGCAGTATAAACAGCTTACTTTGTCAGATGCTGTTTCGTGGCTAGAAGAAGTTTATTGTATGTTTGCTAATATGCAAACTCAAGGTCATTTGATCATTTAAGTTGTGATCAAAGAAGCCCCAACATTCATGACCAACATACAATAAACTCTTCCTTTGTCTGACGCAACTAACGTATCCAGATATTATAATCATAATCATATAATACATTAGCCTGATGACAAATGTTTGTTTTTTTATTGAGCCTATTATCTGTTGTCTTATTTATTGAATTTTAATTTAGCGATCAAATACAGCTCATTCCAAATGCAAATTATAAATTTAGGCAGAAAAACAGAAAACTCCCTGTAATAATTAGCACATCATTCACCACAACTTTTGTAACAATGCTGTGAGCAGTCTACACGATATTCAAAACGACTAAGTTCAAACCGTTGATTTTTCCGGGACAATGATCCGTGCGCTGCGTGAACGGAGTGTCCGAAGCAATCGAGGGTTATTTCACTGCTCCTCTTCGTGGATAGAAAAGGCATTGCAACACAGGGTTCTTAGGGGCGGTGACGATCAGTTCTCTACGTCATTGCGGGGGACCTCATTACAGCCAAGGACCCAACGGGGATCTGCCGCGTGTCGTTCACAGACCAGCTGGCAATTCTAGAGGGGTTCTACTGTAAAGACGATTGACATTAGGTCGTGTTCGATCACTTTAACGTCATCCTGCGAGTCCTTGTCAGCGCTACAGTTATGATAGGTTATTCTACACACTTAAACGATAAAGATTACAGTATCAAACATCAGATTTCAACAATGTCTTTGCTTTCAGCAAACGTCAATGTGATCGATAGGATCCTTGAATCCTGACGTTCTCTGAGCTGCTAAGAAAAAAAGTGCCGTTTAAGCAAGAAGGGAGGCCAAAACCGGACTTAACTTTTTTGGCAAGTGATGTGCAAGTGAAGGTTAGTGTCATAGTTTTAAAGTCTGAATTTGCTTCCCACAATTAAAGGACTCATTTTTGAAAATGTATTCACATCGGTCAGCAGCCTCTTTAAGCCTTCCTCTGCAGCACCAGTCAGCAGTGTTTACATATTTATCACATGAGCAGCATTTCAATGTTGTGGTAGTGCATAATTTCAACACATGATACTGTTAAATTGACTAATCTGCATATAACAATACATATATAACAAATGGATCATATATTTAACGCATAAAATATTCATCTGAAAAGTAATTATAGCTGTGCAGTGGTGCTATATTTCCCTCTGAAATGAAGTGAAGTAGAAATATCAAGCCGCCCCCTGAATTCAATTCAATTCAATTTAAAAAAAACTTTATTTATCCCTGAGGGGCATTTCTTGAGGCACACAAACACACAAACGAGTCAAAAGACTACATGATGGAGAAACAGCGGTCACATGATGGAGACCGTACAATGTAGTACACAGCAGTGGCAACACATGACGCACAGTGGTGGTGTCACAAGGTCAAATGTCCTCCTTTAATAACTGATAGTAGCAGATCTGCCAGTGAAGAGTAGTCTTCAGATTTTTAAGTCTCCATTTGTTGATTTTGTTTTCCCAAAATTCTCAAGAAGGCACCATTTAAGGGCTCAGTTTTGAAACGGGGGAGCTTTTTAATGGACCGCCATTGCTTTCCTTAGGTTCACTATGTCTATACTATTTCTATTCATATTATATTTCACCCGCCAGCTGCCACTACTCTATATATATATATATATATATATATATATATATACATATACAATGTAATACTTCTTTACATACATATACACAATGTGAGATTTGAAAATACCATTTGTGAAGAAGGTAAATATGCTCCGCGGTTATACATAATACAATGATGCAGTTAATACTGTGGGACTTTCTCGGCTGAGCGTACCTGCTTCTTCTTCCACACAAGTGACAAGACACAACACTTACCTCCTGTCATTTAATAATCAACATAATACTAGAATGTGCTGCTCACACACGTTAGTCTTCGCCACAAGTGTGAAACCTCAGGATTTATGCTAATAACCAGCAGGTTTGTATGGAAGACATCAAAGTAAAAGGCAGGTGCACGTTGCAGGTTGAAATTTCAAAGATTGTTGCAGACTAAAAGCGAAGGCATGAGATGCATTCAACCGTGATTGAAGCCTACAGTTACATATTACAATGTATACCTGCTTGTCTATATTTGGTCTGTGTTATTTCTTCGTAAGATTTGGTGAAACATTCACAACCGCATGTCGAGGGCAATGCAGATGTGACTTTTCATTTCCGATATTGCAAATATACACACTCTGCCCGATTTTTTAAAATAGACGTAAATTGAAAGGCAGGATTTCGATAAAGTAAGCACTCTCAACAAATGCAATTTTCCCATAAGGAGGAAAACACAGCTCTGTCAAAAAAATCAAGTAATACAGAGGCAGTTCCCTGCTGCAATATCCTCCTCGATAAACATCAGCGGAAGACTCTTCGCTTTCCACATGGCATCTCATTCAATCAAGTGCTTCCTCAGACGAGAAGCCGGCCAGCAATTTAACGGATTTTTACTGTTTATTTTGTCTTAATGTGCATCAAATAACATGCGCAAACAATAAATGAGTCATTCATCATGACTCATTGCTGCAGGTTCTTAGAAAAATGACTCCATATCAGCTTATTGCTAATCCATGCAAAAAGTGCAGATCAATATGACAAAGCCTCCTGAGATCTAGGAAGATAAGAAAACTGAATTTAATCCTGTGTCTAAATAGACTCATTTTGTTATAATTCATTGTCTACTTTGCAGTTATATCCTCTATAATAAAGGTGATAATAGAGAGGCTCTTTACAGGAATACGTACAGCTCTCATCCATCAACAGATTAAGTCCGATGATACGTGACGGCCGGCCTGCCTTCATTAACCATGCACGCCACATCCACGTCTTGTTTGATGGATAACTTCTTGGCACCTCAGTACATTTCACTGAAGCACTTGACCTTTATTGACATGGCCCACTTCAATATACTGAGCAATGAAGGGCTCCATCTATTTAATACATGATTGCTTTTGTCAAAAACCTGCGCTGGGCATGACAGAAGATCTGTTTAGATTTATGTGTCTAGAATTAGCATGTTGCTAAATGAATGACACTTAATGACTTCATGAGATGACGAGAATGTTGAACAGCCAAAGATGAATATAAGATTAGCATATGTGCCCACGATAAATGCAGGTCAATGATTTAAACCCAAGCTATTATTTAGGCAAATGCTTATTTTCACTGAGAGGTTGTTTTTTACATCTATGAGTCTATTTATCTGCCAATAAAATGTACAGATGCAGTCTCTTTAGAATTTGTACACACATTGTGATGGGTGTGAAACTTGATTAAAAAAAAAAAAAAAAAAAACTACAGAGAGCAGCCAGTAGCAACAATCATCGAGTGCATGGCATGAATACAGAGGTGTAAGTTCTGCTATAATTGGTTGGCTTTGATCTCCAAACTCTGCAGGAGGCTGCTTATGATCCATCCCCAGAGAAGCATCCTCCGTGGGCCTCCGTCGGCTCCCAAACCTCCAGGTTCTCATCGTTTTCCAGAATTGAAGACAACACGCCCGGCAGCTCTGTCAGATGCGAGCGTTTCGCCGTTACTTGAAGGTCAATAGCTGTTTTTTTATTTTGGCCTCAATCTTTGAACAGCTGATATTATTTAATGTCTTCCCTGACTATCCTTACCTGGGACTTCTCTACAAAGGTTCAGAAGTCTCATCCATTTTTTCCGTTGATGAAAATGAAAGTTTGTCCTTGTCTTCAGTTTAGAGTCGGCAAAGACCAATCAATTTAAAGAAGTGTTTGGAAAACTAATATTTTATCATTGATACATTTCTGGTATTTCTGACAAAGCAAACATCATCATCAACATGTAAAATCAGTTAATTGTGGATGGACCAGTTTGTGGTTGTCCTAACACAATATGGCAGCTGCGTTGACACCCCGCTGCAATACACAGCAGCAGCCAATGAAGTATTTATGTGAAGATATTGATCCTTTTTTTTTTGTCCGATCAAGTCAGAGACGTTTGAGCCCAAAGATATATTCAAGAATCTGTCAAGGACAAAACCAAGTAACGAGCAAATCGCTTCACCATCTAACACCTCCATCTGTGCCTCTTCCCCAAAGTGTGGTATTAATTACACAGCAAATAAAGGCCCAAACAAACTACAGCGTATCTTATTATTGACCACGGAGGTCACCATACATTCTTGTTTTCAATGCCACTTGTTGCTGTCACTTCTGTGCGGCTTTGCTTGTGCCCCGGAGTTCATCCTGCAGGGACAGGTTGGCTGTCTGTCTCTGTCCCCGAGCGAGAGTCTGTCATTCATAGCCACCACTGTTTATTTTTTGACCTTTGCATTTGTTGTATCCGTCTGTGTCCTTTGGCTGGCTTTGCAAGAGGAGCCGTGTCCTCGGAGGCAAGGGAAGGAGGATGAGATGAAAGATTCATACGGGCGCACGCGGCATGAGGGAGGTAGCGGGAGATCTCCTCCAGAGAGAGTTAATTAGGATCTCCCTTTCCCAGGCAATCACTCTGCTCTTGACATTTCATCTCACTTTTTCCTGAACAAATCTCCCTCCGACTTGCAGAGACAGGAAGCGAGATAGAGAGGAAGTGCTTGACCTTGGTTGGGTGTTGTGCTGCAATGCTGGTTATAGCCCACATTAGTCTGCCTGGCCATGATAACGTTCAACATGAAACAGTGGAATAATCCCACAGCTCTCCAAGCAACCTGTCTCTAACAGCCTGCCTCCTCTCACCTGAAAGCTTGAGCCCTTTCTTTTGTCCTCCCCTGTGCAAATCCATTATTTTGTTAAAGGAGCACACATATAAATGTTCCACGGACCTATTTCAGAAGGCCCAAGGTTCCCCTGCAGCAAAAAAAGAACAAAAAAAAGTCCAGAAAAACACATTCATATGCAAATCGGTCCCGAGGAAGGGAGTGCAGCGACACAATAAATTAATAAAATAGACCATCAACACTTATGATATTTTTTCTTCTCATGACAATAGAAATAGGAAACATAATCAAAGCTTGGCTAAATTGAAATCCTTCAATGTGAAAGAGAGCCGATGATCAAACCATAACAAGAGAAAGGGTTGGTCTGAGCGAGACAGAGAGAGGGAGAGAGAGAGAGAAAGTGTGTGTGTGGAGGTAAAACGCCTTCTTTTTCCACATGTCCCTGTCTGTCATTTGAAATTGGAGAGAGCAGATTGTGTTATTGAACACCAGTGCCAGTCGCAGCCAATGATCTGGCTCCGTGATAGATCTGTTTAATGCGCACTTTATAGCTGGCAATCCCCCCGCCGAGGATTTTTCAGAAAGCTGACAGAGTGGTTATACGTAACCCGCTCACAGAGAAAAGGGGGAAATTACTGTTCTGAAATGACTTCGACTCGAAGTGTTAAAGCTGCCTCTCAGTTCCCGCAACCTTTTTAGCTGGGCTGAAATAGATGACAGAATGTCCTCACCTCTCAAAGATTTCATCATGTTATGACCACACACAAAAAAAGAAGAGACAAGTGGGAGTATTTGTAACAAAACACAGGTGAAAGGTGACACGCTGCTGGTCTTGAATTTCACAGCCAATCATTCCAGCTTTTATGTAGCCAGACATACGGCCGTTTTCTGGCATTGCTGTTTACCCGACAGTGCTCTGGACACATGGCTAAAGATCTGAGGGGTCGTGCAGTCAGTGACGGGCACTCGGCAGCCCTAGCGGAGGTAGGCCACATTAGGGATTCACTCATTAAAACCTCTGTATGGGCGCAAGTCATTCGGGCTCTGACAGGTGTCAGTGAGATGAATGACTTGGTCGTAAACACGCACACATTTCCATCCTCACCGCCCAGCGAGGGCGTCTGCTGCCAATAGGAACAGTAGTCATGGAAATGAGGGTCACTCACCCTGCCATGCTTAATTCATAAATCTGCTGCTGTGACCGCTGATGGATCCTCTGTTTAGCTGCACAGTTTCAACATCCATCTGTTGTTTTTTGACAGAAGCAATAATGATATTGGTGAAATAATTTCTCAGTCCAGTAATATCTTATCTGTCAGCTCTGAAGCAGTCTTTATTGATTTGGATAATTACGATCATCCAATTTTCTGCTAAGACCTAACTTTTAAAAACTGCTTTTATCTAACTGTTTTTGTTGTTTGCTGATGTCTCTACGGTTTTCAATGTTTTTATGGTTCTTAGTTGTTCTTTGTAGACTTTGATCCTCGTTTTGGTTTGATACTCTTTATACTTTTGTTTTGTTCAATTGTATTTCTGTGGAGCACTTTGGGTTCCCTGGTAAATGATAAGGTGCTATATGAATTAAGTTACCTTACCTCATTGGACAAGTGTTGTTGCAGGAAACAGTGATGCTCACTAATAACAAGTAGAGTCAAATGTCAAGTCTTGGTGTTAAAGTTCATGTCACATCTAGTCTTTGTAAAGGTTTAGATATAAAGATTAAAAGGCACATAATGATGGCCTGTGTGTTTTAGAAGTACACGGTAACTTTAAATCAACCTGGAATTTTTTTTTAGAGGAAAATTTTCAGGTGCAGATGTTTAATTTTTGTGAAAAGGAAGCAGGAAGTGGACACACTCAGGGACATCTGAAGGCAAAAGAAGGGCAAAATGATCAGAACTGAAGTGAGTCTAGTTATAAATAGCAGCAGCTTTCAGTTAAGTCTGAGTCTAAACTCTTTATTCTTTCTGTACACAATTCACTTCCTCTGTTTACTTTAGCTCAAGGGCTTTAAAGTCACTGAAACCAAGTGTGCGGCGCAGATCCCAGCAAAGCTCCTCTGAGACCGACTTGGCTCCGCGTGCTTGTTGATTCAGGGTCGTGCACCTGTCCGCAGACAGCACAAGCACAGTCAAATGAGTTAAAGGAGGAGGACTGTTTTGTCCAAATCCGAAGGCCTTATGCGTGCCGTGCCCGTCTTTGAAAGACTTCTACATTTCTTTTTCTTTTTTTTTATGTCATTCTCAATCACGTCTGGTCTTAATAAAACAATTCAAAAAAAGGTCTATTTCTGCACGACTGACGCATTCATATTTGGTCGACATATAGATGACTATTATCTAAAGTGGTTGAGTGGGAGAGTGGAGTGTGCTTCATTTTGACATTAAGAACATTACTGTAATAATTGGGGACTTAATGTCATAACATATTCCATTAGATCGTGAGGGGAAGGAAGTTCCCGGAAGAATGAAGGGAACCCAAAAAAATGAAAGTACTGAGAGAGTTATTTTACCCAGATAAGAGCACATTAGAGGCGGAATGAGGGAGAAAGGAGACATTCGTAATCATGAGAAGATGTGACGTTTGCAACCAGAAGTTAATAATGAGGTCATTTAAGGTAAGCAAAGGGGCCGTTTCAGCCATGTTGAAAGTGATTTAAAAGTACCAACTTCAGGTCAAAGTAATGATCATTTCGCCCCAACACAATTAAAACGATTTCAGTATAAAATCCCATAATTAAAGAACCCATTCTTTCCTATGCCACTTTCTCACCATTTATTTAGTGCACAGATTTAGCTGCTCTTTCATCAGCACACAATGGATTATTTTCAGCTATAAAGCTTAGATCTTGATAAGGCATCAAACATTTGTCCAGAGACATTTCAAACAATCCCCATCTTGAAAGAGACAAATTATTGTTATCAGCTCGGCTGCAATTAATTTGGATGTCATTTGTAGCGAAATGAACTCAAAGAGAAATAAGTGACACATTGTAAAACTCGCTAATCGTCTCAGCTTGGTGCGTGTCGTCTTATTTTATTTTTTTCTTCCCCTCGGTCCGAGCTGCTTTTTAATGTCTTTCCTCTCAGCAATTAGTGTGTCCATCAACAGCGATGGCTTCTGACGGGGTGTCCTCCAGCAAAACTCTCAACTCTCTCTCACAGGCTTGCTCTGTTAATATGAATCTCACCCAGTCTCACTGAAGAGTCTGATGTCTTGGCAGCCGCTTATTTTGTCGCCATCGTCTCTCATAAACTAGAAAATCATAGAGATATCGCAGACGTTACGCTCCTTCCCACTTATCATCAGTGCATTCTTTGTGTATAACTTTAACCCTCTCCAGGTAACCAATAACTGTTCTTCCTCCTTTCTTTGTCCTGAATGTTATCACAACCTCTGATCCATGACCCTTTATAATACTGGCAAATGAGGGCAGCAGACACTGAGATGTACCTGCCAGGTATCTTGAAACCTGTTCAGAAGTGTAGCGAGCAGAGCTGGTCTCTACAAGTACAAATTCTATATTGATTGTACTTAGAAAGTATTTAAGTATAGTCGGATAAATGTACTTTAAGAAAACTAAAAGCACAAGGGCAAAATGGCTCCTATGACAGATACAGTATTACATTGTATATCATTATGCTTAATGATGTGTTTTGGTAAAAACAGCATTTTACTGTTGTATTTCTATTTTAGTTTTGGACTGTAACTAAGGATCATTTTCATAAAGTATCATTCTGCTGAACGGTTGATTGGTTTGTGCAGAAACATTAAACTAAATAGTGAGTAACCAAAGCTACCAAGAGTAACTGTGCTTTGTTACTTTTACCCCTGCTAGAACTTTTTCCCAGTACTGTTTATTTAATTCAGGAAACAGATCAATTTGAAGTGTCTTTGAAAAGGTGTGAATTATAAAGTTGTAAAATGAGAGGGGTCTTGCATTATGTAATACTGCTTAAAAAGTATTTGTGTTTGTATTGATTTGTTGATTGCCGGTATTGTAGGCTGAGGGTTGGTGCCACGGTTTGTTGGACTGTAACTTCCTGTTGTCCACTAATGTGACTTCTGATTGGTCCTCTGGAGTAACAGTCTCCGTTTTAAACCTGACACGTGTGCAAACTACAGGAAATTGGAAACCCTCCGTTTATAAAACTACACCAAGCCATAATAATCTTATTCTTTCTCTGACACAGACCAAAAGCTTCCGCCAATTTCAGATGGTAATTCAGCACTATGGCATGCCCTAATGATTATTGATGTGTATTATCATTGAATGAAATGTGCTTAGTGTGCTTGAAATGGAATTGGGAGGCGTACATTTGATTTGACGCCGCGGGGCAAATACCAAGAGTCATTAGATGCGCTTCTTAGATCAAAATGTAAACTCTCCTCCGCCGTAGATTCGGCTCCCCCTGGCTGATAGAGAGCCTCGTTAAAGAAATATTGTCTGACTTGTTCCTTCGCTCGGCTGTACAATTATCTCCACAAATATACGAAACAAAAGGAACAGCAATGAACGCTGAGAATAGCTGCAAGTCAGAGACTTCCGAGAGGTTGTCTGAACTGTCTTTCCCCCTGATGCTTTTAAAATTGGTAATCTAGAAAGTAAAAGTCAGTCAGTTATAAAATGTGTCACTGAAACACACATTTTGCAACGGTCGCCAATTTTGTCATGAATTTAAATGCAGTTCTGAATACATGAAGTACAAATGCACAAAATAATGAGACTTAAAGTAGATCCAACCTGAACCAACAAGCATTTTATCACAGAATGTTTTACGTTTGAATTTCATCGTTGATCACTTCTCCTGCTGCTAACATGGAAACCTTTTGAACACAAACATAGAAAAGGTACACCTTACCAAGGTAAGTGGTGTCTCTCACGTAACACATTGTTAGCATACAGTTCATCAAACAAGCATCTGTGGTCACCTCACCACTCTCTCTTTGGCCCTTTTTTGAGTTCTACAATCTCCTCAGGGAAATACCGTGTCTGTCGCTTGCATGGATGGATTACTTAATAGGCCTTGTAGGAACTCTTCCAGGGCACCGAGGGGTCAAGGGGCCCCTTGATCACAGCCCCTCTTTGAAGTGATAGATGACATTTCTTGATTTAATCAAACAGTGACGCACAAAACAACCATACACAGTATGCAAAATGACCACAAAAGATGCAAAGTGACCACACAGATGCTCAGTTTGCTGTTCTTAGCTGACAGGAGGCACCCGGTGGTCTTCTGCTGCTGGAGCTCATCTGCTTCAAGGTTCCACGTGTTGTGCTTTCAGAGATGATCTTCTGCATACCTCGGTTGTAACGAGTGGTCATTGGAGTTAATGTTGCCTTTCTATCATCTCTAACCAGTCTAGTCGTTCTCCTTTGAGATCTGGCATTAACGAGGCATTTTCAGCCAGACAAACTGCCGCTCACTAGATATTTTCTCTTTTCTGGACCGCTCTATGTAAACCCTAGAGATGGTTGTGCTTGAAAATCCCAGTAGATCAGCAGTTTCTGAAATACTTAGACTAGCCCGTCTTGAACTTCAGCAGGTTGTCTTGATCATGTCCACATGCCTTAATGCATTGAGTTGCTGCCATGTGATTGGCTGATTAGATATTTGTGTTAACGAGCAGTTGAACAGGTGTACCTAATAAAGTGGCCAGTGAGTGTGTGTGTATATATATATATCTTCAGAAATGTGATGAGCCTCAAACTGTTTTAATAAAGTCATTCAGTTCCATCAAAACAAGTTCAAAGTTACAGTCGCGTCACATTTATTAATCTAATATTTGATTTGGCATTTCTTACAATTTTTCTCCAACTAAATTATACTATAGATGTCAATGTACAATAGATGAAATACCATATTTGCATACTGGTCATCATATTGTATTTTAATTTAGTTTTAGTAGACCATGTGTTACACTGGTTACTTTACATATTGACCATACGTGCTGTAGGCACAACAATTTAATGACTCTATTTATCTAAATAAGTTATATTTGGGATTTATTAGTGTTTTGTGCAGTTCTCCTCTTTGCTCTGTTTTATATTCACTATTTTTGCAGCAGCTACCACACAGATCATTAAAATTCCAACCTAAAGTTTCACCTCGTTTTTTTTTACCAGTGTAAGGCACAGACCTGATAATGTCAACTGTGACCAGACTCCATGTGTATAGGAGACTCCTCTGTGTTTCAGCTCTATGCTGTCCTCCTGCTGCAGCCTGCCGTACACAGTCCACATCAGCATGCTCCTCTGCTGCTGTGTCTCCGGTTGACCACAGACGACCTCATCATTCCCTCAATCCCAGGTGTACCGGAGCAGCTACCTGACTCTCAGGGCTGCCGAGCTCAAGATGTTATTGCCTCTAATAGGGAGGGGTAGGCATGCAACACAACCTACAGGATAACCATTATAAATACACAAACATTCTCCCTATATTTATATCAAATCTTAAAATTTCCTTACAAAAGTGGCCCAACATGGGTCTGAGAAGACAGAAACATAACTCAAAGAAATGAGAGGCACTTACTCTAGCCCTGAGGGGTCCACGTTTTTATCTATGAATGGCCACAAATTAATCTAGATAGAGGACAGCAGGCCAAACATAAATGTTTATAAAATAGAATTTAATTAAAATGTGATATATTTTACAATAAATTAACATTTTAAATGTAAAATACATTTCATAATAATTAAAACTCTATAATCTGTGTAATAGTTTTATTATTCTGCCCAAAGTTTTGCCAATGTCTTGCCAATTAATATAGAATTTTCTCTTGTCATTGTGCCACTGCCTCAATCTCTCATCTTGTCTGACAGCTCAAAATCAGTGACATACGGACACACTAACAGCATGTGAGCATCAGCAGAAGAGAGAAAATACTGTGGTGGAAATTCTTCACAGGGACCCAACTGGCCTGGTCCCTTCACACCACTTGCAGTTGTCATAATCAGACATAGTCTTCGGAGTCTGATGCAATGTAGGTTTATTGAAAATCAAGAGTCTCAACAAACCGAGTGATCTCATGAGAGCAACTGAAAAGAAATTGTCAGGCATTGTCTTTATAAACCATTCGGATCTCATTGTTTCTATTGATGAGTTAACTGGAAGTCACGTGCCGTCACATGGCCATCATCAGTCCTATTAACGTAACACACGTTTGTCATAATTCCTATGCATTACAACACGTATCTTTCTTGAACCATATTCACTATAATCGAAAATGCACGCTTCTGCTCATCAGCTGCTGTTTTCCTGTGTAGTGACACAAAGGGTTTTGTCAGTTTGAGTGACCCATGGACATCACGCTGACCCTGAGACTGACCTGTGACTTGACACAGACAACCCACACTTTATACTGTGAACTACCCAAAATCAATACTCCTATTAACTAACATTCAAAGACTAATATTCGAACAAAAGTGGATTATAGGTGAGCACACAACTAAAAGTTCACAGACAAGCACACACAAAAAATCTCCCACAATACCATACAGACCAATATAATTTAATAGGGAAGCTGAACACCACTGTACAGAACAAATCTAATATTATCTCATTTTTAGTACATAATATCCATATGTGGCCTGAACAGATCAGAGTTCAATGCTGCCTGAGTGTGTTTCCAGCTGTAGTTTTGCTGGCCACTGGTGGTTCGATCGTGGCCAGGTCGCATACGTCCGGATTGAAATGGCCTAATGGAAACAGACTCTTATTATTCATGGGAACGTGGACAAATACTGTACATCTCACAGTTTATAGTACCTGTTTATTCATAGCTTTATTGTAGTTTGCCCTCCATGGCTGAGGATGTGTTTTCATATGGAGTGTAGGGAGATGCAAACGGCACGCATAAAAATGACATACAAAGTAATTTGCATACACACGTGTGCATAAACATTCACGTTTCTTCCGTAAACATTGTTTATTAAAAGAAAAAACGTCAATAGAAGCATGTGACTTTAGCTATGTTTGCGCTGTGATTCAATTATTCAGTCAATGTCCAGAGTTGACAACGTTCCATTTATGAATACCAATAACCTTTAAATGTTACTTTCCAATCAGCTTTCAGAACTTTTTCATTGACTTTGGCAAGACTGATAAGGTCCTTTGCTTGTTGCGGCCGGTCCAGCTACTGGTTTTATGAATGTAATTTAACCCTACATTGCCAGTAATGGATTTTGAGATGCACTCACAAAATGTCAATAACATGTCATAAAGAAACCTCTTCCTACGTCTATTATCAACGATAATGAATGTTATATTCAGAAATTGTTTAGGAAGCGTATGGAGAGAAATCACTGCCATTACATTTGAGTGTAATCAAAATGGACTCCTGAAATAAAGACCTGTAATAATATTTTATATAATACATTGTATATTTAAATCCATTTTAATTACATTTTCTGATGATTGAGGACTGGTAGTTGTTGGAAATGATCTATGTATAACTGTTCCTTGTGGTAGAGTAACAGGATAGATGCATTGATTTGTCAGGGGCATGGCCGGGGTGGTTGGGGTAATGGGGGGGGGGGGGTTGTGGTTCTTGGAGTCTGTCAAAAATAAGACTAGTGCGAGGGCGGAGGAGCCAATGTTGTTCTCAAGGATAGTGGTAAAAGATACACTGGCAGCCAATAGGATTTCTTCTTTATCACTCTATAAACATAAATTTTATACACTATAAATCATATAAAATCATGCTTGAATTGTAGCCAGACAACGAAGAAATGTGAGAAAATGGTTAACATCAGTAGATGTTTGCTTGTAACGCTCCACCACTTACTGAATTACCATTTTCACAGCGAGCTAGCTGACTTCCAGCTGATTTTAACGTTACATGTTTGACGAGGATGATATGCTACTTTCTTGCCTGTTTTGCCTTGAACGTGTCAGGTTTGTGTGTCCTGTGTATTCTTATAGTTGGAGCTTAATGAGTGCGGCTCTTTGCATCTCACCACTGACTGTTAGAGATAAATGTGTAGGTTTTTCCTAAATTTTGCTTCTTAGTTTATAGTAAAGGGAAACTCAAATGACAACACTAAGCAACAGATGGTCGTTATTTTTAATCCACTCTTTGTTTTGAAGGGGTCAAAGCCTTGGAACCTGTTTAAAACCCGCTTTCAACTTTGTGATACTTTTCTTAAAGCAAAAAAAAAAAAAAAAACAGCAACAAAAAAACAAAATCCATCGAGACAACAAAAGATTAAGACTTAATCTTCATCAAAGACCTTGTCATAAATAAAGGTTTCACAAATGGAGCATAGCGTTACTTCAGGCAGGCCACAAAGTCAAGCTCAGCTCTCTTGACTGCTCAACAGCTGATCTCGAGTCCGGCCCACATCAACTGACACTCAGCTGATTCCCTGCAGAACATTCATCCGCAAATGTCAAACAGGGCGCCTTATTCAAGCTACCCCAGCTTGCCTACTCTTCCTGCTTCCTCTTCGAGCCGCTTTGCCACCCACCACCGCCCCAGCTCCTTCTGTGTCTGATTTAATCAATGTCATTTCTGTTATCATTGATGCTTGCTCTGTTCTGTCGTGTTCTTGCTGCTGCTCTCCCTGCCTTAATCTTCCATCTACGCAGGTATGCTCTCCCCGTCTTATGCATTCCACGTAAGCACGTGGAAGTGCAGGAAGCTCCCAGAACAGAGCCAGCCATACCGCCAAATGTAAATTATTGCAATAAAAGCCTTCTTTGAAAAAAGTGGTCCTGACTGAAATCTGAAAATGTTGTTTAAAAGTCTTTAAACTCTTTGTGTTAATCTATTCCAGCTTTGAGTACTTGTAATACTTGTTCTCATCTTGACCTGAGGCCTGTGCTTCGAAGCAGGTAACCAAGTTAACTTTAGGTTTAACTTCAGGACTATAAAGGTGGTCCACTTCTTACCAGGATGCGTCGCCATGGCAACTTATGTTGCAGACCTAAATTTCAGATATTAGATCAAAACGTACAAAAGCACAGCCTACTGACCAATCAATTCTCTTGAAAAACTGCCTCACCAATCATAACAAATTCCTGTGGAGTTGGTGCGTGGATGATGAGAGAGTCTAACGGCAGAGTATTCAGAGACCGGCAAACCACTTTTATATGAGATATACATTCTATGTATGTTCCTTGTATGTGAAAATCCATATGGTAATACATCCAATTCTGATTCTGAAGAATATATACTGTACAAGCAACACATTAATTTAGTGGAATATACGTATAGTCAGATCTACTCGTACCTAACTTAAGCACAGTTTCAGTGAGATTCAGTTTTTCCGAGCTGTTCTTCCTGCATTTGGCAGCTGCAGTTGTGTTGCTTTTAGTTTTCTTTATGTTTTCATCTTCATCTTTGTCTGATTTTATACTTTGTTCCTTGTTTGTAAAATGTGTCGCTCTGCTGCCAGTACACTTTTCCATGTTTGTGATTGGTCAGATGCTGTAATCCCCAGCTCTTTAATGGTCGTAGCTCGATTGAGAAACTCTGGCTTAAAAATAACCATCTTTGTGAGCTGAGCACTTAGCTTGATCACGTTTGTTACTTTAGTTAAGCCAGATAAATGAACAATATCCTGGGTATGTTAAACCTGCTTCGTTGTACAGGCCTCTGGTCAAATGCGGTTGGGATGGAGGATGAACGGCTATGAGATGGCCCTGATTTATGTTTTCACAAAAGAGAAAATATTTCACAAATCTTAAACTGTATTTTAAAGAGTTAATCAATTATATTGGTTTGATCATATCCAAACATGACTCAAATGTTAGGTTTTTAAATAGACCTCAGGCTTTAACTGTTATCTTAACACATTTTCACATTGGCCACAGTATTAGATTGTCTGTACTGTCATTGATGTTTCCCTCAAATTTCCATTTACTTTAGCTGATGAAGCAAACACTGGCAGTCGGAGGCCAACTTCGGCGTTGGGTTTGTCTGTGCTATTTGCAAAATGCCATTAAGACCATCTTTAAAAAAAAGTTGGAGGCACTAAAAGAAAAGCGAAGATGCTTTAAAAATGCCTTGAGACGTTTATATTTGTCAGGTAGCGTCACAGAAAATGCAGTCACGAGAACAAAACAGCATCCTTGGCCTTTAAAACAGCGCTAGCTGTCCTTGGTACATGTGCATGCAGTTTTTCTTGGTGCTTGGCAAGTAGGTTTCAGGCATCTCTTCAATGGTTCTAGGCTGTCTCAATGTCCTCTGTAGTGACTTTAGTTTCTGTTTGTTTGTTTGTTTGTTTTGTACCTCGTACCCCAGGGAACACTCACTTACGTGTCATATCGTCGAACAAGGTTGCCTAAACAACTGCATTAATCATGTCGGATAACAGGTTCCCCAAAATAGCTACAGAAACAAGAGGTTTTAATTGCAGCAATTGGGCAGCAACAAACAACATGGTGGTGGCACCGCCAGCACAACCAGTAATGTCATGGTATGAGAGCAACAGACCGAATCCCGTTAGGTTTCTCAGGAAAAATAAACACTCTGGTCTTTATTTCATACAGTCACAGCGGTTCCCGATGTGAAATGGTAGCAGGTGGAACAGGTTCAGGAGCAGGTTAAGGTAAAACAAAAACTCCCTGAAAACATGGTATGCCTTCTTACATACCATTACCAGATTCTCTTCAGTTTCACTGCTAGTTTAATAACAGTTTCTGAGATATGTTTTTAAGCATTTCAGCATATTTCAATTATGTGAATTCTATCAAAGAGCAGAAAGCTACTTGGACATTTTAAACCTTTAATGACATTCCTTTACATTACTGACTTTTCGACAAGCTGGCATTAAAATTATAATTATTTTATACTCTCTATAATAACATAATATTTCATGAACCGAACAAATGTCCATTATAATGACTTGTATTTAAGAATACATAAATGCAGTGCTCAGGGGCCATTAATTATCGTCATAATATGTTTTCATTGAAATCCTGTCTTATATTTGTCATCTTCTATTGCTGGCAGTGTATTTTCTAGTTGTGTGAATATATTGCACTGTACTATATTCCCTTTTCCTGCTGAATCAGGTCTTTTTTGTCATTGTTTCAGCCATTTTATCCAGGTTCTTTGCTTTGATAAATACTTTCATATTTTATACATATTTTGAAACTACATAAGCATTGTTAAGAGATATAATCTGGTATTGCAAGTGTTTAGATTAATAGAGCAGGTCAGAATGAAGACAACCTGCCTGTGATGAAATTGCCACGTAACACACCGCCTAGCGTCACATCACAGGGCTTCTTGACTGCGTGGCTGCTGGTTTCCATTTTCTCAGTTGGCCTCTTCCTGAACGTCCTTGGTCCTTGGTCCTCCTCATATCCACATTTGTATGAGAGCTTTAAATGCTGTGGAAGCTTTTTCCAGGAGAAGCAATGACTGTCCTATGTACAACCAGCTTTTTTTCTTGCTATTACATAACCAAGGTCAGAGGACATAGTCAGCCCTGTCTATATGTGCTCTGTGGACTTCAAACTGTTCCTGTATGGGCTTGTCAGGGCTGCTGCTGTAATCCATTTGGTCCCTGTACAGTTTGAACGACAGCTGTGGCTGCACTCCTGCATTTTTAAAGTGGACTTGAGTACATTAGCCATGCTGAAAGTGGTCGGTCGCTCCACCACTTTAGTCAAGACTAAAATATCTTGACCGTTATTGGCTGGATTACTATGACATTTTGTACACACATTCACAGATGATGAATTGAAGTGACTTTGGTGATCCTCTGACTGTGGGTTTCCAGTGAAATGTCTCAACTCATAATGGCTGGTTTCCCATGAAATTGGCTGGACACATTTTCAATAACCTTTTGAACCACTTACTTTTTATCTAGCATCATCATTAGACCATATATCAGCAAAATGAATGACCAGCGGCAGCCGTACTTCGTGTCAACAGCTAATCGTGCTAAACTAAGAAAACCATGACATAACATAATACTTGTTTAACATCAACATGTTAGCAATGCAACATTAGCATTAGCTCAACGCGCAGTATTTCGAGCATGGCTGCAGATGGTCTGTCAATGCTTTCTTCAGTATCCCATAATCCTGTGCAAGACAATTAGTTATTGGATGGAAATGATTGTCAACTTGTCTGTGTTATATCATGTGACCATATTGTATAGTATTGTATACTTGAATAGAGTGTATATTCGGTGTAATCGTTGGTAGAAATGATATGAACCAAATTTGTGAAAACGCCACAGTACGATGGAAATAATGAAAGATAAACTTCTCTGCATGTCCTTGTTAGTGGGCATTCAGGTGAAACCAGCCGTGCTTCTGGAACAGCACACTGGTCTGCGCTGATGGGACATGTTGTTTGAAGGCCCTGGTGAGACATGAAATAACAATCCAGGAAGTCCAGATTGGAAAACAGATTTGTGAATGTAAGGGCTCATCAGATGCCAAACCACTTCACAGTAACTCATAAAAGCATGGGAAAGGATTTTATAACCGTATTACAACAGGAAGTTATCACAGCAGTAACTGTATGATGGTTGCTAAGTAAATAGTAGAAAAACAGTGTTCAATGTGGACTTGCATGCATTTTCCAGGAGATCTGATGTACTTACACGTTGTAGTGGCCTGCCTGAACACACCTTTAACTTTTTGGTTGCACAGTTTCATTCTGGGAGCTGGGTCTTGTTCAGCTCGCCCTACAGCTCCTCCCAAGACTCACTTTCACAGAGCATGTCCTTCACAGGATTCAGGCAGCGAACTGGGGCAAAGCCATTGTTCTGATTAATTTGAGTTTTTAAATAATGTCAGGGAGAAGGGGGCCATCAGCTTGAGAGACCAATTAATTACAACAAGGACAAAAACACCAACGGTTACAAGTGGGAATCTCTGTAGTAAAACACAGAATGTGACAGTACTGCAGAAAACTACGAGAAATTCAAAAACAATTTATATATTTATACATTTAGGACAGAGCAGGCAGGATGTTATTTTTCATGCAGCGACAGTGGTTTACTTTTGGTTTTATGATGTACTAAGGATTAAAACTTGATACATGTGACAGACCTGGTGCTTTTAAAAACAAAGGCGTGCTGCAGAAAAAGAGAAAAATAGAAAAGAGAGTGTGTCTTGAAAGAGAAAGTAGGCCTGGTGTTGCATGTGTGATATCCATTAGCTGCTGTACTCGGAAAGCGAACCGAGATCACTGTGGCCGTAAATGCCCACAGGTGAAGCAGCCGATTTTATACCAAAAAAGGTTTTCAATATTTCATTGATGGCAACGCACACATTACCTGCGGACTTTCCGTATTTATTTTGCATGCCCATTTTAAACAACTATACTTTTTAAAGTGGATGTTGTCATGTGTGAAATGGGTGAGGGAGAGTGCTCTCTGCAAATAGGAACAGATACAAGCTCTCGGTATATTCAGCTGCCATGAGAAATTAATGAGGACACAAGAAGGTATATTTTAACTCGTGAGTTTCGGCACAAATGCTGAGAAAAGTGTTATGTATTCTGATTTGGGCTGATCTTTACCATCACACTTGTCAGCCAGACGCCTCAAGAGAAGGATTCTGATTTTAAAACAGGAAACACCTCTCATATTATCTCAATATTTCAAAATTACATGATGATTCTCCATTAAGTTTTACAGTCGATGCTGTGTCGGCTCACGGGGAAGACTTTACCAAATCTATCCAGTTTATTCAGTTAGTTTAGAAACATCCACAACAATCATGAGCCGCTAACTTCTGGAGAGCTCAGAAACCAGCTCCACGTCCCAGCGTTCCTCACTCCCTGCCGCATGGCTTGTAATAACAGCGATTTAAACCAGCGGAGAAAAGAGCCACGTGCATCTGAATGAGACACTAATTAAGAAATTCAGTCATGTGTGAACCCGGGCGAGCACATAGAGTTCGGATGAGGTCGCCACTGCCACCATCGTTACCCCCCCTCCCCCCAAACAATCAAATAAAGCTTTGTAATGGAAAGGACAGGGTTTTCACAGTGAAGAGGAGGCTGTGCTGCTCACAAACACCACAAATAAGAAGAAAGCTAAAAACTGAGGTTGACTATGAGCCTACAGCCACACTGGCAGCTCTGTGATGATATGCACAGCCGTACTGCAGACATGCTGAGGAAGAACGAAGAAGGTATTAAATTCACCATGTTCACAAACGTAGTTTAGCATGTTAATTAACGTTTGCCAATTAGCACTGAACACACTGTACATTTAAGGCTGACGGGAGTGCGATTAATTTAACTCGGACTTGAAATCTTGTGAAAAGAACAGCCTTAAAATATTAAGTAGAAGCCAGCTAATAGCCGATGAGAGCAAGCGTCAACAACCCCACAAGACCAGAGTACAATAATATTAATATGGAACAGCATCTCAATGTCAGTGGAAGGTCAAATAATGTAAAGGGATGAGTACATTTCTAATGATCACAGATTTCCCTCGCTGCTCCACCTCTGTACAAATAACAATGTTAGCTTCAAACAGTAGCTTGCACAAGCCCTGTTTGAGCCGAACAATAAAACGTAATTTACAATTCACCTCGAGGTGTGTTGCAAAATGTAAAGCTATTCTGATTCCATCCTGCCAGCTGTGACTGCATAAAAAGCTTTTTCCAATTTTTTTGTTTTTTGGTACAAAACATAGCAACCATCCTATGGCGCCGATCCGCCTCCATGTTTTTCATATGCGATCATGTGAGTTTCTGTAAAATCCCAAGTCACTGGAATCGCCACGCTGAAACTGTTTTGCAAAAATGCCAAATGTGTGTGGTCCTGTGTTTTCACCATAGACTGTATATAAAAGAAAATGAGGCTTCTGGGACTGGCAAGTGAGGCCAATGCAGAAGTGCCTTGAACTGCAATTTTTTTTTTTATTTGGAAATATTGACACACAGAATACAGTAAACATATACTTTGATTAATATTTCCATTGTTTTTCAGCTATTGTCGTTATGTATGCGTTATTATGCTATGATTTTACTGGTCTGGCCCACTTGAGATCAAAGTGGGCAGTATGTGGCCCCTTAACTAAAACGAGTTTGACACCTCTGGTCAAGACCAAGAAATACTGCTCGGGGGTATCAGGCATAGTTTTAAGTTTCTGTAAGTATGTTAGAACCGGATCCCAGGTTGAGAAGAATTGGTTCCTTGACCCCCTAAGTGAGTGTTTTATTTTCTCTTATTGTATGAATTGCGTCAGGTTACTAAACCACGTAGACGCCTTCGGTGGATTTGTTGATTTCCAATGCAACAGTATTCTTCTACGAGCGAGAAGTGTCAAAAATGCCATGATGTTTTTATGTCTTTTTCTTATTGTAGAGTGTTGTCTATCTGTGACACCAAATATAGCTGATTGGGTTGGAGATCAATATTAAGAGCCTTAGAAAATGTTTTAAAGATCACAGACCAGTAAGAGTAAGATGCCAGAGCAGGGCATGACCAAAACTTGTGAGTTAGGTTGGCAGGAGTACTACGACATCTGTTACAACTAGCGTCTAAATTGGGGTATATTTTAGCTAGTCTTGCTCTTGAGAAATGAGCTCGATGCAGAACTTTGAATTGTATTATGTTAAGTTTTGCACAAGCGGAGCTGTCATTCACTCTTTGTAAAACACAGCTCCACGTGTCTTCTTCTATGTCACCCCCTAGCTCACCTTCCCGGTCCGCTCTTATCTTCGCCTGAGTTATGTTTTTAAGAGAGGCTATACAGTCATGTATTATTGATATTAACCTTTTTGAATCGAAAGAGAGTTCTAGCTTATCATTGAAGCCTGCCACTGAAGAGGTGTTTGGAAAGTTGGAGTCATGACACTTAAGGAAGTGGCGGATTCGGAAATATCGAAATAAACTGGACCGAGGAAGGCTAAATTTGTGTGTTAAATCCTCAAAGCTGGCTAATACACAGTTTATGTACATATCCTTAAATTTAACAATGCCTTTTCTTTGCCAGAGAGAGAATGCAGCATCTAATCTAGCTGGGGGGGGGGGGGGTTATTGCATTTTGGGCTTATGTTAAAACGATAATTAAAACCAAAGTTCTGTCTAAATTGAAACCATATCTTGAGGGTATTGATGACGAATGGATTGTTTGTGAAATGTGAAATAGAAACTGGAAGGCTGGAAGTGACATGGGCATGTAAGACATGTTGAACTACAAGATCAAGCTTCATAGTGACACCAGCCTGTATCTGGAGTATGAAGCCAAAAGATAATGTTTTGAACATTTGATGCCCAGTAGTAGTAGCAAAGATTAGGAAGACCTAGCTCTGCCTGTAATTTAGGCCTCTATAGAAGTTCTACACATCACCGAGGGTTCTTACCATTCATAAATGAGATGAAAGCTTTGTCGATACATTTAAAGAAAGATTTAGGAAGGTAGAGTGGAAGGCACTGAAACAGGTAAAGGAATTTGGGAAGCACATTCATCTTGATGCAATTCATTTTCCCTGCCAAGGATAAGTTAATTGTTTTCCATTTCTTCAGATCTAATTTTACTTTCTCAAGTAGAGAAGAAACGTTTTCTTGGTAAAGGTTCTGCATATCTCTTGTGATGTTAAAGCCCAAGTATTTAAAGCCATTTCTCGACATTTTGAACAGTTATCCTGAATTTGAAGTGGCAAGTTATTAACAGGGTAGCATTCACGTTTACTGAAATTCAGTTTATACTCAGAAAATGTTCCAAATCTTAACAAAGCATGGGTAATGTGGGGTACACTTAGAATAGGGTCTGATATATATAATAATACATCATCAGCATATAAAGATAATGTATACTCTTCTTCTCTAAAAAAAAATTCCACTTATTGATGTTAACGACATAAGTGTGATGGATAAGGGCTCTATGGCCAAAGCAAATGACAGTGGGCTGATTGGACAACCCTGACAGGTTCCTCTTGACAATGTGAAGTATTGTGATTGTTTACCATTTGTAACTACAGAGGCCTTGGGTGAATTGTATAGGAATTTAATCCATGAAGTCAAAGTTAGGACCATAACCAAATTCCTCTAGACATGTAAATAAGTATTCCCATTCAACCCTGTCAAAAGCTTTCTCTGCATCCAGCGAGATGACCACTTCTGGTACCACACCGGACGCAGGAGAGTGAATAATATTTAAGAGCTGACGGATATTGGTAAATGAGTGTCGCCCCAAAATGAAACCGGTTTGGTCAGCAGAGATCACATCACTCATTGTGGTTTCTAGGTGTAGGGCAAGAGCTTTGGCCAGGATCTTAACATGGCTGTTGAGGAGGGAGATGGGTCGGTACGAGCCACATTCTGTGTTATCTTTACCTGGCTTATGAAGGAGAATACTTGATGTCTCAGTCAGTGTTTTTGGTAATGACCCACGGGACAGAGAATCTAAGAACATATCGAATATGATTGGGGATAGTTTCTTAGAAAAAGTTTGAACAAATTCTATTGGGTAGCCGTCTGGTCCTGGCACCTTACCACTTTGCATTGCCAGTATCGCTTTTATAATTTCAGAGTGTTTTAACGGGAGTTCAGTCTTTGTTTTATGTATCCTGTTTATGGAAGGAGCCCGAAGGTTGTTAAAAAAAATGTCCATGTCAGTTCTATCATTTGCCATTTCTGACATATACAGGGTTGAGTAGAATGCGGGAAATGTTTCATTAATTTCTCCTGGGTTAATAGTCAATTCACCATTCACTTTCCTTATTTGTGGGATTTGTTGGGCAGCAGATTGACACTTAATTTGGTGTTCTAAAAGGCGGACAGTCTTTTCTCTATGCTCATATACAGTACATATCCACACGATTTTAACATCATTTTTTCCGTCTTTCCTGTTGATAATAAGTTGTATTGAGTTTGCAGGTCAAGCTTCCTTTTATAGAGTTCAGGGGATGGTGACTTAGAGTACTGAGCATTCACCGTGTTTATTGATTTAATAAGCTGGTCTTGTTCATTTCTACGCATCTTATTGGTTCTTGATGAATATGATATGATCTCTCCTCTGATCACAGCCTTTAGTGTTTTCCAAAGCAGGGAAGGGGAGATGTTATCTTTTTTATTAAATTCTAAAAAGTCATCAACTTTTTTGTTTATCAGTTCACAAAAAGAAGCGTCAGCCAGTAAGGTTTTGTCTAGTTTCCAAGGGGGGCGTTCCAAATTATTAAAAGCACGCGTGAGATCTAGTAACACTGGGGCGTGATCAGATTCAATTATAGTTGAGTGTTCAGCTTTCGTGACAAAGGGAAGAAGGGTTCGATCAATAAAGAAATAGTCTATTCTACTGTATGAGTGGTGCATTGAGGAAAAATAGGAGAAGGATTGACTCAGTGGAAATAAAAAAAATGTCAAGGGTCGACACTTCCTATTTATTCCATAGTAAGGGATAATGATTTGGACATTTTTGACGGTTTTGTAGATTTAGGATTCGATCGGTCCAATACTGGATTAACTGTACAGTTTAGATCACCCCCAAAAATGTGTTGTTGTGAGTTTAAGTCTGGTATTAATTAAATAACGTTGCCTATTAATTTATCATCATCCCAATTTGGGGCATATACATTAACCAAGACGACAGGTTTATGGAAGAGGAGCCCTGATACAATGACAAAGCATCCCTGTGGGTCCGAAGTAACAGTGGTAACGCTGAACTGAATTCTTTTGTGTATCAACATAGCTGTCCCACGTGTTTTTAAATTGAAATTTGAGTGGAACACATGTCCACCCAAGCTTTTCTAAGTCTGACTTGGTCTTTTAACAATAAATGAGTTTCTTGAAGAAATACAATTTCACCTTTTAAGGATTTCAGATGATGGAATATTCCAGCTCTTTTTACAGGCCCATTTAGGCCTTTTACATTCCAGCTAATGAAACGCACATCAGCCTTTCTTACATTAGTTCTTTTTTCCATGTTTAATCAAAAAAGGTAGAGTCATTTTTTTTTATTGAAAATCTTTGCAACAACGTGCACAGCTCCATGGGCGACCTGTCTAACGAGAGCAAAAGCAGATTCAAGCTGCAAGAATCTAGGGGTGTACCTTCCCATAACCCTATCCCACACACAAACCAAACTAACACAAAACCTATACTTGTTCCTCTCTCTGAGGCAAGCTGCAGGCTGAACACTATTTCTAAAGACTTCTGGTAGTACATCCTCTTGGTACTTCTAACCAAGAAGGCTCCCAGTGAATCATAGAATATAACAAGCTTAACACTTTCAATATAAAATAATAATAATAATAGTAATAATAGTAATAATAATAATAATAATAAAGGGCAAAAAAGGAAAAAACGCTGTGATCTTGGTACATCCTTATAGCGGCTCCTCGGTACAGGAGCTCGTGGTTCCTCGCCCAGCGCAACGCAGCCTCCTTCTGCTGGAGTCTGGAGGAACGTACAAGGTGATTTTCCTTGGCCAGATCTGAAGGTCGGGGACCGGTGGGCTCTCTCCAGCTCCAGCGGTGCAGGGAAGACATCGGGACCCATCACCTGCAGCAGCAGCTCCGACATAAACTTGACCGGATCTGTTCCGTCCTCGCTGCCTTCTGGTATGTTCAGTATATGGACATTCGCTCTCCGTGATCGGTTTTCGAGGTCCTCGAGCCGAGCCAGAAGCGATTGGTTTTGGGTTTAGAGTGTTTTAATGGTGGACTCCAACGTTCAAAGTTATCTCCAGCCACGGACTCCACAGAGGAAAGACGAGTCTGGAAACTCTTCACTGTTGTCTGCAGTGAGTCTAGTGAGGCTTGAAGTGGCTTGGTGGATTCTTGAATCAAGAGAGAGACGTCATCTCTAAGTGTAGTTCTCTACTTTTCAAATTCTGCATAGTTGATCCATCGAGATGAGAGCACAGGTTGTGTTTTCTTCTGGTCTTTTTATCGCTGACTGAAGGCTGTTAGCTGAGAACGATGCTAGTTTACCCGCTGCGCTCGTGGCAGCACGTGTAGCTGCCGTTTGTGCACCGCCACCTTGTTTCGTATTCTTAGAATTGCTCATTTTTAGAAGAAAACTTTCAGTTAAATCTTACATTGATGTTTTTGTAAAAGTTCTGGGGAAAAAAAGCTTGGTTAGGCTAGAAAATAGCAAAAAGTAGACTGGGAGCCTCCTCTCTTGCGTCCGCTCGTTACATTTACAACCGGAAGTCGAAGTCACTCCTTCTTATTAGTTTTCTGGTGGTCCATATTAAAATAATGCCATCATTAATTAGATATCAGGCCTCAAAAAGCATAATTTTCCAGGGCATGTCTGTTTGATTGACAGGCCTGTGGTGCAGTCAGGTTTCTGCTATAGGCGGGTGAGCGTAGTGTCCTCAGGTTAACAGTGAGATAAAGTCAGGTCCACCACTGATCCGAATATGATCACTTCTGGCTCCAAAATAGCAAGATAGGGGATGCTTCAGAACGGCACTTCACAAAGCAATGGGTGACATCACTGCTGGTTGCCACTTGGTTTTAACTTAATTATTTGGTGTGTCAATATATGAAATTTGTATTAAATCTGTCAGGATGTTGTTGTTGTTTTTTTTTAAATTGGTTAAGTTTGAATAATCCTCTGCAGGGCACCAGACATCTAAGGGCTCTCCTCTGGTCACATGGATCCTTCCCTACACAGCTGTTGATGGGTCGAGTGTCAGGACGTCCGTGCCCGTCAGTCAGGAGGAGTTACAGCCTTGGTGGCCTGACCGCCAGGCTTTAAAAGGGAAGGATCAGGACATGAAAGCGAAACAAACATCCTGCTTCAATCAAAGCAAAGAAAAGACAAGAGTTTAGATCAGGACAAAGAGTCTGGGTGAAAAACACAAAGCAGGCTGAAATCATCAGAGGTCCAGCTCAGACAACAACATCGACCTGCCCTTCTAGAAGTCTGTGGAGAAAATGATCGCACATCAGGGTCACTTCAGAGACTTCTTGAATGACAAGATCAGGGCGGACCTAAGAACCGCTGTCAGAATGGACTTAAAAACACAAGTCTCATAGATTTTGTGGTCAAAATACTTCCTGCACAGCTTCGAGGACCAGGTAGTCCACTCTTCTCCCTACAGGGTAGAGAAAGAGATTCTGCTTGCTTTGCTTTGTTTACACAGTGTCACACACTACTCAAGTAAATCAGTCCTCAAAGGTTTATAGTGTGGTAGGCAAATGAAATCCTGCAGAGTCTGTTAAAAGTTTAAAATAACTCATCTGCAGTTGTAAGAATAGAAAAAGAAACTAAAAGCTATTCTCTAAGAAAAGCTGATACCTCACTAAAAGGGTGAGATGTGGTGATGGTGTATATATGGATGTACAGTATGTATGTATGGTGGGGAAGATGCAGGGAGAGCGACTCCCGGGGGGAAAAAACAACAGGATGTTAAATAAACAGGCTACAAGGCTACACGTGCGTCTGCCGTCTGTTCTGTTCTTGTCAGTACATGAACATAACATGTTACAGTCTCCCTCAGCGATGGTTCCTTTGCAGCACTTCCTCCTCGAGGGTCTGAGTCACAGTCTCCTCCCAACAGTCGATGTCAAGATACGTCTGTTACTTTAACGCTGGGAAGCATTGAATGTGGCCTCTAATCTGAGGTCCAGTTAATTGGTGATTACCGAGGCTGGTAATGAACTTCTCTTCTGCAGTAGAGTTTCCTGAGGCAGTTTTGATAGTTTAATTACACCTGAAGAAACTTATAAAAGTTCTTGAATTTTTCCAGATTGACTGACCTTCAAGTCTCAACGTAATGATGGATTTTTGTTTCTCTAATTAATTGAGCGGTTCTTGCGAACAGTAGTTGAATGGGGGTATTTGCTGCACACCAACAAGACCTCAACATACTCAACTGATGGTCTCAAATGCATTAAGAAGACAAGAAATCCCACCAGCTGATTTTTTTTTTTTTTTACAAAGGCCGCCTGTTAATTGAAAACCATTCAAGGTGATGACCTCATGAAACTGGTTCAATCAATGCAAACACGGGCACCGAACATATTCTGAAACATTCAACATTTTTTTTGCTTACTGCATAGCTCCATGTGTCATGTCATAGTTTTTATGTTTTCTCTTATAATTATTTAAAAATAATTTAATTAATTTCAAACTTTCATAGTTAATTATATATTTGAGGCCATGGTGGGCGTTAAGGTTTCACACCGCCTGCATGTGCTGCTCCTGTCTGATAATGTAACAACCCAACCTCCTCACAAGGATTATTGTTTCATCTAATCTCATGAGTAAAGGGCTCCAAGCTGATCCACTGAGGGTTTTTTTTTTTTTTTTTTTTTTTTTTCCATTGTATTTTAAGCTTTTTAGTAGGTGTTTGATCCATCGCTCTCCAGGTCTTTGCTGACCCGGAGTTTGCTGACCCGTTTAGCATGGAGGGCGCCAGCGTTTTAAGCGACGGCCATCACATCTCCAGCAGTGGGGGCCGTCTGGCTTCAGCACTACTTCTCTCTGTTTGGCTGTTTTATGAGGCAGAAAATGCCTCTACAATGCAACTGCTTTATGATGCATTTCAAGCTTGGCAGTGATAGGGGGGAACATTGTATTAGGTACTTGTAAAAATCGATGTGCTAGGCCAGACTGGAGCCAGAGCTGATGTTTGGCTGCTCTTCTTGGCCCTCTGCGATCAATAGAATAGTAGATCTTTCATTTAGCAATGCTTTGGTTCATCTAATGTGCTTCAAAGTACAATATTCAATAGTCACATGCTCACTACATATGAATGTCATCTTATCCGCTTTATTCAACCTGCAATATTTCCTATTAATGTGGTAATTGTGGCTCTATGAGTGATGCTAACTTTGCACCCTCCACTCTGCCTTGGCTGCAGAGATCCGGGGAAACAGTCACGCAAAGCAGCGTACAGCGGGACGACTAAATAGGGCAATCACAATCATGAAATTTTACTTGGCGATTAATTGCGATTAACAATTTAATTGTCTTTATCTGTTTATTTTAATGCAACTATTTAATTATAAACCTATTCTTAGTTTATTATTAACCATATAATTTGCAAAGATGAACATCAATTTATTGCCATAGAACATTAAACAAATAAACACCTTTTACCGCCACCTTTTTGCTGAACTTCTGGTGTTTGGGTTTGGAACTAAATTGATTATTTTAATGTGAATAGATGCTCATTGAAACATAATTGGTCAAACTTTAGAAGTTGCGCACTTGAAGATAAACTGTTGGTGGTGCTAATTCTCCACCCATGTGCCAATAAACAATAGCAAAAGAAGGTGAAGCAACAAGATGGCATCACTATGGTGGAAAACGACATGGAATTACGACAGAAATATGACGTTTCTGTTAGTTTCATCCAGCAGATTTTAACGATTATGTTAAAATATTTGCAGTCAACTCAAACAATTTTAATCAGGTGAAACCATTTTAATCAGGTGATCATGTAATAATTTTAAAAGGAATATTACTAGCACAAGCTCCCGGCAACTTTCCAAAAAAAACATGATTCTTATATTAATCATTCTTAAAAGATTGGTTATGAATCTGACTGTAAGTAAACACAGATATAAGCGGCCTGCAGCAGCCATCTGCGAATTGCCTCTGGGATGAAGTTGGAGAGTGAAAAGTTGAATTAATTGGATATACACGAGGTTGAAATAACTCATCCTTTAACACTGTCAACCCTGTTGTTGATCCGTATATGCATAGCTGTTTAAACAGGTCACAGATGAACTTGGGTATTAGTATCTCAGGAAGTACACAAACAGTGACACTATGACCTCAGCCATCAACTCAGTGACTGATTATTGTATTCTCAAGCTGATCGATCACTAATTTGTTCATTCATGCATTCAGCGACAGACAGCCATTCAGACAGATTTATGTACATATAAGTACATTTGCAGATGATGCTTTGACTAATTGACTCACCGACTGACTGATTGAGATTTCCGTGCACAGCCCTGTGCAGCACTGAAATATTCTTTGAAACTGTAATAACTGCATTAGCACAATCAGAGTGTCAGCAGTGTGTGTGTGTGTGTGTGTGTGTGTGTGTGTGTGTGTGTGTGTGTGTGTGTGTGTGTGTGTGTGTGTGTGTGTGTGTGTGTGTGTGTGTGTGTGTGTGTGTGTGTGTGTTTGGTGTTGAAATGCATGTGCACACTGAGTTTCCACTGGATGCTTTGGTGAACAGAGGGGTCTGATGTGGAGGGTGAGAGTCTGAGGCTAAGCTGTAATTGAATACCAACAGGAATGGTGTTTCTGCTCAGACTTCTGAAGGAGGATCTGACCTTGAGACACTGCCGCTGATAGACAGGCAACACAAAGACCGGGCTGGCTAATTAGATTAAAAAAACATGGATCCCCAGGGATGGAGATGTGACAAGCACATTGATTCACTACATCTACATTTCCATCTCGCTCCCGCTCTCTCCCTCCTTTTCACTCCCCCATCCTCTCACCACATGCCTTACTTTATCCATCTCGCTGTGCTGCAGGTCTCAGCTCAGGGTATTTTCTCTCTTCCTTCATTGCTCCCATTCTTCATTCCTATTCTCAGGATCCACAGTACATCTCCTCATTTTACAATAATTAGGAATAAATGTGAATGCTGACATTTAAAAAGTGACAAATTATTTGAAAAGTACTGATATAAAATATAATTTGTTTTAGGCTGCCTTATCTTTGACATATGACTGGTCTTACAAAGGGTTTACAGTCTTTGCAAAAATTATTTGTCAGTAAAATATTTGTCCACTTTGATCTCCACAAAAGTCATGCCTTGTCCCTGTCCACATGTAGAAGGGCGAGCTGCGTTTAAATGGCTATTACCTGCTAAATCATAATACAGACAAAGTCATTTCTTGATTGTGTCTCCAGACAGTGTGACAGTAAATATGTAGTAGAACTACAATATGGAATTGTGACTTCATGTTTCCTAAAAATAATAAAAGCACACATATTGCCAACAGTGAAGAACATGGTGTGCTGACACCCTGGAGTCAGGGCAGCCAGATATCACTATGATGATATGGTGTGTGTGTGTGTGTGTGTGTGTGTGTGTGTGTGTGTGTGTGTGTGTGTGTGTGTGTGTGTGTGTGTGTGTGTGTGTGTGTGTGTGTGTGTGTGTGTGTGTGTGTGTGTGTGTGTGTGGGTGTGTGTGTCTTTAAAGGGATAAATAATTCTCTAAAATAGCAAAGCGTTGTAGTTTTTCAGCAAATATTACTTAAATAGGAAAAAATTGGGAGTTGAATTTGCTGGAAACTTCTGTCAGCTGTGGATGAATACACATCTGGTACTGTGGTGGCTATTCAGCGACACATATTTGTCTGTCTAGTGTGTGACGGTAGCGGGACTCAGCAGTACAACTTAAATTTTCTTTGCTGTGATTATAGCCTGTTCACATTAACGCTTGCCCAGCCACTGTGAAGGGTGGACCAATCAGAGACCAGTGGTGATAGCCAAGTGCGATGACTTCACATGTCGTTGCAGTGGTGGTAGGGTTTCTTTCAGTTATGGTGGTCAAAGCCGATTGCTAAAAGGCCTGAGATCTACGGCCAGTTGGATGCAACAACTCCTGAGTGTGTCCAGACCCAGTTTCACCATATGGGTCTGGGAACACCAGGCAAGTGTGACGGATCTCCTCAAAGTAAAGTAGATGGTGTTTTCTATTACTCCGTTTTGACTATATAGTGCAATGCATTTACTGTTTGACATTTTTTGGGGGTGTCTGAGTTCTGAGTGTGTGAAGTGGGCACTGCTGTCTTGCGCTCCTGACGAACATTTTCAGGAAGATTCTTCAAACTATGACTGGGGTGGTGAAGATATGCTGTCATGGTCCTGCTTTCTGAAAGGTCCAAATGGGACCGCATGATCTTCACGTAGCCCAGTCACCACCATCTTGACTGTTTAAGGCTGTCATGAAAGCTTACTGGAGGTGGATCAAAAAAGTTCCCCTTGGGGATTAATAAAGTATCTATCTATCTATCTATCTATCTATCTATCTATCTATCTATCTATCTATCTATCTATCTATCTATCTATCTATCTATCTATCTATCTATCTATCTATCTATCTATCTATCTATCTATCTATCTATCTATCTATCTATCTATCTATCTATCTATCTATCTATCTATCTATCTATCTATCTATCTACCTACCTACCTACCTACCTACCTACCTACCTACCTACCTACCTACCTACCTACCTACCTATCTATCTATCTATCTATCTATCTATCTATCTATCTATCTATCTATCTATCTATCTATCTATCTATCTATCTATCTATCTATCTATCTATCTATCTATCTATCTATCTATCTATCTATCTATCTATCTATCACAATGTCAGGCTCCCATTGTTGATGACATCCATTGGCATTGGACTATGGCACCTTCCATCAGTCTAATCCTAATCAGAACCAGTCGTGTTTGTAAATTCAAAGGTGGTTTGAAAATTAAAACTAGACATTTTAAGTTAAGCTTCCATGTTTACATGAATTTGTGAAGAAAAGATTAAATGTCACCACCATCTTGACTGTTTAAGGCTGTCATGAAAGCTTACTGGAGGTGGATCAAAAAATTTCCCCTTGGGGATTAATAAAGTATCTATCTATCTATCTATCTATCTATCTATCTATCTATCTATCTATCTATCTATCTATCTATCTATCTATCTATCTATCTATCTATCTATCTATCTATCTATCTATCTATCTATCTATCTATCTATCTATCTATCTATCTATCTATCTATCTATCTATCTATCTATCTATCTATCTATCTATCTATCTATCTATCTATCTATCTATCTATCACAATGTCAGGCTCCCATTGTTGATGACATCCATTGGCATTGGACTATGGCACCTTCCATCAGTCTAATCCTAATCAGAACCAGTCGTGTTTGTAAATTCAAAGGTGGTTTGAAAATTAAAACTAGACATTTTAAGTTAAGCTTCCATGTTTACATGAATTTGTGAAGAAAAGATTAAATGATTCCGCTGAATGCCTGTAAGATGTGTTACAGTGTTGGGGCTTTATAGTATCAGGCTTTTTAAATGTTACTTGTTAGTTGCACAGATTCTTTGTTAGGTCTGTTCATTGGATTTTATTGATGCTGAATTATTTATTGATGCCAGCAATATCCATGAAAGTAGTTAGCAAATACCACAACTAATGCATGTCTTACATTACTCAAGTTAACAGTTTGTTAATGCTTGTTTATGCTGGCACCAGAAAGGGCAGAGGCATCAATTAGACGGGGGACAGAATCTGAGGTAACCCTCAATGCAGACCCAGGTAGAAAGAGTGGAAATGCATCATCATTCCTCTCCCTCCTGCTCACTAATTAAGCCGTCTCCCGTTAACAAGGCTTCAGGCCTGACTCTTTTTGAGCGGATAGACTGAAAGGACACCATGCAAATGCCTGACAGTTGATCACTATGTTCTCACACATCGATCACAGGCCAAAGAAAAAATTTCAAATGAGCACACAGCGGATGTTTACTTTTCAGATTACGAGGAGAGTCCTTGATAAACACATAGAGGATTATTTTCAAGATTCCATGACAACATTGGTAGTTTGTAAAAATATTTTTTCTTTTTTGCTATCTTGCAGACAGACGAAAAGAGAAGTATTGATCTTGTTTCAAAGAAGAGTCTAATCCTGATAAAACATTTACGTTCTATGATCCTATTTAATACAGTGAGTGGACTGTAATTCTCTCATCAGCTTAGTGCGTACAGCATTCCTACCCATACACAAAGGGAAGTGAGGGAGACATTCATCTGCCTGATTAACAACTTCAGTCATTGTCTTCTTTAATTACAACAAAGTCAACAGGTCTATTACTTCCCAGTCTATCTATCTTTTATCCATGTGCTCTCTGAGGATTGTGATGGAGGAACAAAACAGAGCAGGCTTTAGTCTCATCTGTAGACCGGCGAGAAGGTCTGCTCCCGCACCCGAGTGTAATCAGCATTCAGAGGAAGACGAGGAATCCAACCCAAACATGTATCCGTGGCTCCTGGTGGTAATTAGTGTTCCTTCTGCCAATTGGGCTCAGTCGTCTACCGGAGCAACCGCCGCTCTCCTCTGAATTGATTTGCTCGGTGTCCGGCGAGCAAGTCAAGTAGCAGCCAGCCATGTGGTAAACCAATCAGTCAGTCAGTCAGCTAGTCGCTGAACCTTCAGGTACGTCAGCTAGCAGGATGGCTGTATCCATCAGTGAGCAAACAGCTGCTAAACAAACAGTTCAGAAAGTTCCCCAGCAAATAAACAAGTCAGTCAGTTAGACAGCCCTATAGTCAGGCAGTTCATCTACATGCTGGTCAATCAATCAGTCCGTCAGATGGTGTTTTATCAAATGTGTGTCAGTCAGTCGTGTCCTCGTCGATGTTATAGTGGCTATTCTGAAGCCGAAGTGGTAATGTTGCTGTCCGATGATTGATTACATGATGGCATAACAAATGATCCACTTGCAGAGCTGTTCTAAAGCAGCACAATGACAGTTACGACTTGCCATTAATGACAGTAACATTTAACAACAGCTATAATATCACTCTGCAGTGTGGATGAAACCACATTAAGACTGATAGAGATGATGGTGGTAATTTACTTTAGATTATCTTCCAGCACGGGAACATTTTGGACATTATGTTTTATCTAAATTGGGGCAGCTGTGTGGTAGAGGTTACAGAAGCAGGTTTATGATCAGAGGGTCAGAGGTTTGAATGGCGAATGCCAGATGGGGAAATCTGGGCAAGGGAAGTCACTGAGAAGCAATCTCAGTTACTGCCATCAAAGTGCTCTTGGGCAAGCGCTTTTAAGCCAGGCAGTTAACCCTAAAGTGCTCAAGCTTCTTATTTAAAAGAACAAAAAAATAAGTTTAGTCTATAAATAAAACTCAGCTTCATCACCTGATGCACTGAAGGTGCCAGATATTCTTACTGAGCGACGTGTTAAATCACAGCAGCCTGGCACTTACACAGCCGGGCCAGAAATGGATGTCTGGCTCTGTTCTGTAAGTCATCAGGGCTAAAAGCATCTAATGGTATAATGCTACATTGTACTTCTCTATCCCTCTTTATATCCACTCAAATGCCATTCTGTCAAAGACAGAAATAACAGCTCACTGGATATAATGACTCCTTTTATTAGCCCATATTATTTTATAACCCTGACACATGAGAAGGAATATTAATATACACAATCAGCATGCAGGACTAGGATGATTCGTCACCTCATGTTTTATGTCCAGTGCAAATGCAGGAAGATGTATACGTGGTGAGTTGGGGAGTAAAGGTGCGGAGGTCGGGGTGGTGGACCATGCATGAAACGCTAGGGGGCTTTTCATTTGAAATAGATACAGGAGGTCACAGTTTATGGCTAAACAATGATAACTTTATCAGCTAGTCACACGGCATTTGGACGGCCGATGGTGTAACTTCACACTCACTCAATCACAGACTGCGTTGCGTCCTCTAAAGAGACAGTACCAGTCTAGTTGCATGAAAATTACCTGGTGGTCATATGTTCTAGGGATAGGGATTTCAAGCAAAAATATTACTCAAAAATCTCTTAACGCATGATAAGGCATTTATTGATCAGTGGTTGGACCATTGCTTCACTGAATGTGAATAACTGTGGTGGACTGATGTTCTTCTAGCATTACCAGCAGAGTTTTCACTGCATTGCAACTCATCTTCATTTATATTTCAAAGGAGTTCCACACAGAACCTTTTGACAGCTGTAGTCATCTTTGCATGTTTCTGCTGTTTGCACCGTGAAATCTAATCTCACGGTGTCACAGTTTTACCTGGCAAAGCTTTAGAGCCTGGTAGCAACGGGTTCTTCTTCTTATGTAGTTTATGTTGGCTGTTACCATTTAGCGTTTAGGTGCATTACTGCCACCCTCTGATGGAAGTAAAGCATTACAACCAGGAAATCATAAAAACAGGCCAAGTAAGGATGATAGTCACATATACTAACTGATTATTATATATTTCAATGATTATTTGAAAATCATGACCCATCCGTAATACCTTTTAATAACGTTTGCGCTGACAGGTTTGTATTTGTGTGTCATTGTATTCATGCAATGATTTTTCTCCATTTTTTTCAAGCGTCAGGTGAAAACCTGCTCCGAGTGTACTGCTGAATGTGCCAGGCGAAGAACATTCACTTTTTGTCGTCTGTTTCATTTAGTCTATGAATGAGCCGTTCGTTACATTTGCTCATTTTGCAATCTCTAATTAGATTTGGAAAACAAAGTGGGGAAGTGTGGCTAAAAGCAGTGACACAGCCTGAACCAAATTAGAAAATGACAACATGATTCAAAGGCCTCTGGTGTGGAACAATTAATGAACTCTGCAGAGTCACTGTGATAACCAGGCAGCAGCTAATGCTGTGCAGCGCTGCCAGAGCAAACAAACCCTTGTGAGTGCAGATCTTGGGTAAACATTTCAGTTTAGCATAACTCAAAAAAGCAAGTTTGACCCTCCACAAAGTAAACAACTTCTCCAAAATATAGTACAGTAGGTGCTTTTGGAGAAAATGTAGTATTAAAAATCATTCTAACTGTTGGTTATATGGATTAAACCGCTCTCATTTGATATTGATTTTTAATTAATGCAGCTAAATTTTGTCCACTTGGCCTGCAAGTGTCTGAACAGTTTCACAAGATTTCCAAAAGCTAAAAACTGCAAGAGCAATATAATTTTGGACAGAGTTCATCCATCCGGTCTCTTTGTTCTCTTCTTTATTCTTCCCACTAAGCATTGCTCAATGTGAACTCTTGAATCAGCAACCTCCGAAAGGTAATGAAATGTAATGGGAAATGAAATGGGAACTGAAGGGGCAGCAGTTCTCTGTATTCCAAATACAGAAGTTCAGTATCCCACAGTTAAAATGGATTATGTGTCCTTTCACCACCGGAGTTTTTGTGTGGCCGGTCATCCTGAGTCAGCTCTAGTCGATTTCTGACATTTTCTAAAGCAGCCGATACAGATCATGTTTATCAATGAGCGATGCTCTACATGGAGTAGGAAGCACATTGACTCAGCCTCGCCTCTCCTTTGCTGCTCTGCTCGGCACAAACCCAGAGAGATGAACCAACACTACACAGCCTCCAGTCATGGAGTCGGTGTGTTGAACCACCCAGGTCTCAATTACACAAATTCCTTTTGGCATGTGATGTAAATGTGATGCAGGTGGTCATTCATCTGTGAATATCTGCTTTTTATTCCCAGAGTGTGTTGAGGATCTGAATGGAGGTTTTGTGTCTCCGACCTGTATCACACAGGGTAGCAAGTTACAATACGTATCGTGGTCACATAAAAGAAAAAATGCCTGATGTAGAATGTTAAGTCAAAACATCTGGTTCCTTTTCCAGATGAGCTACTAGTTTTAAAATCAAATCCTGGCTCAAACTCATCTCTAACACTGGTGTGTTGCCTGGATACATGTCAGTGGCCAGACTACCGCTGGCTCGCTTTATGACCCTCAAAAAATGAATTCACAGTTTGACCAACTGTCCTGTAACAATGATTATGTATTTAGGTTTTTTTTTTTTTATCTGTATGCATCACATGACAAATGAGCCAGTTGAAATACCCCTTATGGCCACTACATCAAAATCACTTCATGTCCCAGCTACATTCCTCTGGGCTTCGTACTTAAAAGTACAGCAGTGATTAGAGCCGAATGCTTACAAATATGCTAATAAGCTTAATGTAAATGCCTGATTCATAGTTATCATGTTTACCAGTCGAGTGTGTTGGCACGCTAATACTTTGTGACGGTTAATCTGTAATGCGTCCGCTGGCCAGTGTTCACATCGCAGTCATTTTCTGTACAAGACTGCACTAGTGTGGTACACTGGCCACTAAGTGTCAGTACAAAACAGTAAATTGCAATATATCACATAATATATATACCTCTCTGGAAAAAATGAAGAGACTACTCCAAATTTTTCTTAAATCAGCATCTCTACGTGTATGGCAGCCATTCCAGTGTCTCTTGAATTCCAATACAGGCACACCTGATTCTACTTATGAGGTACTGATTAGGTGATATCCTGATCCAAATTTTATTTAATGAAGAAAAGTATAAAAACCAGTGCTGTGGTCATCACTATCCTCTTGCAATAGGACCAGCTGGATGGCAGAAACAGTGCTAGTAGTACCTCAAAAGTAATTGGAATTATAAATAAAAAAAAGTGACTATTGACCATGCCAAAATAGTTAAAAAGAAAAGTTTTGAGTGAGGAAAAGAAGGGTTCAATTGTGGTTTTACTGGCAGAGGGATACAGTGAGCATCAGGTTGCTTCCATCCTTAAAATTTCAAAGACGGCAGTTCATAAGAACGAGGTCAAGCAGCAGACATTAGGGACAACGAAGCTGCAGACCGGCAGAGGACGAAAACGACTCTCCGCTCACCGGGATGACCGCCAACTCATTCGAATGTCACTCAACAACCGTATGATGACATCAAGTTACCTCCAAAAAGAATGGGAAACGGCAGCTGGGGTGAAGTACACGTGGAGGATGGTTAGAAACAGGCTCCTGGGGGCAGGGCTCAAGTCATGCAAAGCTAGAAAAAAGCCCTTCATCAACAAGAAGCAAAGAAGAGCCAGTGAAGATCTGGGGGTGCTTCAGCAAGCCTGGAATCGGGCAGATTTGTCTTTGTGAAGGACGCATATATTAAGTATATATATATATACATACATACAGCTAGCATGGCTTAAAAAAAACCTGCTGTGTCATCGCTTCAGTAATCACTTGAAATGATGATGTGGGTCAGACATTGGTGAAACCTCACTGATGATTAAGTTGTTACTGAATGAAGCATTGTTCATTGTGTTATGCTACAGCTCATTACTATTCCCAGTCTTTGATGTGAGTTATGCTATGTCATGCTACATTAAGTTATAATGTATTATGCAGATGCACCAAACATGCTGATCTGTTTGAACCAGATGTGCTGTGCTGAACGTTTACACACTTTGTCTAACAGCGGCTTTTACCAGGATGTAACGGTTTGTTATATTTGAAGTGCACCTAAATCTTTTCATCACAAACATCTCAACACATACATGTTATTGATTTTATGCCAAGACTGTGTTGATATAATGATATATGATTGAATGAATTGCAGATTACTCCGCAAAAATAAGAAAATTATAGAGCTACAGAATCAATGAAAATGTCATTTCATATTTAATACCCTTTCTATTCCATCTAACAAGCCCTTGTTGTTTTTGACCCTCTGATGTATCTGTGCTGCTGTTCATTAGCTGTAGCAGCTGTTAAATGTTTTTAAAATGTGACTTGCGTCTAATTATTTTTTGTATTGATGTTTGTACTGCAGGGAAGAGACAGTGGCTAAAACAAAGTGGGCTGAAATTCAATATACATGTATCCACTGAGTATGGCTCACCATTTCAGTCATCATAATCTTCAAAACAAACCATTTATCTTTAAATTGCTGCCATGTTAATGAGTGCGAACTCGCTGACCTTGATGTCACGAAGCCAGTCATCTGTAAAGGCGATGGCGGTATGAGTTCAGCCCGCTGCCGAGTGTCTGTAGTCAATATTGAGTGGACATATGGCCGTTTTCATTTGTTACTAATGGCAGCTTTGATGAGCATCTGCATCAGCTTCAGACATAATCAGCTTCTGCTCAGAGACAGAATCACAGAGTTGCCTCGTGACAGCCTTTGACATTAAGGTGTTTGGATCAAGTTCTCACTCACATCTTAAACCCTATTCAGAGTTCAGTTGTTTACACTGTAGATGTAAACAAATATGTACATTTTCAAAAATTGTATCAAATAATTAGTCTTAACAGATGAACTTCTGATTTGTTGATGAAATAAGATATGATTGTGAGATACATTTTTAATCCCTGTGTTTTATTTTTCAGTGGAAGCTTTTTCAGTGCCAATGTTTCCTTTTTCCTTCCAGTTTCAGCTTCTGTTTTCAATGACAAACTTTAATGTCACTGTTAGACCCATAAGTACATGTTTAAAATTGAATGTGAAAAATGGCATTGTACATTTTTTATACATCTCTACAGTGGCCTTGAGAGCTCAGTACACGACATCTTAAGAGAACACCTGCAAAGAGACAAAACATAAGCAGAATAAGAAAACATCTTCACCAATGTGACAACACACGTGCAGCAATAAAAAAACAAAAAAACACTGCAAATAAAAAAAACACAACAAAAGAAATACAAAAATATATATTTGATTTACTCTGCATGGTTATTGTATTGGTAAACAAATTAAGAAAAGAATGTCTAATTATATTAATCATGTGCTCCTAGTTAATGAATTTGAAATGAGCTTGTTTCCTATTGCAGGTTCTGAAAGTAACTAGTAAGGTAAAAGCAGTGAACATATCCTCTTTCAACGTTAATTATGTGTATTACTTCAGATAATTTGAATTGGTAAACTAATACTAAGCATAATACTAACTAACAGAATAATTATATTTCAGTGGACAGACAATTTGAGTAACTTCATAAGTCATCATGGCAACAACAAGCATATCCGAACACTTTCATTGCCCCGTGGAAACATTTCCATTGTAGTGTGTGCTGCTTACAGCCCGTTTTTGAATTTAGAACACTGTTTCTAATTGGTGAACGTAGGTTGCCAAAATGATGAAAATGTTCAGGTTGTGTTGAGTTCTCATGGCCACTGGACGCAACTTATGCAAACAATTATTAGGAGTATAAATGACAGTAGAAAACAAACAAACAAAAATTAAGACAGCATAGTGTAAATGTGTAGTGTAGTGTGAATCCACAAATGCATGTTTGCAAAATAATAAGTAGATATAGCTATAAATAGTGACTTTGTTTAACACCCCAGCTCACTTAAAGATGCTGTAAAGTATAAATGAAAATGAGTTTTAAGTTCATCACACCACAGACGTATGGGTTGTTAACTACCCATCCAAATTTGAATGAAAAAAAACACAGACAAGTTTGTTAAATTAGGCTTTGAAATCGTGAGAAAATCATCAGTCTTCTCTGCTCTGAGACTGGGGGGGCGTGTCCTGAAGGAGCTGAAGCTCCGCCCACTCACTGGAAGGTGTTCAGTGTTCAGTATGACAGTCCTGTGGCTGCAGTTTTTTTCCCCACTAAGCGGTCCGTCTGACATCCAACCTCTCGGTGACTTTATGCATTATGTCCCACTGGTCCTCTGTCTCTCTGGTGGACGGAGCAGCCTGCTTTATGAAAACAGAATAGAATCAGATTTTATTTGTCCAATGAGTGAAACATACAGATGCATATAAATGAAGCTTGTCCCCCTGATCTGTAACACAGGAAGTAAAACTGGACACCGGAGACAGCAGACAGTGAGTCTCCAACTACTTCTGACGACCTGCATTACAATAGTGAAGACAATAAGAGAGGAGTTGATTTAGTTCTGTAACGACTGCAACATGAACAACGCTGCATTACATCACATGTCAATTCATTATATTACATGTCAATTCATTACATCACATGTCAATTCATTACATCACATGTTAATTCATTACATCACATGTTAATTCATTACATCACATCAATTCATTACATCACGTGTCAATTCATTATATCACATGTCAATTCATTACATCACATCAATTCATTACATCACGTGTCAATTCATTATATCACATGTCAATTCATTATATTACATGTCAATTCATTACATCACATGTCAATTCATTACATCACATGTTAATTCATTATATCACATGTCAATTCATTACATCACATCAATTCATTACATCACGTGTCAATTCATTACATCACATGTCAATTCATTACATCACGTCTATTCATTACATCACGTGTCAATTCATTACATCACATGTCAATTCATTACATCACATGTTAATTAATTACATCACATGTCAATTCATTACATCACGTCTATTCATTACATCACATGTCAATTCATTACATCACATGTTAATTCATTACATCACGTGTCAATTCATTACATCACGTCTATTCATTACATCACATGTCAATTCATTACATCACATGTCAATTCATTACATCACATGTCAATTCATTACATCACATGTTAATTCATTACATCACATGTCAATTCATTACATCACATGTTAATTCATTACATCACGTGTCAATTCATTACATCACGTCTATTCATTACATCACATGTCAATTCATTACATCACATGTCAATTCATTACATCACATGTCAATTCATTACATCACATGTCAATTCATTACATCACATGTCAATTCATTACATCACGTCAATTCAAACTTTGAACCTGCTCAGGTTGAGCAGACAGTCTTTCTCTTCCACTGATATCCTCCTCCTCCTCCTCCTCCATCTCCACCTCCACCTGCTCTCTGCAGCCTCCTGCATGTAGTCGGGTTCGTTTATCCGGACCGGTACCGGTACATGTAACCGAGAGGGTCGGTGATTGTAACGTTACACCGGAGTACAAAAACAACAATCCTCATTAATCGGGAGGACTAGATCTCCTCTGGTCCATGTTTACCATCACCCTGACATGTAAAATACAGAGTTACATATATTATAGTCCTTATCGGAGCTTTATTGAGACGCATAAAACAATCCGCGGTTATCGGAGCATTTTCCTCTGAACTCTGCTACGAGCTCAATAGAAGCTAATTAGCACGTTAGCTCCCATTTCATGAAAATAAAGTTCTTCTACACCGAATAAAATCACGTTAGCGGTTTGCACCGCAGACTAAATATAGCAGAGTTACTGTGGAAAAGTTATCTAGTATAATTATAACAAGCACACAGAACTTGCGCTGAGTGGTGAACTGCTGGCAGTCCGGCGGCGTGATCCGGCTGCGGACATGACCGGTGGTCCGGCACCGCGGTCCGGTCCACCGGCGGTGAACGGTGCCGGTGCGAGCGGAAGATGAACGGCTGTGAGGGTGAAACTCGGATCGGCTCTGCGCTGCAGGAGGAACGGTGTGTCCGTGAGCTCCGTCCGTCTCCGGTGGAAGTTGGTGAAACTATCCTTCCTGAAATGGTCCCTGTTGAGGCGGCTGTTGGTGTTAATCCTAAAGTCTCCTTTAGCGAAACTCTTCACGAAATCAATCCACCTCTTTTTCCTTCATCAGTAGGGAATTTAAATAGCGATGCAGCGCTAGTTTGGAGGTTCTTGCTTCCAGGAAAGATTCCCTTGCGGGTGGAGGGAGACGTCCTGTAGCAGCCGGCTGATGTACAATAACAATCTGACTACGTCAGGAGTAGAACTGAAGTCCAGTGGGATGACCTCTTATGCAAATGAGCTCCAGGCTTTTATAGCGTTTCACGGTGTGAGAGGAGGAGCCATGCAGAAGGTTATATGAACCGGCTGTGATCTGACGTAGATAGGTTGTTGTGACGTAGATAGGTTAGGTTTTAGCGCCGCCTAAAAACACCTGAGCTGAAGACGGGTGAGAAACTGTTTAACGGTCTAACTCCACATGTCAGTGCAACAAAGTTTAAAAGCTTTGCGCATGCTTTTAGCAACTCATTTCACACGTATATAATGTACTGAGAAGAAAATCTTGGAATAGCTTTACAGTATCTTTAAGATACTGTGTATCAGCAATACACATTTTTTCTAATTATATAATGTAATATTTAATTTAAGCTTTACAATCAGGCCAAAAAATACAGCATACAAGCCCTTTAATCACAGTTTGATGCTGTGGTGCTTGAGAAAAACCAAAGCAGAACAGCTGTGGAGGGCAAAAGGTAAAAAAGAAAAGAAAACAAAAAAAGGAATGTGAACTAAGGTAAAGCCTCCGAGCCTGATCTCAGTTTGAGGTGAACTGAATGTTTCTGCACTTTCAGGTGCAGTTTGAGCAGATGGCTCACAACCATATGCTTTGGGAGGGTAGAAGTTTGCCAACAACCTCAGGGACGTCAGTTTGTACAGGTCTAGTTTCGTCTGAGGTTATTTATACTGAGTGTTTAAGAGCAGGTGGAAAAAGGAGGCTCAATTTCTACTGGCGTGACTGTAAAAATCACTGGAATGCTGGATGTGGATGGGACTACAAATACAGGTGTACTTAATGTTCAAATGTGTATTTAGCAGACATTCTTATCCAGGGAGACTTCCAAAGAGCGTGCAGTGAAATAAGCCTCACGTTTCTTAGCCAATGAGAGGAGTGTGCGGCTCCTTTTAAATACTTGAAATAATATCAAAGGAAATGTTCTCAATCCAGAGCCTAAAGCACGAAAATCACTCCACCGCCCCCGAAGGACAAACGGAACATTAGGTGCAGATTAGTTCAAACTGGATTTCTCCCTGACCTTTGTATAGTGAGACAATATATTATTTTCTGGAATTTTCTGCCGTCCAAGCCGTCTTTGTTCATCCTCTTACATTTGACATTCCCTATTTTAAGCCCTACATGTCATGTCTCTTTCATATGAAATTAGGCTTTGATGAATATTGTATGAAAAAGACCCCGCTTGCAAAGAGACTGACCTTCTCAGCTGCTTTGCTGCTGCGTTTGAAGTATTGTCAAGTCCTGCAAGCTTATAAAAGCACTTAGACTAACAGAGGTAGAGAGAAAAAGACTGCAAAATATTTAACTAACATCGCCTTGATTTGAAAAGGCTAGCTGTGAGGCTCAACAGGCAAGGGCTTAATCACTAGGACGGTGGTATTTGAAACAGCATTATGAATGCCCTTTCTCCTTGTTCTGTATTGGTGAACTGTCTGCATTTGTCCATTCAGCTGCATAGCTGTGATAAAGGTTAATCTGTCCATGTCAGATATCACACTGTAATGGCTGTTTTTGGATTAAAATAACAAACTGGGAGGAGCCCAACTAAAACACACACACACACACACACACACATTCACCTCTGCCGTATCCTTGAGGACACTCATAACTCTTAACGGTGTCTTAATCTTAAATTGCCCATTCAAACTAAATGTTTAACTTTACAGCTTCCCCTAACCCTACATTTAACTTAACTCTAAAATTTGAATTTAACTCGCAAAAAGCAAACTCTACTCGTGAGTTTGTTACCGAGGTGACACACATCCTCATGGGTTGGTGTGCAAACAGGTTTAAGTCCACAGTGGGATATAAAAACATGTACACACACACACACACACACACACACACACACACACACACACACACACACACACACACACACACACACACACACACACACACACACACACACACACACACACACACACACACACACACACATCTGTCTATAGTTGTGAGGACACTCAGTGACATAATGCCCCTTACCCTAACCAATCAAAGCTAAGGTCTTATTCTAACCGAAACCCTAAAACCAAGTCTTAAACTCTGCCTCCATTAGTGATTTCCTGTTTTACGTACTTTAGCTCTCTTTTTTGAATCCTTTTGCGTTCTTTGAAAACATGCAGTGACCATCCCTCTGGCTAAAGGCACCTTACAGATGAATGTGACTTGACTTATTTCATCCCCTTTACAGTCTGACAGTCTGCTGCACTGCCAGCCATCTGAAGAGTTTTGAGTAAATAACTACTGACTTTTTAATCAAAGACACTGAGGTTTATGGCTCCACCTTAACACACATGCCTGTAACATCTGGGTGACCAGCTGCTCTTTTCACTAATCCGATCGGCTCCTTAATGTTCTCCGAGAACATCTGCCGGTGCCTCAGCTCTTTGATTCATCTCACCTGGCAGAACATTTGGCCGCTACCTTGCTCAGTAAGCATTTTAAAGACACACTTTTGAAAAATGTCACTTGACTGGGATCCATCAATAGAAATGTGGAGACATAACAAGTGAGTCTCCTGTGATCGAATGTGAGGCGCTGGGTGAGTGTGTTTGTGTTGACACCACAGCCTCAGGTCGCTCTTTTGAACGTGTCATTGACTGTTCATACTCAGAGGTTATTGGGACCGGCGGCCTGCTAATGTCTACAGCTCTAATGCAGGACACAAAAGCTGCAGGCTCCACTGGCTTCACCTCCCTTCAAAGTAGAAAAATGACACAGCCTTGATTGCAGAAGGTGACCAGGATGATTGCCCCTGTGGATCTAAATCAAACTTTTGCACAAAATTACTTTTCAAAAGGGTGTATGTGATATGTTGGGAATGTCTCGGAGAATAAATTAAACCTCTTGGTAATGCTGTGCCACGATTTGTAAGGATATAATAGCTGAGGAGGTAATGGGTAACATAGTTACTGGCCCATGTTCTTCATCAGTATTCATTAGCATTTCAAGACTGACGACGACGGACTATCCGATAATACTTTGCAAAATCCAATAATGTATTCCATCTGAGCCTGATTCAGAAACATTTCACAAGTTCACAGGGACAGTCTGAGGCTCTGGAGCCACAAAGTAAACAATAAATATGCTAAATATCCAGACAGACGTCCATATGCGGCGAATTTTGTCAGACAGGCCTATAGGGAAGCCTGCGTAGTGCTCGGCCCACTTCCTGTCCGCAACCTGGGCTGCAGAGCATCTGTCAGGGCAGCTGTCCAAACTACAGCCCAATCAGGCCACATGCCAAATTTGTGCAAATTCAGCCACAAGCTGTCAAGCTCGAGAAACCTTTGGCACACTCGTGGGCGGCAGAAACAGCCGTCATTTAGTATGGAACCACAATCTTGGTGAATTTGCATGGAGTGACGTGGAGAACAGTTCTATACAGTACGTGCCGCACGGACTAGCCTCTTACTATAATGAAACTGGCATTTAAGATACTCAACAGCTGCATGTGTAGACATCACAAGCAGCGCGGCGCTAAACCTTCCTTTTGTGCCCTCCTCCCTTCTATCCCATCCATGTCACACTGCTGAATGCCTGGCCTAAATAAATGCTTGGAGGATCTGTCATAAATTGCGCACTGTGCTCTCTGAAAAAAAGAAAGTGTCTCTATTCTGGGATGTGCTGCAGATGAGGAGCTGGTTTCACCCAGACCATGTGGTTCAATCTCTCGACTGTTGAAATTGTCAGCTGCACTCATTTTAACCACTTGAGTGCAGGCTCTTATGAACTCAACCTTGGCTGATCCACACTGCATGGCTTCTGATGGCTTCCTCGTGGAGATAATATCATTGGATAACATGTGATACATTTTGATCATTAGCAATCTGTTTTGGAGCGATTTGGAGCAGAAGGGGAGGAGGGGAGTGTTAATCAATAATGCCAGTGGTCTAATCACCCCAAGGGGGGAGGGTTGCTGCACAGTGTCAGTTTTCAATTCAATAAGCTGCACAGCCGTTGATTCCCCCTGCAGGATCCCATGTCTGCATCGCTGTATACAATGATAATCTGTTTATAAGACACGACTTCCAGTTCACATAAAGAGCTGGGTCCCGACGATATGATCATGATACAATATTGGTAGCTGATTCTTAAACCCTAAACACTGCTGTTTGCCGTCACCTCCACAGTCTGCTCTCACAAATAGAGATTTCCTGTAGGATAAAGATCTTTCAGAGAAGTGAGAAAGAGAAACTTCAGTCCCCATATCTAAACCCAACGGAGCTCCTCTGGGATCAGGTGGAACAGGATGTTCACGGCACTAATGTGCTGCCAAAAAATCTACAGCAACTGTGTCGCTCGACTGAGCCGAAATGGACCAAGATCCCCGCGGAAAACAGCTCGCTCAATTCGCCAACATTTCACATGGAAAAGCTGTATACTCTGCTCATGTACATACACTCAAAATGTCACTGTCTTTACACATTGCACGGGGTCATGTTTTGCTCTGTGCATAAACAACTCAGACGTGCTCAACAAAGAGAGGCTGGCACAACAGATAAAAGCAGAAAAAACACAATGCTTCAGCATGTTTTTCTCTTGCCCAGTGAACAGCTCCCTGCATTTGTTTTTACCTAATTGAGTCGCACGCACAAGAATAGCGAGGTGCCATTGTATTGTGGCTGTAATGATCTGTCACCTACGCTGAGGGCATGGTGTGGATCTGATTGACAGTGACACTTCTCCTGGTGGATAACCTTCAAGACAATGAGAGGGGCAGCTTTGCAGCCTCTCCAGTACATTGGGACAACAAGCAATTAACATATCCATGTAGGGACATGGGTGGAGGATTTTGTGGCGTTTTGTGGTGAGCAAAAAAAACAAAAAAAAACAACATTTGACGAAAGTTTACAGTTCTCTTGATCTGATTGAAATTCATATTCAATCCAATCATCTCCAAAGCATATGTCATGCATTAGAGCCAATTAAAACAAAAAGAGTGGTCAATGTTGGCATATTGACATTTAAGGTGTATTGATTGATTCACGTTGTCCACGCCAAGCCTCGATCTGATCTGCTACCATTTGCCCTGTTTGAAGTTAATGCATTAAACGTTGATCCAAACTGTTTCAAATTGTCATACTTCTAATGCTAGAATTATATCATTCTGAACAGCTCTGCCAAAGTAAAAAGCTGTTTCCTTATTTTCAACTAGAAAGGATGTAGCCTCATGTTATGTAATATGTTTGTAGTCATCAAGTTCATATTCAATTCAAAACCCCAGTGTCTGGCCAAATTATAGAGTTTAATGTTCGATTAATTAGCCAGCTAGCTAAGTTGATAAGCCTTGCTCGTAGTTAGAGGTTTGTTTGTGTCTGCTTTTTCACTCAGGGGTCCAGTGTTTCAAAAATATTTGCTGCCATTATAATTGTAAACTGGATATGTGAGAACATGGTAAACACTCACTACTTATTTAAAAGGATAGGACAGAGACATGACTCTATATTCTATATTACTCCACATTATTTATTCCTGCTACTTTTCTTTTCTGCCGCAGTCCTGTCTATTCATTTTAAAACTGTATAGATACCATCAGAAGGCTATTTTAAGCCACAGGTCATGTTCAATCTTTCATCTTTTTGTAAAAAAAAAAAAATCTATCAGGCAAAAAGTCAGCCAGAGCCACCTCCTGTGACATCTCAAACTGAGGCTGAACGGCTGCTGTATCTGCAGGATCACAGGTGATCTGTCATAGCAGGCAGGTGTTTTGTATGCTGTTCAGGGTCCCTTCAGGACAGCATCTGCTCCCTCCACATCCTCACAATCAGCTGCCCCATACACACAGACACGCACACACGCTCTGTTCTCGTCGGCTGGTGAATCTTTCTGTGCCCGATGCCCTCTCTCGCCCTGCTGTTTATCTACACTTTCCCTGACACAATCCACCTCAACATGGAGGCGACAGTCATACCTGAGTACAAGCGTTTTCTAAGTAGCAGAGTTTGGCCTGTCAGCAGGCCGGATTTTCTGTAAAGCTTCATGAATGCACAGGGAATCAGGGCAGTAGCGGTTGGATGGGCACAGTAACAATTAGTTGCGGTGGAAGACAGCGAGAGGTGTCTCTTGGTGTGAATATGCATGCCATGGTTTTCCACTCCTTGTCACTGGGACTTAATATAAATATGCGCCTCAACAAGGGGCACTGAGCAGAAAGATTAAACTGGGCTAAGCCACCAAACTGCCTGCATCTCTTGAATTGTATATCTCACAGGCCTGGAGGCACAGTCTATCCCTCTGACATACTTCACTGGTCTTTCAGCAGATCTGAATGCACGCACCCGAGTGTCTGAAGTGATACAAGAAGGCTTCTCCAATCTCCTCGCCAATGGACTGGAACAATGCCAGCAGAACTCTCAGACACCGGATCTCTTCTCTGCATCTATACAGGCTTCAGATAAGAACCACAACAACCAAAAGAACTCCTGACATGGGTCAGTTGCCAAGCCAAAGATCCACCAGGTCGTCACAGATGTAGGGAGGTATGACTAAACCTGACTCATGTGACCATGCAGCATTTGGTAATAATGCGCACTGTCAGCCAGGGGTAATATCAAATACTTTGAACTCTGGTCCAAGTAGAAAATAATAGAAATTAAAATAAATCAATCATCATGGCATCAGTTCCCATTATGATGTTTAACATTAGTTTATAATTTTTTAGCTTGGAGCAGCATCCCAAAAAATATGAATATTAAGTAATCATTTCTGTACAAAAAGATCTTTGGACAGAGTGCACACTAACTGATGCTGCTTAAGATTCAGGTTTTTGTCTGTATAAATAGGGCAAATCTACGGGGTCTTAATTAGTGATTGTGAGATGCTCTTTTGTTCTGCATCCTTGTCTGACTCAGGTACTTGATACTGAGAACACAGGTGTATTTTTTTACATTAACGTCAAGATGAAGGAAAGACTTATTTATTAAAAATGGGAGACCACTTTCTTCATAAGTCACAGTGACTACCCAAATCTATCAGCACCACTGTTGCCAGATTCTTAATTTTTGCCTGATAATAATATGTCTATGTGTCTCGTTAAGAAAAAACATTTAAGACAGCACCAAACCTCTCTTGTATTGTCATATTTTAGTGTTAAGATAATTCATATAAAAACTTAATTGGTAATTCTTGTTTATTTTCTGTCTGTTATTTTGGATCCATGGGTCATACTAACCTTGTAGTCTCTAGATTCAGGGTAACGAGGAGTCACACAGTATATCGAGGCGACAAGCAAAAGCTCTCTGTAGCTTCTTATTTTTACATGAATCATGAAACCTTTACTTTCCTAGCCTGACCTAAAGTTAATATAGAAATTAGCTGTCTGCAACGGACTTTTTTAACGACTTGTAAAAAGAATCCAGGTCAACAATTAAACATATTTAAGACGGCGAAAATAGCATATTTCTGAAAGCTCCAGTATATTCAATTGTGTGCCTGCAAAAATAAAGCAAACGTAGATGGATCAGTTGAAATTCGTTAAAGTGGAGAAGGACCACCCAGCTTGTTATCAGTGCACAGTTCAAAAGCCACTATCCATGATGGTATGGGGGTGCAATAGTGCACATGACATGGGTATCTACACATTTAGGAAGGCAACATTAATGCTGAATGATATATACAGGTTTTGGTGCAACCTATGCTGCCACCTAGACAACATATTTTTCAGGGAAGGCCTTTTTTTATTTCAGCAAGAGAATCCCAAACTGCATTCTGGATGTTTTACAATAGCATGGCCTCGAAGAAGAAGAGTGGGTGCTAAACTGGCTTGCCTGCAATCCAGACCTGTCAACCATAGAAAAGATTTGGCGCATCATGAAATGAAAAATACAACAAAGGAGACCATGAGCTGTTGAGCAGCTGAAATCCTATATCAAATGGGACAACATTTCACTTTCAAAACTCCAGCAACTAGCCTCCTCAGTTCCCAGATGATTACAGTACTGTTAAACGAAGAGGTGATGCAACAACATGCCCATGTCCCCTATTGTGCGAACTGAAACAATGTTACAATTTGTAACCTTAAATTTCTGTGTGAAACTCAGAAAGAGGCATGTGCACACAACATTATTATCCAGGTTATTGTGAGTAGTGATTCATTCTTCTCCCACTCCATCATATGCAATAACGACCATAGTGGTCTGTCTGTGTGCGGGCTACCATCTGCTTCTCTTCACATTCATTGGGCATGTGGAGAGAGGAATACATCATTCCACCCCGGCCATATGTATCCATCAGAGGGAGAAAGCCTTCACTTGATATTCAAAAATCAGCCATGTTCCTCTGTCAGCATACAGCGTGTGATTTCCAGGCTTTTTGTAACACTCTGATTCTCTCCTACATCCTCCTCTGGTCTTCTCCAGCTCATTCCTTTTAACTTTGTCAGGGAGAAAGGATTCATTATTTGAATACATCCACTCTGTCGCTAATTTGTAGGGGAGCGAAACGGAGACTGATGCCCTCTCCGACCTGAATCCGCTGTGTCTAATTATGCCGTCTACCTTTTTTTTTAGGTCATACCTGGTGTCACAGAGCCACACTCCAGCAATGTTAAGTGCCACTTTTAATAGGTTTTCTGCCACAGGTTCAAGTTAAAAAATAAGGACTGCTCCATATTAGGGATCAGAATTACCTGTAAGAGGGGGCAGAATCACTTACTATCCTGAGAAGGAGAAATGAAATGAAAAATTGAAATGGAGTAATTCCAGTCACAATGATGTTCTATTAATAATTGTATTACCCTTTTTTATGTTGCTGTTAAGTAAACACAAGCAGGTATTTAATAAGAATACAAAAACACCTGATAAGGCTCTGAGTCACTACTGTTCCCCTCCATTTGGAACATTTTAATACATGACACGGATGATAGAAAAATACAATGTTGTCTTTAAAATGTTCTTCCTCCGGTTGTGTTTTGTCAGTAAAGGAAATAGAATTATAATTTATTTGACTTGCCACAGGCCCTCGGACAGAGACGGCCCTTAGATGCAGAGCCAGCTTCAGATGTTTAAATGACACAGTCAGTGTTGCTGCTGACCTAATCGTCGGTCAGTCTCATTTGCGGGGCATTTCAAAGCTAAAAAGAAGACGCTGTCATCAAAAGACACCCACCAGGTCAAATGGAACCGCTTTATTCTGCCCTGCTCGGCTGCACCATGTCAAAAAGTAGGAATACAAAATCACATGGAGCAAAAGTTAAAAAAATAAATAAATAAAAAACCAGATTTAAAAAAATGTAAACAGAATTTAAATCAGAGTTTGAAAAAGGAATCTTAAGCTTTTCACATTTTAATGTTGTAACAGCGCAGTCATGTTTTGCAAAGACATTTTCTATTCAATATTATTTAATATGTACAGTATCCATTGGAGGATAGGAAGAAAATAGCCACAGCGACACCATATATTGATGCCATTTTCTGTACAGTTTGTTTGCTGCGTAAAACTGTCTTAGTTTGGTAGATAGCCACATGACAAGCTAATTGAGCTTATCACATAAAGTTAGTCTAATTGGTCTGAACTGCATAACAACAAACTAAATATATAAACGCTGTTAGTGATGTTATACAAAGGGGCACTGGAAAAGATGTTAAGCCCACAACTCATCAACTGGGACCAGACTGCACGTTCTCATGGTCACCATGAATCATAGGCACAGAGAGACCGCCGGTAAAGGGACAAACAGTTTTTGACGGTGCACTGCCCCATAGCGAGGGTGGGACAGGCTACCAAGATTTGTCCTGGTATTACCGATGGCCACTACACCACTGACATCATACAATTAGCTGCCTGTATGGCTACCCCTACTTAGGCACCGAAAGAATTAACAGCTGTTTACTGACCAGTCTAGAAGAAATGTTGTGAGTTCAATGTCAAACTTTATTTGTTTGCTGTCCAAAATCTGTCTCCAAGTTGCCAAGGGTTTCAGCTGTTGTTGTCTTTACAGGTCCATTTATTCTATATATACAAGAGGTTGGAATATATTACCTCTCCTTCCTCTCATGTTGGACTGAGGACAACCTGACTCACTGTCACCCCTTGAGGCGCAGGATGGCCATACAAGATGGGATGGTCCCGGGCTAGCTGGTTAGCATGCTAACCTCAGAGGACGCCTGTGCAACACAGTAAATAAACATCTTGGACATAATGTTAACGCTTCTGTTTCTTCACATACTTTGGGTATTTTTTGGTAATTTTTTAATGTTGTAAACTAAAATCTTTACAGTGCATCTTTAAGCAGATATTTACCTTCTAACCGTCCTACCAGCTGCTGTTGGACCAGTGAGGGAAGACTTTGGTTGCACTTGGAAGCTGTCAGTGCCAACATACGGCGCTTATTCACCTCTTGCTGAGTAAGTCACAGATTAAAATAAATACTTTCATTGCTCTAATACTATGAGTGTTCGATATAAAGACTTATGTCAGACAAAAAAAAAACCTGGAAAGCTCTATTTTGCAAATCAAAAGGTGAGTAAACTGAGTTTAGATGGGTTTATCCGCCTCTACAAAGTGAATTTCAGTCTAACTCCCCTGACACTGAGGCTTTGCTTAACAAGAGGAGCTGAGACAGAAAGCCCAAGGCGCTGAAAATGAAGGACTGTTAAATCATTTTTGTCAGAAGGGGCGTCAGACTTGGATTCAAGCAGACAAGGCTCCAGCAAAATGCAAGGGATCGTCCTGTGGGGGGAAAAGAAAAGTGTGTGTCATGCTCAACACCTTCGAAACTCGTTCTGATCAAGCTCCTTCACTAGATGGGCAAATATTGAAAAGAGGTAAATCCTGAAACACATGTACTTCACTATTTCTATTTTACAAATATACATTTAAACACGTGACATTTCTGTGACTGGCTCTTACAATCCTGACTTCAGATGTGGTCAGTAAGTTTAAATTTCTTGCTCCTAAAAACAATATAAGTAGAAGTGAGAAGTAGAGGGTCAAAGGTTAGCAGTTACAGCTAAAGGGCTCTTAGAATCATCACATAATCAGTAGGCAGAGAAGGTCGCTTTTAGGGCCCATTACCTTTCTATTTATATGCTCCTCTTGGGCTGCATCACTCATAAAGTCTCTTCTCTCTGCTGTGCTGATGATTCACAGTTCTACCTCCCACTCAAAACAGAAGCCTCTACCTGTTAGTTCCCCTGAACTGCATATCGGATTGCCTCAACTCAGTCAACAGCAAGAGACCATTCAATTCTTCCTTTCTTCTGCTGAGGAATATTTTAAAGAAACAAACGGTCCCTATGCGGCCAAGCAAAAATAGTAGTTCTGTTGATGTTCTTAACAATAGGCAACCTATTGTGACGTCATCCATCGCTTTATGAAATGGCACTCTGAAGCCTCCAGTCTGGCGTTTTGTCCGTCACCACTTTTTTGGAGCCATATTTGGACAAACTATGGGAAAGCGAGGAGTGAATCTGATGAGAACCCGAGGACACTGCCCACCAATCTATACCGGCAACCTGACCTTAGGCAGGTCAATCAAACCAGACACGCCTCCAATATGCCTCTCATTGAGGGCTAAAATCAAATAATTTTTTTGTGAATTTAGCAAAAGACACCATATTGACTTGTGGAAAAAAATGTATTGACTAGTATTTAATCCGATAATGTAATGCTTTTGCGTACTTTTGGAGCCAGCCCCTGGTGGACCTTCGTTGTATTGTATTTTAAGGCACTGGCGTGATGTCTCTGAATTTTCAGACCCATAGACTACTTCAAATTTTATGGACAGTCTATAGTTTTTACTGATCTTATTGTATTCCTCATCTAGGCAGTTGATCACAATCTCATAAAGTGATCCTTAAATTGGTCCATATATCATGGAGCCAATGTGCCGTGGGACTGTGCCTTCTATGCTCTCTGACCAAGCTAAAGAGGGAGCTATGACAGAGGTATAATGTGATATGACGGTGAGAAAGACACATTAAGTATCTCCGAGGAGATGAGTTTTCAGTGTCTTTCAAATCGTTTGTATTTTCTAAAGCAGAATTATGTATTTTTTGGTTTGAATTACTGTGACTATGGCAATACCCCCAAAAGAAACAGTGTACAACAATACAATCATTGTGTAATTAAACAATGAATGTGTAATTAAATACAAACAGGTTAGATAGGCCCAGAATTGCAAAATCAATGGAACAGAAGTGAGTACAACCTTCATTTTTGACATTATATTCTTTTATTTTTGTTCTTAATATTTTTGTAACATTGTTCATGTCCACCCTTATTCACAGATTTGATAACAGATTTGATGACATTGTTGACATCATATTTTTCAGCTGCTTTGTTGGAGAGATTTTGTCCCTCTACTTTGAGCTTTACTCCAAAGATTGAAGAAAAGGTGTTCTGTTGATTTAAGGACAGGGGAAATACCTCCTTCCACTGTGTAAAAGTAAAGGGATAAGATCTCAGAAATAGGCTTTGCCATCTTGCACTGGTCACATCATTTTCAGCCAGAGTGTGTGCAGTTTTGGCTGGGTGTTGGAGACACAGTATTGAGGTCATGGTTCCTGCACAGCCCAAATGAGGGTACACGGTGCTCACACCCTTGGAACTTCATGTAGCCCAGCCACCACAATTATGCCGGGGACTGTTTCGATGCTTGTTGTACATTTACCATTTTCTCGATCAGGCATATTTAACTAGCGACCTGTGGTTCAGATTTGGCCCTTTTGAATTTTTCTGGCCCACGATAGTCTCCTTGTAAACCAGGCTGGTACCTGCGTTATGACAAATTAATTTAAGATATATATATATATCTGAGCTTCTTTGAGACATCTGAAACATAGACAAAAAGGATACAAGCAAGTAGGAGTGTGTATCTTGAGCCATAGACGATCTATGTTGGTAACCTTGGCGACAGGATAGCATGGGAACGGGGAAGATCAGGAAACCCTGCATGTGCCACAGAAAACCTCACATTATCTAAGCTAACAACAAGTTAAAACATTTCAAAACCAAAGAGACGTAAAGTTGATTGAGAATATTGCCAACTCCCGAGCGGACTGACTGTCGGGTATTTATTTAATTTACGAGACACAGCGAGCAATGATCTATTAACAATGTACTGTAGCCATTCATTGACAGAGTATTCTGTGTGGTCCCCCAGTGATTTCCCCATTTGGCACACTTGCTATTGAAGTAGATTGATAGTAGTAAGCTTGATAGCCATGCCCTAAATAAAAATGATTTATAACTTTTAGTTATCTCACCAGCTCGCTACACATCAACTATTTCTCCCACACCCATCCGCTCTGAGTTTGGTGTGAAGTGCTAGGTAGCAGGTGGAACCGGTTGCAAACAATGTCACCACCAGAGATGGCAATTCCCATTCCCGAGACCTGGTACACTCATGCAGCTCCATATCAGCACACTCCTACCCCTGTCTGTCACGGTCAGCATACACAGCCACTGTGGTAGTCCTGGTCAGATCCAAGCCAAAATGCCAGACTCTGTCAGATCCATACTAATTTATTTCAGCCCAAAGAATTTGCTGCCAATTTTGTTTTTCTTGGACTCCTTCTGTTGAGATTGACGTCAGGCAGTTTCCATCACGCTGTCTGAGCATCACTGAAACAATGTTTTCCACAGGTAATCCTTGTGCCAAGGCAGAAGCACTTACAGTAGTGGGTTTCAGATTATGTTCTGTACATGCTGATGGTCTTGTACCCTCACGTCTTTACGAGTTGTCACAGTCTGGTTCAGTGAATTCCTCACCATTGGGAGTCATGTTACATGCGACAGGATATTTTATAACAGTGTTTAAGCTATTAGCCTTAATTGGAAATATGTAATCACTGTTTCAGTGTTCACAAATAAAATAAGCTCTGTTGCATACAGTGGGACTTGTATTTACAACTTAATTTATCTAATTACAAGATGTAGCCATCACGAGAGCCTACAATTCTCCACAGGTGGGGTTAAGATGGGTTAACAACTACTTCTAGATGACTGAAAGAGTTTGTTGTGGCTCTGACATCCCTGAAGCTGTTATAAATACTCCCACATCTTAATGGAGTGTGGTCGGCTATGAAATGTATAAATATCCTCAAATATCTGTTCTGCTTTCTTTGTCAAACAAGGGAGCTGAATCTCCATCAAAACAGTGAACATAGAAAGTCAAACATCCTGTTCAGGTATTAACCGATATGAATCAGTGTACAGACTAGTTTTGTTAATTGTTAGGATGGAAGGAGAGTCAACCAGGATCCCATTCACAGAGCTTGGAAGGTCTTCCATACCTGTAGGGAGTCAGAGAGATAATTCAAGGTCTGATTAATGTTGGAGCTCTGACTTCTACAGGATCCACTTCGTTTGTGTGTGTGAAACCTCCAAACCGCTCTACTGGGTGAAAAGTTACAATTCTTAGTCTACCAGCTGCAGTCATTGCTCAATTCTGTCAGTACTATGAAATAGTAAACATGAATCACAGCATCTGTTCCCATATTGAGGCCTCTTAAAGGCTGTATTTTTCTACCTTTAAATAAAACAACTGTTTATTTGTATTTCATGTGAGTTAAAATTACTGAATGAATCTAATGTAGGAGAATATCAGATTTGATAGCATATCAGAAAATGTGTGTATGTGTGTGTGTAGTATGTCTACAGATGGTAATGTGTAGAGAATGCATGTGGCTGTGTCGGAGTCTAGATATTCTCAATGCATATACGGTCCCACTTCTGTTAATGGCCTTTAGCTTTTCTGCATCTGTATGCTAGTCTCGAGGCTGCTTTCTCGGTCAGGTCTCCTTGGAAAAACAGCTTTAATCTCATCGGGCCTACTCAATTGTTAAACAAGGTTAAATAAAGTCAATACAAGTTAAATATGAGGTTAAGTAAAATGACAAATAGTGTGCCACATTGTGCTCCAGTTCCGATGTAGCCTGCCTGATTCGTACTGTATGTGTTGAATATTAAAACTAAACCTTTATGAAGAGAGTACAGTGCACACATGCTGTCACCTTTAATCATGTGTTGGTAGGATGTCATGTCAGATTTGTCTGCTAATGTCACATGGCAGATAACAGTGTGATTTAATTCAACTTCAAGTTATTACTGATCTGCAGCCTGAATTTATTTGAACGTTCAAGTTTCAACACTGTTGATGTTGTTACAACTGTATCCATTTCAATCAGGAGAGACTTGTATCATCCATCTATTATCTATACCCGCTTCACGGTCACGGGGGGGCTGGAGCCTATCCCAGCTCACATTGGGTGAAGGCAGGGTACACCCTGGACAGGTCGCCAGTCCATCACAGGGCCAACACAAAGATCATTCACACCTAAGGGCAATTTGTAGAACCATCAATTAACCTGAGACGCATGTTTTTGGATGGTGGGAGGAAGCCAGAGTACCCGGAGAGAACCCACGCGGAACATGCAAACTCCACACAGAAAGGCCCAGGCCCGGATTCGAAGCCCGAACATTTTTACTGTGAGGTGACAATGCTAACCACTGCACCACCGTGTCACACTTGTATCAGTGAACAGATAAGGAATGTATTGCATTAAGTGCACAACAGTGGAGAAAGTTAGAAATGTGAAAGTCTTTGGCGATTAGACCCCGACGTGGTGTCGTCATCTTAGTTGATGAGGGTGAACGTTGAATAGGAAGAGGAAGATCCTGAGAAACTGGATGCAATGAGTGAATTATGAAGCGCTCAGCCTGAGCCTGGAGAATGAAAATCCTGGAGGTGAGGTGAATGGGGTGGCGGAGGGTCGCAGTAAAATAAGAACAGATTTAAAGTTTGACAGGAATGGCGTGATTGGCTGATTGGGATTGTGGCCAGATTTGTTCAGCGGATAGAGGAGCAGGGAAGAAGAATGCAGAGAGAAATGAGGATGAAAGAAAGTCTTCCTGATTGAACTTGTGTTGAGCTCCATGAGTATTTCTACAACTTGTTACGCTTCTTATCTGTTTTCGGATTATCCGTCAATCCGTCTGCGTACGTCCCCCTCTCACGTCTTACGAACTCCTTAAAGAGTTTTAAGAAGGAAGTTCTTAAAATTTGGTGCCAACTTTTGGGCTCAAGAATGAACTGATTTTAATGTTGCGGTTTCTGTGATCTCACAAAACATGTTTTTAACTATATTATTATTTTATATTTACTGTGACATCATAATGTTCTGTAAAAACACTTTTCTGTCCATTATTCAACACCATAACTCAGGAACAGAAGCGGAGTTTGTGAACACATTTCACATTTCTTGACAGTCAGATACTGAATTAGGGACACTAATCTTGGTTGTCCACCTTGAAACTGTGCTGATTATATCGATCCTCTGTGCTGTTGGCTTGAAGATGTGTGTGGAGCATCCACATTTTAGAATTTGTAGCTTCTGTGCAGCAACATCCATATTTTAGGGATTGTCTATCGTCATGGCAACAACTTCTATCAGAATCAGCTTTATTAGCAAACATGTACACACAAGAATTTGACTCTTTTTTTAAATTAAGTAAACAAACAGCAAGACAAGAACAATAAAGTTTCACAAAGTCAAGTCAAATCATTTGTTTTCATATACTCCTATATTACAAATCAAAAATAAAAGGGCTTCACTATCTGTACACCAAATGACATTATCCATCCTTAGACCCTCGACACAGATGACAAACAGCTCCTATTAATGGACAAAATGGAAGAAACCTGGTGAATGTTTTGTCTGATTTTATTTTATTGTGTTATCGAGTTTATCAAAGTCATTCGTGGATTCTAAAGTCCACTACACGTCATGCTGCGGGCGTCTGCTACATATTATACGAGTCTGGACCAAAACTGCATCTTGACTGGGTGGCTGAGGCACGAAATTGTGGTTTTCTTTGTATGCCCCCTGCGCCGGCAAAAGCTGAAGCCGGAGGCAGTTTATTTCGGGTCGTCCGTCCTTCCCGGGATATTACCTTGAGGGAATTTCCTCAAATTTTGCACAGAAGTTCACATGGTCCCAAGGATGTGCTGATTAGATTTTTACGAGAACCTCTGAAGATCACTGAATTATACATTAACATGTTTGTTAAATCTGTACAAAAATCAAAATGTAGGCTTTGAAATAAGAGTTGCATTAATATTTTCATCTGGTCAGCCATGGTCATGAAAGTCAATGAGCATATTTCCAAATATGTTGAACTAGTTCTTTAATTAACAAACAAAGCTATGAAACAAGAAAATGTCTAAAACAATCTAGAAATGTCCTAATTTGATAAATCAGGGAAACAGGTCAAAGAAAGTGACACAATTATAGTGTAAACTGATTGTGTCCACTGAGGATGCTGCTTCAAGCCGTTTCATTTGAGGCATATTCAACAGAAACAGTCACATCAGTCCATTTATGAAATGGTAGATCACATTAGGTTGCACTGATTAAGTTTCATTAAGACATTGTGTGTCAGGCACCGACATTTTAACACCCCCCCTGTCCACCATAGTTTCACAGTGTACTAGCAGTAGGGGATAAACTGAAGTAATTACAACCTCTCCTACAAGTCATTTAAAAAAATGTATGATAGATTCGAGATATCGGAAGGGTTTGATAGATAAACAAACAAATAAAAGATGGATTGTGAGATATCGTCACGTTTAAATCCTCTTTGTCTCCTCCAACCAATCGCAGCTGTGTTTTGACAGACAAGAAACTGTTTCAATCATGCGGCAAAAAAGATTAACGTGAGCCTCCAATCGAGCTTTATAACACGCAGAACATGATGCTAATGTTCCTTTGCTGCAGATGATGTCGTGTTTCTGCCTCATGGAGTCCATCTAACTGGTTTCATACGTGTCTTTACCACATCATTAACGAGTCAACGAGGCGAAAAACTGCAGTTGCCTCAGACGGACTGAGACGTGCAGCCCAGCGCTGAGGATACAAAGTAAGAGAAAAATACTCCTTTTCCCTCTCTTGGCCCTTATTTCTCCCAGAGAATGAGTGTGGCTGTCTCGTCGGATTCTATTTCCAAGGCTCTGCGTCTGTGACCCCTTCAACACCTCTGTGACGCTTTGAAAGATTCAAGAGGTTCTGTTTGTTTTCACTTCTCAATTTCTTCAATCACCTTTTGCCACTGCCACAATGATTTTTTTGTTTTAATCTGAAGAGGATTTATGACTCGTATCCATGCCTGCCACCAAAGTTTCACTTGGCCAAATATCAGAAAGCCATAAGGAATTCATTACAAGTGATGGAATACTTTTGTCTGTTCCAAATCCGCTTTGCAAGTGAGGTAAATCAGACAACGATGTCGAGATGTAAAATTCTTCTACTTGAAAGCTTTGAAATCTCCATTCCACGTCATATAAATGGATTTTGAATAATTGGTATCATTATTATTCTGATTCATTTCCTATGTAAATGTGCTTGAGCATGTGTGATTCAAGTATGATTTGGGCCAAAGCTCAGTATTCAACATTCACAGCATATTTCATGTCATCAGTGTAGGACCTGCTGAGTGTATCTCAGAGGCTGTTTCCATTTGGCCACATTTGGAGGTGGCCTGAACGGATCAGAGCTCAATGGTTCCTGAGTGTGTTTCCACCTGTACTTTTGCTGGCCACTTGTGGTCCGATCCAGCTCAGGTCGCATATGTGCGGATTGATGTAGAAGCAGGATCTCAGGGAGCCCAGTGGATCTGAAACCCTGCAGCATCCCAATGACACGATCTGTTTAGTTACTCGTGTTTCATGTTAAAGTTAAGTGGCATGTTTTAAAAGTTAACTGTGCGCCTGTAATGTAACCGAATTCAAGTTTCAGCTCGGATATAACGTGCTGCTTTGCACTTTATCAGCTGAAAGTTTTCAACAGCTAAAAGATTTAAAGATCCAGAAATAATGTAACAACATGGTCTCATCATCAGTAAATTAAATGTAAAAATTTGGAGAATTCCTTTCTACAACTTCTAATTTACAGTATATGTTTAGTTTAATTGCCTTATGCAACAAAAATGACAATTCAATTATTGTGCACAACAGACGACAGTTAAGCACATAATCCATTTGAATGTTATTTCTTTGAAATTACAAAAAAGTGACAAATACATTTTCCAAATTCTATGACTGTGACCTTGTGTTGACTCACAAGAGGGGGCTGTCACAATGAACTGTAACCAACTGTGATGTCACCCATTGGTTTGTGAACTGTTATGAAGCCTCAAGTTTAACTCTTCGGTCGTCACCACCTTGCTAGCTCGGAGTGGGTTTGAGCCAAAAGTGACCACATTTGGACGAGCCGGGGAGGAGAGAGAACTGTGGATTGGACTCGATCTGATTAAGGACACTATTTTTGCAGCATATTTCATGTCAAAACATCAGTGTAGGAGCTGCTGACTGCATCTACAGCCTTGACCTGATTGCACTGCAGGCCTGTCAATCAAACAGAAACGCCTCCAAACATACGGCTTTTTGAGGCCTAATATCAAATTAATGACAGGATGACTGCCAGAAAAATAATAAGAGAGAGTGACTTTAGCTAACATCACCATATTAACTTGTGGAAAAAATGTATTGACTTTGTTTTTCTTGAGAGAAGTTGAATGAGAATCTGTTGGAGCCGGAGGCTTTTTGGATCCAACCCCAGCGGCCCTCGATGGTATTGCACTTCATGGCCCTTCTGCGTAGGCCTCACCTTTCAGACCCAGAAGCTATGTCCACTTTTCACATGCAGTCTATGACCATAAATAGGGGTCATAGGAAGTTGCTAGCACAAATAACCAATGGAGGATTTTTTTTTTTTCTGGACTATCTTGTATTTTGGAAGCTACTGAAACCAGAAAAGACACATACGACTGAAATTAACTTCTTTTGCAGTGTGTCTGAAACTGTGTTGCGACCTCAGATGTGTGAAAAGAACTCTGCTCTCATCAAATAATCTGTTTGAGGTTGTTTGTTGATTTGATCAGGATGCCTCAGGCGTTTGCTTGTAAAGACATTCCAGGCCCATGCAGATCAGAGAAAGCCTTCAGGTAGATGCACATCATGCTGGAAGAATTACGTACAGTACAGCCATGTGAAAAAAAAAAATTACATCACAGGCAAATCGCTGGCTTTTAAAAAAGAAAAATTACATATTTGGATATCCAAAAACTTGATCATATTTGAAGCAGTACTTACAGGTACTTTAACTACACCAAAAGGAAAATTAGCTTTTTCAATCATTTATTGAACAAAAAACTTGATGGAATGTTTTGCTGTTCCAACTGGGTCACCCATAGAAACTCTAATGTCTATCACTGAGTGAGTGAAGTTACACTATTGTTACACTATAATATTGTGTCACTGAGGGTTTTTTTTTTCTTTAAAAGCTCTCTCGTGTTTCAAATACTAATATAAACATGAATAATATTTTCTAGATTATGACCTTGTCTTGTTAACTACTCTTCCATCTGAAATTCCTTCAGATGCAAGAGATTTTAAGTTTTCTTGCATGCACTGCCTGCTTCAAATCTCTCCAGAAATTTTCAATGGGATTAAAGTCTGGGCTTTGACTCAACCAGTCCACCACCCTCCATCTCTGCTTATGGAGCTATTACTTGGTGGATTATCTCGTGTTCTTTGGATTCTTATTCTGTTAAAAGGTCTACTTCTGCTTCAACTTCAACATGTGGACATATGGCCTCACATGATCTTCAAACCCTTGTTGACATGTTGCAGAATTCATAGTTGAATCAATGACAGCAAACTGCCCACTCCTCGAGGCAGTGAAGCAGCACAAAAACCATAACACTACCACAGCCATGCTTCATAGCTGCTATGAGGTCCATCTGCTGAAAGGCTTGCTTTGGTCTGTGCCAAACATGTCTATGTTACTGTGGCCAAACAACTCTATTTTTGATTTGTTTGTCCACGGGACGTTATTCCAAATGGCCGAGCCTTCATCGGCAAACTATAGGTTTGCTTGAATGTTCTTTTTGGACAGCAAATGCATTTTCCTGTCACACATCCCATGCAGGGCAATTTTGTACAATGTATTTCTGACTGTATACTCATGCAGTCTGACAACAGTGGCAAAAGTTCCTGTGATGAAATGTTTGGGTTTTTGGAGACTTCTTTTTGCCTCGAACGGTATTCTCTTGGACCAAATTTGCTGGGGCAGTCAGTCTTGGACAAATTGGCAGACACATTACTTTTTCCTGAGAGTGATTTATCTCAAATCATTTTTTAGAACCTTTTTTTCTGAAGGCCTCCTATAGCTCTTTAGATGTCACTCCTTAAGTAGATTATAATCATTGGCTCCTCATATAAAACTCTTGATTCCAGGCTCGTGGAAATAAGGTGTGACAAATGTTGGGGTGTGTTTTCTTTTTCCATGAGACTGATCTGTTTTTTTCTATGTTAAATTATTTTAAAAATAACTACAACATTTACGTTTTATGTGTCAATTGTTTGAGTATACCACCTGTAATAATAGGCACTGTTTTACAAAGGATGATATGTTTGCTTGTTGAAATATGTTAAAATAGGCAATAACTTCTTTGAGGTGTACACATTTTTCCTCATTACTTATGTACATTGTAGTTCGAACACATTTCAGTGTCCTTCATAAACAGCTGAAGAACATGGATGAGGAGCAGGAGGTTTTAGCTGCTTTGTCTGCTGACAGTGATGCATTGGAAACTGAAGAAGAGTAGTCTGGATAATCTGTCTGATACCAAGGATGATATTGCAGAAACTTTGACATCTTTCAACCAAATACTCGTTGAACCTTAACACACCACCACAAAGAAAAGTGAAAATTATAGACTGGATGAAAAAGTTAACCTACAGCCTTGGATAATGAGGGCAACTTCTCTTTTCCATACTTAATTGTCTAATGCAGCTTTAAGCAGAATAGTCGTACTGTGAATCGTCAATGTTTTCCCTTTTCCTCTGTGGAGCCACAATACACTTTGACGCGTACTTTGGCTCTTCAAGGACAGCAGTTTGTACCGTGTGTGTAACCTCTGTGGTTGAATATAATAAAGTATGCAGCATTGTGCCTGTGAGAGTGTGATCCATGAAGGAGAGAGCATTATAAAAGCATCATAAATGAAAAGAGGCTGCAGATAACAATCCCTAAACACTGCTGCTGCTCTCCTACTATCCATAATCACTGACGAAACGGTGCATTACAGAGCGTCCGAACACAATGCAGCGCAAACACTTGGTGATTTAACCTTGACTTAACATTTAATTCCACCAACATAGGAAAGATATTAGCTGTGTCATCCAGTGGAGAGGAAAGCACAATGAGGAATTTGTTCTTCAGTTTGAAACGAGTAACTTTCTCTTTTCCTGAGGAAAGTGATCACACCGAACCCCTTCAATCTCATATGTGCATATTCTGCACTTGTTTTTCATTTTCTCATAATTTATCCTTCATCATTTACATTTTCTTGTCTTGGATTTTCCATTTTATCTTCACTAAGTTGCATTGCTGGTACAACTTAATTTGACCACATGCTGCAATCATTTCACATGCATTTATGTTCTGGGTGCAGCTGGCCAGATGGAAGGATTGAATACATGACTTTATAATTCAGGCTTATGATTGTAAAGCTACATAAAAATAGCGTAACGTACAACTTGGAGTATTTTTGCTCTATCCTTTTATGATCCTTTTTATTCAAAACAATTTCTCCCCTGAAATGACTGCAGATCTTGTCCACATGTTATTCAGTCCCCTCTACGATGACGAACTCTTTGAAAACGTGTGACAGCAACACAAAGACTTTAAAGACTGGGTCTGATCGCGGTTGAACGACCTCAGATAACATGTGTTTGGTTGCTGATTGGATGTAATTGTGGCACTGAGCTGTGGGAGGGTGGCTTTAAAGGTGGCTGCCAGGCCAGCGCTCTGCATGTGTGCGCTGGCCTGGCAGTGCCAGTCCAGGCTGCAGATGAATAACAGATGTTGGCTGACTGGCTGGGTCATTTGTCATTTAACTGTCTAAGCAAAACAGGCTGGAGGGTGTCACCATAAGTCAATGTCACAGGCTTGGATGGCAAGGAAGGAACCCAAACATTTCAATACAGTTTAACCCCCTCTCGTCTTTATACCTTTGTATGACAGCGTGACCTGTTGTGTGTTTGCACTGCAGCTGTCCGCTCTTCTGTGATCCTGATAAATTGTTGGATGTCATGTAGCTCTGGAGGTCTTTTGAATTCATTGAATGTTGCATTCATCACTTCAGAGTTGGTTTAATGGTTTAGATTTCTTTGTTTCCTCTCCTCTCCAATTTCTGCCAGTTTCTGTTTTGAAAACGAAAATATGATAGTCAAATTGTGATATTAAAATAGTTTTTTTTTTTCTTTTGTCTGCGGCGCTGTTCCCTGTTCTCACTGTCACCAGATTGTTCAGAAAATAGCAGTCAGTTATCTTAATTTCAGATGCAGTCTGATGGTTTTTCAATTCTTCGAATTTCTGTCATTACTTTCTGCCGCCACCTGTGGAGTAAATGAGCCTGATTTTAGCAGTGTTCTGATTTTTACCATGTTTTCAGGCAGTTGCTTTCACAACACTGAGATCTACCACAGCCGTTTAAGCAATTGAAATGGAACCATAACCGTAAATTGTGATATTTTACTAGTATGAGATGAATATGTAGTTAAAGTAAATGGCGTTATGTTCAGTTCTTACCCAGCCCCCACCTCCAACACACATCTGCACTGCCTGGAGGTAGTTTAGAGTCACAGCAAATGCCAAATTGACAATTAATAGTCAACTATAATAAAAAACCTCTGTTGTCCCATGATGTACTGTATTTCAGTCCTTTCGATGGCATTGGTTTAATAAATGTCAAAAAGCTAATAACACAGCAATGCTGTGAAATGCATACATCTCTGGGTAGTTCACTTCTCCAGGTTGTTGGGGTACAGGCTACATTCTGCGGAGAATGATGGCTTCTTTTATTACCAGACAACAGCACAGCAACATTCCTCATGTTGACAGGGCTCCATATTCTCCTCGGCGCTCCGAAAGGCTTGTCTCGGCCATTTCTTCCAAGAGCTCAGCTCAAGGTCAGCATCTGCACTTGCACCAAAGCTCTCTAGTAGTTGCTTTGTCTGCGTGACTGCAGCCGGATGCGCTTTACTACGTTTGAATTCCACCGTCTCGCTCCCGCCCCTCCTCACAGAACGATCGCATGTTATCCTGCATCGCCATCATTGAGCTGCTTGTGAATAACTGTGACAAAATCCCCACTGGAAAAAAAAAAAGCAACAACACATCATGCCAGAGGAGCCATGATGCAAAGAGCCGAAGCACTGTGAGACGATCAGCCCTGCAGCTACACAAACTAACCTCCTTATCATCCACATAAAACCTAACCCACACTACAAAAATAAACAACATCATCAGCGCACAGGCTGCTGCCAAAAGGATATTAATAGAACACAGTTGCAGAAGAGATTGGACACGGATCCTGTTGTATGCGATTAATACGAGTTGGGCTCCGTCCAGAAGGCCAGCTCTAATGTGGTGTTGTGAGCAGGAATGTATAGAAGTGGAAGGAAGATAGGCATTCACAGCTTCGGCATTGATTTGACACTTTTATTCTGCATGACATACAGTGAATAAGAGAGGGAAAGAATGAGTAAGGGAGGGAGGCAGAGATGAGGATGACAGCGCAAACGAGGGTTAAAAAGAACTTTAATGAGAGGGAAAGACAGACCTCAGCAGCACATCGCAGCTGGGAATCGGTTGCTTCCTGAGGCTTTCATTCTGAGGAAAATCTTTGAACCTGTTTTTCAAAACCTCACAATCTCCTTTAAAAAATGTGCCAAGTTTCCATAAAAAAAATTAATTCTGGACATTGGAATAATTGTTGAGAGTGAGGATACTGTGTTTTCTTTTTCAACACAGATGGATGGTAAACTGCTGTTTGACATTTTGTGAACCGGTGGGCTCGTGGAGCAAACATGACATATAACATAGACAGAAATAATATAATTTTCAGAATTAATTTCTTTAACCGGAAGTGGTTTTCATCAGATAGAGCTTTTCTTCATAGTAGTTATAATTACTGTAAATATATATATGCATTCATATATCTGAGTATCAGCAGTTACTTAAGCTTCACTTAACTTTGAAAAATTGATATTTTCATTCAAAAATAACCATTAGACAAAATCAGTATAACATAATCTTCATTTTAGCTGAGGCTAGTTTTGGCTGTCTCAGCAGTTCACTTAATTATTCATTAAAAAGTTTACATTTTGGGAAATACACTTATCTTATAGTGAGAAGAGTTAGATGAAAACATTGATGCCACTTTCACCTCTCTATGGTATGACTTCACCACCTGCAGCTGGCTAATTTAGCTTAGCATAAAGACACAGGAAGCCTAGCTTTGTCCAAACACAACAAAATCCAATCACAAGTAATTTCCTGGAGTTAGATTAGATAGAGTATTTTAACTGAGTAGCCCTTGAGAGCTTTTGTGTTTTTGTGAGAGAAAATGTTATCTCGGTTTGTAAAGTTAATGACTCTGTTAAACCTGTGAAGTTAAATTCACTTAGTTTGTAAATGGCCCAGTTGTACGTAGCACTTAGAAATTTTTTTAGCACTTCATAAGCAGTTTCGGTGAAATGAGAAGCCTTCTTTTGTTCCAGCACCTTTTTCTGTTGTTTTTAGCATAACTCTACATAATATAACAAACTGAATCCTTTTAACTAAGGCTAACTGAAGCTGTCTCAGCAGTTTGCTTTATTACAAATTTGAATGGAATGTTTTTTTTCTGATCTGTGTAAAAAAAAAAAAACAATTAGCTGTTTTACAAACTGTACAAAAAGGTAAAATATACAGTATGACTGGCTTCAGGGAACCATGAGAGACTTCCAGAGTTATATAATACTAAAGCTAAATTAGCTGACTTTTGGAGGCAGCTTCAGTTTGGTATCAATCTCTTATCTGTGCAAGAAAGTGAACAAGTGAATATCCCAAAACACTGAACGTTTCCTTTAATGGTATTAAGGGTTTAAACAAAGCAACTCCTGAGATTACTGCAAACCATGACATCAAAAATGACCATTTATTTATCTCATCAAACTAAACAAACAGTCAGAAAGGGGAGAGGTAGGGCATTCACACTATGCCCAATCTTTGGGTATAACGAGGGCTCCCCACTCGGTTCTAAGGATCTGTTGGCGAACCTGCAGCTCTTCAATAGCTCGTCGTTCAACATTCAATTTAAAGTTGTTAACTTTTCTTTAGCGGAATCGGATTAATCTTTTCCTGCTCACAACTCCTACTATACCGAAGCACAGATTAGGGGAAAACAAAGATTTATATTAAGAGATGGATGATCACTTCTATCGATATCTGTGCATGGAGTAAGAAATATGATATATTAAGGAAAAGATTGACTCTCCTAGCACTTTTCTGTCTACAGAGGAAAACAGCTATGTGACAACCCGTCGACCTTACTTATGGGGACAGCAACATAGTTCCAAAATATAATAATTAAGATCCCGGATTAAATTATTCTGGTCACACCAACATTTCCTGACACATGCATGTAGGCTCCATGTGGGCAGCCCGCATCAAGCCCAAAAGCGGGAGTGTGGTGTGGGCTGGTCAGGAGGGCTCCATAGCTTGGGCCCTGCATGTGACCGACATTTCAGGACACATGGGGTCCATATTTCAGGCGAGTGGCCCCACACAGGACCCAAATGGTATTGACGTGGTTTAATAGACTGGCGGAACTTGAATGTCATCTTGCCTGCCACCACATTTTATCAGGTTACTATTTGTTCTTACTCGGCCTGTTCTCTTAGAATACAGATTTCTATTATTTCTTAGAGACACATTTTTGAATTTGTTGCTCTTTATTAAGCAGCTGTAATTTCTCTGAATCCTCTGAGCCCAATTTGGCATGCTGAATTGCTTTTACTCTGCAATTGTTAAATATCGTGTTTCTTTGTGGTATAGTGCTCTATTTAATTTAATCAGCGCTCAGCTTGTACATTGGGTTAATTATGATGTGATGCAGCACTAAATCACTTGACTTTTCCCTCCGCTTCTTCCTCATTTAGTCCAGTTCACACGGTCTCCTCTAAAAAAAGTTGAACTTTTTTCCCCGTGCTGCCCGTAGAGAAGCCGGGCACAGCACAGCAGCTTCTACTGCAGCAGCCACTTTCTGTTCACCTTGCTTGTACTCGATGACTTTGATGTAGGGAAAGTTGTGGCAGTCTGAGAGATGCAGAAGTGTGTGAGCAAGTTCCCCAGGTGACCAGACTGTGAGGATCCAAAACTTGAGGGAAGACATTACAAGGCAGAGGTCAGGAGGTGAAATGGAAGCCATCATTATTTTCAGCTTTGGAAACATTATGCGCAAAATGTCTTCCTCCTCTCGCTGCCTCTTATTTATGAAAGCTCAGAGGGAGCTGGCTGGTTTGAGGGATTCAGATGAATCAGGCAGGATTACAACAGGTTGTGATATTTTAGTAAACACAAAAGCAAAACACTTAAACCGCCGGCAACAGCAGCAAACACTGGCAAATCTTTAAAATAAATTTGTTAGACTGGATGAGCTCTCAGCTGGACTTGGAGTATATAGACACAAGGAGGGGAGGAGTGAGCTGCAGCATCAATCATCATGAACATAAACCCAAACACACACCCTCAGGTGAATCCCTGTGGCCCACTGTACTGCGTGGTAAAACACTGCAGTCAGAAAACAGATCCTCACCTCAATCTGAGTGAGAGCACTAAACAGAATTTGCATATAAATGAGGAAGGGAATTAGTATCAGTTTGTTCTTGACTGTAAGCGTTACCTGTCTGAGTTCATAGAGCGATGGCATGTTGATGGCATGTCAGCTTGTGTGCAATGAAATCTACAGAAATTCACACCTTACACATGTCATGAATACACCGTCAGTATGTGCAACAGAGGATTCTGAGCCTTTCTGTTGTTGATCTTTCCTCCTTTTTCTTTCTTTTATGTGATTCAATAGTCAAGTCAGTGTTGCAGTAAATGTGGTTCCTAATGAAATTATTTGCCATTATGTAAACTAGGAATCACTGAATTGTAGGTAGAAGTACTTCTAAAGAAAACACTTCATGATGACAAATATGCAGCATCAACTTTTCCGTTTCATGAGCAAACATTTCAGACCTCAAATGAGAAAGCTCAACATCATGTACGTATATGAAGTAAATAAGCTAATGAACTGGAAAACCTTTTTTTTTTTGCAAGAAATGCATATGGATGGAAAAAGATGACACGATAATAAATAAAGGAGTGAATGCAGAAATACAGAACATAATTAAATAAATGTACTTTTTGGTAGAAATGCATAATTAGTTTAGAGTCTTGAATTTATTTCTACATTTCCATTTATATTTGAGTGCCCCTGCAATTATTCATTTCTACATTTATTTATTTATGTTTCTATATTTTAACTGGATGGCTGGATGTCACCCCAGTGTAACGCAGGATTGGTCAACTGCAAGGGTGAACCAGACAGAAACAAACGACTCCTCTTACACAGCACGAGGTAGCAATTGTAACCTTCTTTTAACGCCAGGCAATGGCTTTGAATGAGGTTTGGACCTCCAACTTGATTAACATGCAGACACAGAAAAACACAGATGAATACATGAAGAATAGATAAATAGCCCAAACATTAACAAAAAAGTATTCCTTTTTGTCACATTTTTATGAATTTGATTATTATTAATTATGAATAATTAAAAGGAAAATCCAAAAGGTAGTCTAAGTGGAAAATAAATAATTAAAAATGTGATTTAATCAGAAAAAAATACACTGTAAGAAAAGTAATAACATAAGGACAGTAATTTAATCCAAAAATGAGGAAATACGACAAATAATGAGTGTCCTGAATTGATTAGAGTTCAGTTATAGAATTGAAATCCTCGCTTGGTCGTAAATGTCTGATTAGCAATTATGTCTGACCATTTTTAGGAGTGTTATGATTGTCCCTTACAGAAAAAAGCACATCATTTTCCCTATGTTTTCCACATGGGACACGTGAGCACATAAAGTATATGACACATGTTTATCACAAGCTGTAACATTTGATAACATTAAGAAAAAGTCATCTACATGAGCTTCACACAGTGCTACATGAGAATAATCCAAAACCACACGTATGTATGTGCATGTGATCTCATGCGTTTTTGCACATGTAATTCATGTGATTTCTCTGTAAGGGTTTACATGAAGTAAGTAAGATACTGGACATGCTTGAGAGACTGAGAGCCACTTGAAACTCACTCAACGTGGCCTCATTATTGAATGTTTCACAGTGCGACTTTCTCAACACGTCCACCACTTGAGGCACAGAGATCTGACAAGTAAAAGACTGTGATTTCATTCGACAGCTCCCGGTTGTGTGTACAAATGTGGCTCTCGTTCAAATTTCACTCTAGACGTAATGATAATAATTATTTTTAAAAATGCAGGATTAAATCATCTCTCATCTGTTTCTGCTGTGTGGTACATGAGCAGTGATGGATCTTTCCCTCCTGCCTGCAGGAAAACTAATGAAATATGTGATGTCTTACAAATGCTTCCATTATGTGAGACGTCACCTTTTTTTTTTTTCTCTCCCTTTCCCCAGTGTCAGTAAGTGGTTTTCAGGCCTATGGGAGCCATCGGCGGCTCTCATTAGAACCCCAATTGTGACCCTGTCATCTGCGAGCGTCTCTGTGGAACCATGCATTACTTAAAGGGCTCATTGATTGCCAGCAGAATCACTAGGCCTCTGACAGTTAGCCAGCCTGATGAATCCAGAGGGCCTTGGGCAACCACCAACTCCACCATCCTCCTGCAGCTTAATTCCTTCCACATCAGCTCGCCGGTCAATACCGCTTTCTATCGATAGGACACCGTGGAGACAGGAATGGCTTTTCATCACCTGAACTACCTGCTGGTACTGACAGCTGTCAGCGTCTTCAAACATTAAATCTAGACTACAAAGTCATAATAACAGGAGACTGAAAACAACACACGACAACCTACAAAGACATCACACAGCCCTGTTTACCATTATCCAGGGTATAATTGCCCACAAGTGATTGGTCGATCGAATCAACGATTGATTCTCATTGATCCTGAGCAGACTGACAGCAGAGGAGTGCATCTCTCTCTCGCTCTCTCTCTGTCTCTCTCTTGAGATGAGCAGCTGTTTACATGCCTCAAACTGACTCAACCAATTAGGACTGAGTTGTCTTCCCCACCAAACAATCAGCGCACTTCTTTTTGAGAAAATTTATGAAAACTAATTTATTTATTTTTCCTGGTGTGCCGTTTTGGTATGGAAGAGAGGCTGCGCAATCGCAGCGTTGTGCCTTCCTTTAAATTCATCTGGGCTTCAAGGTGCATCTATTAAATTAAAACACCCTGACTTGCTATGAGAGGGGAGCACTGTGTCTTGGTGTACACACACAGTGCAACTGATTGAAGGAGAATGCCACTGATGGAAAATGTGCCAACTGCTGAAGGAAGAGAGCAGTAGATAAAATGGGAGAGATAAATATCCCATCAGCCCCAGGCATGGGATTTAATTTTCCTCTATGAGCATTTCTACTTCAGCTTGGGAAATTGATCATTTATATTCCCATACCAGGTGGAAAAGTGGATGGGCTTCTGTGCGTGGCGGTGTGTGCGCGTGTGTGTGTGTGTGCGCGTGTGTGTGTGTGTGTGTGTGTGTGTGTGTGTGTGTGTGTGTGTGTGTGTGTGTGTGTGTGTGTGTGTGTGTGTGTGTGTGTGTGTGTGTGTGTGTGTGTGTGTGTGTGTGTGTGTGTGAAATTTGATGTGTATGTGACTGGGGGGGGAGAAAGAGAGCGAGAGGCTGAGTGGAGAGCGCGTATGAGAGCAGAACTAACCACACCGAGCCCAGAACAACGATCCACGGCGGCGATACAGTTGTTACTCAGTTAAATGATTCAGTAGTAACAGGATAAACAGAAAAACAAAACAAATATCAGAATGACACTTGGCGTCGTCGCCGGGGGAAAACCAACAGAAGCTGACAGGTAGATCAACGCCGTCCCACAGCCTGTTTAGCTCCGAAGAAAAGCATGATCATATTAATCACGCCTATTGATTGATAGCCGCTCTGCCGCTCTGCTCGCTGACATCTCTCTCATGCATCGCCAGCAGCACGGCACACGTGCGGTCACAATCAGCTGCAGCGCATGTTTCATCCAGCGTCGGCCCAGTCTTCACCCCTGCTGGCTCTCAGCAAAACATAATGCGGCTTTTTACGTACAATATTGCGGATATGCAGCACATGCAGCGTGTTCAGTCATGTCCTTGTCAGCTTGTTGCTCATAAATAGACATCGGTGGTTGTGTGGGCTCCTCGTACGCCGCTGCAGAAAACAATCTCTTCAGCCACAGCACGGTGACATTAAGATCACTTGACAACAACACACAAATACTCCCACGAGGCAGAACATGAAAACACATTTGCATTGACTCTACTGCTCAGCTGTAATACCTTTGAAAGCTTTAGGGCCCTGCTGGGAGGCAGGAGTGCACAGTGTAGGTTTGAGATAATGACCTTGTTTATACTATGGTTTAAAACAATTTTACTGCAGTGGTTGGAAAATAATTCCCATTTTGAACACAACAAGCAGGGTGTTTAAAATACTTGTAAAGTACTTGCACTTGAAAAGTTGGCAGTGCAGCTTGAAGCTGATGTGGTTCAGAGACTGTTCCTGTTGTGCTCAAATGTGGCACAGCACAGATATGTGCAGGGAACAGGGGGAAGCAATAACTTTCTTGGGTAAGTATTCCAACTTATGTTGCCTGATCAGCATCAGCACCTGAGTTATACATGTTTTTGTGGGAATGTAGTGTGTGTGCAAGAGGGCGCACATCAAATTTTGTGTCAGACTCAGGAAAACGGATAGTCTTAAAATGCTTCAGAAAGCCTACAGCAATGAAGCAATGGGCCGAACGAGATGGTTTTAAGAACATTCATGTTTCCGAGCGGCTGAATGTATTTGTCCAAAACCGAAGAAGTCGCGTCCGACCAGGATCGCAACCACGTGAGTTTTCTTTCACATTTGCAGGGTTGTGCACTGCAAGTTCGTCCCTCAGGGTCAGACTGTCAACACTGAGTTCTACTGTGATGTTCTGAGCTGCAAACCACCTGGCCTGTGGCAAGATGGCAACTGAGTTCTCCAGCATGACAACGCACTCACTCACAGAGCATGTTTATTGTCCTGAAAAACACAATTGTTGCACCCCACCGCCTCTGCTCACTGGATCTGTTCCCCTACTGCTTCTCTCTGTTACTTAAAAATGTTTTTACGTCCTCTTAAAAAACATGTGTAACTCAGGTGTTGATGTTGATTAAGCAGCGTTAATCCTGAATGCTTAATCATGAAGGCCACTGCTTCCCTCTGCTCCGTGCACGTTACTGTGCAACAAGAACAGTTTGGGAACATTTTGATTGCTGTAGTAACAAGAGGTCAAACAAAATTCTGCCTTTGAGCAGCAATAGAAGACTGGAGTATCTGTGTAAACACGCGGCATTGGCAAAAATAAAAAGATGTATTAGTGCATATGCAGAGGACTCACTAAGATGAAAATTTAAATGAAAAGTGTGTATGCTATTTGAACACACCACTGAATATTAATATATGCTGTGTGAAGGTTTTGCAAATAATATGCAATATACAATTAGAGCAAAAGATATAGTACATGAAAAACAGGGCAGCACGGTGGTGCAGTGGTTAGCACTGTCGCCTCACAGCAAAAAGGTTCTGGGTTCGAATCCGGTCCTGGGCCTTTCTGTGCGGAGTTTGCATGTTCTCCCTGTGCTTGCGTGGGTTCTCTCCGGGTTCTCCGGCTTCCTCCCATCATCCAAAAACATGCACTTCAGGTCAGGTTACCTGGCGCCGCGGTCGTGGCAGCCTGCTGCAGCATCTCCCCCCTGAGAGCCCCCCTGCTGTAGTGAAGACATTTCCCCTCGGGGATTAATAAAGTGTATAAAATAAAAAATATTGTATGCAAATGATGTAATGTGTTTGCATGAACACTGGCAGGTCTGCAGAGGTTCATGTGCGCAGATATGTGATTGTGTGCTGCAAAAATGCACTTCATATTATATATAATGTTTTACATGTTTTTTTAGTCACTTTACAGCAGTAGAAAACATGTGCAGAGCATTAAATACTATATATACTCTACTGACCCTTCCTGACTGCAATGTATGGACATAGTGTCAACTCTAACTGTGACAATCATGTTGTATTAATGGGGGGCAGGAAGCATAATGTTGAGAGGAAATGTCCCCTTAAACAGCACTAGTCCTGAGAAAAGAAGCTCACTTCTGATCTGGATGTGAAGGGAGAACATTTGAAAAACATCTCTCCTTTTCTTTTCTTCTTTTTTTTTGGGAGGGGAGGGGGGGTTATAATTTGTCACTGCATCGTCTGATTGCAACTCGAGAGATGCCCTCGGTGGTGGCTCCCATGAGAGAGGCTCCGGGGGAGCTGGGCTAATCAGATCACTTCGTTCTAAATTAGACCTCCAGGGAATAAAATGCCCAAACAAACTGAAACATTAAGCGTGTTTCTCCGAAACGAGTGACGAGAAAGATTCCCCCTAAAGTGCTGCTGCGATTGGACTATCCCGTCTGGAGCTCGCTTCTCTCTTATCTTGTCCTGGAAATGTTTTCGGTACATTTTTGTCCCCCTGTAACTTGCTTCTTTTTAGTTTTAGTTGTTTTTTGTTTTTTTTCTAACTCTTTAAACACAGTGCTGTCTTGTCAGGCACAAACAGAGCAAGGTTCCCACAGCTCCGGAGGTCTGGAAACAAAAGCAGACTGTCCAATCAGCTGTCTGTCATTCTGCAGCCGATACCAACAGGATAGTAGCCTTCTTTGCTGCCACTAAGCACAGAGGGAGCCGGCAGCTCTGCTATCTAACCATCTCCACTCAGTCAAAAAGGTGTAATTAGCTGCTACAAATTTCAGGATCCTGTTTCTAATTATGTTTGAATTTTTGCCGGTAAAAAGAGCTTACATATTAAAGAAGGAACTTGCCGTTGTAATGAATATATTAATGATGTCCAAGAGTTACTTGCTGGAATTTATGCAGAACTTTGCTAAGTAGCTTTGCTATGCTAATCACGAAGGATTGTGGACAACATGCAATTTGAATGAGATGTACTGATGAGAGTGAGGTGGGTCTCTGCAGCGCAAATGACCTTGAAAGACAGAAAAAAACAAAAAACTAACAAGGCAGCTTCATGAGCTGCATCATTGAAGCGCAGATAAATTAAACATAACCTTTAGAAGTGAACTCAATCTGTTGATTTTTCTTACTTTTACAAAACTGCTGTCGCTCTTTTGATCCAAGATGAAACTGCACTTTTTAATGTTGTGCTGGGAATCAAAAGGGAGGGCAGCAGTTAAACTGAACGTATTGTAATCAGCAGTAGGAACACTTAAATCGTTCTGTTTCAAATGCAGTTTCTCTCGGCCACAAGAGTCCTCTCCAAGGAATGGGCAGCAGGAAGGAAGGGAGAAAGTAGGTCTGATCTTCATGCTGACATTTCACTCTGTAATGTACCAAAGCTCACCATATATCCCTTCTGACAATAGTCTCCTCTCCAAATTATTGCATTTATAAAAGTTTTGGCTGGGTGCTGTTAGTTATATACTTATTATATGTGTCCTTTGTACCATGTATGATCTGTAATTCTGAAAACCTGCCGTGTTTGTACAGTTACCATGTTCCCCCAAATATGGGACGGCCCTGATTTAAAGATGTCCTCCCTTTTGCACCACCTGTTATTGAGAAAAATACTTTTTGAACACAGAAAACTATGCCAGATGTATTTACTGTACAGTATTTCGCTCTTAAATGTACATATCTTATTTATATTTTGAAATGTCATAGTTTCATAGTTTTTATCATAGCAGTGAAATGCTGCAGCTTATTTGAAACACGCTTTATAAGTACACTGTGTCAATAATTTATGAAGGAAAACAGCCTTACAACTTCCGTTTATGATCTAATAACAACTCTGCTGATGTCTTATTAGACTATCAATGTTGCAGCTTACAATCAGTGTTGGGGAGCAACTGGTTACATGTCATTGAATTACAAAATAAATGTAATTGTAATCAGTTACAGTTACTCAGAAAACATACATAATTAAATTACAGTTACTGTTTAAAACGTTGCTGTTCACAAAGGGGTCACATCTGAATATATCATTTTTTTCAGTAAAAACCTGATATGTAGAATATAATATTAATTCTGCTGCTTTGCATCTTTTCATCTTCTGCCTACGTCCAGACAGGCTCCATTCATTTGATGAGCTCAAATTTTGAGTCCTGTTTTTGATTGGTTCTCTTGTTTCAATTCACCCCATCTCTCATCTGCCAATCAAATCGATATGCATCGCTCTAAGTGGCCACACCAAGACGGTTGGCCATGTTGTTGTCAGAGTTATTTAAGTGTCAAAAAAACAGTATACAGTACACAGCTCTGTTGATAGTTCAATCATCACTCAGCATGGAGACGACCTGAATGTAGACTCGGTTTAGATTCTGGGAAAATGTTTCTTTCACTGCCGTGATCTTGAAGTTGTGATCTACAGACTTGTGATTTGTTTTGCGCTTTAAAATCAAAAACATTCCAGTCTTTATTCAAGTTATATTGAAGAACTTTTAATGAAAGCTTGACAGTAATCCGTATTGGTTGTTGGCGTCCACTGTCATGTCTAAATTTATATTTGAAGACTTTTTAGCTTTATTGCCCTGGTCAAAACATGTGTGATAAAAGTAATTAAACGTGATAAGTTACATTAATGTGATGGTATTTACACTACTTATTACAGTTTTACCAGGGTAACTAGTAACCTAATACATTTTAAAAGAAGTCGAAGGAGCTAGTTGAGCTAGTGAGCTTTTTAAGCCGGTGATGTACTGTGAGCCACAGTACAGACCTTCATGACCTTGCTATAATTCCTAAACAAAACGTTCAATACATTTTACATGTATGACTGTTTACCTTGGAATAACTCTGGAATTTTCCACGATTATTTGGTTTGCAACATCTAGCGGAGTTGTAGGAATCAGTTAAACATTAATCCAATGAGAAGAAAGCCTGAACTGAAGCATTTTCTCTCTTATGTGAAACATGAAATACAGTAATAAGTAAAAACCCACATTTGTGGATCTTCTACCAGCCACACACTGACACTCCCTCCTGCCGGGCTCTTGAAGTGGTCAGAACCATTTTCTCTGACAGTTAGCCTTTTTTTCAGACTCTCTCTGAGCTCATCCTCTGTGACAGCAGTAGTTCTTGGCTGTTTGACAGAGTTTCTCCTTGCTTCATTTCTGCAGTAAAGAGTGGGGACAGCTACACATGTCACACAAGTCCTCATAACTCATGCAGGCTGCACTGGACCAACACTTTTGATGCTGACTAACTCTGGAAAACTCACCATAAACAGACTGAAAACACTCGCTAGCCTGGCAATGTTAAGGCTACAAATGACCCATAATGCAACTCTCTCTGAAGAAGATGCAGTGTTACTAATGTAGTCTTGATGTCAATGTGCACTCCTCGAATTTAAGACAGCACCCATCATTTTCAAGCCTGATTTCCACAAAAAACTCTTATTTTTGGGCCAATACAGTATTTCACTTTTGGCATTCTGCAATGATTAGACCACACGCTGTAACAGTTACATAATATCTCCATATAAAGATGATATGATTAACATGTTTGTAAAAATACAAACAATTTCCCTGATCCAGCAGACATGTAGCAACGTTACCATTCCTGTGGAATCAGTTCAATATTTGTGCTCTTTTTAGCTCCATTTGGTCTCCAGCCAGAGTAAGTACCTGGTTCTTAAGCAGTCAGTGCTCCACTATGTTCACTAAATAGTTGCAAACCTGGTGAGTCTACTGTTTGGTGCTCCACACATGTACATTTGATTAATTTAGAGCATCATAACAAGGTTCTGGATGTCAAAAGTGATGTCAGAAAACTAAAACGATGCACTAAAAGATGCCAAAAAAAAAGATCCATAGAGATGTAGGTTTCATTAAGAGGGCGACAACTTTCACGTTACACATACTGTAATCTTTTACAGTCATTTATTTGTTTATTAAACTAGATTAATGCAGCTTTGATAAGCCTTTGACAAGACGAGCTGCTGGTAAGATCAAAAACGGTGCCACTTCCTGTGCTGGTCTGTCTAATCACTGGACCACCCGGCCAACACAGTGGCCCGCTTCCTACAAGCCCCCCGGTCTTAAAGAGCTACGGCCGCTGACCGCTGAGCTCCAGCGTACAGCAGAGGTCAGGACCATGCCTCGGAGGTGACAGGCTTAAACATTTGGGAAATTGGCCTTGCTGCTCCATGCATAATTTACATCAGGACCGGTGTGAGGGCAGATACAGTGAGGAAGATGAAAAGGTCTGGCAGTTCTCATAGCAGGGCTAAAAAAAATCCATAATCTCAAAGCTAACAGTGGTTGTCAGAGATGACTCAAGCACCTTGATCTTCATAATACCTGCTTTTTTTTTTTATTTTAGAATCAGTGGCTGAGATGCTCGCTCCCTGGAGTATTCGAAGGAAACAGGTTTGATATGATAATTCTGCTGCTCAGCTCTCCACTCTGCCATATGCCTGACCTCTGTGGGGAGAGGAATGCAGCTGGCTCTTCTCACTATTAATCAGCCTGATGGGGGAGGTGGAGGGTGGAGGGAAGGTGATGGTTGTGGTGGTGGAGCTGAGATGGGGAGGTACTAGCTGCAGCCGGATGCTGGCCAAAGTTTCAGCACACACACACACAACCAACTTCTACATGTGTGAAAACAGCTCGGTCAACATTTTCCAGTTCTCCTTCCCTACTCCTCCCCCTCCATCTTTCTCTCTCCTCGTCTCCTCCTCCTTTTTCCTTGGCCATCCATCCTCACTTCCTTTCTTCTTCCATTTAAAAGCCTCCAGCATCCATCACCCCTCAGCCCAAATCCTCTCAGCACCCAGAGCTGTAGAGAGGGCCCAGCAGGGCGAATCTACAGAGTGGACAAAATATGAGGATATCAGAAGCAGCTACTGTCTCCATCAATCAGCCTGCTCAGGTGAATCCAGGTGCACGCTCTGATCCCAGATTGATTTACCTGTTAAATCCACTTGAGTCATGAAGGAGAGATGGAGATGAAGGAGGCTAGACAGTCTAAAGAGAGCGGCGTAAACCTTGAGGAAACTGAACAATGGGTTGTGCAGAGATGACTCAGTCATAAAATCAGCCAATAAGGACAGAATCAGTAAACACTGGGGGGAAATGGAACTCGCATATAGAGGAGAACATGTACCACATAACATAAAGTAAAAATATGAATAAAAGTAAAGACAAAATTTGATTTTCATTTATTTCAGTGCTCATTTGAATATGAATTTATGCAGGATTTCAGGGGTTTACTGATTCTAAGTTGCACAGTCTATGCAATTCTTCTGCAAGCTAATACGTTTCCATTGAGCTTATTGTTATAAGCCACTTTCCTCCAGACTTCTACTTTCAACTAACCGGTTTAAATAATAACGCCATGCAGAAGAGTTTCTGTGTAAATCCTGATCTCCAAATTGTTCCTCTGCTATGTCCTAAAAATGATCCTGACAGAAGGGCTTTTATTATTAGGGTCATTACTAACGAAACAGATTAAATAAATAAAAGAGATGTGAACTTTTGTTTTATTTAACTGAGACAAAAATAATAATAATTAAAAAAATTTAAAAAAGCAGATACTGTGCTTTTATGGAACTATATAAAACTAAAGTTGTGGAGAAAATTTCCTTAATTTTCTTTAATTTCTTTCATACATAATCTTAGTATTTTGGGTGAATATGCAATCTATGTTCCAATTTTTTAGCTGGCCAGACATTTTTTTTGGCAACTGTAGGCATATTCATACAAGCAAAAAGCACCTCATGGTCTGTGACAGTCATCCTCGGCTGGCATCATGGCAGTAAAAGTAACTCGAGAGTAGAGAGTCCTATTTGGTCCCTTTTCTTGTATTATCTGGACCTCAGTCCCCATCTGCTTGATAATGTATTATGGCACATTTAAACTAGTCTCATATCACCAGGATAATTGTCACAACAATTGTCTTGTTATGTCTGAATATTAGCAGAATAGGCAGAACTCCAGGGACCGCCCATGAATAGACTGCGTAGCTACAGTACGAAGAAGCTGCCTCCACATGGAGGAAAGAGAAACACAGAACAACAGGGACGTTAGTGACGAGTCACATCAAAATGATTAAATCGACGTTTTCCTTTCTGTGTTGTCATTTCTATTCATTTAGCTCGTATACCGGCACGCGAGGCTCATGGGTCAGTATTGTGACCTCTGCTGCAGTCAATAGTTGACAGCATCAGAATAGATTGAGCCAACTCTACATAATGTTTCAGATAGACTGACAGAGACGCTAGACAGAGGGATGCTGATTTTGGACGTGTTCCACAGGCTTTAAAAAAAAAAAACTCCCTGTGTGTTTTACTGATGGAAATATTTGCTTTGGGAAGGTGGCTTTTAACGGGAAGACAGCAGTAGCCTCGGGCTACAGTGTGATGAAAAACAGATGGTCCACTTGATTTGTGCCGTGTGGTTGTTGGTGTGGAGTTACTGTAGCTGTAATGGAATATGATGGCAGGTGATGATAAGTCTCATATTGGGAACAGACAGTGGTTTGAGGTTTACTGTGTGCTGTGTAATTTGTTCCTTACAAATCATTTGTTTCGTTTTTGACTTTTTTTTTACATTTACTTAACCAGTGAGATTTGATTAAAGAGCTTTGTTCTTTGAATGATGAAGTCCAAAATGTAAACTATTCTCTGTCAAACATACTGGTTTTTTTACACTACATATGATTTACATGACATTTGTTTCCAGCTTTTTTTTTTTTTTTTTTTTTTTTTTGCTCTTCTCACTGATTTGAAGTTGAAAAAGAAATGATGTCAACATCTTGCTAAAATTGTTCGCTTCCTTCCTTGTTGCTGTTGCTTAGCAGTGGTGTTGTGTTGTTGAACGACAAGCATACAATGAGCATGACTTCCAATGTTGTAACCACGAGCTCACAAGTTCCATTTGAATGCAGGAATTGTCTTCCCTGTCCTGATTGTTTCCACTTGTGCTTAATTGTCTCCCTGCCCTCATGTGTCTGCATCTCCCTTTCCTCCTGTGTGAGATCATTGTCGTCCTCGTTCCACCATTTGTTTTCTAGTGTTGGTGAGTTTTCCTGTTTCTTATCTGTTTTGCCTCTTTGCCAAAGTGTTTCAGCCTTGCCCTTCTGCTCTGACGTTTCATTGCTGCTTACCTTGTTTTGACCTTGAACTGCTGCGTGTGTTTTTATCTCTGGATTTCCACTTCGTGCTCTTGCCTGTTTTTTCACCTGCCTCAAGCAAAGAACTTTCACGTGGTTGTCTTGAGTCATGCATTTGAGTGACATATCTGAGTCACTACACCTTGTTCATGGTTGGAGGTGTCTTGGCATAGCTTCAGACGCCTCTTTCATATTTGTGATCTGTAGAAAAAATGCTTTTTAGTTCTCAGGAGATTTTTGTTGATGTTGTTGTTGCAGTACCGCAGTTGACCATTGAGATACATTAGTGGCTAACTGGCAGTTCCAATCCAGCTCTCATCTGAGGGAACGGCACTGTATCATCCAGTGATCTTGTTTGTAACGGTGCTGCTTCGAGTTCTACTTTCATCATGTGACGCACACTGGTCCAAAACGCATTTTGCCCAATACTATCTGGAAAGTCTGGAAGAGCCGTCTGCTTATTTTGTTTTAAACAACATTCGGCAGACAAGAGTCGAATATTGAGCATATTTTCTACTGCCTCAACTGAGAAGTACACTGATAAACATGCTGTATGGGCAAAAAGTTGTAAAGATGTGTGAAACATTCAAAACAGCCCAATGTACTGATCGTGCTGACACTCATTGACCGTATTACTTGTGTGGGAGAGTGCCTGTGTTGTAATGTTTGTGAGAGAGCTGTGCATCTGACTGACCGCAGAACTCCTGCTTTTATTCCTCCAGCCGTATTTTTTCTCTCATCACTCTCAATTTCAACCTAGATTCATAAATGCGTTGCCTCCTCAGACTGCACCACTCCAAGCGAATTTGAGCCTAACCATGCCCACTCTTGTTTTTACTTTGACTTGGCATGCAAACGCTCACCTCTAAAATTTGTATCATATTCTGTCATAGCAAGATCGTCTGACCAGTGGGATGGCACCGCGTTGCCCTTGTGACGGATTCTCAGCGACCAAGCAAACAGCTCATTTGAAGCCAAATCACCCCCGTGGATGTCATCTCCAAAAGGTGGCACGTGACCGCAAAGGAATCCAAGAGAAGCGCACTGCCAGACGTCCGGACATGGTTAGGATTCCTCTCAGGAAATGTGATATGAAATATTAACCTTGTTTTTCATCCTAATTGGCTGAAGCCTCTAAGCAGGTGAGAGATGAGGTTGGGAAAGCACTTTGAACACGGCAAGAAAGCAAATAGCAGGCGACATTCCTCATCAGCTCAGAGTAGGACGCTCCGTCCGTGAATACGAGAGGTCACATTTAATGAAATTTAGTTTTTTTTCAAGCAGTTCCCTTCAGTTATTAGGCTGTCAAAGAGATTTCAGTATCACTTGTCTGTCTGGGCGTAGGTCTAACTTACAGAAATACACTGAGAGCACATGTATAATGTAGAGCCACTCCAGAGCAGGCAGAAGTTTGTACTGTTGTGTCTCACATTAAATGCAATCTATTAATATTCAATTTGGCTCTTTAAGTCCTTTTGGACTTTAAGGTTTAAATGTTTATTCATAATTCGACCGCACCTGTCACTCTTTAACCTTTACTTTGTAACACAAACTTCCCCTACACACACACACACACACACACACACACACACACACACACACACACACACACACACACACACACACACACACACACACACACACACAGGTCATCCCTTTGTTTATTTTCTCTTCCTTGTTCCACATTTAATTTTGGTACTTCTCTTCTTTGAGTTCACTTTAATAGGTTTTGGTTCCTGCCTGTTTCTGTATGTCACCTTCATTTTTATTTTACTTGGGAAGTTTTATCAGTCTCTATTGTTTTTTTTATCTGTCTTTAAAATGTTAATTTCTTCACTTCTTCTCTCCTGAGGTTTTTTTTCATTCAGAGAAAAAGGAAATAAAGCTATGATTAAAAAGTAAGATGAAATTAGACATGAGAAAACCTTTTTTGTTGCATTACAGCAACAAGACTTTACAAAAAAAAACCATATCAATGACGTAGATGTAAGAACTTTAGGCAAATATAGGCACAAAGTCGTGCTTTTAATTGAATCCTTCCTCCTTCTCCAGACAGAGGCCGGCACCACGGCGGCACCATTTATTTATTGTCCTTCATCTTGAATTATTACAGGGGGGGAAGAAGGGAGCCATTAATTAGACATGGATGTAAGATGTCTCAATGCCAACCATTTGTCTTGCAAGTTATTACTTAGAAAAAAGCTTTTTTCTTTGATATGTGGCTGGAAGCCAAAGTATTTTCAGGGAGTCATACAGGAAGCGCTTGAAGATAAAGAGATGACACCATTAAAAAATACACAAACTAAGATTGATGGAGCCACAATGACCTTTGATGTATTAGCAAGAAAAACCACAAACCAAGCACATAATTTCGTTGGGATCATGCATTTACTGATATAGTTAAAGTATTAACACAGTTGGATCACACTTCATGTCCCAGAAACATCACTCTTAAAAAGATCTCCTCCTAGACAGCCATCCGGGAGCCTCCCGTATGCAAATCTGATTCTGGACAGCGCAAATGCATTAGTCATTCTTACAGTCTCTTACAGTCTTTTATTGGAGTGATCTAAACAGGTTGATAGTTTTGCTGAGGACCCACTGAAATCCCTCTTGAACACTGCTTGTCTTACAAACTCTCTTCAAATAAAAGAGGCACACTGCACACTGTACGAGCAAACATTTGATCCTCTTTTAAACAGTGCTTACAAATAAAGGTGAAATACTTGAACACAACCACGAGGAAAAAAAGCGCTTTGAATCATTTATTCAACAACAGTATCAACATGGTAATATTCCTCTGTGAAAGAAGTAAGTACGCCCTTGGCCTCAGAAGCTGGTGTTGCCCCTTTTAGCAGAAATAATGTTTTGAATAACTGTCCACCAGTCTCACACTTCCATCCAAAATTAATTCAGATGTTTGATGTGCACAGGATCATTATCCTGTTGACAGGTCAAACCTCAACGTTCGGACAGATGGCCAAACATTATTCTCAAGCACACTTTGATATCATGCAGAATTCATGACTATAAGCTGCCCAGTCCCGGAAGTAGCGACCCCAAACAATAATACTACCACCACCATGCTTTACAGCTGGTTTGAGGTTCTTCTTTGAAGTCTGTGAAGTTTTTTATTTTTTAATAATGAAAGTCACTAAATGTTAATTATTGTTTGAGTACACTACCTTTATCAATAGATGATCTGTCAAGAGGATCAAATGTTTGCTGGTTGAAACAAGTCGTGAAAGACGATCACTTTCATGAAATATACAGACTTTATAGCATGACATGTAACACGCAGTATTTGGATCAGAGAATTGTCATATGATTAATTCCTCATTTAAAAGTTTTACATGCAATTTTGTGAACAATTTATAATGAAAAAAGCCCATAACCTGCACAGAAAGTTGACAGATGTCACTAGATGACATCATACAATAATTTAAATCTTAGCAACATCATTACTGTATTTACATATATTAAAAATATGAAGTGAAACCACATGTAATTCCCTTTAAGTAGCTTCACCATTAACAAGTATTATTTATAAGCTGCTGTATCATCAACTTCTAATTCTCTATGTAAGCTATTGTACAGGCTGTGGAAGTAAAGCTCCAAATAAAGGAATAAACTCACTTTAGTGAAATAATTGAATTTTGATAAAGTACTAAACTTCAATAGTAATGTTAAATTCCATTTAAAATTGTCCATTTAGAACAAAAACAAAGGAAAAGTTACCTGGATAGAAACTGGAGATCAGTGCTTGGGTTGTTTTGATACAAATACAGCTCATACATGCTTTAGTCTGGCTTTTGATTTGTCGACTGAACGTTAAACGGCCTCTGACTGAACTGTTTTATTTTCATGGGTGAAAAAATAAAGACATTTTGCAGTTAAACCCTAAAGACAAATCTTGCCATGTGAACTGAAAGTAGAAATGACTTGCGGGCTTAATGCAACCGACATTGAAGGTTTGCCTTTAATTAAATGACAGCCAATCCCAGTCAGACGTGTAATATGTTCAGGGTAATAAGCCAGTTATTCAATTATACATGGAAAACCCAAATGTTACCAAATGCTGATAGATTATGAAATTAATCAAATGTTAAAATTCACATTCCATTTTTACCTTTTTTCTTCATTTGTATTATGTGTAATTACAGCAGCACACATATTCAAATAGCACACATTGATATGTTAATATCAGTCACTTGCTTTTATCTCACAGTTCCAAATTTATACAATATTTTATTTTCTAAGCAAAGCAGCAGGTCTTTGATGGTGTATATCAGTGTGTCAACTTGTTTGAGCTGTTTCCTTTTTATTTAGTGAAAGAAATGAAACATCAGTGGATCTGTCAGTCTCCCTGTTCTGTTAGGCTTTGTTTAAATATCTGCTTCCCTATAAGTCAAAGCATCTCTCAGTCCTCTGCCTGATTATGTCTATTTGTAACTTTTGTTTGGCTGCTACCGGACACACATCCATCTGCCTCTCCGATGTCTCCTCGGTGGGTCATAAGGATCCAAATAGATCAAACACGTGTTATTTCTCTGATCACATAATGTCAGAGACTTGTTTTGAGCAGGACAGTGACAAGGCGACAATTTCTGTTTGCACTTTAATCTGGAAGGGATTTAAAATTTGTGATGCACGGCACCGACACAACAAAAACACGAGTTTTACCCGGCGTTTAAACACCACGTCTGTGTCTCTCACTTCATTTGTGTGATCATGCCTAAACCCCTCTGTCTGCCTGAAATCGGCTTTTCAGCAATGATTAGAACATGGGCATGGCAGCAGAGCGTGGAGGTTAAAACACGCTAATCCATTCAGAAACATGGGTAAACATTGGTGTGGCTTTCTCACACAAGCGCTATGTGTAGTAGATAATAAGGCTGAGAAGTGATGCACAGTTGGCTGTGTTGTGTGCTTGATACTTTGGACTGTTGCCAGCTTTTCCTCCCGAAAGGGTTTTATATATTTCTCCAAGCAGTTCAAAAAGTTCTGATGTTAAGAAATATACACCAAAATGACATTATTATTTGTGCTTTTCATGGATGTCCACCTCTCTGTGCCGGCATCGACTGTACGTCTGTCGACTCTTTATTGTTCAGCCCAGTCTCTCTCTCTCTCTCACTCGTTCCCTCTGTCTCCTTCTCCCTCCGGTTGCTGTGTTGCTATCAGCACCAAGTCAGAAATGTTCCTGTTATTGATGCACACCAATGCACAGCCTTTGACGGGAGCAGACAGCATGAAAAGAGAAGCTGCTGAAATAAATACATATGTAATGAGGGAAAAGGGGGCTGCCAAATGGCTTGCCAATTTGTGTTTGTCAAAGGCTGAGGTTGGGTTGCATTGACGTATAGATATATAATGGAACCACTTCTTAAGTCATTTAGAGGAGTCTACTCAAGGCATCACACCTTCCCACCAGTGTAGTCTCTTCAGAGAGCTACTAGATTAAGGAGCTGCCCAATTTTCTTCATTATAGAAAATTGTTTTGCCCAAAGGAGACTTGGAGTAACTCTGGCTGTCTTCATGGGGAAAAAATATCACATCACTTCTGCAAAGGTAAAAGATGCCTCCAAATACTGCCAAGCTGAGTATTTCAACAGCAATTTCTGCTGTGCAGAAAAGTATAGCAACTGCCCTCACACGGAGTTAGTGAATCCTGCTGAGATTTCCAGGTGGATTTAACTGCAGTACAGCCACAAGTGTGCGGAGAACGCTTCTATCTTTAACTTAATAGGTCTTTTTGAAGCACTTAAGTAAGGTGAAGTGAATTCAGTTGTTACTTTAAATTAACTTCATTGATTCTTTCAAACTGCTATTTTTCAAAATATTAAAGTCACACATACCATAGGCAATGGACTATACACTACTCACAAGTTTATTAATGGACTGTTGGAATGTCAATCGTAGGTACAGTTGGTACAGCTGTTCTCTTTAACCTGTGTTTTTAGCCTATACTTGTTTACATTTTATCAAACTGTTCCCATTAAGAGTATGCCAAATTAGCAGTTTCTGTTTATAGTGAGCCCAATGATATACAAACAACTATCTGTATTATATGATCTGTCTCAGGACAATATTGAAGCATGTTTTGTTAATCCATCTGGATTAACGGATGTTCCCTTTGTTTTCTGTCTGTTTTGGTTTGTTAAATCATTGTTACAGAACAAACCCTGTAATTTTGTGATGTTTAAAATCCCATCCAGAATCTAGAGTTAAATTACAAGGAAACAAAGGGAAATGAGCTATCGTGTGTAAAGATAATCCTTGTTCAGTAGTCTTTGAACAAATTCTGTCTGGGTCATCATCAGCATTCCTGACAATTTTGGTAACTTTACAAAGGTGACAATTAGTCAGGCGTACCTGTGTACACAGTGATTAGTCTGGTGGTCAGAAAAAGTGCAGGGTTTTAACTTCTGCCTCAAGCTGTCAATTTTTCCTTTGTAGCCATTAGGAAAAAAACACCCAGCACACTTGATTGTCTAATCAGCAAATACCAGTGGGGCATTTTATCCCTCCAGCCACAGGGGGCAATAATGAGCCCATTACAGCTCTGAACAATGACTATAACAAGCACTTGAAAAATTCCTTGGACAAGCAACACAAAGGTGAGGTTTGAGCTATTGTAAGCATTTTTTTCAAATAAAATAAGTTTTACAAATATTAAATACTTGATTAGTTTGGCAAATGCAGGTATAGTTAGCTTCCCTGCCTCCGTAATAGTCCGGGTGGAAAATACCAGAAAGTTGAATCAGTTCAACTGGACCCACAGTTTAGTGGAAGAAACATTTCATCACTCATCCAAGTGCCTCTGTTGCTCAGCTGACTACAAGCATCCCCAACCTTATAAACAGCACAGCTGAATAACAATGAAAGTGGCATCCCATCTCATATGCAAATAGAAATGACCATAACAATGGCAACGTTAGAGGATTGAGGAATAGCTGCAATCACTGCATTGTAAGATGGTGCAAGTTGATGTGTAAACCAAGACATACTGATCAGTATTTTAGATTTGACTCATCATCCACTGGAGCACAAAGTAGTAATCAGGACACTGTACCACGGAGCTGATAATTTCCCTAATGGCACAGCGGCCAAGGAAGGGGAGAAATCCCACATTAAGCAGGATCTGGGTAAATGTGGTTATTAAAGCTGGTCAATCGTTAAAGGTGGGAAGACGCCCAAACAGTGCACCGGCCGATAGAAGAGAGGTCAAGGACAACTTTCTGTGGTGGGACTATCGGAATGGTTGAGACACTAATTTTCAAAACTCTGCATCTTCGGTGGCTTTCAAACCACAAAATACACTAGTCCGCTCCCAGGATCAGGTCCCTTGGCACAAACTGGGCGATATAGTGTAAACTGTTAATCACCCAGAGGAGTGCCATGGATTGTATGTTGGTGAAACCAAACAGCTGCTTGCAAAACAGTTGAGACAACACAGAAGAGATCCTTCGTCAGGCCAGGACTCTACACTCTACACACCTACAGACTGGGAGCCACTTTCAGGAACGAGGACGTGCACATCCTTGAGAGGGAGGGCTGCTGGTGTGAACGGGGAGTCAAAGAGGCCATGTACTGGCAACGACTGAAGAACTGAACTGAAGAAGGGGCCTGAGAGTACCTCTCATGCCATTTTTCAATGCGGTGAATGCAGCTAATCCCCAAACCTCCGTGATCACGTTTCTTTTGTAATTAATGGCCATGGGAATTGGCATATGAAACCAAAAGCCAGTTTCATTGTTATTCAACATTGCTGGTTTTCAGTCATTATCCAACCATGCTGTTTATAAGGTTGGGAATATGAAGACAGACGAAGTCAGCTGGATGACTGATGAAAGGTTTCTCCCACTAAACTTTGAGTCCAAATGAAATGACTGAACTTTCTTGGTTTGATCTGATCAAACTTGAGTTCAGTGTTGCCAGTGTAAACACAATTCCCTCCAAAGATATACACTAAATAAGTTTTGGGAAAGAACTGTCAGAGTTATTAGGATTTTTTTTTTCTTCTTGGTAGAAAGTTTTTTATGTAAGCTGTCAGAAAAGTGAAAATCTTGGAGCAGAGCTTAATTTGTTCCAGATCAGTTTAAACAAACGAGTTAATGAGTGTTACTTCATTTCATCAAATATCTTATATTTGTGTGCGCTTGCTGCATGGACTATTTGAGAGCTCACGTGATTGTTTTCCTGGAATCTGTCAGACACATCAGCAACAGGAAACTCGAAAGATTTGTCTGAGCGTGATGAACAGCTTATCCATTTTCACACCGGTTGGAAAACAAGAAAATATGTTGACATTATTTGTAAAAGAAAAAGAAGAGGAGAAAAAGAAAAACAGACAATAAACTTCACAAAACATTTCCCTTGTGACTACATTAATGGAGCTATCGCCACAGTTGGTGTACTTGAGAAAGCCTTCTGTGCTGTGTGCCTCATCACCTTGGCTAACATGCCATCCTGTCAGTACCCTAGTAGCAGTAGACAATACCACATTTGTGTTTTTTTTTTTAATACCTTCCATCAGTTTATTCATAGATGTTTTCGGACCAACCAGTTGGAAGGACTTTCTTGAGAGGAACTCGAGGACAGAGAGTTTCCCCCCAGAACTAAACAGGTTTTAAGGCCGTTTGCAGTTTGCATCCGCACCGCTAATATAAACTCTGACATGACATAGCACGATGTAAACGGAGCGACTTAATGATTCTCTTCGTCGGATCTAAGTCATGTCTTATTTCCTTCGATGAGTAAATGCTTAATAAAGCCTGGACTTTGTTGTTGGTCCATTTCTCAGTATTGTGTGCCACCATTTGAAACTCTTTTCCCTGTTGTTTTAAACGGCTTCGTTAGTAGCTGTAGTTTACTCTTCTTACTGTTTACACACTGTTTTAAACATGGCAGTTGCCCGTGTGTTCGACCAATCACTGTACACTCACCGCAGTTCCTATTGTAACGGGGAAAGTACCTGCCCAGGGGTAGGAGCTAAAAAAAAGTACCACAAAACTGAGTTATAGGAACTTAAAATGTTCAAAGTTCCCCCTGTGCGGAAACACAGAAGTAGGGGAACTACCTCCCATAGTTTTTAGAACTGTGAAAAAATGCCTGCGGTGCGAAAACGCCTCATATACATTGACCTCTGTACATTTATGTCATATTTAGTACTGCTTCTTTATGTGAAGTGGTATGGCAGCAGATGGGGATGGAAATAGGTGAAGGTCGCCCATCAGCAATACAACAGAAATGTAAATGTACATAAAGGACACTGAACTCGTGAATGTCAATCATGTCTTTGACTCTTCCACATCTTGGCCCACATTTGCATTTTTTTTTTTCCCCCTCAAATTCAATTACTCTGTCGGCATGAAAGTAAATGTGAAGTGGTTAGAAAAACCAGATTTAATTGTCCAAAGTTTTCGCAGTGTTTTGCCGAATGCTCGCTGTGCAGCTTTTCCCCAGAGGAGCCATTTGTGCAAAAGAAGCTCTCCTCTCTGTTTGGCAATATAGCGTTAGCCTGGAGAACAAATGGCCCGGAGACATGCTACAAGAGTTGTGTTTTAGGATTGAAGTAGGAGCGAGGGCATCTTCAGTATGTGTCTGCTGGTTTGTGAGGTGACAACCTACTGCACTGGAAGTATTCCATGCTGCACAGTTGACATTCCCACAACAGAACACATCTCTAACAACTGAGTTAAAAGGCTTGTTGCTGTGCATGCGTGAATTCTACAATCTTGTTTAGCTCTGGGATTCATTCAGTGGGGGTAATTGTTGCGTGATTATTTTCTTATCTTCCGCTCTTTCTGTCATATGATGGAGCAGTCTGTATCCTCCTCTTCCTCTGAGCATTTGTATTTCTGGCAGAAAAATGGAGCCAGAATGCAGCTTTGCAAAATCACAGTTTGAATATGATAAATTTTATATACATACTTCCAGCGACAATTGGCAACATACACATTGAGCCTTGATTTTACATTCGCTTTTTGTAGTACAATAATCAGCAGTGATTTTCCTTCAGCACCAATACGGCAAGCAATCTACCACCACTGCCAGAGGGAACAGGAAATAAACACACCAAATGTCATACCAAATTTCACTTAAAAACAAAAAGAACTGATGTTGAAATGCAAAAATACATTGCTTTTATTATGGTCGATTATCCCAAAAAAAGTGTTTTTGGATTTGTGCTAGAGCTAGCCAAATTAGTTACTTCACATACAAGGGCTAAAGAAACAGGATCAAATACAACACAAAATTTAGGGAATATTACCCAAAATCTTTACAGTTTATCTTTTTATTTTCCTGGAATATATTTTCACAGCAGTTAACTGTTAATAACATATTTTGCGTGTAATGTTGATGATGAACATGAGGAAATCTTTGCTTTTTGTTGTTGTTGTTGTTGTTGTTGTATTCAGAATGTTCTTCTAATGTTTTCTAAAATCATTCCAAAAATATTTTGTGTTAACGTTCTTAAAATATAAAAAAAAATATTGTCAAAACATGATGTCCTAATTGTTATCTTTAAGAAGAAAAAAAAATCCTGCTGAAAACTTTCCCAGAACGATACATCATTTCGAGCTGCAGGTGTCACAAATACCGATATTATTCACGAGGTGGAATAAGAATCCAAACACAAATAACCAGCAGTCGTTCTGCTCCATAAACGTTAATTCACAGCAGACATTTTGACTTGTCATTGTTGGGAAACACATGATGGCTGCGTTGCACTCAGGGGAGAGCCTACTTTTGAGCATGTTAAGTTTACTGTCATGTCTGACTGGGACACTTGATGGAAATGAGCCATCAATGATTCACCTGTGTACTGTGACGAGTCAAAGTGTCTGCCGCATAAAAAGTCTGTTGTCTTCACAAGAATGCCAATAAATCTTGTTATTTTTATGTTTATCATATATTTTGCCCCACCCACCCACATAAAAAACTCTCATGTTGAAACTTAAATGTTGGTGGCAGCTATGCTTTTGGGGACATGCTGCTTTCGCTTTGATCCTTTAGCATGATGTCATGTATGGAGGCATTAAGTGCATATTTAAGTCGGGCTGCCAACACTTGCTCTCAGGCTCCACGTCACGCTGCCTGACCTAATCTCACATCAAATAAGAGGAAGTCCCGAAGCCATTCCTTCATGAAAAAATATACTCGTAGGTTTGTTATATGGGTTCAATAGACTTGTCTGCACACGAGAGAAAAACTGAACATGAGGCGTTCAACAACATTTCAGCACCAATATTGGTCCATAAAAATTACAGAGCGCAAAAACTCAGTTTGCATGGCTTTGATACCTTGCTCTATGTAGAGATCTGCCATTTTCACTTTGCTTTATAATTTCACATCTATTGCAAATGTCCATAAAAACAAAATTTTGTAACCCAATTAAAACCAATTCTGTAACAGGTCAGATTAATGACACTCACCAGTAATGTCTCCTTATGCCACTGATTGTTATCTCGGTTTTGCTGAAAATGTATTTTTGTCCAGGTTTTGATGGTTTGTAGATGAATGGTCACAGCATTTAAAAATGAAAAATTGAAATGGAGTTGATTAGTTAATCCACAAAATCAGCAATTTTCATTTCCAAGTTTATTTGAAACTATCTTTCGTAAAATCTGTCGAGATTTAAATTGGGAGAAATCTCTTCGGTCGCCCTGGGTAAGGTGGTCTCAAGTTTATGGAATCTGCCTGTTTCTTCCGCCTCACGTCTGTGACAAGAAAGCTTTTTTTTTTACATTTTATTTGATTCCTTTAATTTGCAACAGGGACCTGTTTTTTTGTTTAAGCCTGTTCTTTTCCAAGAGGTCGATATTCACAGCTGATGGAAAGTGCCTTTCAGACTTGGTACAAATGAGCTGACGTTGGAGTTGCCAAGGCAATAAGCAACATCGTTCCTGATTGACCAACCACAATCGCAACTCAAACAGGAGGAAGAAGCTGGTGCTAATCTGCACAAAGCGCGCATATCAAACATTCAGATTGTGTGTTCCTTTTTTTTTTTTTTTTTTTTTTTGGAGCAAATGGTAATTTCTCTGAGTAAATACAGTGAGCAACACTGCATTTTTAGCTCGTAGATAATCAGTCAATCAGATACATTATGCAGTTTTACACTGCGGCACAGTTGCTCTGTGCGTGGTTTACAAACAGCCTGCACTTTGCTTCAGTGGAGAGCGAATGGGATCCCCGTGGACAGAGCGAAAGAAAAATCACACACACACACCAAGTTCATATTATAGGCTGTGCAAGAGTACCTTACATGATTTTTTTTTTCCTCCTCTCCACTGGCTGCAAGGCAAATAGAATAGAAGCCCCCCCCCCTCCCCAGTAGCATTTCCTGCTGACTATATTACTGCTCCCCTGCTCTCTCTCTCTCTCTCTCTCTCTCTCTCTCTCTCTCTCTCTCTCTCTCTCTCTCTCTGCCTGTCTGATTATCTCTCACTCTTCCTCTCTCTTCCTCTGTCTTCTCTGACATCAGAGAGACTTCACCAGAAAGCCATGTGGTCATGTTCACTGACCGGATCTCACGCCAGTGCCCGCATCACTCAACAGGCCCTGGTCAACACACACACACATGTAACCGCACACACTCTCTGTGATGTGTTCACATGCGCTACACCTCCTCCCTTTTAGCCCTGCATTGCCATGCTACCCATCTTGTCCAGGAGCACACAGAGTGCAGTGTAGGGGGCATTACAGGAGATCTAGGACCAGGCTGTCTTCATTTGTTCCTTCTCCTGGTACAGCGATTATACTCCCTCCATGTCCTCCTCCTCGATTCTCCCTTTACGGCAAACACACGCATTGTGTGAGCGACCTCCTAAATCCGCCGCAACAATGGCAGCAGAGGCCTTTATCTGGCAGGGGAACAGGATCTCATCTGTAGAGCTGCCCCCGGCTACGGCTCACACAGACATACATTAAGCCTCGCCAATTCACTCAAAGACAAAAGGGAAATAGAATTAAATTTCAAAGTAGCTTGCAGAAAGACAACAGAGCTGGGTTTGTTTGTGCCTTTGTTTATTCCTCATTCTGCCTTGTTATGCAGCCCTTTGAATTTCAAAATTAATAAGAAAACATGATTTGCATTATGGCGGTCAGTCACCAAAAAAAAAAAAACTAAAAAAGTTTGTTGATGATGAGCAGAGGCACAGCCCAGTGTCAGTATGTACAACACACAGAAATATGTCACAAGTTCCATTCAAATTTAGACGTGCCGGGCTAAAATGATTGTCTCTTTAATTAATTGCATTATCATCAGCAAACACAGTGATTTTCTCCCAGCCGTGAAAGCTCCTGAGAGAAGACAGATATAATGTGGCTGAGGCCACTATCCACTCAGGCGATGCAGGTGAAATCAACAGGCGCAGCCCTGCCACACAGTCACAGTGCCCCCTACTGGCTGAGACGGCATCGACACCCCGAGAGACCGAATTACCCTTGGCACCTCATCCAGCAGCAAAAAAGCCAAGGGGAGGGCATTTGTGCAGAGATCCATGGGACACTCAGAGAATGGCATCCCTTCAGAATATGAAAAGGATTTTCTGCCAAGTGTTTGGCAGTCCGTGCAGCGCTCATGCATACTCAATTTCAGGGTTGCATTTGATAGAAAACAGCTTTACATGATAGTGGGATGTGAATGTGTACCATTCAGATGGAAAATATTCAGCCTCCCATGTAAAGCATTTGTAGGCTCTCAGGGGGATTCTATTTAGAAATAGAGTCAGAGTGTATTCCACATCTGCGCCTCAAAGGTTCACAGGCTCACAATACATGAATTGATCTGAGCACAGGCATTGAACAAGTGTTTTTAAGATTGAGTCTACATATTGGAATATATGCATTTCTTCCAGTGTTTCTAAAAATAATCCAGAAACACTCGACATGTTCCAGATTATTGCATTTTAATGACAAAATCCACCCTTTAACAGGATTCATACATTATTTTGTGTCCTTAAGCTGAGCAGCAGAGAGAGACTCTGTTGACAGGTCGTCTGGAGACAAATGCTGAAGCTGATCCGTACACACTGAATAATGGAACAATTGCCAGGACACTGGCTGTTAGCAGCTGTGCTAAGACTTCATCGGGATATCGGGAGAATTTTGGACTTACCGCTGGAAGCTACTGTCATAGAAACGTCTGTTGAACAACTCTGGTAGGAATTGCAGTTCAGTTGCAATCAGTTGCAGAGAATTTGTGAGCAACCCAGTATCACGGCAAAGCGTGAAATAGACACGCCTGTTGACTACAGCAAAACGTGTAAAAGCCAGGCTTTGGGCTGTCTAGGTGTGAAAGCTACACATTTTGTAGACGTGAAACTTGTGGGACGATGAGGTTCGCATCCAGGAGGTAACAACATTTTTCCTGAGTTGTTTTTCTGTTTCCATGTTCTTTCTCCTTACCCCAACCATGTTTGTATTTCCCTATCCCCAAGCACGTGTTTTTGCCAACAGTTTCCTTGTCCTGTAAATCACATGGCTCAATGCATGCAGTAGGTTTCATTTTCGTCCACTACGGGAAAACATGTAACTTTCACGCCCAAAGCGTGGCTATCTCACTGTAGTGGATGAGCATGTCTATTTCACGCTTTGCCCTGATACCGGGTTGGTGTGAGCCCACCAGTGAAATAAATGCTTTGGAGACTTATGTTTGTGCATTGTGACGTCACCATCTTAAAGCCTATCGCTTAAAGCGATGTTAATTCTGATTCAAGGTGATTGTCTCCCTTAACCTCTGCCTCCTAGGCTCTGTCTCTAACACAGCATCTGTACGCATTAATACTATTCCAAACAGGCATGCCAGACACAGACTTGTGCTAAAGCGGTGCAGTTTGTTGGGAAACAGCAGCAGCAGAAGGGGCATATGGCTGAACTGGGCAGAGCATATGTCCCCTGCATTCATGCTTGAGTCTATCTCTACAAACATGACAGACCCAGGCCAACATCCCCGGGCAAAGAGTCTGCTCCTTGTTTCTTTCAAACAACTCCCAAGTGTTAAGAGTGTGCGTGGCAGTAACAGCCGTCGGAGTGAGAATACTCTATGGTAGAAATGATAGAAAACACAGAGCTTGTCCAGCCAATATTACTTACTTGAATGGTGCCACTGCAGAGCCATTTCCATCTGCACACAACATCTCCTGTGATCTAAATATATGGTTGGTCTGTAGGGAATACGTTTTGAACTGCCTTTAAAATCTGCAGGATACATTTAGGTTTAGAGGTAGAGTTAAAAAGCAAGTTTTGGAACGGGCTCATATCACCCATCTGTTCTGTACCAATGGTTAAGAGCTAATGAAGCTATGTGAAGCTATATTAGAGGACTGTAGTTACAGTATATTTGTTGTATTATAGGTTAGTGTTAGAAGGTTGGCCACAAAGGATAAAGGAAAAGCTGCCATGACAACTTCGATTCACATACAATGTCTTTAATCTATTAAAAAAAAAAAAAAAAAGCATATTTAGCTCAAATATAACCAGTTTGATCATTTTGAATTTGAAAAAAACAGATGTGTTGTTAAGATGAGGAAGTATGGCAACAATTGATGTTTTCATACCAAACATTTAGAAAAATCTGATTAATAACAATAATGATGGCTGTATTCTATTTAGGTGAGCCAGGTCCGTGGTTTAGGGCTGTACATGTTGGAGCAGTCATTGTTGATGTTAGTACCCTTACAGAAAAACCACATGAATTTCACATGTGCAAAAACATGTGACCACATGTGATTGTGCACGTGAAACGTGGTTTTCAAACATTTTCATGGTGTGTAATGTGTGAAGTTGTAGATTCCCATGTGAAAACCTCCCCACATATTTTCCACATATGTTGATTTATGTTGCAACATGTGGTAAACATGGGAAACAAGCAACGCAATGTAAATAATATTACATAGTATAACAGAGCTCAAGCAGGATGTATGAGTAAAAAAAAAAAAAAATTTTTAACTCCCATAAGAATTTTAAAAAATTCAGAGCAGATACTGAAGCTTAAACTGTATGTAATATTCATATTAACCACGACAGAAGGTCATGCATACGTACATACTGCATGCACAGGGACTGCACAGGGGCTGCACAGGGATTACTGTTCCATTCAAGATGTACTGCAGTAAATGTAAAATAATGTTTTGTCATAAATAAAGTATAATAGCCGACAACGCTGGTTTTATCAGACAGGTGGGCAGTGCAGAGGGTAAGCATGACATGACACAGGAATGTCTTTGATTTCTATGTGAAACATACCACAAAGTATGTTTATTCTTAAACCATTATAATCTAATCTTGTAATTGCTAGAAGATTCAACTGTGCATAAAAATGTTAGTTACAGAGAGACTGATGCTGATTCCTGTCTATTTTTTTTTTTTTTTAAATCTCAGGTAACCCTGGAACATAATGTTATGCTTTGAATATCATCGACTTTCCCTTCAAACTGCATTCCCACCTGGTTCTTTAGGGCAGTTTATTACATGATTGGTGTGAATATTAGAACCATTATTAACTGCTATCTGCCTTTTTTAGTGTAGAGAAGATTGTCTTGACACAATCGATCTTTTAAATACATTTTTTTGAGAAGTTTCAATCTCTGTTTTTCCCTGTTTTGATTCTCCTCCACCTCAGCACAGCCTTTAACACAGTGAACCAAATTGTCTTAATCCGTCAAACAGGTCATGCTACCTTCTTTTGTGGAGTCCCACTAGGGTCCATTTTGGGTCCCTTATATTTAAAATCTATACTGTACCTTTCATGCATTTATACAATATGGATATTCGCTGCTTTGCAGATGATACATAACTACATATTGGATACATAAGTGCTATTGAAGTAAACCTATTATTGATATTGTTATTATTATGTGATCTGACAGGTATTTAGGGAGATAATTCCCCTGATGTTGAGAGACACACAATTGAATGTCATCTAACAATTAAAATCAGGGTTATGGGAAGCTAATAATGAAGCAGAATGTCAACAACTGTATTGGCTCAAGTATTGGACCCTGGGGAACTCCTTTTGATGAACGGAACAAACAACAAGAAGAGTTCAAGTTTAAAAGTAAAAAAACTAATACAAATATTAAAACCCACTTAAAATTGGCCCTGAGAGGTGTACCATGTATACCTGTTATGTCATACATGTGTCACCAGAATTTTTATATTATTCTCAATAGAAAGCCTTTAAAAAAAAAAAATCAGTCCAGGTTAGATAAGGTAGGATTCTCTTTGCATATATATGTAACACTGAGTTTCCATTATTATGGATTTCCTTTTAAAGGAAAAAGGAAATATATACACCTGTCTCTGTGTGTTTGCCAGATGTTTAGTCTAAGAGCCAAGCAAACACTGAATTGCTTTAAAAATAATTTTAGTTTCAGAATTATCACATTTTTATGAGCCATAGTGTTGTACCAACTCATCACTTCAATAAAGGTAAATATTTGTATTCATGTTACTGTAATGACTAAAAGTAAAGTTGTAAATAATTGTTATTATTATTATTTATTCATCATTATTATTTTATGTGCAATTTAGGACCTCTGTGTCTTCATAAATCATGTAACAAATACGAAGTATAACTAAAGAGCAAACTGGAATAAGTCCAAAAGAAAAAGGGGACTTTCTTATTTCTTTGCACAATGAACTTCACAGTTGCTTTTTGAACTGGACTTCTTTCCTGGTTAAAAGTATTTGTTCTTGTGAAACCAACAAAGCTACCAGGATCTAACAGATGACTCCTCTATTCTCCCTCGGCTCCTCCTCCCTGGCTGAAACAGGAGCGCTGCTTCTCCTTTGTATGTTCGTTCCAGTCAGCAGGTTCACATGGATGCCGTCCAACTTCCCCGCAGTCTGCAGGGCGAACAGAAGGTCTCTGCAGTAATCTGTTGCCATTTCCTTTACAATCCAGCAATTAACTTCTCCCGGTGACAAAACAAAGATTTTTCTCAATGCAATCTAAATAGAAAGTGATTTTCGTTTTGTTAAAAAACACCCACACAGGCTCTCATGGGGATTTAAATGATATGTAATTAAAGTTTAATGGGTCTTTGTGGCAATAATAAACAGCAATGAATATTAATATTTTAAAAAGACAATAGTGCTGCGCATGGGTTTAAAATCCAAAGAGTTGCTACAATGAAACATATCAAAGGCTGGAAAAAGGCTTCTGCTGGCAGGACTGTGACCTGCTGGGTGGGAGCAGAAGCACACAAGTTTATTCTGACTCAGTGTCACAGTTCAGCCAGATTCAATGCAGAAACAGATGGTGCACTTAGGAGTAGAGGCGACACAGAGAGACACAGATAAGCCACTGCAGCAGCCCTGCTCTCGCTCTTTTTTCGGAGCGGACTGCAATTATTCAGGGAGCGTCAGCTGAGCTCCATGCTGTTTGTCAGCGTCGCCCTGCTTCACGTTCACACACTTCCACGCGTTCACGCTGGTAGACATCCACAGGCTGCGGCTGTCAGCTACAGAGCAGCCTTACTGCAGAAAGAGGAGGCCTTCTTCAGAAGCACTGATAGTTGCTGAAGGGAGGAGGAGTGTTTGCACACACAGCTTCTAGCGTTTCTCCAAACCATCTAGGATTCACACCGATACCCAGTCACACGTCTGTTTCACTGGTCCCGAGGAAAGTGACTCCTGACGTGGCCGACTTCTGCGGCTGCCAAGCGGAACCTGGAACTATTGTGGAGCAGATCAACTAGTTTCACAACACAGAAATGACTCTTTTCATTTATTTATTCCAGTGATGTTTTCTATAAAATGTCCTATTCCCTCTCAACAATTTTGTCTTTTATCTGTTTCATCTTGTTTCATTTTCTTGATTCACGATCGTTTATTATCATGTATTATTATTCAAGATCGTAAACATGGTATCGACATTGGTGGGTCTAAATAACACTTGCCCCCACTCTGACCCTGCTGTGATTATACATCCATATATATATATATACAAATGTTATTTGGACCCCCCAATGTCGATACCATGTTTATTATAATAAACGTTCGTGAATCTCGTCGATACTATAGTACGCCGTCCAAAATGTCATAATAACGTCATACTATTTATGTCATCCAAAATATCATAAATATGTCAAGGTATAGCATGTTGTCAAAAATGTCATAAAAATTATCAGTATAGTATGTTGTACAAAAAGTAAAAAAAAGATGTCATATAGTATGTTTTCAAAAACATCAATAGCAAAGTATGTTTTCCAAAATTTCACTGATTTGTCATACTTATAGTATATCGTCCAAAATGTGAGAAAATGTCACACTACAGTATGTCATCCACAATGTCGTAGTATACGTTGTCCAAAAAGTCATAAAATGTCTAGGTTAGTAGGTTGTGTTATGTGTGAACAAAGCAGACACAGAAGCAGGAATAAAGTCTAAAAAACTGTTTTATTTAACGTGATGAAGTCGTGGAGTTGTTGGCCTTCGGGAGAATGAGTTGAGTCCAGGTTGTGTAGTCAGTGAGGGACGTCGAGGCTCGAGTGTGTGTGTGTGAAGGAGGTGTGCAGAGTGGCCGAGTCCAGAGATGTGTGTGTGGGTGTGTGTGCTGAGGCCAGCGGAGCACTGTGCGGGAGTCCAGAGTCTTCCAGAGGAGCAGGTGGGAGGGAATGTGTGCCAGCAAGGTGCGAGAAACACAAGTACATTGGGAGAGAGAGAGAGAGGCTGCAGGTGTGTGTCTGGAGGATGCAGGGAGGTCTGGACAGACCGGGGTAGGATCTCAGGTGTCGATTGGTTGTCTCCTTGACCAACGCAGGCCTTCAGTTGAGCGTCTACTGGTGATCTTCGAGGATTCACGCAGGACTTCTGCGAGTTTGTCTCTGCAGGAAGACATGACAGGCACGCTCGCTGGTAAACCGAGTCAGGCTGACAACAGACGGGGATCAGAAGCAGATGAGGAACGACAAGAGTCAAAACGCACAGCGAAGTGCGGCAGCGTCGGACCAGGTGAGCTGACAAAGATGAAATGCAGGACCGCCTTTGAAATACTGTCAGGTGGTGATCAGTGGAGTGCAGCTGAGCCAGCCGGTCGGGGGAGTGGAGGAGGGAGGTGTCTGGAGGAGGAGGGAAGCGGGGAGCGCACACCCACCAGGCACAGACCAAAACGCACAGGGCACATTAAAACAAAGACGTGGCATGACAAGTACCGAGAGGAAAGGAGATCGGGGGAAACAAAGGAAAAACAGACAGGGACAGACAGGGATCCTGACATGTTGTCCACAAAAATCATCAAGATTTCATACGAGTGTATGTCGTCCAAAAAGTCATAAAAATGTCACAGTATAGTATGTTCTGCAAAATGATATAATAACTTCATACTATAGTATGTTATCAAAAATATCATAAAAATGTCATAGTATACCGAAATGTGAAAAAAGTCATAGTATAGTGTCATCAAAAGTTCTAAGTAAAGCATTTTGTCTAAAATGTCATAAATAAACCCATACTATAGTATGTCGTCCAAAATGTTAAAAAAAAAAAAATTGTCATACATTAGTACGTCATAAAAGTGTCATAATATATGTGGTCCAAAATGTCACGAAAATGTAATAACAAATTCTCCTATTGACGATGTTCACCAGGATAAACTTTGCATTCTTTATTTTTTCCACTTGGGAAACCTACAAACCTAAAGGATCTCTGATAAACATCATTGATATATAGCAATATGTCTGTATTATGGATGTTAGGCTACATACCCAAAGTCCCATATCACTCCGTTTAAAGCCACCAGACTCAACTCCAGTGTTCTACACCTTAAAATGACTGTTTTTATGAATGGAGTCTGGTGGCTGATAGCGGAGCGATATTACAGCTGTTTTCCGAAGGTCTAAGGTTCTAACGTTGTAGAAATCCTTTCCATAACACTTATAATTACACTTTGAACCTGTCAGTAGCAAAATAAGCACTTTTAATTCGTGGACTATAGGCGGGCGCTTGTTAGAGAACTTACTTAAAAGTCTATGAAGTGTAAATTGTAGAGTGGTAACAGTCAGCAGACATGTCGGTTATTATTGCCTCTCCTACTGAGCTGTTACCTGTTCAGGTAACTGTCGTCTGTCTGGAAAAAGACTCCTATGCTGCGTGCTGCTTTCTTTGCTTAATGGGTAACGTGACCGTTGTCCTTCTGTTCCCCTCTGCTGACTGACCAACACCCCGACGTACGGTGCTCGCCACCCAGCCACAGACTGTATATAAAAGTGGACGTAGCTTCCGGCTCTTGAAAGGGACGGCACCAAAGGAGGAAGCCAGACAAAGTCTGCAAAGGGAGGAGATGAGGTGTGGTTAAGTCCTGGATAAATGTTCTGTGTAGGTCAGTGTAACTGATAAATTGTTGTTTTACACGAGTTAAAGTCAAGCTTCTGACACCAAGTGCAGACTTGAAGGCGGAGTTCATGGAACAGAACAGCTGACAAAAGGTTGGGAACCACTGTTCTAGATAGCTCCGTAATGTGTGTTAACTGAAGACAGGGATGACTTGAATATAACCGCGGTGAACAAGGAGCCCAGAAGTTTTAAGGGGCCTTTTTTTTTTTTTTGTAAGTAGTTGATCCACCTCCTGCCAGGCAGTGAACTCAATTAAACTCTGTTGCTGAACCGTTTCCCTGGCAATGCGCACAGGGATGGATCTGACAAATGCAAGTTCACGCCTGCTTGCGCCCGGAGTATTGTGGCTTCAAGGAACACTCGGTAAGATCAAAACTCTGAGGTAAGTGTAATTGCATGCAAATGTGTAATGTAAAAAAAAAAAAAACTCAAGGAGACCAACTGAGGCGGACTTTGATTTCTAACATCCCATTGTTTTTCAATAACACACTGAAGTGGCTCCACTCCAAACTACGGGTTAATCGCTTAAATCAAATGGTTAATTCAAACCCTCAGCATGCATACTGATTGCCTGATAAGACAATAACTTGCACCACTGAAACGTCTCCTTGTAGAATAAGTCGCAGGCTTCAAAGAGAATCTATTAGCACATGAACTGGTAACGATTTTTAGGACACAAGTCCATTAAAAGCCATTTTCTTTCAAGAGTGGTAGAAAATGCTCATGGGTCTGTGGAGTCCAGTTCTGCTCCTATCAGCTCCAGCGTGGAAAAACAAGAGCACTGGGCCACTGGGACGTTTCTGTGAGCATCATCAGCACTCCTTAACTATTCTAAACTGACATCAATTGCTGTGCCGGCTTGATCCCAGCGGACCTTGTTAGCTCCATTTAATGGCAAAATGAGCCAACTTCTAAGTCACGCTCTGGCACTGGGAGCTATGAATGCTGGCTGCTCTGTTGTATTAGATGGTGAAAATAAAAAAAGATATCACACTAATTACTGAAGGGACACAGGTTTGGGAAGGCTAAATATTTGTACATTTGTTAGCACGTGTAGCCAGTTTGTCTTGGCATGCACAGAAAGACATGGTCCATATAGACAATACAGTGATTGCTTAAAAAATAAAAAATAACAATGAGCAGCAGCGGGGTTCATTTGATTATGTATGTCTCGGGATTATTCCTACATGTCTATGCGTATATACATGGACTTATTAAATTGCGTGACCTCTGACCTTTAACCGCTGAATTGTCACCATGTTTTTTTTTAATAGTGTTTCAAATGAATAGCCCTCTATTGTTTCAGTAGACAGGGACCCTTTGTTTCTTAAGAAGTATCTAGGCTACATTACTGACTATTGCATGCAGACTTGGTTATACAACCTTAGAAACAAGACACAACATCAAACAATTGTAGGACATGAGGATTATAATTTTAAAAAAAAGTAGGACATCTACAGTCAAAACTGACTGTAAAATAAATACATCAGTACAAGCTTGACATACAGGAAGTGTTGAGTTTGTATTTTGCGTGTCGTACACTTTAGAGATGATTGGATCTTCAAATACTACTGAAAAAATGTAAGTGAATTTCAACCGGATGAACATTTTTCTTTCTCAAACTAACGACTTGATGAGTAAAATAGCGCCCCCTCTGGCCAAAACACATCTGCATTAAACATCTGTCGCCGTCGGAATCGTCCTTCAGCTGCTCATCAGAATGATCACCCTGTTATCTGATGTTTTAGCTTCTTTCAAGCTACATGTAGACAGTGAACACCATTTTAATAAACAAGTGAGGAACAGGGAGCTGTGGTGACGGCAGGTGAGCGACTGGAGACCAGATTAGATTAGATTAGATTAGATCTGAGAGAGCGGTTCTGTCCAGGCAGACAGAGTTTGGAAACGCTAACTGGGTTTTCTGGAGATTGTCAGTCGGCTGTATTACTGCAGAGCAGAGTCACATGGACAGTATGTGTTTGTGGACAAGTAAACAGTGACAATCTTTACAACAGACAAAGGCTGTAACCGTGGTAACTCCAGATTTTTAAAATGCCACAGTAAAATGTCTGAAGTTTTGTTGACTAAAACCAACCAAACCAAAACACATGAAGTGCATCCCGAGTCACAGGTTCATCGTTGATGTGACACTTTTCCGAGTTTACTCTTCACAGCTGTCAACATGTGCAGACAAAGTTAGAAATGATTGAGAATATCATGAAGACGTGAGGAAGAGGAGGTACCGCTGCCCTTTGAGCGGCTGGCTGACATTTCGTCCACCTTGCCAATTGGATCAACACAAATGTCCTGAGGGTGCAGCCCTCTGCACTTTGTCAGCTTTAGTTTGAAGCATGTGACCCCCAAACAAGGGAGGAAAAAAAGTTTGATCAGGAAGTTTGTCTTTACAAAGTTTGGATGTGAACTCAGTGGGAGGATGGGGGGGGGGGGCAGGGGGAGAGGGGAGTACAGTAAATAACAGACAAAAAGATGTCGATTTCATGGTTTTTTTATGTTGTCTTTTAAAAAAAAAAATCATGTCAGATTTCATTCAGACTTATTTGTCTGATGTTCACATTCTGTATTTTAGTGTCGACTTGGATTTTTAGATCAGAACCAAATTTACTGTATTTGAACAACACGAATATATTTCTGGAATATTGGACACCTGAATTAATGAGAATTTATGTTTTCATTTGATCCTCTTTAGTTCAGTGCGACGGCCTGGATGTGAGCAACTATTACCTTTCCCCTATTTGTATATCCAGTTATCTACAGTATATTGGTCATTTTATGATTTTCAACTTTCTTTCTGTAATGATTGTGATGATCTTTGTAATGATTGTGATGATTTTTGTGATGATTGTGATGATCTTTGTGACGATAACTGCAATATTGTGCTCTTCACTCTTCCATTCGGATTGTAATTCCACTCGGATTGCGAAGCAGATCTGTCAGATGGGACCGGATTAGACTGGGGAAAGTGGGTATGGGTTAAACTCTGCATTCTTTCTGATGAAAACAAATTATTTGTGTTTTAAAGTAAAAGTTTCAGTGCTTACCATCAAGTATTTACAGCTGATACAATTGCACACTTTCCTGCTCCCATACATCAGTTCTCTCCCCACAAAGACTATAAAAGCACACGTACACGGCTGTCTGTGTCCTGGTAAAGCTTGTTGGTAAAAAAAGAGCAAAGAAAGGCTTTTATTTCCTGCCTCCGTCTTCTCTCTGCCTTCTCCGGCTGCTGAAACCTGCAGGGAGTCGCGGCGACACAAGCAAATATGTTGATCAAGGCTCCATGAGCAGCGCTCAGGTCATCAAGAGCCTCTTTAAATGAGACAAGCTGACCGTTACCCTGGCAACAGGCTACACCGCCATGCAAACAGGAGATCCCCCAGGCGATGTGAACGTGCACACGCCCGTGTGTCGGCACATCTTCATGATGGAATATGTGACTCGGAGATGTTGTGTTTGTGCTCTAGTGAAGCCTGCGTTAGTCTGTTCAGCTGTGGAATCATGGGAAGTTTTAATGTCTTTTTATGAAAAAGTAGAGAGTGACAGACGACTGGTCTGGACTGAAATGCTTATTATCTTGTGAAAAGTAAGCAGATCATCACTGAAGGAACCAGTCTGTCCCGAACCTACTGTCTTTGAGTGAATCTGTGGTTTACTGAGGCGCAACGCCAAGTTATATCTGAAGTTATTAAAGTTAATATGTGCTTTTACAGGAGCTGATGAAGAGACACTTCAGTCTTATTGGAGTAACAAAGACGAGTGTGACTTGAAGGGATTTGTGATGTTTGTGAAGATTAGTGATATCGGGGTATATTAACGTCACAAGTCAGGCTTTTTCAGTTTGAGAGCATGATTTCATGTTTTCACAATGAAATATTTTAATATTCTCTCTCAAAAGTCTCCCCTCGGCTCCCTCGAGGAAAACTCCAGCTCTCCTTTAAAACTCTACGTCTGCACGCAGGTGAACTTGCTTGCACAGATTTCCTTCTGCTCTCTGATCTCAACTAATGACCGTGTCAAAATTAGCTAGCAACGTTAAAAACCGCATTTCTTCAGAGAACAGCATACGACTTAGCAAGCACATTGTTTGCTGGAAACCACTATTACGTGTAAGTTCGGTCGCCACCACGCTTATGTTTAGTGTGTGCGTTAAACAGAACCAGCAGGTATGTTGGCAGGTGAAGCAATCAAATGTTGCGGTTATTTCTGGCAAATGCCGAACGGTGTTGTGCGATTTGAAACAACACCATCACATCGAAATTCAAGTGCTACATAAATAAGAGTAATAAATACAAGTCCACTAACTGCAGTAGGTGATTTGACACACAGCATCATCCTCATGGTGAGTCAACAGGGACAGTCGGCGGCTCCAAACTCAGCAGGGTGCATCCTCCAAACGCTGAAAATATTTGCACCAAATGTCATGACAATCCATCAGATAATGTTACGATTTTTAGTCCGTACACAGAGTCAATGCTGCTATTCTGGGTTATACGAGTACATTACATTTCATGCACTTCATCACTGCAGTGATTCTGAATGAATTCAGAAAGAGTCCAGAGTGAACAGCATGTGAGCTTTAAGTTTGTGGTAAGTCCTTGTATCCTAGTTTGTGAGTATTCGGCTGTTTTCTGACTACAGTGTGGTCTTATAGTGTGTGTGTGTGTGTGTGTGTGTGTGTGTGTGTGTGTGTGTGTGTGTGTGTGTGTGTGTGTGTGTGTGTGTGTGTGTGTGTGTGTGTGTGTGTGTGTGTGTGTGTGTGTGTGTGTGTGTGTGTGTGTGTGTGTGTGTGTATTAAGGCAGGGTCATTGAGGAGTAATAGGATTGCTCGGCCCCGCTCCTTCTCTGGACACCCCGGCAAAGACAGGCCTCCTAAATCATCCTCACATCTCTGAGCAAGATGGAGGACCTGGCATCGCCCCCTCCCCGCCCTCCATCCCCGCCGCAGCCGTGACCGCTCTCCACACTGTGGTGCAGCTACACCGCTCTCAGCCGTGATATCCCTCCAACCTCCGGGAGGACTGGAATAATATCTACTCAGCATTCTGTAAATATCCACTGGGAGAATGTACTCCAGTTCATCGCAGCTGTGCCACATTTCCTGTTTACAGGCTCGGCTGCTGATCCTCAACTCTTTGTTCTTGAACTTTTCATGTTGTGACTCCTAAGAAGGAGGCGATGTGTGAGGTGAGGGGAGCCTACTCAGCTGCTACGATTCATTATTCATGTCCTGGATGCTCTTACTCCTGTTCACGGTCACGAAGAGGCCGGAGCCGCTTACACCGTATACGACACCTTTTGCAGGTAAGTTTGAAACTTTGAGATGGTGAGGATTTGTTTCAAAGTACTTCTTATTCAGGGCCTTCAAATAATCCAGTCAAACAGCTCAGAAAGTCATGTTTGCCCTTTTCAAACAGTGTCAGCCCAGAGGATCGGTTCCAGACCATGAAAGCAATGGGCGAGCCTTTGTGTATTTCTTTGTTATTCTTTTTTAGAGAGAAAAAATAAGATGACTTTGACACAGGATTCTTTAAAAAAAAAAAAAGCAGCCTGATTTCATCCTCCCTTCCAAAACAGATGAAATCTTAAAAGGAAAAACCAGCTGCCGAACTGGAAGACAAACTGGCTATTTTAACACAGGCCTGAGAATCATTCAGTAAAAACTCTTCACGAAGAATTTCATAATATCGGCAAACAAATGACAATGAATTTAACTTAATGTGATGTCATCAGAAAAATACTGTCAGGGGACCAATGTGGAAAAAGACACAACATTGTCCTTTAATATTGACTACAAGATTCTGACATCTATTAGAGCGGTGGAAATCAATTAGGTACATTCAAGTTCTGTACTGTTAGCAGTTATGTATTTTACTTGATTATTTTCACTGTGGGACATTTTCAACTTCTACTGATTTTCAAAGCAAAATATTATAGTATAGCAGCACAAACTTCTATCTGACAGTTATAGTTAACAATACCGTGCAGATTAAGGCTAAAAACACATCTGATAAATAATGAATTGTTGCAGATTAATGGGGAACAGTATATAGGTTTAATGAAATGAACTCTACCTCGACCAGCTGCAACATTTAAATACTGCTTATGTATTAAAGGAGCAGTATGTAGGATTTAGTGGCATGTTAAGGTGCAGACCAGTATCACGGCAAAGCGTGTAATACAGCCGCCCGTGAACTTATAGGACAAAACTTTGATGTGCTTGGTATTGTCTAGACGTGTTAAACACGTATGTGAACAGAGACAGGTCACGTGACAGAGGTCATGTCACAAACATCGTTCGATGGAGGAGACGTGACGGAGTACAAAAGACGCTGAAGTCCATGTAAGGAGGCACGAGTGGTCACTGTCTATTGCTCGAGAGGGTGAGGTCTGAGTCTACGAGTTTGGAAATTATTTGTCCAAACCGTTACCACATGGTTTTAATCCTAAAGCACGTGACACGTTGAAATGTTTAATGAGGCAAATACGCCACGTTGCTACGCTTCCCTCTGGTGGACGGGCAGGTGTATTACGCGCTTTGTGATGATACGAGGTCGTTAGTTGAGGCTGCAGGTTGCGACCAAATGAAAAGCCATCGCCTCAGTCTGCTGTTCCAACCGTGCAAGAGAAACTACGGAGACCTCAAAATTTGGGGACAAAATTTGTAATACTCTCTGGAGCTAGCGTTTGGTTTGGACGTCGTGGTTATGTAAAGCCTGTGGGTTTAGTTAGAGCACTATCGTGCCTGTGCAGTACGCCACACAACAACACCGGAAGCTAAAGATTTTACACCAGGTGTGCATTTTGCATGCAGCGTCATCTTTTCGTCAACTGTCCAACCACCCGTCTTTAATACAACCCCGGGGCAGACGCGTAAAGTCAGCAGCCAGCTCGAGCATTTAGAAGCTAAAGAGTCACAGATATATTTTTGGAATTGGTAATAGTAAAAAAGTAAACAAAATATTTAGATTCACGTTAATCTGGTTGCCACAGACACGACAACTAATGGATGCCAGGGCTGGTCTTTGAGTAAAGCGGTGACTGTTTGCGAACATGTTCGCTATATCAACCGAAAGGCTGATTTAGAGAAGTGATTAGAACTGGTGGTGATCTTAAAAGATGCTTTTTTTTTCTGCACAAAAAAAACAAATTAAAAAGCGGAGTGGAGTGAGCTGCAGAGAAACTGTCTCCCAGTGAAACTGAAGCCTTTTCTTTCACAGATCAGTCTGTTGGAAAGTGGTGCTTTGATTAAGATGGCTGTTTTAGTTCAGCTCAATTCAAAAGCTGCTTTCAAACTATCAATTAAACAGATTCAGACAGATATCATGTGACAAGAATTAGCTCGACGATGCCAGATTTATCTTATCTGCAGCAGACAATTAATACATTTGAGAGCGTACCGTGAATTGCTGTCTGTTTGTCGTTAGTCACTCGAGCCTTACAGACTTATCTGCAAGAGCAGCGCGGCTTTTCTCTTCCTCTTAGATGCGACGGCGTTTTCAATTTGGAATATTCATATAGTTGTGCTTGTATTTCCCCTCTCACCACTCTTCCCTCTCTGTCTCAGTTTTCACTTCTCATTTTGCGACCCCCGTGTGCCTCGATATTCCCCGTCACCATGACAACCAGAAGCGGAAGAGGCTATCTCGTTTTCAGTCGTTGTGTCTCCTGGACGTCGGTAATCTAAAAAATTTTTTTTAAAAAATAAATAAATAAATAAAAGAGAGAGAGAGAGAGAGAGAGAGAGAGAGAGAGAGATAGGAGAACTTTAAGAGTGTTTTGGTCGGACAAACAACATTTTCGCTGCACCTTATCGAGCTCCCGACGCTGTTTGGTCTTATCTGCTGATGTTTTGTCTCTGGAGCTTCTGTGTGGAATGAGCAGAGAGGAGAAATATTTAGAAAGATCCCACAGTGATGAACCTGGCGTGTCGTATAAGATCCCACAGTTAAGAAAAAAACTAAAACAACAACAGCAACACACTCTCCAGTTAAGGTTTCCTGAGGCAAACATGTGCAGCGTGGAGAGATGAAAGCAGCCGGCTCTTTATCAGGAGAAACGAGTGGCGCTGTGTGCCGCCACCGCTGTCAATCCATCAAGATCTTTGTCGGCGTTTTCCTCTGACGGCGGTGCTCAAACTGCAGCACCACAACTAATGGAAACAGGAAATCAAAGCATTAACAGAATTCAGTGATAGCGATTTAATTGCCTCTGCAACAAAAGGGTGGATTAATGAGAGGAATTATTTTTTTTTAATTGTGTTTAAGTGTCTGAAACAAAACAGACAGGAAAAAAAAGTTGTTTAATTGCTGCAGTCAGGACTGGAATACAGATCAGGGGAGAGGGAAGAGGAGGAAGTCAAAGAAAAACTGCACTAACAGAAGGCTGGATTAACAAGTGGGCAAAGTGGACAGCCACTCCGGGGTCCTTCGTCTTCAGGGGCCTCCAGAAACCCCCATTCACTGTGTGGCAACTGGTTCAGGGTCATTTTATCAACCAGACAGTATCAGTTATCATTTAAATGGTGATCAGCTGCAGTGAAGGAAATAATTATTTCATCCCTTGCCGATTTTGTAAATTTGCCCACTGACAAAGAAATGAACGGTCTATAATTGTAATGGAGGTTTATTTTAACAGTGAGACAGAATATATATTTAAAAAAAAAAAAAATTAAAAATCCAGAAAATCACATCATATAAAAGTTATGAATTGATTTGCATTTGATTGTGTGAAATAAGTATTTGATCCCCTAGAAAAACATGACTCAGTACTTGGTGGAGAAACCGTTGTTGTCAAGCACAGAGGTCAGATGTTTCTTGTAGTTGTTCACCAGGTTTGAACACATCTCAGGGTGTGAGAAGGTTTGGAGGCTGTCGCTTGGCAACTCGAAGCTTCAGCTCCCTACACAGATGTCCTATGGGATGAAGGTCCGGAGACCGGCTCGGCCACTCCATGACCTGAATGTGCTTCTTCCTGAGTCGCTCCTTTGTTGCCTTGGCCGTATGTTTTGGGTCATTGTCGAGCTGGAAGACCGTCCACGACCCGTCTTCAGTGTCCTGGCTGAGGGAAGGAGGTTGTCGTCCAAGATTTCACGGTACGTGGCCCCGTCCATCGTCCCCTCGATGCGGTGAAGTCGTCCTGTCCCCTTAGCAGAGAAACACCCCCAAAGCATAATGTGTCCACCTCCATGCTTGACGGTGGGGACGGTGTTCTCGGGGTTATCGTCAGCATTTCTCTTCCTCCAAACACGGCGAGTCGAGCTGATGCCAAAGAGTTTGATTTTGGTCTCATCTGACCACATCACCTTCTCCCAAAACTTCTCTGAATCATTCAGGTGTTCATTGGCCGACTTCAGACGGGCCTGTACATGTGTCTTCTTGAGCAGGGGGACCTTGCAGCGCTGCAGGATTTTAATCCATTATGGTGTCGTGTGTTACCGATGGTTGTCTTGGTGACTGGGGTCCCAGCTGTCTTCAGATCATTAACAAGTTCTTCCTGAGTAGTGCTGGGCTGATCCCTCGTCTTTCTCATGATCATCGATACCCCACGAGGCCAGATCTTTTATACAGGTAACAAGTTGAGACAGGTGTCTTTTTTTACAGGTAACGAGTTGAGACAGGTGTCTTTTATACAGGTAATGAGTTGAGATTCGGAGTACTTCCCTCAAGCGAGAGGACTAATCTAACCGGTCTGTGGGAGACAGAATTCTTTCTGGTTGGTAGAGGATCAAATACTTATTTCACACAATCAAATGCAAATCAATTTATAACTTTAATATGATGTGATTTTCTGGATTTTTTTAAAAAGAAAAAAAAAATGATATTCTGTCTCTCTGTTAAAATAAACCCACCATTATAATTATAGACCGTTCATTTCTTTGTCAGTGGGCAAACCTACTGTGCTGCAAACTGTCAGTGGGCAAGGGATGAAATAATGATTTCCTTCACTGTATATTAATACCAACATGTTTTCATTCGTTGTGCCAGACGGCCGTTCCCGGGGCGTTTAACAAAGCTGTTGCTTTACATTTCGGGCATCAAAATTGACCCGCTTAAGGTTTTGTTTTCTTAAAAAGAAGTCTTTGTTGACTTCTGCTTAAAATGTGTTTGAACACCAACTGAGGATTTGTTGGTGCACTCGTGCGTGGCACGTCCAGATGTTTAACACCGACATCTTTTTGAACGAGAGAAATGTGACGGTCTGAAAGCTGGAATCACTGCTGACCTGGAGATGTTGAACTCTTTCATGTAAACCTGTACTCTGTCATTTAAATCACTTCAAAAGGAGTTTTTCTGTTCAGAAGAACAGACCCTAATGAATGTTAGGTTTTCTTCTGCTAAAACAAAAACACGTGCTTGTTGATTTATTTATGAGAACAAAGTACTAAATCCAGTATGCACGGCCCATTTAAAAGTAAGACAATGTGATTGTAATGAGCATTGAGAATGGTACCAAAATTGCACAAACAAGTTCAGAAATTGAACAGGTTTTACGACACCGTTCACATCCAGTCTTCACATCCAAGACTCGAGACGTCTCATCTCGTCTAGATCTTTGGCGTCCTACGTTTCACCACCAATACATTCCAGGTTCTCCTATTCAACGCTCACCCTCTTCAGATATGATGACGACATCGCGATCAGGTCTGATCACCAAACACTTTCACATTCCTCATGTTCTCTTCTGTTGTTCAGTTGGCAATACAATTCCTGATTCATTCAGAACTTTATCCCCAAACACGAATCCAATATTAGTGTCAGTGAACTAGACTGTGATGTCACTGAATCACATTTGTGTGTACAGACTTCAGGCGAGAACGCATATGGAGGTATTTTTGTGTCTTTATTATGCAAGCAAGGACGTTTCTCACACTGCAACCAAAAATCAAGTTTGTAAGTAAAAATAATTGAACTGAGAATAATATTATTTGCATTCCAAACAAATTGGCAATGAAAGTGTTTGATTCGCAACTACTAAGCAACATTTTCAATTGTGTGACCAAAATCAACAAAACTTCAAGAGCAAATTTGTTTTGCAATTCAATTTTATTCTCAGTACATAGATTTTTACGTACAAACTTAATTTTTCAGAGATATTTGCTCTCAAAATAGTTTTTATTTTTGCTTCCACAATAAACACACAAAAATACCTTCATAAGCGCAGAGAAACAGATGACTCAGCACTGTGCCGCAAAAACATCTGATTATCAGAACAATAAGACCGAGGTAAGAAACAAACCATCTGGAAAAACACACGGATGATGTTTTTCTTTTTTTTTTTTATTATGAGAGAAATATGCCTTTACACTGTCCATCACCCTGACGGTGAGAATAAAACATAAATAAACCAGTCTTACAAAATGCTGCAATAAATCATAAATCAAACAATTAATTTTTGATATTTGATTTGTTTTATACATAAATCATATTTACACATTTGCCCTTTTTTACATGGTTAAAAGTGAAACAACTGTGTACCACTTGTATAGTACAAACACTTCCTTCGTTTCAAAGCAGAGGTATAAAAGCTCTCCTCTCTCTCCTGAGAAGACGCTGGGTTCTACTCTAGTGCATTTGATCATTAAGATTTAAGGCTACGCAGGGTTCACCTGATGAACACACAGGCTTATCATCATCATCGTCGTCGTCGTCGGAGAGGGAGTTCATTTCCCCGACTCGCGCCTGCTGATTGTCCCTTACAGAGACAGCTCTGCGGTTCTGCCCGGCTGCTCCCTCCAACCACATCGTGGCTGCTGCCAACCGGTCTCACTGAATAACCAATTGCAATCTCTGACAACTTATTTGTTTCTGCAGTCAATTACAAATGCCGTGGGGAAAATGTCACAGAGCGTGAGAGCCCACGCTCATCACATTATCTCTGTACGGCGATGACCTGCTGAGAAAAATATGTCAATTTCTCACAGCGGGGGAGAATATGGGGGAAAAGAAAACAACACTTTCATACTTTCTAGTTGTTGTTGTTGTTGTTGTTGTTGTTGTGGTGGTGGTGTGAGGGAGGGAATATATTTAGTTATAGGTGCAGTGCTCCCTAGTGGTCAAAACACACCTTAAGCAACAGAGAGAGAGACAGAGACAGAGAGAGAGAGGGAAAACAAGCTCATTCCTCTGTTTCTTTGACAGGATTACACCAAAGCAATAAACAAAAGACATGAAGCAACTAATTGGCAGGCCCCGTAAGCCTCTTACAAGACACACTATAATAAACCAGCCTGGACATGAAGTCAAATCCTCAACGCAGACGGCGAGTTAACAAACAAAGCACTCAAACACGAGACAAAAGAGGCAGCAAAGAAAAGCAGTTCAGTGACGCTGCTCTGTCATTAACCCGGAGAGAAGATCCTTTTTTTTTTTTTTTTTACTTCCTGTTTTTCCTTCCTACCTGTCCAGCAGGTAGTTCAGTGGCCCACAATATGGACTGGTCACCTCGGAAACGGCTCACAAAAGCTACCCGCCCCCTTTACGTATGTATTTGAACACGTCGTCTCTCTTTGGATCATTGTTGCCCTCGATTAAAAAAACAAAACAAAAAAAAACAAACTCCCACAGAGAAGATCTCCTTGATTGACATCTCACTCTCATTCAAAACAAATATATTGACATTTTAGGACCAAAGTGCTTAACAACACTGATGAGTGTTGATGAATGTGAACTAAAAGACCCAGGCGGCGCCCCGCTGAGCCGGTTTAGTCATTAAACGGGGACACATGTTTTTAGTTTTCTCATTTTCTCCAAGCAGCTGCTTTGTCCCGAAATGAACAGCCTCCGTTTCCTAACGCCATCAGCTATCTGCTATCAGAGCTGAAAGAGGGAGAAAGAAACGCTTAAAAACAGAAAGAAGCCATTAGTACGCTACCTGCGGAGCTACATGCAATTAAACAAAAATAAAAACAAGTGACGGAAAGCCCGGCTCGGCGGCGCTCAGATGAAACGCGAGGCCTGCCCGTGAAACGCCCGCTGACGGGCAGATACAGCGAGGATCAAGCTGATGTCCATCCACGGCTGTAAAACACACGGGAGGATGTGAGTTGAGTCATTACGCACACAGAGATACCGCAGGTCCTCAGTCCTTTCACGACTGTGGAGTTTCACTGCAGAACGGAGAAACCCTGAATTCAAATAAATTAAAACGTCGTCAGGAAGGAAGACGGACGGCATCGAGTCGTCATCGAGGATCACTCATGTTCCGTTTTGCTCACAAACCGGATGCTAAATTAGTGGACATTTTCTTTTGATCGTGGCTCTTTCCAGAAGCGCGTTAAAGTGAAATGGTGGAACCAACACTGGAACAGCACGGGGCTTTTTTTTTAAAGATTTTGTTTCAGAAATATTCCCAGGACACAGACATTTGTGGCTTCGGTCTTCAATTAACTGTCAATGAATGCGATTAGAAGTGAGGAGCCCGTTGACGTCTGGCTCGTATCAGTCGACCGGAAAAAGGCCCTTCTTCTTCTTCTTCTTCTGTGGATGTGTTGGGAGGAAAGCGTCTGTAACAAGCGTGCGGACGGAGCGACGTACTTGGTCGAGCTCGAGAGGTGATCTGCTGTGAAATGCCTTCGCCGTGATACTCAGCTGTCACAAATGTTGCTTTCTTCACAATGAAAGAAATTCAAATCGTTTCTTTGGGAAAAGAAAAGACACCCAAAAGTGGCCAGCTAATCCGAGGGACACTATTTCGATGTGCCGCACGTGGTGCGGACGGCCGCCTACACCATGACAGACCCTTTAATACTCTATTTTCCAAACACTGAGAGCAGCGGCGTTTGATTTCACAATACAAGAGAAGACATGCTTCCGCCTTTTCGGGGTTATGTTCACCGGCTCGACGTTATGGTCTGGAAAATGAACTAAAAGCCTTTTGGAGGTGCCAAACGGCCCGATGGTACGGTAGAGCAGGGCGAGACGTTCCTCTGGGTGATGGCTTTGTGACGACGAAGAGGAGGAGGAGGAGGAGGAGGAGGAGGAGAGCCACTTGTCTCTCAGCAGAAGAAGATCTCTCCGTCCAGAGGAGGCTCAGGGAGGTGCTGGGGGTCTGCGGGGAGGAGAGAGGAGAGGAGAAGAGGTTCGTACCTGCAAATGTACTTTTCATTTGTTTCTCTGCTTTGCAGATGGAGTGTGTTCCTCATGCATGCTCTGCTGGGTTTGTGTTGTTGAGCTGCTGATGTGTGAATAAATACAGGCTGAGTCAGACATGTAAAACTAAATAAGTGTACATTATTACTTCATTTGATAAACTCAGGCTCTGGAGAGAGAGAGGTGGGGGTGGGTGTGTGTGTGTGGGGGGTGTGGGGGGGTTGGGCTCCCCCTCTGCTGAATAATGATTTACTCTGCAGACTAATTTAATATGGCAACAAACCTTAGTGCCAGACCCCGTATGACATACTAAGCAGGTCCGAGTGTGTAGTTTGCAGTGTGTGCACACTGTTCTCCCACAATGCAATGCACGATGAGCTCCAGACACCCCTCAGGGAACAAACTACACCCGTGGCAAAGTGAACAGACTGTGATGAGAGCCGTTTACAGCTGCGTCTCCGCCGATGCGACCGACTCTGCTCTTGGCATCAGGCGCTTTTCCAGGTTTGGTTTTGCACTGCAGACAGTTACGCCCTCAAGGTGCCGGTGTTACCATAGTGACACCACATGAAACCAACCATGACGTCATTTTTAAAATCACCTCAACAAAATCACCTTTCTCGTCCACGATAGAACATTTCGCACACAGTTAATGCTGATCAAGTTCAGTGAGCTTCAGGTCTCTCGTTGGGTTTGCTCTGAACACCAACCATTTCCTTGTTTTCGGGTGGGTGGGGCTCGCGGGAACATATCGATGGGGGACCAGAGACAAGACGTCCGGTGTGCAGTACACAGACGGTGGAAAACTGAAATAAAGTGGAGCCGAGCCGGTACCGCCGGTGGAGGAGGGGCTCAACTGATCAGAGGAACATGGAGTTCAGTGTCATTCAGCAAAACGTGTCCACATCTTTCACACACTAAAGTTAGTCTCGTTACTACTCCTGTCACAATTCATTATATAATCAGCTGACTTTTCATTTTGCATGATGTTTGAAATTGTTTTCATTCATCTGCGTAGAAACTGCTGCTTGAAACTAACAGAAATGTCAGATTTCAATCACTGTTTGTCATTTTCCACCGTCTGTGGTTTGTCTAGCGCTCTTTTAATAAGAAGGTTCCCCCTCAGTGTGCCCCTTTATTCTGCATTAGAGACGAATGAGCGCCACCAAGTGTTTATCTTATGGTGCTTAACTTCGACCTCCTCATTACCAGGAGCGTTAAATAACATTACAGTGGGCACGTTCTGGTTTGAAGTGAAATGAAAACGGAGAGTCTGAGAACTTGGTAGGAAAGTTTGCAGCAAAAAGGTGCCGGTCAAAGTTAAACAAACTGAAAAAGACATTGAAAAAAAAAATAATCAATCAACTAATGACTATTAACCATCAATTGAAACGTCAAGATCATGGCAGCCCTACCAGTTAAATGTATCTATGTCTCATCGTCATCGTTCCTCCTGTTCATGCTGGACGTCAAGAGATCCGATGCTCTTAAAAACCTACAGTCCTCGTTTTAAGCCAAACTGTATTCCAACATTTGCCAGAAGCTGGTCTGCGTCTTGAGCGGCTCTCGTTCTTGAAATCCTAAAATAACAGCCTTTTTAGTATAAAACTCACTCTGCTACCCGAGACAGTGTTTTCACACTGAGCTGCTGTGAGATGGAAACAAAAAGAGGGAATATTCTATTAAAAATGGTCAAACTTTGAAAGATTCCTCTTCTAATTCGTGTAACTGAGACTCGCTGAAGCTCCATGTTATCGGCTTTGGAGGATGTTTTCACACTGAACACTGGATTTGATCCCCCTTGACTCCCTCTGAAAGCACATGAGGAACCAACTGTGAACCTAACCTACCTTAAAGATTTAATACAACGGGTTCTTGAAAATGAAATACTGACTTTGACTGAAATAAAATATAAGTTGAAAGGTTTACAGAGTTCTCATAGCATAGACATAGACCTTTTGCCACTCATCAAACAGTGCTGGTTATGGGGCTGGGAGGTAGATGATCTACCCAGCATGCACTGCAGCGGGGAACACAACGGTAAACCTTGAAACTTTGCACTCAAACTGGAAACAGCTGCACACCTGACCTATTTATTCTTCTCCTTCCATTATCCGTCCGAGCACATTTTCTTTTCAATGATAGCAAACATCGTGAGTCTGATCTGAAGTGTCTGTGATCTGAAAAGCACTCGACTCCAACCCGATGACTCACTGTAAGACCTGAATAATTCAGATGAACGTTCGCTGTTCTCTACCTGCTGTCTGTGCGCTTCCCCCTTTGCCCTTCTTCTTCTTCTTCTCCTTCCCTTCTTTGTTCTTGTTCTTGGCCAGCTGCAGAAGGCTCTTTGAGATCTGGTTGTTGGCTTCGCTGCCCTTCAGGTTAGCGGAGGAGGACGAGCTGAAGGGATTGAGGCTTTTCCCTTTGGGCTTGGACCGCTGGGGCTGCAGCCTGGGCAGGGAGGAAGAGGAGGAGGAGGAGGAGAGCTCCAGAGGGTCCAGCTCCAGAGAGTGGGAGCTGCTGGGTAACTGGGACTCATCAGACGTGGTAGAGGGAGTCCTCTGGAAGTAAAAGGCAGCAGGTTAGACAGATGCGAGTGAATATGTATGAAAGGTGCATATTGGAGCGTTTTAATGTTAATAAACGATGAGCAGGACTGTTTTCAGAAGAGTTCAATGGTGGAAAATGAGCAAATGTTTATCTGCATTTTCACATTTTAGCATAAAAGCCTGGAAAAATAACTGTTTGAATTGTGATGCAGCACCATTTACTAATTAGTATGTAGCCAGGAGCTTTTTAAAATTCACTTTAAAGAGGACCCGGGTTCAAGGCTGCGCTGAAAGCATCCATAAACATCAACGCTGCTCAAGTGTCATTGAGCAAAACACTGAATCCCTCCCAGCTCTCTGAGTGTTCCCCCCGCCAGCCGAGGGGGCGACAGAAGAGGCTGTTTTCCTGCATGGATCAGCAGATCAGGTCATCATTGTTATTAGGATTTTTTTTTGTTTGTTTTTAAAGGATCCCCGCTCACCTCAGCCACCCTCAGCTCCTCCATCCTGTCCAGCTGCCGCTGCACCGCCTCCCTGTCGCGCTCCAGCTTCCTCTGGGCGTCCCTCAGCCTCTCCAGGTCCTTCTGGTACTCCTCCTTCCTGTTCTGCAGCTCCTGCTTCTCCACCTCCAGCTCCTTGTGCTGCTTCAGCATCTCCTCCTCCTGCAGTGGTTGGGAGGCGCATTGATTGATTTATTGAAACGATACAAGTTGGAGGTGTGAGAATGTTTTCAGGTCTTCAGACCAGCAGAAAGCTCTGACCTGAATGAATGAAAGCTAACGGATGACCGATTGATTGTTGTGACTCATTCAAGGCCACATTAGATCACGTGTGTCCACCTCCGTCCACCTCACACATCAACTTTTCAAAATGCATCCTCCCAAAGTTGAACTTGTCAGGGGAAGAAAAACTGGTCAAAGAAAGCCAGAAGTCTGGATTGTACAGCTTTTCTGTAAATAATGTAGTTTCTACTAAAGTAAACATTTATATTTCTGCTACTTTATACTCCACTACATTTAGAGGTCAATATTGTACTTTTCTCTCAGATTAATTATCAGTCAATATTTGAAATGTTATTGAATAAGAATTACTTTTAAAAACTACCATTGTGTTTATTGAACGTGATTATTGGAAGAAAAAAAAATGTAAATCAAAAAGTGAGTTAGCTGGATTTGAGTGCTAGATTAAAGCTAATCATGACGCTAAATCTTCTTACCATGACTACAATGCAGCTGCCTCAGTTATAATTTGACAATGGAACCGTCAAACTAAAGACAACTGCAGAATTTGAAAGGTTTTTGGAAATCAGCCTGACGCCACGACGAAGCACCGCAGGAAACCCCGAATCTCTCGCACAATAACTCCACTGTCATTCATGAGGTAGAACACTGCACAGGGTTTGGGGAATAGTATGTGAAGTGTTACAGCAAATACTGCGATATAAAATCCCTTTGAGCTGCGAGGTACTTTATCTTTGTGATTTCCCAGAAGAAAGAGTAACAGGAAGTGACATATATTTGGTGAAAATAGTTTTAGTAGCAGGTTAAAAAAAAAAGAAGCTAAAATAAGGACTAACAGAGGATCAATGGGTGACAGTAGTAGAGGGAAAACAATTAAAAACTGACTGGTGCTTAAAGTACAAAAGGAAAAACTGGATGAAAAGTGGAGAAAATGGACATTATACATTGACGACGTCAGAATTGAACGGTGACAAATCTACAGGGCCGTAAGAATGAAGAAACACACTGCATTTCCAAAGCGTTGCTTCTTTTATGTTCCTGACACTGTCGCAGATCTAGAATAAATGAAAGTTTAAGAAAAAGCACTGCAGTACGAAACCATCCCACTACTGAAAGAAAAGGTGACATAAAGAACTCCAGCCGCCTTGAAACGTATAAACAACGAGCAGAACTAGAAGATGACGCGTAGTTACCTGTAGGTGCACCAGCGCCTCCCTTTCGCTGAGCCGCTGCTCCCTGAGCTCCCACTGCTTCTCCCTCCTCCTCTTCTCCTCGGCATGAGCTGCCTGTTGTCTCTGCAGGGAGGCCAGCTCCTGCCGCTGCTTCTCCAGGCTGCGCTGCTTCTCCTGCTCGATCAGCGAGCTGGGCCGCGACGACGGCCGCGACAGAGACGCGCAGGAGGAGGAGCGCTCGCTCAGGGCCTGACGCTGGTCCTCGATGAAACTGTCCTGCTGGACCACCACCGCCTGGGACAGAGAGAAACGCCGAGGTGAGGTCAGACACTCCCCTCCTGGAATACTGTGGCGTTTGACTACGTTCCCCAGAAATGATTATCATTATCTCCGTCTGTATCACGCTGCATCAAAATGATCTCGGTTCAGATGTTTTCCCTCTCGTTTCACGCGCACGAACAAAAAGATGTTCACATTGACAGCAGAAAGCATCACGTAGCTTTTTACAGCACGTTACAGTGACGTGTCCTTTCTGAATCCGGAGCACGTGGCTGCAGCGCACGGCGGCCGTCGTACCTGCAGAGTGCTGAGCAGGAGGTGCAGGTTCGAGACACTGTGCAGGACCTGCTGTTGGAAAAGAGAGAGACCGCTGAGTATCGTATCGCCACAAAACATCCTGCTCTGTCTTTGTTATATACGGGAGACAAATCTTCTCCAGCTGCGTGGACTCAATTATTTAATGCGGCTCCATGTGATGCAAGTTTACCAGTGGACTTTTAGAAAAATCCAACAATACACTGACTTCAGTTTACAGCAATGTGACCTTTTCTCCTTTCGAACACTGACAAAGAGAGAAGGCCGCTGACCTTTTGTGTCTGTTAGGATGGTTATTAGGACCCAAAAATCATCCAAATAATGTTAATGGGAACTGCACAAAATAACATCTACAAAGCAGCACATCTGGAGAGGGTTGCACAGAAATACAGAAAAGAAACTTGTCTGTACAACAAATATAGATCGTACAGTAGCAGAACTTCACAAGTCGAATTAAGGAAACAGTATGAGCAAACTTTTTGAGACCTACAAGACCTTCTTCTCATATCTACGTCTCAACGGTTGAAACGTCCTAACCATAAATAACAGGCTTCCAGAGAAGCGAATACGTAACTTGGATTGATTATCATTGTCCCCAGAGGATCATTTATTTTAACTTTTCATGTAGCATCATCATGTGGTCAACATTTTAATTTAATAGTTAGCATGCTAAACTTAGGTGGTCAAAGTGGTAAACATTGTTTGTTAAACACCAAAGTCAGCGTCACTGAGAGCATGCTGGTCTACTAAAGTTAGCATTTCGTTAAAACCACTGCTTTGTGTGAATACAGCTTCACAGCTGCTTGCATGGATGTAGTCTTGTATTAACAATCCACAAGGTTTTCTTTAGACTATTTCTGTGGCATTAATGTGATTATTGAACTTTATTTTCATTCTACTATTGTCCTTCAACTGCCTGGGATTCTAATTCGTTTTTTAACTTCATCTCACAGCTGGTTCTTGCTTTTATTATATGAATTCTTGCTTTAATAGCTTTGTTTGCCTCGCGCGTTTTTTTTTTTTTTTTTTTTTTGTGGCAGTTTAATCCAATTCTAGTTTTCCTCACTTGGTGAAGTGTTTTAAATAACGCTACTAACGCGTCATGCTTCGAATGCATCATCCATTGGTCCAGCTAATGAGCTGCTGAATGCTGAGATAATGATGCCACAGAGTTTAGACAGTTTCCATGTAAACAGCAGCTGTAAGTGCATTAGAGGCAGGAAGTCAGCGTTACCTCACTGTTCCTCTTCAGCAGCAGCAGCAGGTTGGTGTTTCCTCCCTGTACACACACATGAACACACACTGAGAACAGCGATACACCCACATGCACACATCTGCCAGTGTGTCTATGTGTACGTTGGTCTGTATACTGTGTATGTTGCCGCATAAATGTAATTAAATGTAATATTGGTGTGCTGCAAAATCTAATTGTATCTGACTTTGATGTTAAATGACTGATGCAATAATACAGCCGTCTTGCAGCTTTGTTTTTTTAACTGAGACGGTTAATCATCTCTAAAAACGTGTTTTGTGTTTACAAAGAAAGCCACAAATGAATGTGAATACAATAAAAAAAAAAAAACTGAATGCTTGATTGGACTCCGAATTGTATTTTTAATGATCACTCTGACTTCTGCTCCCGCTCAAGTCTCTTTGAACTTTGGCTCCGCCCCAGTATGAAATGTTAAGAAAATCAAATGCTTCCTTTTTGTTTTGTTGAGAGCGGGATTTACAGGAACAACTAGTTGGTTCAGAGAAAAGAAAATGCTTTTGTTAAGCAGCATGTTACAGTAACTTGGCTCCACTAAAACGTTCAAGAAACAATTAGGTGCAGTTCAGCTGCTGGATACATGCAGGGTAACTGACTGCAAAGGCTACTGCTCTGATAGCAGTGCCTAAAGGCGGTCCATTCATTTAATAATGGTTCAATCCACCATTGAATTTTTGCACAACTGATGGTCGCCATTAGCAACGGGACCTGTCAGGAAGAGTCAAGAGGCTAATTCACTAGAGGGAGTGCAGCAGCTAAATTCATCTTAATGGTATCTGTAATGTTGGAGGACAAAAACACCCCCACACATGCCACGAGGCTCTCTGAGGCGTGGGGGCGGAGACGCTTCTGAGTCGAGAATAATTGGCCGCCGAGATGCCGACCTTCTTTAAAACACTGTCGGACTCCGTCCTGCGTAGATCTCCTGTCACATCCTCGCTCTCGTCTCTGTCTCCGCCTGACATGAAGGGAAGCCGCGGGAGAAACAGACGAAACCAGTCAGCAGAGAATACACGTTCAAGAACAGGTGTTACAATGTGAAAACGGGGAACAATAAACATTATCTTACATGCTGAAAGCACTCCTTCAAGATAAAATGTGTCAAGAGAAAGGCGATCACGTTTGAGAGATGACATAATAACAGTTATAAACCTCAAAATAGGTTCTAGAAAATCAAGCTAAAACAACTATATAAATAAAAATGTGATGTTTAAGTTATTTTTAGTTGAGTGAATGTACGCACAGTGATCAATAAAGATGTCTATCAACTCCAACCTCCAGCTGGTCATTGTCAGGGCAACATCCAACCACTGACAAAAATCAATCCTGTTTTTGTTTTTGTTTTTTTTACCCAAAACAAGCGCAGCTCAAGATGAAGGTAGAAGAAGGTAACTCTTTAATACAATTCATGCTTTCGTTACTGAGTGGTCTTCAGTGGTGGCAAGTATTTCTTTAGATGCTGAAAAGAGCATCTCATTGTTCAAATGACGACTAATGGAAAAATACAGTTTGTGAGCATTAACCAATTGATGACATCATCAACAGTCTGTGAAGGTTACAACCAGCTGACTCGTTGCCACGTCAGTAAAACGAGATGAGGTTCTCCGATGCCAGCTGACGAATGGGAACATATTTTAGTTACTGCGGCACACGATGAAGAACTGCTGACCTACTTTTTTTTGTATTCTGCTTGTGCTCATGTTAAAATCTGATACCTCATCTGGAAATTATACAGAACCTCTTTTTTGTATTATTTTAGTTATACTGCTTTTATTTGCATTTTGTTTTCCTTTGCATTTTCTTTAATCCCCACTCACACAAATCCCCTCACTGCCTCTAAACCTTTCTCTGGTCTAAAACACAAATGCAATTTAATTGATCCTCGTAACGCTCACAAATCAACACAATTCATCTAACTGCTCTAATGGCGTGACGTTCTCTAGTGTTCATATTTACTATCATGCTTGCTTTTTGCATAAAATAATGGCTAAAATGTTGTTAAAAAAAGTTCTGCATCAGGTACTGCTTGCCATGTAGAGATCTGGATGTCTTGTGGCTCGATATCTGCTGCACCATCAGCCTGTAAACCACCAGTTCAGAGGTATCGCCCCAGGCCACGTTTCCCTCAGGAGGCTCCTGCTGTGCCGTCCAAGCCTCCAGTCTAAAATGTTTTATCTAACTCCAGTGAACGGGGGATTATGGGAAGTTCTAGGTGTGGCGCCTGCTGTTATGTGATCACCAAAAAAAAAAAAAAAATCTGTTTTAGGATAAAAAATAAAATGATATATTTTACTTTTAAAACTGTGCTGGGCTTTCAGCAGCGTCAGCACACATTTGCACTGACTTATCGTGGCGAGCAGGTGAGGGTTCAGTGCATTTCAATGTCTCTCTGGGGGGGAAAAAAAGTGACATCAATAAAGATCCACAGCAGCAGACTTACTCTTACTGCTGTGCATCTGGTGACTGTCGAAGCCTCCGAAGGTCTCGGCCCGGCGAGGCAAACACACCGGCCCGACGCCTCCTCCCTCCTGGACGCTGGCCACCGCCCCCCCCAGGCTGCCATTCACCAGAGCCTGTAACGTCTCCACTGTCACACAGACACACACAGACACACACACACACACACACACACACACACACACACAGACACACACACACACACACACACACACACACACACACACACACACACACACACACACACACACACACACACACACACACACACACACACACACACACACACACAGACACAGACACAGACAGAGGCAAACATCAATGTGCAGGTCAGTAAGTGAATTATCCCAGCTAAGTGTGTTACAGTTCAGCTCTGCAGCCATGAATCCTAGCAGGCACGTTTGCTTTTAACCTGCGACAGGCTCCGGTTGCTAAGCAACTATTGACAACCTGTTTGAACCACAGAGCCCCTTTAGGAAAAGTTTAAGTTTGTTTGCAAACTGAAATTTATATAAACCCTGGATAGACATATGTATTGCTCTCAGCAGTGTATAGATGCAGCACTGTGACCTTTCAGGGGGAAAAAAAAATCTGAAGAATCAAAGGTGTTTTGGATGCAAAACACAATGACCTCAAGAGGAGAAATTACATTACTGCTGACAATTCTCATATCAAATAAGGATAATTACAGCTCCAGGCTTTAGGAGGAGGAGGAGATATTCGGAGGATATATTCTGTGGTCATGCAGCCAAACCTTTGCTGCTAGTTTTAAAAGTGAAAATCATTACAGAAGTTCCCACTTCACACATCCATCCTGCATTTGATCGGTACATAGTTGCCATACCTGTAAACAACAAAACAAATCCCTGGTATTTTTAACTCCATCTTTTTGTTGGAACATTGTTTGCCTGCAGCAGTACTTAGAAATCAGGAGGCGCTAGCTGCATCTGTGCGTAGTTTCTGAGACTTCCTTACGTAGCTCACAGCTCTGACCTTCACAAGGAAAAACCAGTTAGCTGTTTGTTGTGAGTGGGTATAATTTAAAATGCAACGCCGTCTGAATACTTTCCGTCACACACAACCTTGAAATGCTCGTTACGCGGATAAATATGTGGCGGTTTTATTTCTCGGTCTTCCAGAACATTTCCAGACCCGCTTGTTTAAACGTGAAGTCATCTTAATGGGTAGAGAACGTGCTGTGCTCTGACATCTTCCTCCACATTTCATTCTCTTTGTCACAATATACAGTATCTCTCTCAGTTCACGTCTCCGCTCATGCTGCTCTCTTCTCATACGCATTTGATGAACGGGGCTGCAGGAGCAACAAACGGAGCTGCAATAACATCTCAAAACACACCCTGACTCCTTTAATGTGTTCTATACACTTAAAAAAAAAAAAATAAAAAAATATATATATATATATATATATATATATATATATATATATATATATATATATAAATCATCCCAAAACATAAACACTGTCTCTCTCTTCAAACCTCTGCTCTCTGAAGCTCTGCTACGAAGCCAATTACTTTTGGGTATGCTCTCATCTGATAAATTTTAATGAATAAACAGGTTTTCTTAACATACAAACCACCTGTTGCATTTGAAATTGATGTCTCAAAATTTGCATTAACCAATTAACATGCAGACTCTAAAACACACGCCGGTAAAACAGCAGTTCCTTTACAAACGACAGGCCTTTTCCACAGCAGACATTTTCACTTGTTACACAATATAAATCACGAGTGTAATTTATAATCTGCATCCTCTGAACAGTGTGGACCTTCCAGTAGCCTTGTTTCCTGCTATCAGGCACGACGGCTCTCTGGGACGCTTAATATGGAACGGAGCATCATTAATGTTGTTTGCAACGAGTGTTTTGTTCTACTGTGACTTGTCAAAATGTTTAATGTGGAAAAAAAAATATTACGTAAAAATCTGCACTTTTGATGGTGGTGGTTTGATTTAATACACATTTGATAGATAATGTAAGTGATCCTCCATGACAAAAAATACTATATGGACCAGTCAGAGAAAGTAAAGTGCTACCAGTGGTAAGCAGAGATGAATATACATGAAAAAATAACAGACTGGTTTGTTGCACTGTTACTGTTATCTGTAAATGTTGATGTAAACAAATATTATACTATTCCTCGCTATTCTCCCCATTCTCTTTCAGTTGTCTGTATATCTTTGTGAGTTCTTTGCAAACAGAAAGTACTAGTAGCTGATTTGGCGTACGTTCAATGGTGACAGTTTGACAAAATGTAAACAGCAATGATGTAGGTTCTGTTTACAGCAGGGTTGAGAGGCGTTCAGGGTCAGAAGTGAACGAGCTAAACTGACATATTGTTATGTAGTTGAATGCTTCCTTGCAAGAATGAAAGCATGACGACATGCCATGCACCAGCAATGTATCCACAACCACAGGAGGAACGTCATGCAGTGCATGGTGGGAACAGGATATGTGACAAGAATGACGTTTGTTAATTAATGAAAACCTCACACATTCATGTTAAATATATCTTAATTAGCCATAAAATATGTGGATGAAAACAGAGAAGGCGCCTCCCTCTTACTGTATTCATCCCAGCCCATTCTTCTTTAGTGCTAAGAATACTCAATGAAAGATGCATGTAGAGCACACAGACTATAAACCCTCTGTTTCCCTGTCTTACCTTCCTGCAGGGCATCTTTCATAATGGACGCCCCCCTGGGTGGCTCCAGGCTGCAGGCTGACCTGAAGAAAGGTTCAACCTGCCTGCTGGCCTCCTCGCTGGGGTTCACGCCCTCCCACATCCCCCTGAAGAGCTGCACCTTCTCCTCCAGCAGGGATAGGATCTCTGTATCCTTCTGCCTCAACAGATCTGACCGGCAGAAACAAACACACAGTGAGGAAAACATTGTGTGCTCTCTCTCTCACACACAAAACACAATAAACGTGTCTTTTCACCTCTCATCTCTTTGGCTTTGGTCTCCAATTGTCTCTTGTCATCTTCTGTCTCGCTGGGGATCCCTTCATCCTCGTCCTTCTCTCTATCCAATCAAAGGAAGAACAAACAGACATGATGCACTACAGCCACTAAATTATATACACAAATAAAGATGTGCAAACAAAATAATTATTATTGTAATTATAATAATTATTAATAATAAAAAGTTATGTTTAAATCTACAAAGCTTAACTTATTAATCAATTAGTCTTGGAATTTTGATAATTCATTGTTTATGAAGCTGGTTTCAGCTTTTCAAAATGGGAATCTTTACTGTTTTACTATGGTTTTTATGTTTGTAGATCAAATATCTGGGGTTTAATATAGTACGAGATCAATTTGAAAATTCCAGCTTTGAATCTGGAAAATATTGAATAATTTCCACTACCTTTTGACAACATCTAGACTTCTAAACTCCTTAAAAAAGAAAGGATCAATGAAAATAAATCTTAAACTAATCGGTATGGGCACCATCGATACCAGAGGACAGCAGACAACTGTGAGTGCCAAAGGTTTGACTTATATGATGTTTTTGGGAGAGAAGAGAGCCACAGCAATAACTTTTATTTTTATCTCACCTTCCTGCCAATAGCTTGATCTCAATTTTGTATTTTGACAGAAGTCAGACCGGGAGGGAGCGAGACAGAGTACTAAATCTCTCTCCTTCCCGCTGGCTGAATTCGAATAATCCTCTGCTTATAGTGAGCTGCCCTTGAAGCCAATCCAGCATTAGACTGTCCCTGAGTACATCCCATCCCCAGGTAGAGTAGTGCTAATCCTCCTGACAGCACAGTGCTCTGTCACAACTTACCGTTTATCACTATCTAGAGAGCTGGGCTAGGTCTAATTCCTGGTTTACAACACAGGATATAGTGAGGGTGAACACTAAGAGGCCAGCCCTGAAAGTAAAGCCCTGTGAAGGCAGAGTTTGTTCTGTAGTAGAGGTTACAGGTCAGAGTAAATGGAGAAGAAAAGGTCAGGGTTGACATTTGGACTGACATACTGAGGTAAAAGTTTGAGAACAAAATCTTTAAATGCTTTTCTGCCAAAAAAAAAAAAAAAACAAGCTTGAAAATATTTCAATATCAGAGTTTTTTTTTAAATTTTTTTAAATTTTTTTATATCTAAATGCTTTAAAGTCGAAATACTACTCACATGGACTGCATGGCTTCCTGGATGAGATGCATCCATGTGTTGCGCTCGTCCTTCGAGCTGGCCAGAACCTCCATCATCTCCGGCTTCTCGATGCCCGCAGTGATGAGGAAGAGGCCGCGCTCTTCGTTAGCCACCTCCCTGACAATCAGCTTCTGGAGGGAGATGACCGTGGAGCGCTGGTCCTGCAGGGAGAGAGAGGGGTGAGGAGGGAGGGGACGGTGTCATGGAGGCAACATGGGAGGAGAATGAGAAAGAAAAAAAAAGATCACAGTGGGAGGGTCGAGAGGGAAGAGAAGGGGAAGGAGGGAAGACAAATGGCGAAGATGTGGGAGAGGATGGGAACGGCAGGAAGAAGCACAGAAGAAAAGGAGGGGGGAGGAAGAGCAGAAGAATAATTATGGGAGGAGGAAAGAAAAGACAGAAACAAGTGCAGCAAAGACAAAGGGAGAGATAGAAGGAAGGTCAGTTGCAAAAAGAGGGATTATAGATGGTGTTGGTGATAAAAAGGGAAAAATTATGTGGAATAAGGAGAAAAGACAAATTGAGATGGTGGTTAATGTTATCAACTTCATGGCAGTCAGCTTATTGCAGAGCCTCAGCTAACCTTGCATCCTCAAGGCTGCCAACGCCGTAAAGAACATTTTAGTACACCAACACCACAAACCGCTGCTTCATTTCTGCTCCATGCAGTAAAACTCTTGTTGTGACCACATCCCAACATTTTTCCTGCAACCAGTTGTCTGAGGTTTAAAGAATAGGTTAAGATGTTTTATAATGTTTGTCCAGTAAGTGAAAACAAAATCCTTTTTTTTTTTTTTTTTTTTTTTTACCATCACTCGAATGCAGATTAGAGAGGATTTGCCAAAACAGAAAGACTGAATTTATACGAAACGGAGGAATTATTACCGAGACCAAATAGTCTCACATCAGCACTTTAAAGTCAAAAACTGATCCATAGAATAAGAATCTGTTCAAAGATTGTAGACAAATCCCTCAAGAATCGCCTATCATAGTAACAAGGCTGGCCAATAAAACTGTCTGTGATATCAACCATGTCCCGAACAGTGAGTACAGATATTACCTTCAAACTAGAGAAACACAGAGCCATGATTAAACAAGGTTAGACTGAAGCACTCTTTTTGTGTACCAGTGAATGCGTAAAATTAAATATGACAGATCAAATGTACGTTGAAGGGCCTTGATTATGAGTTTTGTGAATATAATGTCAAACGTGTGTATTTTGGTGCTAATTTAGATGATTCTTTTGTGACGCTGCTGTGATTTAAAATAAATTGGCATCATCGTCGTAATATGAGAGTGGAGACTTGAAGATATCCAAACCTATTCATCATAAACTCTCCTCATCTTTTTATTTCCTTCCTATCATGCAGTGTCATGTCGGCTTTATGAGAATGTATTTCCTGTCAAGGTGATGGTGACCTCTGACCTTTCTGCTACTCGCAAGAGTATATCTCTTGGTGGGCCCCAGAAATGAAGCCTATTCTCCCCGTACAAAGCACACACCCTGCTCACATGGCTGCTGTCTATTTAGCACCACATGTCATTCTCCTTTTCAATGTCAACAGCCTCAACTCACACATGCCAAGCCTTTGTTTATATATATATATATATATATATAACTGATGGATGTGATTATTATGCCACAGGCCGGCCTCTGTTTTCATTCCCCTGAATGTGAATGTGTGACACAGAGAGAGCGTGCCATGCAGGGAAACAGAGTCCTGTAAACATGGACGAAATAACTCTGACCGATAAGATTTATCACAGCTGGGTCGGGAGCCAGATCGGCTTTAGTAGGTGCTACTAGCGTGCTAGCTAGAGGCTTGCACAATGGGAAAGCTACGCAGGGCAGCTAGTGCTGAGAGAATCAACAGTGGGATGGGAAAACCATCTCTGGCAGCTCCTATGATATATTTATTACTGGAGGGAGAGAAAGAGAGTTGAGAAAGACATGAAGAGAAGGAGGGAGGGACAGAGAGAGATGAACCTACCAGCATGGCAAAGACATATTTCTGGTCTTTTTCTTGGAGGAAGACGAAGACATCTGATAGGAGCAGAGCATGGACATCTGGAAGACCAACAGATGAGACAACGGCAGTTGTAGTTGGAACAGTTGAAATACGTTCACATATTTCCAAATAAAACTAAACATCTCCTCACCCTTTAGTCTTCCCTGGATGTTCTTCAGCTGCAGCGCGCCGTCATGGATCAGCCTCCTCCTCAGCAGATCCTCCCTGGCGAAAATCTGACCACTCTTCATCATCATGATGGACTTGCTGTCTGTGCGGATGTGGAACTCCCTCAGCCGACGTCTCTTCTCGTGCTCGTTCACCTTGCTGTCGACCGACGCGATCACCTCCTTCACGAGCCGGACCGCGTCCGTCAGGTCGTCGTAGTCTTCCTCGCTCTCTGCGTGGTGACAAGTGACGAGAGGTTAGAGAGGCACCGGAGAGACATTCAAAAGAAGTCTCAGGTTTCCTTCCAAACATTTTATCTTCGACTGGATTACAGATGGAATAAGATTTGAAACCAGCTGAGGCAGAAATACGGGTCCATTAGGTCTGGCCGAGTCCATCTACTCCAATCTAACACACATGACCCTGATGGGCTGGGTGGTGCAGCTGGAAATGTGTTGAAGTCCAGCAGCAGATGATCGACATTTCAGTCCCCATTTTGGCATTTGACTGTGGCTGAATAATTCCACTCATTCGCAGAGAGTGTTGAAAGCTTTGGTAAAGTTTTACTTGGTGGAGTTGGATACACATATTTTTATAAAGTCAGCTAAAGACTATTGTTTCTTTTATTTTGATGCTTTTTTCCCCCCTTACTCCCTCCTAAACAATCATATATATATATATATATTATTCAATACAACAGAGATGAAGCTGTGACAAAACTGCACTTGTGTTCATCACGTTGTCAATATTTGTTTGGCCACACTCTGATAGGTTTTATGGTTTGTTTAGTTTGTATTCTGACCCAATGCTCTCTAGCAACCATAATAAATTAAAAAAAAAAAAAAATCCAATCATCAGTGTGCCTTCTTAAACACTCTACATCCTAAAATCCCACCAAATTGTAATGAATGGACCTTTTCAGAAAAATAGAAAGTAATGTTTGTTAGGAAAATAAAATGTGTTCAAATAACACAATGAACTGTTGCAACTTTCTGGAGAGTGTGGCCAAACAAATATTGACAATGTGATGAACACAAGTGCAGTTTTATATCAGAAGTGTGCTGTTGTTGCATTAAACGTCTTATTTTATAACACTGGGCAACAAAATTGTACCTTTTTTTTGTCCCACAAACCAAAACAGAAAGATTTTAGAGTCATTTTTATGCTGAATTTGAATCTTTGAATTTTTCTAATAATCTATCAGGAATGGTTTTAAAATGACAGAGTGCATATTACTTATTCTTAAATAAGGCTGTTGTAATTACGTAACTTACCTAAGTGTATGCTTATTTTTATAGTATAACTGGCCTCAGGAACATCCCTCTTTAGTGTCCAGCAAGTCTGCCAACATTGAGGGCCTTCATTTTCTTTACAATTTTCCATGTTTATATGAGGAATAAAAATAACTATGACTGATAGAGAAATTCTGAAAATATATTTGGAATTAGCAAAAACACATAAGAAACAGGCGTTTTTTTTAAGCATGGGACATAATCTTGGTTAACCAGTGTAATCAAAATGCAAAGCAGATTCTGCAATGATTTTATACTGACATTACATATTCCCATATAACATCAGTGAGTTATGACTCAATAAGGACCCCTAGGTTCACATTAAGAGGCTGACTGAGAAAATATTCCATCAGGATCATAGAGATCTTCAGAGAGCTGAATGTGGGTGTGACGAGCAGTTTAGAGTCATGCAGAAAGGACAAGTCGTCTTGGTGGAGGTTTGACCTCTCTGTAGGTGATGAAGCAAACAGCAGCTCTTTTGTTGCATTACCTATTAGACTCTTCAACAAAATTCAATTTGACTAGTTAGTTGTGAGATGATGTCATCTGCTTTCTGGCTTCTTTTTGGATTTGCTGTTTCCCCTGACGGTTTTGGTGAGAAGTGACAACGACAACAGTAATATTGGCATCCACCTGTTTCATAGTGTGTATTTATGTGAATCTGTTTACTATTATCACCTGCTGTCTTTAAGTCAAACTGCTCCTCTAAGTCATTGAAACTTTACTTTTTAAAACAACATTTTGCATTTATGATAAGATTGATACCACTCTGTGACATATGACTCTATAACATATCTTTGGATGGATTCAAGCCTTCTCCCTGCTTTCAGTCTTTATACTAAAGTAAGGTAAGCCAAACTAAGCTAAGCTCGCTGGCTTCTGTCTGTAGCCTTTACACCATCATGGACCGATATCAGAGTGATCATCTAGCTCTCAGTAAGAGAGCTAATAAGCATATTTTCCAAATGTGGAACTAGTGAAACTATTCCTTAGATATTTTTTGCCAATATAGTTTATCTTTATACAGGAAGGTGCTTTTTTTTTCTCAGCCTGTTGGGCAACTTTAACTATCATTGTTTTTGTTTACAATGTGACTCATCTGGTTATCCAACATAAACTGTAAACGTAAAAGCTTTCATCAGCTTGAAGGGTGTTGAGTCATTCTTAAGTGACTCTAAATTAACTTTTATTTACTGGAAAACACTGAGATAAAAAAAAAATTATAACATGGAGGTCAAAGGTCAGGATTGGACTGCAATAATTACAGTAAAATCACAAGTGGCCTGTATGTGTGCACCCTGAGCACAACCCCAGAGCCAATATGTCTCTGATAAACACTTGTACTCTCAATGGCGTTTTGAACTCAATAAAGAGGAATATTTCTTCCTGTGGTTGTAGTTCAGCGCTCCTGAGCACCAAAATACCACAGTATCTTCGACCGAGCGTTATTTCCTCACGGTATACATCACAGTTGGCAGGAGAGAGTCTTCTTAAAGCACCTTGGAGATTTAAGTCAAAACTCCCTGATTCCACATAGAACTATAAACAGGCTTTGGGGAAGGATTAGAGAGAATGTACACAGTGGGAGGCCAGCTGACGGGAGCTGCTTTCAATCTGATGTAAATATAGTGTGAAATATTTCACTTCCTCGAAGTATGCTTGATCTATTATCCTAAAAACACCTATCTAACACGTCTCATTTTTCTAGTAAGGGAAATCACGTGTGAGAAATGTGACTTTCCAGGATGTTTCCTGAAACAAGTGTCATGTCGCTGCTGGTTAAAGAACTGAGCTCAGACAGGTAAGAATATTGGTAGGAGTACCTGCATTTTAGCAGGTTTAGATGATTTCATGTATTCTCAAGATAATGTGACAAGTATACATTATAAATACTATAAATAAAAATACAATTGTTTGATTTAGAGAATTCTTTTTTTTCTACAACTGTGGAAATAGTTTATGATCATAAATGAACTCCAAGTGATTTAAGTCTGACAATAATTTAGGTTAAAATGTGGAAACACGTTTTATGGATTTGACATTTAACTAAGCATCTCAACATCTCCTAAAACTTTACTTTCTTAAAAGAGAGGCATCTTATAAAAATGTTTAGATTTGTTTTGAGCTGCAGATCACTGTGTTTCTCTAACGATCTTTAAGCCACCATCATTTTCTTGATACTAATGCAGTGACTGGCCTTATTCTGTCTTGTCTTCTGTCACTTGTTTATGGGTAAATCCTTGGGATGCAAGTTTAATTAGTTCACCGCGCAAAAGATAAAACTATAATTCACGACTTAATACGATGTTTTTCTTCGTTGACGTCAAATCTGTGACTTTAAATTCACTTTTCTGCTCTGCATAGAGGAAGAAATAGTGCAATATATAAAATAGTGCGCAGTATATTTTACTCATGTACTCTAAGGCAGAAGCTTAACCTGTAATAATATCTCCATGGTTATCCAGGATCTTCCCAGTTTAAACTGACCTTCACCTTCGATTCCCTTAAATTCTAATAGTTGTGTAAACACAGTAAAAACATGGCTGACTTGTGATAAGAAAGCCACCATGAAACTAAACTAACCTTTAGTGTGCTGCAGCATTCTCTGAATCAGCACAGGGTACTTCGTTATCCTCTGGGTCACAAGCAGGATGCATTCTGGGATACCCAGCCTCCGCACAATGCTGCTACTCATCTTTTTCTGTGGGAACAAACAAGAGGTGCTTTTTCGTGAAACGGACCCGTACAACAGGTGGCAGGGTTTCATATAACCGGTGAGAAGCTTTAAAAACTAATTTGCTGAAGAACAATCGAGCAGTAATACTGGAGAAGGTGTGCACTGAGATTATGTTCATGACAGTGAGCAGTGACGTCTCTATAATGAAAGTGTAATAAGGCTTTTACACGAATGTCTCCAATACGTGCACCGACTGAAATGAAGTGCAGATGTAAAAGAATAAAAACAAGAGAAAAGTAACAGAGAACAAGAACAAGGTCTTTGGTTAACACAACAGCAAGCACTCTATACAAGAGAAGACAATGTTTGTTAGAACTCTATTCAGCGAAAAACAATCATGTCTGGAAAGCCAGACATCCCAAAGTAAAGTATATACTCAGCAAAAATCAGCATGAAAAGAGACGTCTCCAAGAAGTAGTAGTGCTGCATGACAGATACTTGATGAATATATAATACTTACTTTGATGAAGGCTTTGAAGCGCTTGTCTTTGGTCAGGAGGTCCTTGTAGAAGTTGACAGCTTCGTTGTGATGGCTGCAGAATCGCCCGTAAACTCTCTTCATATTTTCACCGTTGTATCCTGAGAACTAGAGCAAGATTTAACAGACACAGTATGAATGCACAGAACAAACACTGTCGGATTGTTTGGGATAGGGGTCCAATTTCTAAGTTGCAGAACTTTAACTGTGAGCTGAGAGAAAAGGTTGGGATTTGTGGGCAGTACAATATTCCAATCAAATAATGTGTAAGTTGACCTTAGAGTTGTTTGAATGCAGTGTACAAAAAGATTAGCATTAGTTAACGACTCAAACCATAACATTACCCAGAGTTAAGGACAGTGACCTTTAACAACGGTCCTGAAACACAGAAACAAAAAGTCTAGTCATTGTAAAGCGTTTCTTAAATTTTTGTTGTTGTTTCAGACTAATGCCTTTTTTACATAAAATATACAAGCAGAAGGCGCAAATCAAATTGTGGCAAAATCAGGAAATCTGCAACAGACACCCTTGCAATGAGCCAGGCAATGTGTTTTAAGTGACATTCATGTTTCAAGAGGGGCAGAACGACACTGTCCAAAACCAGAAAAGGTTATAGTCTCTCCCTGCTCTATGCATGGCAGGGTGCCGTATGTATATATATATATATATATATATATATATGTTGACTGTGTTTATTGGTTTGTTGTATATAATATATATAGATATTTAATGTACTGTATATATACTGTATGTACTGTGCATTTTATATTTTATATTTATATTTTTTATTTTATTGCTTTTCTATTATATTATTCTATTCTATTATTATTTTATTCTATTGTTTCTATTATTGCTCCTGTATGTATGCTGCTGTGGCGAAAAAATTTCCCCTCGGGGATTAATAAAGTATATACCTACCTACCTACCTACCTACCTACCTACCTACCTACCTACTTATTGTTCACGTGCATTAGAAGCAGTCTCTAAACTTTTTAATTGACCCTCGTATATGTTACTTTCAAGCTTTCTACATAACTAACTTGGGTAAAATCACCTGTAAAAAAAAAAAAAAAAAAGACATTTTCAGACCACTCCAGCCCCTCCCTCCTCTGACCTGGTTGACCAGGATGTCTCCTATCCTGTTGATGATGAAGCCTCCCTCCGAGATTCCCCCCACCAGTGGGCTCTCCTTCTTCCTCTCCAGGAGGCGCAGGAGGTGTTGTGTGTGGAGCTCCAGCAGCTCATCCAGAGCGGGGAGCAGCTTCTCCACCATTTGCAGTTCCAGCTGCAGCTCCTTCTGCAGGCCTTTGCTGTACACCTCCGACATGATGCGCAACGTCCGGATGTGATGCATCTCCGTCTGCATCAGCTCTGCAAGACACAAAGGGAAGAAATACTCATCAAAAGAATGACAAAATCAGCAGTTTCTGTGCCTTTCACACACTAAAGCATCGACATATTCTATTTCAGGGGTCTGTAAAGACTTTCATAGAGTTCATGAAAGGATTTTGCATGTCGCTGCATAGCATAGTTTATATAAACATGAGAATCATGTCAATCAAATCTGCCACAAGTGGTTTCAAATCTAAAAGCTTGAAGCAGCTCAGGGACCTGAGCAGCAAACAGAACTTATCTCAATGCATATTTAAATATTCAAATAGCCTCAATAGACCATTGACATGCAACCGAAACAAACTCAAGAGAGAGTCATTAAGCCAGCTGAGGAAAATAGGTCTACCATTAAAGCGAATTCCAACACGCTTGGAATTATCAATTCAGATACAGTCTCAGGTGACACGACCGTGACTGGATTTTTGTTTTACTGCTTGAACTTGTGCTTAAACTAATTTTTCTGCTTTAAATTACCATAAATAGTCCACTCTGACCAGATGTTTTAAATAGCTTACTTTCTAGTTGACAAAAAAGGAGAAAGAAACCAAGCTGAGACTACGTTTGATAAAAAATCGGGAAACTGCACTTAGAAACCTAATATCTTCCTTAAGTTTCCCGTTAACAGCAGTTCAAAAGCGTAACATGTTAAATCAAAATCTTTGCGTTAAGTGTGTCGTGTGGTGATTGTATGTACCGTAGATAACATCTTGTCTCTTCACCAGCTCCTTCTCCAGCTGCGGCAGGTACTGCTGCTCCACTCCTAAACTCCACGAGTCAGCTTCCAGTTCTTTGGCCTCTGCTTCAAACTCCCCCATCAGCTGCCCGTCCATCATCTCTGTTCCTGAACCACCAACACAGGTTGCATTTACAACAGTACCTTTCATTTATACTGACAGATTGTATCATGTCATGTCAAAAATAGTCATTATCCACTCAAACAGAGCTTGTTTAGAGTTTTAGGTTAAAAAAGGTATATCTGTGTGTGTGTGTGTGTGTGTGTGTGTGTGTGTGTGTGTGTGTGTGTGTGTGTGTGTGTGTGTGTGTGTGTGTGTGTGTGTGTGTGTGTGTGTGTGTGTGTGTGTGTGTGTGTGTGTGTGTGTGTGTGTATTGACCTTCATCAGTGAGTGATTCCATGGACTCTGTGACCTGGTTGGTTCTGTTGAGGGAGTCAGTAGACTGAGAGAGATACCGCAGGCCTTTAATGGGCATCTCATCGAACACAGGACTAAAAGGAGAAACAATAATAAAGGTTACATTAATGACGTTGTTTTCATAACAGTTCACCACCACAGACACAAATTAATGTTTAAACTGTAGATACAGTCATCAAATTAAGTGTTAAAAAATTTAAAAATTTTAAAAAAAAAAAGCAAATAAAATAAAAAACACAACACACTTAAAAATGACTTCCACACAAAGGCTAAATAGAAAATACATTTTATACCATTTGAATTGAAATGTGAATGCCTGAGGCTCCTTATACCACTCCTCCACCCCCCTCCCCCCCCCCCCCCACACACACACACACACACACACAGACACAGCAGCTCACCCAGCAATGTTGCTTATTGACAGACTCTTGGAGAGGTTGTTTCCATGGAAAGCCATGATGCTGGTGTGTCTTCGTGATGATGGTATCATTAGGGAAGAGTGGTCTTCGGGGGACAAGATGGCTGACCAGGGGCGTTCTCTCGTACCACCAGCTGAAACGGAAACCATTTATATTATAGTTTATATCACAGCAGTAACCTCCAAACCTTTCAAGAACCACAGTGGATCCTGAAAAGATCCCTGAGGAACTCCTTCATACCGACTCAGTTGTTTGTGTGAGTCTTTGCTACACTTTGATTTTTCACAGAGTTCAATTCTGCATTTATACAATAACAACCATTCAAGAAGAAAGAAAAATACTTTTGTTTAGCTTCTTGACAAAACAGTTGACCAATGTGTTTTGAAAAGCTTTGAGTCTAGGCAAGAGGATTTTAATCGACAGAACTTGAAAATTACTCAAATTGGAGATTGCTCTTCCAAATCTTATCCGTTTCCTTTTTTATACCACAAGACATAGTATGATCATATCCTGTGTACTGATGAATCTTCTCATGAGGACCACTTTGATCCATGGATCTAAAAACAGCCTCAAAGGAACACCATGTTTTCACAGTGTATATACAGAAATTACACTACTTTGATGCGAATAAGTATTAAAACAAAAGAAATGCAAACAAAGAAATCTCCATATCCTCTCATAAGAGGGTCAAAGGGCTTAGGCAATAAATCTGTAGGTAATTATTGTCTGTGACGATTACATATGGGATCTTTCACTCACATTTGTTCCTCATTGTGACTGTAGGAAAAGAGCTTGAATCTGGTACTGCAAACTGCTGTTTGGGCAACTAAACAGAGACACAGAGAATAAAAGAAAATCAATATTGGCTGCAGGACAACAGAGTACTTCAGAATCAGCAATGGAGGGAGGCGCAAGGCAAGTTTTACCTTCATCTTCACCTTGGCACAAACAGGCAGGCCATCCCTGCAGCCCTTGTGGACGGAAGCATTACAGTCTGGAAAGAAAAGCGAGCAGTGAATACTGTGAACCTGGCGGCGACGGTGGCCGTGGGGCCACTGAGGGTGAATGGAAAGGTGGGGGCGAGAAATTGGGACTGGTTTTCATGGCCAGCCAGGAAACTCCACCAGCCCACTAATGAAAGCCAGATCGGAGCAGAGCATGTGATGCAATCGAGGGGTAATACTGCATGTGGACGAAGGTGGGGGTGGGGGGGAGAGACTGTGGAATGACACGCACATAAACACTGCATTGCATGGGAAAGTTTCAACTGCGTAAACATTCCCAAATCACTATTTAGGAACAAAAGTCATCATTGACGATGGCTAAAATAAGATCTGCTCTGCAATCTGATCCCTCCTAGTCAACCAAGGACTCCTGCTTCCCTTTAGTATGTAAGTATCCCTTTCATGTGTCTATGCATACATGCGAAACAAAACTGCATTGGTGGATCAGGAAGTACCAGCAGGAGGAGGAACTGTGTCTGAATTGTGTCAAAGTAAAACTCCACAAGAAGTTTCCACTAATTTTCATACCGGCATGCTTCTGGTAGACAGAGGTACATTTAGCAGACATGTTGCACAAGTGAAACCCACAAACCCACTATCAGGCCGAGTCATCTGTGCTAACATGCATACGACATCGCCACTGTTGGGATTATGTCAACACACTGCTGAGGAAATAACGCTGTGTTACTCAACAAGTATAGAGAGGCAGCAACACTGTCAGTGTTAAGGGTTAAATTGTGCTTGTGTTACTGTAAAAAAGCATTTGGATAAATGTGATATATCTCATTGTCTAATTACGACCTGCACCGTAAAAGCATCTTAAACTCCTGCAGTGATTTTCCCCTCCTTCTCGTCCTGGTTTTATTGGGTATTTTACTGCTCTTTGTGGACGTCTAGATAATTCCAGCTAATCTGAAACAAAGGATCACTGTATTTGTCTGCTGAATGGACACCAGCCAGACATCTGCGAGTACAAACACGGCCCGAAACAATCCGAACCAGACTGACTGAACACAATAAGAGCTGTTTTTGCCAGCCTGGAGTATCTGAGGCAGATTGTGACCGTGGAGAGGAGCGCTGCGATCCGTCGCTCAGCTGGTTTCTCCTTTTTAGGCCTTTTTTGAGGTTGTGCCAAAGGCTTGGGCAATAAACTACATCCTCTTTAGAGCTGCTGCTGCTCCAGTGAAAAACAATGCAAAAACTGTTCAGTCGTCAGCACTGAAAGGCTGGCTGGGTTGCATTAGAAGCCCTTTTAGGAGTTTCACTACTTCATATAGATCACAAAGCTGGTTCAGACAAGTACACAAATGCTGTAGCCATATGGCTGACAGACAAAAATGAAGGATACAAAGTATAGTGACAGGTGTCCTCGCTACACAAAGCAAAAATACATGGTATTCAAGCGTTGTTTACATCAGCAACGGCATTAATATGCCTCTATTTTCACTTAGGATTGACTGACAAACTAAGGAAATGAATGATACTTTTATATAAATCAGAGTTTTTAACTATATACGTGACTATTTATGTGCAGCAGGACTCACTGAGCCTTTATGGGAAGTCACATGACTTACGGCTGCGGATGTACACACACTGAGGACATTTTCTTTTCAACTATTTCTCCTTTTTCCCTCCTCCTTGTATGTTTGATGTTGTGTGTTTCTGATAGCGCTCACAACTTCGGATGTTTTCAGATCAGAAATTAAATTAGAATAAAATGAATTCTTCTAATGAAACAGCTCACAGCGCTTAATAGGCTGTAATTTGACTTAATACAACAGTAGCAAACAGAAAAAAGGACAAAAACCGGGGGGGGGGGGGGAACATCACTGCAAGAAGCGAAAAAGAAATTGGCAACTTACTGGTGCAATAGAAAGCGTCCTTGCAGGTGAAAGCCTTATTGCACTGGGAGCACTGGGCGGACTGGTTGAGGCTGACTGCTGTGAAAACATGGCCATTCACAGTCTTTTTGTCCTTCTCCTTGCCCTCCTTTTCTTTTTCCTTCTTATCTCGATCCTTCTCCTGTACAAGTGGAACAACAATAGTTAGAACCCATCTATAAACTTCACTGCAATAATTACTTGAACTTTCTTTTTCTAACCATCCAATTAGAAGTCTAGAAAAGAATGAGCCTGTTTAGGTGCAGAGGAAGACGAACATACCAGACATCACCGACAAACCGCGTCTCCATTTGGCCGGTTAGTTATGTTAATTTCCAATCTGACCCCTGCAGAGCGACATTATTACACTGATGTACTACACAGCAGGGGGTTTTGCATATTAAGTGATGCATTATTTATGCTGACAACAAAGTGTCTCATTAAGGGACTGTTTTAAATGTGGAGTGTTTTTGTTTCAGACAGATTTCTTTCTGCTTTGTCTCAGTTAAAAAGAGTGGCACTTCCTGCTCTGATTATTTGGTACTTTTACAGGATTTATGGTGAATGTTTATAATGTTTTAGATGATTGGAAGCAGCACAACAGCGACTATTTATATTATTCTGTTTTCTGGACTAATGTAATGCTCTTATTGAAAGCTTCTCATGATGTATGAGCAGGGCGAGACACTTCCGCAGGATGAATGACTACTGACGGAGACGCACTGTCTGGGAATCGCATCTTTGACCTTTCCATAACAGGGCGGCCTTTCTGCTGCCTGTGCATTAATGGACGAGGTCATCCTCAGCAGCCGGTCATCTCCGTACACCGAGCTGAATCACAATCCCATAAAGTGATGCAGAAAAGAACAGAGCTCTTATTCTCTTGGACTTACATCACAGAACCTCCACCCAAACCCAGAGGAAATGGGAAAATGGAGTTTTCCAGCTCATTTTAATGGCTGGCCCTGGGGCCCTTTGGTTTTAAGGGGACCACAAAGCTCTGACACACTGCAGCTCATTTTGTTCAGCTGCTTCAAGATACCAGAAAGCTGACTGGACCACTGTGTTTTAGAGCCATTACAGCACACAGCGATCGTTCTCACTTCCTGCAACAACAACTGTCTAACCAATGGTCAAACACATGAACACATTTCTATGAATTGGAGGCCAGATAAAGGATCTGTCACAGCAGAAGAACCATTCTTTCTTTCTAAAAATATCTAAAAAATTATAAAAACAGTTCAACTCAAAGAGACAAGATGATTCTGAGCACGATTCTTTCATTCACAACAGGAGAAGTCGTCAACTGTGACATCTAAACCAGAGATCAGAACAAAAACACATTCTACTGAAGTCTAACAGGCGATGACTTCACTGGAAAAAGACATCAACCCCAAAGGGAACAACATGGCCTCTTTAAACATGATATTGTGACAGTCTCTTTTTGCTACAATTTGCCTGGGAAAGCAGAGCAGAGTGCTGGCCTACCTCCTGCCCACCTTTCCGTCTCAGTGAGAAGCCGTGGCTCCCCGTGAACCTCCTGTATAACATCCCTGGCTTGTGGCTGAGCGGCTGAAGCTACGACTAGCGCCGAGGCTCCATCAGGAAAGCTGCAATGAGGAAGTGGCTGGCGCGCTACGGGAGGTGTCTATTTCTGCAATGACCCTTCAGTCTGGTACAGACGCTGTGACAGCACTGCACAAACTAGATCCTCTTCCAGAACATTCAGACTTTCGATGTTGTGCAGAAAGTGGATCTGTGCGGTGCATCCAGAACAAATACAAAAAATAACTTTTAACAATCCCAAAACGATAGGCAAATTATTCATGCTGGTTTGTTTTTGTTATTTATTCAGAAAATAAGTTAGTTTTAATGTGAGTGTTTCTGGTTGCTAAGGTGGCCACTTGTATTGGAACTGAACACAGTTGTACCTTGTGGATGTAATCCAGTCACTATAAGGACTATTAGAGCCCAAATTAGATCTTTTAAACTTCAAACTATCACTGGTGGTCAATAATTTTGACCTCTGCGAAGGGAGCAATCGGCCACAGCTCCTCCAGAACCCTGCCACTTTAAAAGCAAAGCGATGACTGAGGTTACAGAGGAAATTAGAAAAACACAGCCAACTCTGACTTCCTGTTTTACTTCCTGTTAACCTCTCAGTGTCTCTTAGCAAGGGCTGCATGTTTCCAGAAAGCACACAGACGTTTCACTCACTAAACATGGCCACTTCACTTCATTTCCCAAATAGGGTCACTTTTTTTTTACCACTAAGAGCGCCTTTTAATACTCTTCTCATGATTGTATCAGTGGTGGATGATGGAAGATCAGCAGGCACGATATGGACAAGAATGATTAACTATTACATCATATTTTTTCAGCACTTCCAAGCAGTATGTAACACCAGTTCCTTATGATGAAATTAACTTAATGAATGCGATCCAGAGACGAAACAGAACATGGACAGATGACTCATCAGTAAAAAGTCCTGAATCATTCATGATCATTTCTGGTTTTACTGAGATCAACATTTGCACATTATAAGTTGAAAAGCTTCCTGATAGTTAGAATGAGGGACAGTTTGCTGAAGGTCTGATGGTGCTGACTGAAACTGCACAAATAAAGACCTCCTGTCACAACCAACACACAGTCTATAGGTGTGTGATGTCTCCTCACAGCCTACAACTGGATATAAAAACATCGTATGACTGAACACAGCCTGAACTGTCTGTAAATCAACTTTAGGACTTTTGAATACCTTATAAGGCAATTTCTGAGGAAACTGAATACACACTTTTTACTCTTTTAATTTACAATTAACAATATCTTCTTTTTTTTATCACCTACATGCAATAATAATCAGTTTTTCTTATTCGGAAATATTTATACTAACATTTCACTGTATAGATCAAAGGTGTATTTATTTATTTTGTGTAGCTTGTGTGTGTGTTTCCTCAGTACGGGATTAATAAAGTATTTCCTTATCTTATCTTACGCTTAAGGACCTTCTGATACCCTGTTAAAGTTGAGATATCGACAACTGTATTCCTAAATCATATCAATGGCTGTTAAAATGCAGTATGTGATTTCTTAAATTTGAGAAAGCTGAATGTTATGATTTTTAAATGCAGTTCTGTGATTTGTTGCATGTTACAACACTGTTTAAGTTGTTTCAGGTAAACCCAATCATGGTATATGTGGTAATGTTTTTTCACTAATATCATTTTACCAAACAGATAACAGAGTCACATCACTTACTGTGTACTTAGCCATGACTACTATATTCTCACAGAGAAAGAGGTATATTAGGTAAATCACCTGACATGGCCTTAGGGTGTATGAAAAAGAAAGATGACCACATCATTAAAAAAAAAAAAAAAAAAAAAGATAGAGGTCTGCGACCAGAAATTGTTATGAGCTTAAATACAATCGTACTGGGGAGATGTGAACGGAGGAAATTACAAGGAGCACTGGCTTGCCCTGAAGTAAGACTCGTAACCCCCAGCTGTTGGACTGGAGCTGCTCAGAGGACCAATAGAAGCAGGGTGAAGCTGAGCAGCAGCTCAGTCATCCTCCTTCTTAAAGGGATAAATGTTTAAGAAGGAGGCAACAAAAGGTTTGGGCTCCGCAGAAAAGTATAAATAAATAGTAGAGTGTCAAGTAAAGTAAATGTTCTTGGTCATAATATTCCTGAGAATTCCACACAGCCTCACCCTTGTCTTTTTGTACATCTTGTTCTTGAGGTAGCTGAAGGTCCGGCTGACTTTTGTCACGCTCTTCCCCTCATTGTCGCTCCGCAGAGGCCCAGGCTCTTCCTCTGATATACTGCAACACACACACACACACACACACACACACACACACACACACACACACACACACACACACACACACACACACACACACACACACACACACACACACACACACACACACACACGTTATTTTATTCTCAAACACATAGCAAACCAGATCCCACATTTGGAAATGTCTCTTTACAGCACTGCGAAGCTTTCACGGTTCCATTCGACTGCTTCTCCGCTCTGTTCTTTATTGGACTATTAAGGTCCAGGCAGCAGTTAAAGCCTAAAGAACAATTTTCAGGTAATGTGTATGTGCAGAGTCGGACTGACCTGTAAGCGAGTGACCCAGAGGTGCTGGAGAACGACCTCATACCTGAAGAGAAAAGAGAGAGGAAGTGAACAGAAGGACAGAATCTGGTAAAAGTCGAATTTTTTAACTCACTTATTGTTTCAGGTGAAAATGCTCCTCCTGTCAGGCGGTGAAAGCCTGTGTCGAGGTTGACCACACTAACCACCAGGGCGTCCTACTTTCCCTGAATATACAGTAAGTGAATGACCTCACTGACCTTCTGCTGAGAAAATTATTCTCTTCAGTCCTGGCTACTTTTAATGCCCTTTGAGCGAGTTGTTTAACCTTTAGTTAGCCTCGCAGAGCTTCGTGAAGGCCGGCAACCAAATGATCTGGCTGAGAGGAGACGGCAGTAACAAGGCTAAAAGATGGAGGCAGTACTGGCTGATGGACGGATAATGACTCCAAATAATCTCTGGCTGCATGAAAGTGTAACAACACAAACTTAAAGACAATATAGACATTGTTTTTACAGGAAATTGTGGTCTCATTACCGAACTACATTTCATATATTCTGTGTCTATTCAGCCCGATTCTTCTACTCAGGCTCTGCCATCTATTATTCCAAACTTAGATTTCCTGGCTCCACTAACTGGAAGAATGTTTTCCAATTAATCTCTGACCTTTTGTCAGCGTGACGACACATAATCTAAGTGTAGACAAATTAAAGCATCTGATCAAAGCATACACTGCTAGGTAACGGCAGAGTCAAATGTAAGGCAAGCATCTTTTCCAGGGAACAATCCGCTTCCTTTTAAACGATCACTTCTGGCCAATATTCAGACGAAAATATGCAAAGCATCGCTCGCCTGCTCTGCATCAGAAAGTGAAACCCCAAAACAGGATAATGAGGGTACAGTTTTGGCCAGACTGCATTGCCAGCAGTGCAGTCAAGGAGATAGAGAACACTAATGGAAATATCTCAGCGATAAGAAAAAGGGAAGGGACGCCTGCGTGTCTTTGACTAAAGGTGACAGGCTCAAATTTATGTGGAGGGAAAAGAAAGGGACTTCCTCGGTTCACTTGCAGTGTTTGTGATGACTCTTCTTTATCTGCTGATTGTGTTTCAGTTTTCTTTTGCAGAGTGACTAAAGAAAAGCTCATTTATAAAAAGGTCAGCTAAATACTGGGCAGCTGAGGGGATAGGAGAAGCCGAGGTCTTATTTAGCGTCGTCAACAGGAATTATTAGCACAGCGCCTGCTGCCTGGGTGAAAGGTGGTTTACAAGTGTACTCTATAATTGCACATTCACACTGCAACTAGCTTAATATCAGCAGCAATTAGTGATTTCCTTATGACAAGTCTGTTGTAGCTGAGCGTTTGGGCCTTTAGCATTTAATAGTGTTTGCGTTGAAATGAATCTTTCTGCCTGCAGAAGCATCAGTTCTACAAAATACAATACTGTAGAAACCAAAAGACTGAACTGGAAATGTATAATGTCTGTCAGCCAACCTTGCTACAGTTTGAGTGACTCTCGAAAGCTCTTTTAAACCTCCAGTCAGAGGAGACTCAGGCCTTACATCCAGCCACAGGTGGGCACATCAATCCGTTTATTACTTCGTTACATTTGGGACGTGTCTACGACTTTAATGGCCTCGATTTAACAAACTGGCTGCACTGCTTGTGACCACTCGGAGCAGGATAAGCCATCAGCGCACTCAGATCCACACAGCGAATGGGTTCCAGTCCTTTGGGGCACCTCCAGGGCTCTAACGGGAACAGCTAATGTTCTGACTCTGACATCACCATCTATTTTCTACTGCAGCTAAAGTTTACAGCTTCACGGTACTTACTCAAGTTATCCTCATCATCGCTAGATGAGGAGTCCGCGTAAATGAACTGAGACTTAGATTTGGTGAGGATGGGGGAGAGGTTGAAAGAGAAAGAAATTCGCCTCTTACGTCTCACGCGTGCCACCGCTGGGGGAGCAGGGGGGGAAAGAACCACAACAGGCACCGATCATATATTCACGTTAGGTAACTTTATAAGAGCCTAATAACAGTGAGGATGGGGATGGCAGGAAGTGATGTCATGGTAACACCCGATGACCAGTGGTGGAAGGTAACTAAGTACATTTACTCAAGTAATTAAGTACAAATTCAAAGTGTTTGTACTTTACTTTACTACTCCAAACAATGTACTTCTTACTTCACTACATTTGTCTTATAATTACCTTCTCAGAATAAAATGTTTCATCCAGTCCAGAGTTTGGTGATATTTAAGATTTGAATGTTTCGGATAGCCTGAACGATTAGATGTTCCTTCATGGATGGAGAAAACTCACCTCCTTCTTGAGTTTAATAAACAGTTGAAAAACACTCTTGGCTTTGCTGGAAAATGTCAACAAGTTGAAAACAAGTGTTTTTCTAAAGCTTGTTGACTTTTAGGAGATTTGTGGTTCTTACAGGACAACGAAGCTACAAACATGATGATCTCATAAAATATGATTTGCCAATGTGTTATAAAGCATTTAAAATGAGCTTGACCTTAAATAACTACAGTATTAAACACTGACAGGAGGCCCTTACTGCACAGTGTGGACTTTTACTCCTCATACTTTAAGTACATTTTGCTGATTATACTAACACACTTTTATTTAAGTAAGGTTTTGAATCCATGACTTTTACTCGTAGTGTAGTATATTCACAGTGTGGTGCTTGTACTTTTACTTAAGTAAAGGACATGAATACTTCTACTGATAACAATGCTGATAAATAATAACTGATAAAGAGATCAATAAATCTTGCAAACCAGCAGTTTAGTTGCAGTATTTAACTCCCCTGCTACTCTCTTTATGGGGCACCTTTTCCCATCTCTTCTATTTATTTCTCCATCAGCGTTGGGACTGATATTTTGGAAACATAATGAAGTCTATTTTTTTCATTACCCCCTGAAATGTCCCTGTGGTCCCTTATGAATTTAGGAATAGAGACATGTTAGGTAAATTATTCAGGATGCACAGACACTGTATAAGATGCTCTACTTGGAATTAAATCCCACAAAAGAAATCAGTTGGTAAAATGGGCAGAGAGGATGAATGTTACAAGCAATGATTTGACTGGATTAGTCATTTTCATGTGATGCTGAGGCGAAACCAGCGAAGCAGCCTCCTAACTTGTCACTCACCATCGTTGTCTCTGTGGCTGATGGCGAGCATGGATACAGACTTGGTGAGCGGCAGGGTCATAGGAGGACAGCTGTTTCGCAGCGGCCGATACCGCCTTGATTTCTGCAGCGAGAGACACGCGGTCGGATCAAAAGGACACTCAGCCAAACAGAGATAATATGGCAAAAAATGTTAGCAGGCGCTAAACTGGAAACAGGAAGGATGAACTAAAAAGGGAAACTAGATGTTTGATTTGTGATGCTATGTTCACAATTTGTTTTAAATTCAATGAGAGCAAAGAAAAGCCGCCTGAGGAAAGTGATGTTTATTAATTCTCACTAATCCCCAAACTGACAAGTCTGAAATTTCCCCTGACTGTTTCCAAGTCTTGTTTATGTACAAGCTTTACAAATCCATTTTCTCCTCTCGTAAATTTGGCTGAGGATGTTTTTGAGGCTCCCTCGGGGTCGTCTGCGTGACACTATGAAGATTTGACATCTAAAGGACAAACTGGATGTGTGTTTGTGTGTGAGTGTGAGTGTGTGTGTCAGCTGACCAGGTCATGTAGCCTACTATGCTCCCCCCGCTCCTCCTGCTCCTCTGTTAGAGAAACCAGGGAGCCCCTGTCGTCGCTGTCATGCCGGGGCATACTCGAAGGCTCCAGGATGCGGGGCCCCTGGGCGATGGGGCCCCTCAGCTCTTCTTGGACCCCACTGAGCCCCTCCAAGCTGTAGCTGTGAGGACAAACAGAAGGCAAAGGTGACCTCAGAGAAGGAGCAATGAGTGTGGTGTACACAAACACTCTACACTGCTCTCTCTGGACAATTCATCACCACTTTTTCAACTACTGCTGCGGCAAACGCGCGCACACACAAACACACACACACACACACACACACACACACACACACACACACACACACACACACACACACACACACACACTCACACAAACACACACACACACACACACACAGAGGCATGCACACACACACACCTGTTGACAGACATACACACACACACATACACACACACAGCTGGTCCTGCACAGTGTTTAGTCAGCTGAGTTATCACTGGGCTGTGGAGCAGATTTACAGCTGAAGCAGCTGCAAATGACTTCCAACATCAGCATCAGCATAGAGAGCTGCGCAGCTGTGATTTACAAACCCAATTACATCGATCTATGACTGGAAATAAGAGGCCTTGAAAAATCCAATACAATGATTATGGAGAGGAAAACTACAGCTACATTTCAGGATGAGCAATGCTACCAGGCTGCGGCTCTATCCGCTTCAGGACAGGCCGGGTGATAGTTAAAGCTCCGGCAGTAAATCCCTCCTATCTCCAGCCCTCGGGTTTGTACGGCACTCCATTATCCAGCAAATCATCGGGCCAACAAATTCAAGCTTCGCTAACTATAACTGGACTAAAAAGAATCATGACTCAGTGATTATCAGTGACCAGTGTGGAGCAACTCACCTATCCTCAGGGCTGTGAATGCAGATGACTACATCTGTGATATCAAAGCCTCCTTCCTAGCAGTATTATTACATACTATTCTGCAGCGCCAGAAGGTCCTCCGTACTGAAACGTGAATAACACCAGCAGCTACTACAGCTCTGCTGTAGGAGGCTGTTGACTGACTGGGCAGGTCACTCACACACACTCTCACAAACACACACACCCACAACAACGGCAAATGCAAATCAAGCAGCATGTAAATATGCCATATTCAAAGAAGGTCTTGTGCTGGCAGCAAAAGAGAGAATATCACACACACACACTACCTGAGGAAACTAACTACCTCCACACCGCGGCTGTGGGGAGCCTCAGGAGGGCACCGGCTGATGCTAACAGAGAGTGACATGAGGGGATTATGGGGAAAAAGAGGATATGAACGAGGAAGTAAGGCTGGGCCATGTGGACAAAATCTAATATCATATTTGACCAAATACCTCGATGTCAATATGGTGGCGATATTGTAGGGATGACTATTGGTGCAAAATACACACACAATATTTACATCATAAAAATCATCATCAGTAATGTGGATTAAATGACTCAAGCTTTGTTCAGACTGCAGGCAAATCTGAGTTTTTTTTCTCAAATCATATCTTCAGGACAGACTGTTTGCACTGATATTTGCAAGTTAGCAGCACCATCACCAACTTATCTGCATGGTTTGCTGGTGACACTGCTTTCCAACACGGAAGCTGCCGACACGGAAGTGGCAGCTGACAGTTCATTTCGGCTTCTGTCCGTGGAGTGTTGTTATCGTTGTCCTCTAAATCTACACTTCCTGATAGCTCCGCAAGTGGTAGCATAGATTTTGCTCACTCTGTCTCTCTAAAAATGACAGTGTCGACGTATGTCGGATTGCAAGTGATGCTAGAAATTCGATCTCAGCCAGCAAAGCGTCCGGACTGAAAGATATCTGTGGAAATCTGATTAGAATCGCATTTCAAACCAACCTACAAATGTGTTTTGGATCCAGATTGAAAAATCGCATTTCATGTGTTTTTTTTTTTGCTGTTTAGACTTTCGAAAATCAATCTGGATCTGATAAAAATCTTATTTGGGCCGGCAGTCTGAAACAATAAACATATTTTAGTGTAATGAAGCCTTTAAAACCAGGAAACACCGATGCCATATCGTGTTATTATGATGTCCACAATCTGAGACGGTATCTGGTCTTATATCATGATAGCAGTTTTTTATATCGATATATGGCCCAGCCCTACAAGAAAGTGTGTGAGTGACAGTGAAGCACACAGGATGATGTGGGGAAGAACAGTGATGTCTGAGGACAATGACACTGTTCTAAAGAACTGTACAGTCTGAACATTTATACACGCATTTCACATCATGAAACATACACACTGTAAACGGGGTTACATTTATTTCCTGCTGCAGCATTGTGGTAATGTTAGTAGAAGACAAGAAATCAAATTATTTCCCAGAAATGCAACAAAGGGCAGTATAGCTAAGGCACGATGAGCTGAAAGCACTGCTGTGGTAGCTGCTGCTTTCATGAATGTGACAGATGTCACCAGATGGTTTCAGCAAAACAACAATAAGACACAAGTCTTAATTGAAGCCTGACAGACATAAAGCAGAGATGATGTTATTAGCCATTATCAGCTCGTAAGCACAAAGACAGATAGTTATCAGAATATGTCAGCAGAGAAGTGAATTTGGAGCACAGAAATGTTCAACATGTATCTTTTAGGTCGTTTAAAAACCGTTGGTCCACCAGAGGATACGTTAACGGTACAGTGAAATGACCCGCTCAGAAGAGAAGTGGATTTTTAATCAATAACTTTAAGGGATTATCTTTAAAAACTAAACTAAAACAACAACAAAAAAACAGTTTTAAGTCAGATTTTCACCGCTATAATATCAACAATGAATCTGCCTCAGAAATCTAAAACCATTTGGCTCTAGTTGTAATTCAAGCTGATTTTACAGCATCACTGAGGTCAAAGCGTTTCACACAGTCAACAAAGCCAATCAGTTTTTACTGCTGTGGTCTACAATCTTCTCCAGGATTGAATTGAAAACTCCTCTGAATCCTCTACAGTCTTGAAAAATTCCCAACAGAAATCTATTCGACCAAAAATAAATTCCTCTATTCTTAATCTCCGGCCAGTACAGCTGAGCTTTCAGAGCTAAACTCCTCTCTGTCTGTGCGGCTGCTTGTTATTACCACAGCAATACAAAACACTGGCGCTTCAACCATCTATTTGCCACAGTATTTCGTGCACATTCCAGCAGGGGTGAAAAGAGAGCAACATTTTTCTTTGCCGTTCACCTGCAGGGATGGAGCAGAATACAGCAGCAGTTCAGCAAGCATACATTTAAAAGCGGGAAATCCACAAAGGTTACAGCTACATAAATTTGCTGGAGCACGTCATCAAGGAACAAGTACACGGTGACGATACACGAGCTGGTGAATGTGATCTATTAGTACCTTCTCCTGTGAAAGGCCGGCTTCCCCTCAGCAGGGCTACGAGTGGAACTGGAGGTGACGGAGAGAGAGACAGGAAGTGGCGGATGATGGGTGACATGAGGTGGGATTTTAGAGGATGGAACTTCAACATAATCAATGAATGAATGGTATTTTTCCCGTCTCGCATGAAACAGGCCGACTTCCACACTGACGCTGGGTAATGCATTTGAGACGCCCGTCACTGCCGTAGGTCCCGTGTTTCATATTGTACACTTTAAGTCTGTTTTTTTTTCTCCGTCACTCTCAATCTTCACAGACAGCTGTTGAAATCAAACTGATTTATCGAACTCAATAAAATTCATGAACAGGGGACTTAGTCAGTGTGGACAGAATGGATCAAATGCTTCACTGTTAATGTGCAGTAAGTCTTGGCAAGAAAGCTTCATTATTCCTCTAAAATGTGAAAAAAAATTGTCGATATTTCAGGGCCAGTCTGAGCGGACATGCCAATGACGTGTTTGTCTCACTGATTAACTCCTACTGCATTCATTTTCCTTCATATGTACAAGATCTGTAGGCTCTCTACGTTTTGTTTGCTTTGTTTGTTTGCTCTACAGTGGGTGCTTCATGTTGGTTTATAAAGTGCGCCTACGGACAAAAAAATGATTCTCCTCTCTGTCATCATTAGCAAGACAACATATGAAACCTTGGTGGCCTGTTTTTACCTGAAAGAGTAGCCGATAAATGCCTAAAGCAGTTGTTTTCATGTTTGTACTCCCACTCTGTGGCTTTATATTAAAATTTAAAAAAATATCATATCATATTATAGGCACGAGTGCTGCATATAAGGCACCGACACAGAATAAACACATGGACAATACACAAACACACACGAGTGCACTCTGTTCCTGATTAATAATTTAGTGGAAATGTGAGGACGTGTTTTTGTTCGGGGTGTGAAGTGTGTCCTTGTGTGTGTATGTATCTGTGTGTTTAATTTTGGCAGCTCCCCACCAATACCAGACAAATGGCAACACAGCTGCTCACAGCAGGAGCAGGAAACACTCAACATGGCACAGAGGCAGTGACATCAACGATCTCTTTAATGCACACATCAGGTCTGCTGACATCTACTGACTAACACCAGACTCGCAACAGCAGCCGGTGTTCAGGACCAAAGAGCAGCATCCCCATCTCACAAGCAGTTTGACTCCAGACACAAAGTACTTACAGATTCTCCATCTTTAAAAGCCTGATATAATCTAGCCCCCTTCCCGCTCTCACCTCCTCTGGTTCATCTCTGCGTCTCCTCCGTTGTTCTTCCCAGGACCCCAGCTGTGGCGGCGGAGAGGCGACAGGGAGCGGATGCTGTTCCGGAGGAGGCAGGAACGCCGTGGCACCTCGGCCACTCGGTCTTTGGCCTCTTCTTCCGCTTCTCCTGCTCCTCCGACACCACCATCCAGTCCTACAGAGATGGCAGCCCCAGTGTGGAAGCCCTCTTCAGTGCTCCAGCTGCTGTGCAGGCCCTGGTTGCCCTCCGGACTGGAGCTGGACGGGCCGACACTGGCGGTGTCGTCCGTAGAGGAGCAGGAGACAGAAACCTCGCTGGTGCTGTCTCCCCCTGTCACTGCTTCATCACTCTGCAAAAAAAAAAAAAAAAAAAAAAAAAGAAGTATGTCTTAATATCATTTTAAAACAGCATCTTCAGGGAACTTTCAAAGTAAAATGTATAGTTTATCAGAAGCTACAACCACAGCTTTTATTTCAAAACAGTTCATTCAATGCCAAATGCAAATGAAATACTGATTTATTATTTCACTGAGCAGAGCTGCAAAAGTAGCTACTTTCTCCTTAAGTATTGTTTTCACCCCAGATTTAAGCAAGTAGCGCTCGACTGGAGACTGTTGTGTTAAAAGTCTTGTTCTGCTCGCAGAGCAACACAGGAAGTGAAGCCTTTATCCCTGAACCAGGGGAAATAATGTTTTGGTCATCAGCTACAATAACAGGGGAATACTTCAAATCTATGTCTCCATTTTAATCACACACAGCTGAAGTATAGAGTATAACAGAAGAGAATATTACACAATGCAATGAAATGAATGATATATTACACAACAGAACAGATGTCCTTCAAATCATTGTTAATTGCCTAATTACATAGGCCATCACGTTGCATATCTATCAGCATTTCCTCACTAAAGCATGCGATGAATTAAGAGAAGGCTGGAAGAGCTATTTAACCCACAGGAATGGAATATAATGAGGACCAAATGGCAGGACTTAGGGATAATGAACCAGAGCCACATTATAGCAATGCTGACATTATAACAAACACCAATAAATGATAACAGCCTTGTGAAAACAAACCTTTCCCAGGAAAATGTTTGTAAGTTATACGCAGTCTCTTCAGCCTATTTGTCATTGTCACAGGACTTCCACAGCCACAGACAGACGTCACTAATACACAGTGTGTATATAGATATATACTGAAATAGATCTTTGCAAATGAACAAGCAACATGCTAAATGTATGTTGGACGAGGCCAAAAATGTGGCAGGGACTATTTGACAAGTCTTACCTATGTGACAGCTCTGTAATATAAATAATGCATAACAGCAGGAAAATAAATAGTCAGGGTACAACTACACACACACACACACACACACACACACACACACACACACACACACACACACACACACACACACACACACACACACACACACACAGGTTTGGGAGAGTCCATTTAGAGCTAATTTGGAGGTGTGAGCTTTAACTGGGTCTATTGTGCTGCCAGCTGCAGTGTGAGCGCTGAGCATAGAGACGCTTCTGTTGGAGAGCCGGGAATGAAAGATCTGATTTATGCTGCCGACACGACTTCCTCTGGGAGCGAGAGACAACTTACATAGTGCGTGTGTGCATGTGTGTGAGTTCAGGACAGAGGGTGCACGTGACTGCAGTGATTGTTAGCTTTAGCTGGGAGAAGTATTCAGCTGAATTTGTAAACTGCAATTTATATTTTAGCTTTTAGATGATGCTCATGTCCTGACATACAATAAGTTACAGTGTTTTGCGCATGGACACGTGACACATGTCCAACCCACGTGTCACTGCGATCGATGCCGTGACCTTTCATGTTATGAAATACTTTCTCCACCTATTATTCTACATTTATAGTATTGTTTCTCGCAGAAGAAAGACAGCTTCCCTTCAGGGAGCAGCAAAGACGTTAATCCTCTCTCACAATTTAGCTCCTGCGGTCTTTGTTTGGAATCGGAGGCTACGCGGACTTCACGGCACAGTTTGCCCATCGCTGTCTGCCTACAGTGCCCTAACCCTCAGCATCGCTCCGAGTACTCCCAGGCAGCCGATATTCTGCACGCTGACTCTGTCCATTGTTGTCTACAACAAAAAGTACACACAGTTCACATTACCATGAGCATGTTTCAAGTGCTCGACACAGCAGAAGCCGAGAGATATGCGTATTTCAGCTTCAATCAGAGAAGGGTGCCTGGCTTCAAACAGACTTTCAGCAGCAGCAGAGTGACAGCCGGGACCGTGGCTTACACTTTCCCTGCAGCAGAGCAGAGCTGCTGGCTTAAAATGATGCTTAGTAGATGGTTGGGATCTCAGCCTCAGGGTGCTGATAAATAAAAACAAAAAAGTAAAACAGCACAGTCTAAAAAAAATAGCTACTATAGATAAATAGCTAAAGAAAAAATATTTTCTAGCCGTTGAACAGGAGTGAGGTGGATGTTTGGACCGCAGCCAGAACAGGATTCGGTGAACGTTGAGTTTGCTGCTAAATAAAAGTGAAGGCTAGACATTTTTATACTTATTTATTGATCTTCTTGCAGTTTGGTTCGTTAACAATTTGGTTCACAAGGAAGACATTTAATTGTCCTCATTTTTATTCTTGTTTTTAGTTTCTACTTTAGTTTCTCACTATTTTCTCACTATTATTGTCATTTTAATCTATCTTCTACATTTCTATCATCTCTACTGTCTTGTGTGCATTGGTCTAAAAGTGTTTTTTAAATTGCCTTTCTTTCCTTTTAATTAGTTTTTATCTGGGTTTTAAATTGTACTCAAATTTATTTACAACTGTCTGTCTTATTATTGGCTTGTCAATCATCTGAGGCAGTTTGAACTGCACCAACATGTACAAAAAGTGCTGTATAAATAAAGTTTGATCGATCGATCACTATTTTCACTTGATTGATTGGTTGATTGATTGATTCACACTTATCCTGCAACACACTGTCATATACTGCATGTTTTTTGTTTAAGTATTTCACTTTTTTTTTTCCTGTATTTTTTTCTCTGTTCTTGATTTCCCCACCAGGTACAGAGATTCGAACCAGCAACCTGCAGACAATGTTAGAATTTAAAGGCATCACTGATCTGAGTATAAGTAAATGGAGGTCCGACCTTTCTGAAGATGCTGTCAAACCCCGGCTCTGCGGTGAGGAAGCCCTCGATGTCGCTGCCCGAGTCTCTGTGAGCTGAGGAGGGACAGCTGCTGGTTCTGCTGGGCAAACTGGGAAACGCTGAAGACTGTGAGGATCCTGAAACACACAACAACTAAGTGTCAACACTGAAATATAGCAGAGACAAATAGAGAGAACAATAGAAAATAGTTTAACTTGAGCAATATGAGAAAATAATATGAAGCCAGCCGAATAAATCTTGACATATTAATCAGGAAAACACTCAGGTGCGATGTGATTAAAGTTACATTCTGTAGTAATATTTTCTCAACAAGAGCTGTTAAACTGTTTCCAACATAATACGCTTTCATTCTCTCGTCTAAAACATAAGCAGGTCTGTTAGGAAATCAGTGAAAAGACTTCTGGGAATCTGAGAAGGTGTGAAAAGCCCGGCGGATCAATGGCCTCACTAAAGCCGCCTGTGCTCAGCTGCAAAGCCAAACAACTGCTGTTTGTGTGTTTTAAAAAGTCAGAGGACAGAACTGGAGGTAAAATCTCCCTTCGAGAACATGACAGGTGAAAATGCTACTGATATACAGCAAACAGCTTCAGTGAAAGAGCCACATTAATCACCTTCAAGCCAACCGGACCCTGATGAAGACTTTCTGCAGGATTTTGTTTAAAGTCAAAAGTGATTTTCACTTCAGTTAGCAGTTGTTTGATGAGCTGAAATTACAGACATCCAGGAGGCAGTTTAAAGCCCAGCGTCTGAAAACATCAGCCACACTGGTGTGTAGGTAGGTAGGTAGGTAGGTATATACTTTATTAATCCCCGAGGGGAAATTTTTTCGCCACAACAGCATACATACAGGAGCAATAATAGAAACAATAGAATAAAATAATAATAGAATAGAATAATATAATAGAAAAGCAATAAAATAAAAAATATAAATATAAAATATAAAATGCACAGTACATACAGTATATATACAGTACATTAAATGTCTATATTATATACAACAAACCAATAAACACAGTCAACATATATATATATATATATATATACATACGGTACAGTATATATCTATATATATAATATACATATAATATGCATATAATATACAAGCAAGAAACCAAGAATACTTAACGTGTACTTAGGTAAGTCACCATCTGAGCCACAGCCAGCACATGTATCACGGTAAAAATCTTAAAACAGCTCTAAACCCCTTTTCCTTCTTCTCAGTGAGTATCAGCACTCTGGAAACACAGCAGGTATCCAACAGCAGCCCACCATGAGATCACACCCACCACTTCTCATGACCCCTCACTGAATAACAAAACAATCCCCTCCAAAGTCAGCACATGATATAATTACACAACACGGTTCTGGGGCTGCACATTTTGTACATGTAAGGACGTGCACCGATAATATCCCACTCCAAGAGGAAGACTGTACCCAGCCACACATGTACACCAGCAGGCTGACTTTAGCCAACTGCCAAGAACAGCTAGATGAGATCATTCACCAAGCTAGCTGTTATTTTTTTATGTCTATTTCTGCCCTAAAAAAGCGGAAGTTATTCTTTGTCTCTCGGGGACATTTTGCAGAGGAAGTTGCTTTCAAACTGTACAAGAACATGAACTCTGTGGAGCTAAATGAGTAGAATAAGACACTAATACATTCATGGCAGAAAGTAGTAAAAACTACATTTATGATGGTGAATTTAAGAAGGTAAAGCTGCAAACTCTGAATGCGACTGCTCTCCTGAAGCCTGAAGAAACACGAAGCTACCAAATGCAGCTCCAGTCAGCTGCTGAGAGGAAGGGGCCATGATGGGGGGCGTTGTGTGACTGACACGAACAAGCAAACCAAATGGGGGACACAATGAAGACACTTCCTGCACTAGCATAACCACAGGCCATTGTCACACACGCCTGCAATCGTAGGAACACGCATGTGCTTGGAAGGGGTGGCGCATCAAGAAGAGCGCACTCAGTCCTAAACTGGCACACATCTCACAAAGACAATGTAAAAGAACATTCAGGTATTTCTCTTCTGCAGCCAAAACTGTCTAAATACTTACGAAAGGACGAAAAGATTCTGCTGCATTTTCATTTGGGAAATCAGCTGCATCAAAACAAACGCTCCTTCCCTCAAATGACAACATGAGCTTACATGAAGTGATGCAGAGTGGCAGAAACTGGCATTAAGGAAAATAAACCCAGCGAGGGCCAGCGAGAGACACACCAGCGATCGATAAAACACAGAAAAATACTCGTTCAAAGGTTGTGTGAGTGGGTGAAGTAAAAAGACTGAAGTGGATTGTTGATTATGTTCAGTTTCAGATTCATGAAGCTGCTGCGTTAAAACTAAAAACAAGAGCGTTCCTTTTTTGCTGTGCAAAGTTGATGTACCGGTCCTAAATCAGGCACCATCAGAATTTTGGTTGCATTTTATTCTGTATCTGGTAAATGAGAGTAATAGATGTTTATACTTAAAATAAATTGTGATCTGAACTCTAAGCAGTAAAATTGCTATTTTAATGTTATCCTGAATTCTGCAGCCCTAATTTAATATCAGAATTTCAAATTGGAGGGCTTGAAAGAATATAAACTTATCCTGAATTGTCAATCTGTATTTTGTAATCAGAAGTGTTAACAATTTACTGTAAATCTTCTTTAGGAAACTGGTGTCTCCATATTTTCACCCAACACTGTATAGCTTTAAAAATCCAGCAGCAGAGCGAGTGGCCACAGGAACAGGATTATTTCTGTTAACATATTTTAAGGAAAATATAGAACTATTTCTGCAGCAGTAAAAGGTCAGAAGTTTAATTATTCTCCAAAAATGTAATCTACACCAACCTTTGACCCCAACTGCCGCATCAGACCTCGACCGAGGCGGTTTTGGAAGTTGATGCAAAAACATTTTAACCTTTATTCCTCATATTTCTCAGAGTCCACTGTGAACAAACAGAATATTGTGTGAGAGTGTGTTGGAGGAGTGCTGACTGGTGGTGACACAAGCGGATGCCGGGGGTTTCTCTCCAACTCCACCGCCTCGCACCTGTTCACCAAAACTAGCACGGGACTGTGAGCTTTGACAGCTGTCCTCCTCCCTCTGTTTCCAACAGACCCCCCCCACACACACACACACACACACAGACAGACGCACACAGACGCACACACGCACAGGGAACAGGTGGAGAGCTCTCTGAGGAGTCAGCGGGTGATTGCGGGTTGCTGGTTGAATGGTAATGGGCTCACACACCTGTGGACATTACACTCAATCACACATTTCTAAATATTGCTTGCTGTTGGGGTTTCCAGTTCAGTTCAACATGTCTGACAGGAATCTAAGAAAAAGGAAGCCGAGCAGGACTCGGGTTGAGAAATGCACGTTGTTCGATGAATACAGCAGAAGAGAAATGGCAGAGTAGATATTCTCCAAACAAATCATCCGGTCCGAAGCAATCAATGTGGTGAGAAATAATGCCTGAGATAAAGGATCTGTTGGGCCTCGCTGTCTGAAAATACTCTCCTCTGCCCATTTTTACTGTTAGCCAAGATAAGATACTCTGAGCGTTTTCCTTATGTGCAGATCTTATCGGTACTTACAGATAAAAGCCTATTCATTTGTCCTCTTGATTTCCTGTATTCTTTACTACATATCATGTTATATTTGTTCGAGATGCTTTGTGAAACTGGCATGACTTTTTTTTTTTTTTTTTAATACAATTTTCTTTGCACATTTAAGGACATTTCAGTCAGTCATCCTACAAAACTGAGAAGCCACTCCGGCTACTGCACCAGCGTTGTTTGTCTGCTGTCAGTGAACTGATTGAGTTTATAATCAGCTGTCAATTTACCATCTGCAGTTCAACAAGCTTGGTAACACACAGAGTCAAACAACTATTGTAATAAAAAATGTTTAAAAAAAAAATGCACTGATTAAATGCAGGATGAGAAGTCTATATATTTATGCTAACATAAAGCCTACCATTTGTCACTGAGATAAAAATCTGTCTGGACACAATTTAGAGAGTACACACACTACACCAAACAGTAATTTAAACTTTCAACATGATTCATGTAAAACCACCTTTAACTCCTATATCTTTGTTTTTACTTTTCATTGAATTGTATACGACACGCCCAGCATGTCTCATACTACTGAACTGACCTGAGATCAACAGGAAACTGCTTCACCTCTAATAAACGTAATACCACGCAACATTACAAGTGGCACTGTAAAGCAGCAGCATGACTCAACATAGCAATCCACAGGCAGCCAGGCAAGCTATCAAACTGTGGCCTTCCAGCAAACCATGAGCGAGTATTATGGGGTCCAGGTCCGTCCACAACCACAATCAATAGACAACATGTTCTGCACACACGTGAAGAAGCTTCAGTTGTTTCTTTTTTTTATTCCCCTTTGGCAAGCAAGTCAGTTTAAATGTTTGTTTTTAGTCATCAAACTGAATCATTTGCTCATGAGTCACCTCGATGTTGTCTCCACTGTAGTGGATAAGCTTTATAGATCCTAACTTTGCACAATATTTCACTTACTGTTCTACATAGTGGGATTTATCTTTGATGTTGACAGACTGTGTAAAGAAAGAAAGAGGAATATTCCCACAGAATATGGTTAAACAAATGTCACTGAGGTCGCATCCTTGACCTTGAACTGGAAGGTTTTGGCATTCAGTCTTCCTGGGTCAGTCCTTTTACACTGACCTTTGACCCTGACAAAAGAAGGTCAGCAACCCCAACTTTCTACCGTTTCTAACCAAGGATCTTTTGAAGTTTTGAGCTGAGAGTGAAATCAGCTCCGGTTCACTGAAACACTATTCCTCTCATAATAAGACTCAATCAAAGTCTACAGCCATTTTATTCACTCTGAGGCTGTGCTTAGTCAGAGCAATGCTTTTTTTCAGATTGATATTTCTGCCCATAAACTGACAGAAATATATTCACATGGCACCAATCAACCACTTGCTGCACTGACAAGAGAGGTGTTATTACTTTTAGCTTCAATTACACTGTGGTTGTAGAGATGGAAATATTAGTCAGTCTACTGCTGTGGTAGCACCAACCTACCGTGACACAATGGATTGTCAACTGCCGTTTTGAGGTATCAACTTCAGCATTTTGGCCGTCCCAATCTTCATGTTTTTGGAGCCTGAAGTGACCATATTTGGACGACTTGGGAAGAAGCGAGGGGTGAATCTGACTTGATCTGACTGACAACCGCAGGACACTACGCCCACCTAACTTCAGCGGAAACCTGACTGCACCCCAGGCCTGTCAATCAAACCACACATGCCCCTACATATATCTCTTTTTGAGGCTTAATATATAATTAACTATGGAACTATTTTAAGAATGGACCAGCAGAAAACTAATCAGGAGTAAATTTAGTGAATGACACCATGATGACTTGTGGACAAAATGTATTGACTTTGTATTTCAAGAGAGAAGTTGGCACTTTTGGAATGGGAGTCTATTAGAGAGAGAGATTTTTTGGAGGCAGGCCCTAATGGTCCTCAGAGGTATTGCACTTTAAGGCACATCCGTATTGTTTTCACTTTTTACACCACAAAGCTTCATCCATCTTTATGTAAAGTCTATGGGTCCCGACTGAAATAACTACAAATATTAGACAGAGTGCCAAGAGGATACAGTCAACATGACTTTGGCCAATATCTTGGTTTATGGCCAAATACTTATACATACTTTATGACTAAACTTTTGACATGTAAGTCTCAGCTGTACTTTGTGTAATGCTTGTTAGAAAATGCTATGCTGACACTCTAACACAGCGACCACTGTACATGCTGTTTAAGATCAACATTTTAACATTTTTATTGTAAGCATCCTTACATCAGCCTTTGGCTGAAAGCAATGCTATACAGCCTCAAAAAGCTGCTAGTCTGGTTGTAGAGTCTTTGTCTCGTTAACCATTGAAAGACATTTAAAAAAAACAGAACAGGAACAGAGAGAAGAGAACTGAGGAGAATGAACTACAATTTAAACTGGCATGATGACAACATGTTCATGAAAAATATATAAAAAGCTGAGACAACGTCTGGACATGTTTCACCATGACTGTTGCTGTTAGGTAAACTACTGCAACCACTGCTGCTGAGCTCACGTTACATCTCCAACCACCAGACTCCTACTGTCCATCCTGTTGTTTCTCTGTGACACCACTTAAACTAAGCGTTATTAGCTCTCTTACATGGACAGAGTCACTTCAAATGCTGCAAGTCAGCTGGAATATAAAAAGGGTCAACTGGAATACCACCAACCAGTGGAGTTGGTTGAACTATTTATCACATCATTGCCATACTTGTGGCGTGTAGCCACAGCGTTGTGACATACAAACAATACACACTGCGTCAGGACCATCAAAACTTTGCGTGACAGTGTCAATAATGGTCAAAGGTTCCACAGACAACCCAAGACGTTTACTATTACATACTGTACACTCCACAATTGTTTAGCATTATTGATACATCCAGATATTTTTGAGCGGTACTGGGATACATTGGCTGCAGTCTGTTTAATATATGTGTGTATATGTGTACAACATTAATGTTCAAAAAAACAAACTTAAACCAAGTGTGTACCCAAAGTTAATTTGCACTTATAGACCCGTTTTTATGATGTAACCTTTTCCAAAAATAGTCTCTGAGCATCTCCAACAAGTATCAGAAGACAACTACTGTTAAAAGTCCAGGTTTCAACATTACAGCATTAATGCAGCTGAGACAGGTGTCATGGGTGACACGGTTATTAGCAGGTTTACCACTCAACCCTGACTGCTGGTTAATCATATGGTTCACAAGTTCTACAGCTGATTATAGCTGTCACCTTTGCACACTTTTGAATACATGAAATTGTTTGGTTTAAAACTCAACAAATAGTAACAGATATTCAATATCAGCAAATATACAATTATGGGATCTAAAAGTATTATTGTCTGTCAGTCTTGTCTTGGTCTTTCTGACCACCTAAATGAAGCTTGATGGACTAAATTTCCTCTTTATGGTACGATAGAACTGGCAGACAGAAGCTCTTCAGCTGTTTTCACAGATTTAGATCCAACAAGAAAAGTGCCAATGCTAGTCCTCAAACAATGCAAGTAGGCTTGCTTTGTGTTGGTGATACTTCAGCCAGACTGAAAAGTCACCAGGACAAACATCAGTTTGCCGTCACTTCAGACAAGCATAATAATTAATAATAACAACTGAAAAACATCCACTTCCTTGATTCTGAGCAGATAGTTTAGAGCTCTAGCAGCTGACAGAAAGTCTTACCTGAGTGTTGAGTGTTGCAGGGCTGATGGAACGACGTCTCTCTGTCTCGGTGGATCTACAGAGAAAACAGGAAGACACTGAGTCAGCCTCAGCAACATGTGATCGTCACCCACAAAGAAATAATGATGCAGACTGCCGTGTCTGTTAGGAAGTCTTCCCTGATACACAGAATGGGAGGCAACAATAAGACACCCTTTATAACAGCAGCATTAAGAGTATTCATGGGTTTTAGTGGAGCTATGCTCAGGCTCTATCTCGCCCCGGGGGAACTGTTGTGGAAAGATCTAACTTTGGTTTGTTTTCAGCTTTTACAAGTCTCAGTCACACTGACACACACACACACATACACACACACACTGCCTGTCAGAGATCTGTGGTTGGCTGTGAGCACCCAACACTGCGGCTCTGCTTCCTCTGTGGTCTGAATGTCGATAGAACAGCTGTGTGTGTGTGTGTGTGTGTGTGTGTGTGTGTGTGTGTGTGTGTGTGTGTGTGTGTGTGTGTGTGTGTGTGTGTGTGTGTGTGTGTGTGTGTGTGTGTGTGTGTGTGTGTGTGTGTGTGTGTGTGTGTGTGTGTGTGAGCTTGGTTTTAGCTACAAAAGCCACAGGCCCCCCACCCTCTCTGCAGGCAACACAAAAGCTTAGACAGTTTGGCCAAAGCGGTGCAGATTTGACTGACAGCTCTGAATGTGAAGCTCACACAGACTCACAGAAGCTCATTGTGTTTTAGTGAACTCTATCTATGACATGTAGATAAAGATGATGAGCTCTGACTTTGAATGTGTATCTATTACAAAAAAAAAAGTGATTAATAATCTATTAATGAAGCCTGATTGCCAAACCCTAGCTCCTTGAAACTGAGTACAAAGCCTTACTGCCTGAAAGCATGGCTGCTTTAAGATCAAGAGAGCTGACTGTCATGGAGTTTACTGTAGATGGTACCTCCTTTAAGATCCTTTTGATTTGCCCTTCATTAATGGTTTGTTCCATCCTTTCTCTAGCGTGTTTCCGCCCCTCTTTAATTCTCCCCATTTACCTCCCAACCCTGGTAAGCTCATGTTAAGCCTGGCTTAGGTCAACAGGCTTTAGCACCACTCCTTTAAACTTGGCTGTGTAAGACTTGTACAAAGGAACATCCAGACACAGTAGAAACAGGTGCCTAATCAAAAAGGCCACAACCTTTCATCTGAAGGAGAAATTGGTGCAATGAGACAAAAGCTGCTGTCTCACCACAGGCCACCAAACCTGCTCACTGTATGCTGCAAAGGCACAAACTGTGTGAATGCTGTCGTCCTCTGGTTCATTATTACAACTGACCTCGTTTCTGTGCTGCTGAGAAGCACTTGAATGAAGACGACTATCCTCACTGTGAGGTGAAGAGTTTACCGAGGATATAATACGTATCATCTAACTGAATGAGGTCAGGGATCAAATTAGCTAAAGTAAGTCATCACTGGTGTCTGCAGCCTTTTAATCTCAATGTAAACACTTACATGCTCAGAGTTAGATGACATCGATGCCAAGAAACACGAAAAGCAAGTAAATATTGAGGAATTGAACCTGAACATTGATCATTAACCAACATGTTTTGTTTACACCGTGGTGAGTTTTGGCGCACAATATACTGTATGTCATATGGCGGTCAATGCTGATTGGTTGAAGGCTGCTCCAGTTGTTTCATAATGAACCGGATGTCTACGCACAGGATGCAACAAATGGAAATACATCTCAATGGAGTGTCACCATGCCAAGATATCCACAATGCAATTTTTGGTCTTAATGCCAGATTCCATATCATAAAAACAGAGACCGCAACAAAGAGAGAGGATCAGATGTCAAAACTAAACTATACTTAATACACAGCAGCTATTGAGAAGACAGAGAGCAGAGACCGAAACAAAGAAGAGACAAGTCAAGAGGTTAAATACAAAAACTCAAAGACATAACAGCGAGGAGGATAAGTGAGTCCCATCCAACCAGCAAGGTCAACTCCCCCGAACGCTTAGAGGCAAGGTGGTTCAGCTAAAAAAACTAACCTCTGCTGTCCCAGTGCACTCAGCTGACGAGCCCATTGAGACCCAGAGAAACACTGAGCTCTGTTGTCCAGGCCTGGGAGCGGTGAGCGTGTGAGCATTTAAAAGTACCCACTGTGATCTTTCTGCATTCCTTCAAAACACACTGACAACTACTCACGTACCAACTGGCACCACGTACAGGCACGTACATCAGCCAACAGAGCTGCATGCACTAACCCACATTACAAACACTTACTTATTCTCCTTTTTTTCTACCTCATCAAGTCTCACATGCACACATCAAAATCCAACCCGCACACATCAAAATCCAACCCACACACACACACACACACACACACACACACACACACACACACACACACACACACACACACACACACACACACACAGACACACAGATGCATACACAGAACACGCAGGCTTTTTCTTTTCACACAGCTGTGTTCAGATATCAAACAGAGCCCGCCGAGAGAGAACAAACACTCTGACGAGGAAAGATTAGCTGGTCACAGAGGGCGCCAGCGCACACACACACACACACACACACACACACACACACACACACACACACACACACACACACACACACACACACACACACACACACACACACACACACACACACAGACAAACACATGCATAAATGTATGTTCGGGTCAGAAGTAAATGACTGCCAGTGATTGCACCAAATTAAAAGGCTACATGGGATGACCACCGAGCAGAGCGGTGACAACAGAACTTGAGAAACAGAAACAAAGTATTCAGAATAAAAGACAGATTCAAGTTGAAATAAAGAAAGCAGCAGCAGCTTTACGGCTTTTACGGGACTGTTTACCCACCAGAACTACTTTTGTGTGCTTTGCCACTGATTATAGAATAAAGTGAACTCTGAGGCAGGAAGTGGATACTTCTCAGAGGAAGAAAACACACAGCACAGTACAGGTATGTGGGAATACCTGCTGTTAATGCATGTTATACAGCGTATTTATTAGTCACGTGTTTCCTTCAGTTAGGGAGTGTGTTAGTGCAAAAAGCATGAACTTAAAACAATAAAAAAAAATACCGTTCAATTTGAATCAAACAGAAGCCTCTCCGGTTCAACTTTTCCTTTCAACTCATAACTTCTCATTCAGTTTAATGATGCCTGTTACAGAGCACCTCTGACGCTGTCACCAAAAGTCAGTGATTTGCAAATGTTTCAAGCGTTTTTGGATTCCTTCATCCAGAAAAGCTTCTACTCAAGGTAAACAATTAACTACCGTAAAATGTAGTGACCGTAAACATTCGGAGAAACAAACAGGGAGGTAAACAGGCAGAGGCACATCAAAAACAGACTTATTTTTTCATAACAGAAGCGAGCGGGGTTGGACGTGTAGTAGGTGAGGAGGTTGGTGTGTTTTGTTCAATACAAACCAAGAGCCAAAAGGCAGCCTCTCATTTAACCGGGAAGCGAGTCACACATTTTATCAAACAAGTGTCCAAGCCTGCAAAACAGTCAGACAGCGAGGAACCGATCCCCGTCTGAAAGCTGGCAGTGAAAAATATGAACAGCTCAGTGCATAGCTGGATTGTCGGGGGACTCTAAACTGTACCCAGTAAAAACACATCTGGTTTAAAAATGAAAAGGCGGGCTGGTGTGTGTGTGTGTGTGTGTGTGTGTGTGTGTGTGTGTGTGTGTGTGTGTGTGTGTGTGTGTGTGTGTGTGTGTGTGTGTGTGTGTGTGTGTGTGTGTTTAGGACTTGGACTGCTGCCTTGTTTCTAAACAGGCCGGCAGCCATGGCCGACTGAATGACTGTTTCCAGCCAGGCAAGTGAACACAGTTTGATCCCTGAGGTCGGCTAGCAGCAGACCTGCGGATGAGGCTATTCTCTGATGCTCCTTGGAAATGATGACTCTGACTGAAGGACTATCTATTGAGAATGCGTTCTTTCAAAATAAACTTTATAAAGACATGAACATTATTAGCAAACCGGTCAAGAGAAGCGAGTGCCGAAAGAAGGAAGAAAAAGATTTGGAGAGATAATTGTTGTGCCTGTTTGGAGTTGATGTTTGCCATCTATCTGCCAAACCAAGTGTTTATACACATGTATATACTGTAAGGATAGTTAGTATAAAGGCTTATTCACAGTTACTGTACTCTGTAAGTGGACTGATGATGTGTTGTGTGACTCCAGGCCAGCAGAGATGCTGGGATGTGAAATGGAATGAAGTCATTTGGCCGAGTGCCTGTTTCCATCCGGGGCCAGAGGAAACCGTTAGCCCGGCTCTGCCTTTTTCCCACACCATCATATCTCTCTCCCTTTCTCCGCTCACCTCTGTCTCTCTTTCTCACTCACACTCACACACACGCTCTCTCACACTCACACTCACACACACACGGACACTTGCTATTTCACCCCCTCAGGTGAAAAGCGGAGCTGACGTTCAGAACGAGTTTAGAAAGTGACAATAGACTAAAGAGAGGTGTTACATTTACCACAGCACTCCTCTTCATAGATATTCTCCAGCTCTTGCCCTCCTTCTGGATGTCACAAGCAGTAGACAGTGCAACAGTCAACATCACCGCTGCTATGTTGTTCATAGTTTAGTTTATGCATGATAATTAACAGTTCAGACATCAGGGAGCGCTTATTAGTTTATGTTATAAGAAATACTGTATTGTTGCTTTGATTCATTGGCTTAGTTTGAATTATTCCTTGTTTTGTTTATAGCTACCAGCTAATATAGGCTACATTCAGTGGAGATTAATTTAGTTCTGTCTTCTTTGTTGTTCACATTTTAAATTGGGAAGCTGATTATTTAACTATCATTGTCCAACAACTCCTATTTACGTAGTTCCAGTGATGATTTTTGACTTTATTTGATAGCAAATACAGCTTTGATTGGTTGAAATAGCCTTTCAGTTACCAATATTTGGTCACTTTCACATTGAACAAAGTGAGATTTTGACGTGGTTTTAGCGCAAAGGTATTAAAGGGTTTATCTTGAGATATTTCTATTCTGTCCAAAAGGGGGAGTGCCCTCCTGACAGACTAACTTTGCCATAACACTTGTATTTAAAACGACTGGAGGACATTATATTGCAATCAGACTTACATGTAACAGTCCAGTTGTGCAGATTACAGATCATTTTGATCCAACTATGTGCCTATGGATGGAAATTTGTCTGTATTGAATTGAGATGAATGATAATTGATAATTACTTAAATTAGACCCGAACTTGTTGATCAGCAGTCAACAGGACAACAGGCCAGAAGAAAACTCTACAGTGGAAAAATGTCATGAAGGCTTCTTGTGGTGAAGGTGTATGTGTGGTGAAGGGAAAGTGCCATTTGGGCTTTAAATAGCACAATGTTTGGGTGCTGTAAATATCCCAGTTAGAAAGATTGCACTTGAGATGGTTTGACACAGAACCTTTATGGTAACAGCACCAGGACCTCTGAGAGAGAGGAATTACAGAATGACAAGGATTTTATATTCTGTTTGAGTCCTACAGTTTGTCAGACAAGTGCCTGTCGTGCTGACCAAATAACCCCGCAAAGACTTTTCAACTGTCTGAGCATCATTAAGTTTCATACCCAATTATTCCACAGCGATGGATGGAGTGCAGGCATCCGTCTTGGTGTCACATAACAGCGTACCCAATGCAGCGTACATCCAGAAACCGCACTCCACCCCGAAATAATCAGTACTCTGTGTCTGGAGGGCCACTAGCAACAAGCATGCAATCATCTCCCAGGGTGCAACACAACGAAAGCCGTCACAACATCTCCAGCAGACGAGTACAGGTTTGCCGAAGCCTGTCGGAGCACTTTGTCACATTTATTATGCTTTGCTTAAGAAATATCTTTTTTTCTGAAGAGCTATTTAAGAGCAAGTGTGATCAGGCCTTAAAAACCAACCTGTCTGAGGAACTTAAGCTGCTGAATCACTTCATGAAATCTCCCTTTAATGGACCCAATTTCATGTAATAATATCACTAATTATCTTTGACCTGACTTTTATGGATTACTTTCATGAATTAAGTCCTGCTTTCATAAGTCCTACCTTGCTTTTATGTTTTTTTCCATTCTATTTTATCTGTCTGGAGGACTTAACAGGTCTGTTTTCAAAGCTGCTGCTACAAAGACTGTCATTACTGCTGCAGCAGTGGTCATATCATACCAAACAACTTTTGAGTTTGAAAGTGCGGATTGGTAGCCTACCTTAATCAAAACCACATCTACAGCTCTTTCTCCTTTGGCACAGAGACTGTACCTCCGCTTGTGTCGCTCGTACATTTTCCTATAAATATCCAGAGCGGCTTTACTGAACAGAAGGTTACAAAATCCAGGAGAAACACTGTTGAGGAGAGCTGAAGCTGTCTGCTAAGCTTCACATCTGGCCACAGAAGCAGCCTTCCACCAGACTCCAGCTCAACTCCCTCCCTCCCTCCCTCCCGCCCTTTTCTTTTCCTCAGCCGTCTCTCAACTTCTCTTGACTCTGCCTGACTTTCCTGCTCTCTCTCTCTCTCTCTCTCTCTCTCTCTCTCTCTCTCTCCCTCTCTCTTCCTCCCTCCCTCCCTCCCTCTCTTCCCCTCCCTCCCACTCTCTCTCCCTCTCCCTCTTTCCCTCCCTCTCGCCCTCTCCCTCCCTCTCTCCCTCTTTCCCTCCCTTCCTCCCTCGCCCTCTCCCTCCCTCTCCCTCTTTCCCTCCCTCCCTCTCGCCCTCTCCCTCTCCCTCTCAGTGAGACTGTGAATGCCTCTCTCACCCTGTGAATCAGCCATCCAAACTACTACATTGTTATAGTATGACAGATGACAGTGGGGCATTATTACTTCAGTTAATGTGATTCAATCATCACAATTGATGCTGCTGAGATTCAGCACCACCTGCTGGACCAGCGTGTACGTGAGGCCACCTGTGGAGCCTGCTGGGTGTGACTGCACCCTTTTCAGGTGACACATCGCACAACAGATTTCTGCCCCCGTGTGATGTACAGTTTATTATGTCCAGGCCTAAGTGGTGTGGATGAAATGAATAAAATATCACAAAATCCGTAGATTATAAGATTTTACTATCTATCTATCTATCTATCTATCTATCTATCTATCTATCTATCTATCTATCTATCTATCTATCTATCTATCTATCTATCTATCTTTGTGTGTGTGTGTGTGTGTGTGTGTGTGTGTGTGTGTGTGTGTGTGTGTGTGTGTGTGTGCGTGCGTGCGTGCGCGCAAAATCTAAACTGATAAGATAATATCATAAATGATGCAATGTTGGTGAATCTTCAAAATCACGAATTATTCCTCACTGAATTTTAATTTATTGATTAATCTTATTCTCCCCCCAAAAAAAGCTCAAAGACAATATTTTTTTTCTCCAAGATGCTCAGGTTCCTGTGGTTCAGCAGTGATCCATACAGGAAGCACCGAGGGCCTTGATATGCTTGAAGAAGAGCACACATACAAACAACAGGGAGGAAAAGGAAAGCACACAGGTTTTGTGCAGATGGTAAAATGTTAGCATACCCTCACAGCTATGCAGCCTCAAAAAAAGTAATTGAGCAAAAGAAATGAAAAGAACCTTATACTGTCAGTATGAATGGCTCTCCCTGGCAGTCAAAGATACAAATGCACCTGAGCAAGGAAATGGAAATGTGCTGCTCCTCTACAACTCCTCAGGACAGCAGCTGGGCAAATAACCCATGAATATTTTACCAATTCTTTGTCCCTTGATTTCTTATAGTCACATGTCGGTAATGCTGCTTTATTAAAATAAACAATGCAAAACAATAATTTTAGCTGCGATTTGAAATAGGATAAATTGCAAATACAAGTGATAAAGTTGTGTCCCCACCAGTTTGGGACAGCACACTGAGGGTGAGCACCTTCTGATTGGTATTTAGATCCATGTAAACGTGTGGCAGTCCCTGGAGTTTGTGGGCTGTCCCTGATATGAGAACAGCCAATAGCAGCCACAAACCATTTAAGGTCCCCCCACACATCCAAACTCTGACCTTCACAGAGCACCAGGTGTTTCAATATTCAAGGAGACAACGTTAAACCAAACAGACCACAATTCTTGTACTTTTTACTCCACTACATTTGTCAGTTACAGTTTTACATGCTTTTTCTGTCCAATAAAAACTATGCATCTCCAAAATTTGTGATTTTGAATTTGAATTTTTCTGATAAACTAAAAGGTTTGATTTTTCTTCGTGGGCTGAGAAAATTATTCTACTTTTCAAGCTAAATAAACAATTTTAAAATCATTGATGTGCTTGATTACTGGAGATTCAACTAACCAAAAGTGGCCAAAGTCATTGAAATAAGCACCACATTAAATAACTACAACACTAAAATGCACATTAATGCAACATCACATATAACAGTAAAACACTGACAGGGAGCATTTCCTGCATAGTGTGTACTTTCACCTTTGAATGTACCTAAAATGCAGGACTTTTACTTGAAGTGGAGTGTTTTAACAGGTATAATTTGTACTTTTACTTAAGTAAAGGACATGAATACTTCGTCCAGCACTGACTAAACTGGAACTAAAATATGAAATGTAAACAAAGTCTCGCATGCTGAATCATCCAGGACTAAATGATCTGCTGTCTCGACACCCTCTTTCTGATTTTAATTACTTCAGTAACCTCTCAGTTCACGCAGCTAGTCGTTGCTGCTGTCATTTAGAGTCTCTTATCCCGTCAGAAGTTTAATCCACTATGTATACTTTATGTACACTTTTCATTAGTTTTTTTTTCATTTCAATTTGTACATTATTTCATGTATTATTACGTATTTTAGGCTTCATATTACTTCAATCGTTCTGGCTGATTATTTTGGTTGCTCAATTCATTATTATTGCTATAAATGCATCACACACCTTGCATCTAAATATTACTACAATTGTAACAGTATAAACTAAAACGCTAAAGAGAAGTTCTCGGGCTCGTGAACGGTCCATTCTTCACCTCAACTCTTACTGCAGTTTGTTCAACACTAGCATGACTCCAAATTTCCTGCCCGTCATCATCATCATCATTATATTTCATCAGGATCAAATAGCAGGTCGTTAAACTGGTCAAGAAGACACGCTCCAGCGATGCCTTTGAGGTTACATCTCCCTCTGCTGGCGACCCCGCCACCCTGCACGCTGTGTGTGCTCCACATCCTCCTGCAGTCAAACATCTGGCATTCAAAACAAGCCAGTGACCTAAACCGCAACCCAGGAATAAGCAGAGCCACTCCAGTCTATGGCTGCGGAGGAATTCTGTTAGTCAGCAACATTTCAGCGCAAAGCCTCATCTACTGAAGATCGCATCCATGTGCTCAGTGGCTGAGCTGATAGAGTAAATGAACTGTGTCACAAGTCTCCCACAGCACACAGGAGGCAGGGAGAACTAGTCATATGTATAGGTCTTCCTTAAACACACTTCAGCAGGTGATTTATATTCCTTGCTGAATCACTGAACCCACCAAAAATATATAAAAAAAACTGACAAAGCTGCAAGACTTTATTCAAAGGGAATAATGCTCCAGAAAGCTTTTTTCCTGAAACTCTGCAAATATCTAGTTGGCACGTCAAGCTGCTTGTAAGAAAATCCTGCCTTTCCTTCTTCCCTCAAACGTTTGGCGTACTTTTCTTTACTGGAGATATTTTTGCAATCCCTGCTGTGCAATCTCCTTTTAAAAGAAGATTTGAGTTTTAATAAAAAAAATGCTAACCACGGTCACAGATCAAATAACAGAAAAGAACGTTCCTGCAATAATAAGCTGTGAATACTGTCGCCACACTTACACTAAAACAAGCTGGTAACAAAAGGAGCCTGGTGGAGTTTTCTTGCACATGGACTGCATGTATCTTTTCATTCACATTTCTTATGAGATAATATTCTGTCGTGCAGACAAAAAGGGCAAACTTAACTTTTCCTTGAATCTACAGATGCATGGCTACAACAAACTCTGGTGTCACCAGGTCGTGCTGATATAGTGCAGAAACTTGTCAGTTTGCTGTATTCAGACTCTCAGGATGCTAAAATCTGTTCTTGAGCCCATTCTTTGACTGCACTAACAGACAGCGACAATGATTGTTCAACATCTATACTTACTGTACGTGTGTGACAACCTCCACTGTCAGTATAATCCAATTATTATGCATATTTATTAGTCTGCAACCAGTATTGACCTTGGCTGCATGTTTGTTCAGAACATCTTCCTGCCAAAAGTCACTTTGGCTGTTTCAGAGCATTGAACAGTGACTCATCTTCGGCTCATGTTAATCAAACCCACATCGACAACAAGGCACAGCGCGACAGCTGACAGCTACAGTAGAGACTTAAAACGTACCGTGGGGACATCCGTTCCCTCTGTTGGGCCATTTTCTTCCTCCCCTGCTTCACTGCCAGCGTCTTCAGACCGGAAGACATCCACCTCTGGAGACAGCACGCACAACACAAGGCAATCAGTCCAATGGCAGAACTTGTGATCTGCAGATACATTGATGAGTTACAGCCTCTATACAACAGTGAAGTAGCAGCTTGTGTCTGTTTTTATTTACGATTAAAAGTTTCCTGAAAGGCAAATTTCCCACAGGGACAATCACCATGTGAATGTAAAAGAGTTAATCACTCTTTGATGATTAAAAACAGAGACATAATGGTCTAAGTTTTTTGGTACTATATAATTATGAGGTGGATTAGAGGGGATTTCTGTCTTGGTATAATTATGTAAGTCAACATGACTTGATGGATGTTAGAGGAAGTGGAAAAGTCGCTCCATGAAAAAAGAAGAACTGACTGTTTTGTTTTTAAAGCCTCACGGAGAATCAGATGAAATATTCACGGCTTTTTAGTCAAACTTTGAAACAGCACAAAGCTCGTCTGTGATCTTCCATGATGTTACCTGATGCTCCTCCTCTGTCGTGCTGTAAATACATCCCCTGATTCATAATGACACCCCGCTCTCCATGTGACGCACAGCAGTAACCTCGCCCTTGACCTCTCTTTATTGGACTTGGGTCCAGCACAATTATTTCTGATGAGTGAAAATTGCCAACAGAGGAGTGCTTGAGGTTCACTTCAAGAGCAGGTCTCACTTCCTGCTTCGTGCTCTCATCAGCTGCCTTGAGTGTGTTTGTTCTACAGAACCCAGCCTTCTAGCGCTGCATCTGAGACTTTGGTCACATGCACTGGCAATGTGACTGCTGACTTATACTGGAGCCAGAATGTGCATGAGTGCATGTAAGATAGACCAACACTGAACATATGAATATGAAGAGCATCAGACTAATCGTGGCCTAAGGTATCAGAGATACAAACAGGCTCAGTATTTACATAACATGTCACAACGCATCCCAGTTTTTCAGCATGAAGTGACGTGGCAAAATAACTGCCAATGTCAAACTTTCGGCAAAGTGTTTTGAAATGACATATTTTTAGAAATAGAATAATTACAGCCTACTAATGACTCAATGCTAAAATCCTCATTAAAGGACAGTTAGCCCCCAAAAAAGCATAAATAGTGAGCAAAACATGTCGTGACAACAGCAATATATCACAACAAGATGTCACACAAAAGCTAAAAACCTCTGCGAGCCCAATTACGGCGAGCTACATGGCATTTAACTTTGCAGAGCTGTTGCCATTAATCACCAGAGGAGGACTGAATCTGATGCAGCATATTTTCTTAGGAATAAGACTTTGACAAACATATTGCCCGGTGATGTACGAGTGTGTGAAAGTGGAGTACACCTGATCAGCGACCGGGATTAATCCGTGTTTACCCACCTTGATTCGCACTGCCGCAGCTCTCCGAGGCTCCGTCCACCGCGTCAGGAGTTTTTGGAGTTTCAGTTGTCGAATCTTCACTGTGAGGTTCTGCGGCGGCTTCGCTGTTTGGAGAAGGCGGTTCTACTTCCAGAGAATTTCCATCTGCACTGTTTGAAATGACATCCTGGGATGGGGACGCATCAGGTGACCTCTCGCTTGCTGTCATCTCTGAATTAACCTGCTGTAGGTCTAACTGAAGGTCTCCACTCTCAGATTTATCACTGGCTTCTATCCGCTGAACATCCTCTTCCTCAACTGGGTGTGTGTCTTTGCTCTCTTCTGCGACAGATGGATCACATAGACCGCTACTGGCCAACTCGGATGCAGACTGTTCAATCTCTACATTCAGGTCCGCACTGTTGGGTTCTCCTGTTTCACTTTCATCGACCTTCCCTGTTGGGGCGTCCTCGCTCTCTGGGTCTAACGACAGATCCTCTGTGGAAGGTTCTGGGCCGAGTTTCTCTGTTCCCTCAGGGTTCAAAGCCTCCATTGTCTGGAGGCCGGGTGACAGTTGTGATCCGGGCTCAGTGCCATCCTGGTCGCAGTCTGCACTGACAGCGTCAGGCTCCAAGGAGAGCCCTGCGTCCATAGTTTCAACGGGTTTTAGATCATCTGCATCCTCAAACTCTAATTCTGTTGAGGTCAGTTCTGCTAACTCGGTTTGAAGAGAGTCCCGATCCTCCATTGTGCCACTTTCCTGAGTGTTGTGGAATATTTCAGTCATAGAGCTTCCAACTGATCTGAAACTGCAATCGTCATCACTGGAGAGGCCCTGTGCCGTGCCGGGATCACCGTCAGCGAGGCTTTCAGAGGGCATCTTTTCAGGTGATAGCTCACAGTTACACGAATCAGTCTGTGTATCGACCGCGGAGCTGCCATTAGTCAGATTATCAGCTGCATTGTCAGGTTCATCCATAGGCAAACTGGTGCTTTCAATACCGTCTCCAGAAGGTTCAGCTCCGTCTTCACCGCTCACTGCTCCAGTAGAATTCCCAGAATGACAACCAGTTTCTGGAGCCGAGCCCCTCTGCTGCTCTGCAGCGTAATCCCTACCAGCTGTTTCCTGGTTTTGTTCGGGGCTGTTTATGTCTGGAGGAGGTTCCCCCTCATGGAGGCCTTCTATCAAGAGAGGTGGAACAGCAGATTCAGGCTCCTCGATTACATCACCGCAGTCTATCAGCGATGGGTTGGGGAGGTCCCTTGGGGTTGATACGGGGTTTGTTAACCCTTCAATGTCTACCTTCTCGTCGTCTGAACAGAGTCCGTCACAGAGCTCCTGGCCAAGTTTCATTTCTTCTTTCCCGACATCATCTCCTTTCCGAGAGCAGTCCTTAATTTCAGAGTCGGAAGTGTCTGAAACCTCGGATGACGGAGACTGGCCCATGACTGAAGCTTTCGTGTCCCCGCTGGCCGTTATTAGGTCTGTTGACTCTGAGTTGGTCTCCTCCTCCTCCTCCTCCTCCTCCTTCTCCTCGTCCTTCTCCTCCTCCTTCTCCTCCTCTTCCTCCTCCTCCTCCCTCCTCCTGGCTGCGCTGTCCTCGGCTTCCTGCTCAAATCTGTCTTCTCCCTCCTCGGCCTCCTGTCCTTCCCGGATCACAGCCTCTCCTCTATCAGTTTCCTCTGCCTGTTTACCACAGCCCGCTGCTGGGAGGATTCCCACATTGACGCTTTCCCCTTCAGCCTCACTCTGTGCTCCTTCACCCCTATCACACGGACTCAAACTCCGGGTGGAAACACCAGGCTGCTCCCTTCCCTCCTCCTCCTCCGTTCGGCAGTAATCTCTCCCAGAGTTTGAACTGGGACACACCCTGTCCTCTGGGGGGCCGAGGCCATGCTCCTGGGGGTGTACTTCTGATGTTGGAGTACTCACAGGCGAACTCCGGTCTTTCTCTGCATTCCCAGTCTCACTGTGCCCACAGTCAACAGTGTCGCTGCTTTCCACTGGGCAGTTTTCTACCCGTCTCCCTTCAGTTGTTGTATCCGGGCACTCTGACGCCGTAGCAGGTTGCTGGAGTCGCTCCAGACAGGTTACCTCCGTTTGTACACCTTCACAACATTCAGCAGCGGTGTGCAGAGAATCAAACTGCAGCTCCAGTACAGAAACTCCCTGCAGAATACAGAAAAAGAGGAGGATAAGAGTTGGCTTTCCCTTCAGAGAACCCAAAAGAGCTGTTCTCTGCTTCTTATCAAGAGCCAACTGTGTGATTGCATAAGGTGTTCCACTGGTTATACAAACAAAGCTTGAAGGTTAAAAAAAACCAGGGCAGTGAAAAGACAAACAATCCAACAATGTTGAGCAGCAGCTGAGCTCCTGGACGAAGCCAACACGAGCAGAGATACCTACCGTGCGAAAGAGGGCAAGGTGGAATGACTCACCTTGGCATGAAGATGGCATATCATGTGCAGCAGCTGCCCCACGCTCTCCTGAAGGGTCGGCGTGTCGCGGCCAGGGTGGATGCTCAGCGTCAGAGAGTGCGTGTTCAGCCTGGGAAGGTGGCAAAATACCCGAGCGTCCGTGGAATCCGGCAGGAACGTCTCCGTCCCTTTGTCCGTCTCTGCGTTCGTCTCAGCCCTGTCGAAGAATAAACACTTAGATCATCCCGAAGGGTGTGCGGCGTGATTGGCTAACGCAGCACAGAACTGCTTTCAAGAGGTTTTTAACAGTGATGTCAGCGGGTCCACAACTTTTTCTTCAAAAATCCACAAAGCTTTGCTTAATTTTAAAACACCAGATCAGAAAAAAAAAAAAAAAAAAACAGCAGTCAAATACTGAGGTTGCAATGTTAGTGTATTCTAGCATGTTTATAAGCAACCTATAAAGATTCTGCCAAGTAGTTAAGTAGCTAGAAAATGTTAAGAAGTTCCAGACGCTGTGGGCAGTCCAACAGAAATGATACTTTCCTTCCCAGTAGTAAGACACACCAAACCTAAGTACCACTTCTAGTTGATAAGCTTTCCAAGAAACCTTCTCTCCCTCTTTTGTGTCAAGTGTTGAAGGTATGTGCTGTGTTTTATTCCCCATAAAGATAGTGCTGTACAGGGGAAACACTGTTTGCGTAATCGTGGGTGGGTTGCTCTAGCTGCGAGGCCCGGTGGCTGAGGTCACCAGCCAGGCTGCGAGTGACTTCACTTTTCATGAGGGAAATGTAATTACCGACACATAAAGAGAGCGATGGAGGTTGTAAAGCAGCTTCAGCGCGCGCTTGGCAACAGGGAAGCTCGCTAAGTGCTGGTTGTCTTTCAGCTTGTGGCATCTTCATTTTGAGTTAAATGAAAACTGTTCAGCAACAAATGAGCAGAGTGCTATGAAGACATAAAAGGAGTCCATTTCCTCTTTGAGTTGTGTGTCAGACCATTTGCTAAAAAAACTGTTTTTTTGCCTCTGCCATTTAATGTTTCACTATAAAGGATTTGACCTCACTAGTCATTCAGAAAAGAGGCATTATTAGGGATAATATCTGACAACTCCTAACAAAACACATATATAGCCTTGCCATTAAAGTCTGCAGAGACAGCGCTGCGGTGTGTTTGGAAAGGTGTAACAACAGGTCAGCGGACACTGAACCGAGGCTTTGTGTTGCAGAATAGTTTCCCATCACTCTGGATTCCCTGGGAACAATACTGGCAGCCCACAACTTTTCAATTTGCCCTCAGCTATCCGACTGCAACTGAGAGTGCGAGGCTTCGTGGTGATGTTCTTTGAATACTTCTATTGTTCTGCTGAAGACAACAGACAAATAACATTGCTATAGAAGAAGGAGGAACCACTCCTCTGATATATTGACATACGACTGTTTGCACAGGGAAGAGGGCAATGTTCATTTTCTCAGTGGCAGCTCTGACACTTTGGAACAGCCTCCCACATCAACAGCTTCACTACCAGTGTTCACATTATGAGTCAAAACTTCTACTTTTAATGACATTTTGAGATTAAGCCGTATTTAATTGTATTTCTATTTTATCTTGAGCATTATTTATTGATCATGTGTTGTTTTGGCTTAATGTTGTTTTCCATTTAGTTTTACTGCTCATCTGGTGTTTAATGGATTACATGTTTCAAGTCAATTGTTGTTTTCAATGTTGTGCAGAACTTTTGCAGGATTTAAATGTGCTATGTAGTTAAAACAGGCTTCATAGGTGCTGAAACTCAGAGCTAATATCACTGATGCCATGTGAGGATATCATGGACAAACTGTCTGAGAAAGAGCATTTTAAATAACTTTGACTTGAATTACACAAAACTTGAAAACAACTTTCCTTTAACTGTACAAATGACTCACGTTATAAGGAGCTCATGGATGCATCTGTGTCCTCGTAAATCCGCAACAGCGGACGGGGTGTGGCCTTGTCTGTTGGCCAATCGCAGGGCTTCTCGGGCTCCTGGCTGCTGCAGCAGGAAGTGCGTAACCCGTTGGAGACCTCGACGTGCTGAGAAATGCAGCAGAGTTTCCTGAGGGTTCAGGTCTGAGGAAGAGACGAAGAACAGATACCGAAATAAATACTGAGGGAACAAAAAAAGAGAGAACGACAGAAGAGTGCAGTAGCCCAGGCAGCCAATTTGTGGTGTACTAGCCGACATACCATCACTTGGCGGCAGCTTGGCAACACCACAGTGCTGCCTAATTAAACCATTACAGGATCCACAGTGACCAAACAAACAAAAGACCTTTACACATTTACAGACTGATCAAACCACAGCTTGTCTCTGTCCTCAACAGATGATCAATGATGGTATTTTAACTAACTTTAAACCGGCCTCTTTTTTGTGCATGAAATTACAGAATAAATGAAGTTTTTGATGTTCAGTGAGTGTGGAAAAGGCTCCAAAGCAGCAGCATGTGATAATAAAACAAAGAAATGAGAGCAACAATAATAATGCCACTGACTAAATCAAACTGCACCACTTCATTCAGCAGAGGTGAGCTGCAAACAAGTGCTTCACACTCCCGTTTTTAAATTAAGTCCATTATTGGCCCGATATATCAGCCCAACTCCTAATAACGCCATCAAACACAGAAACCCTCCCCCTTCACACATTCACAAAGACAATAACTGAGATTCATGGACACACACACACACACACACACACACACACACACACACACACACACACACACACACACACACACACACACACACCTCCATCTCCCTGCCAAAGCAACAGGTTGCCCGCAAGGCTCCCTCCAGCGTTAAAGCCAGGCTGAGTGCCTGTTGGCTATTCCAGAGATCTCCTCATCTCAAGCTGAATCTGTGTAATTAAATATCCCTCTGTGTTTGCTAAAAAATATTATGAAAACATCTCTGGGTCTACAGGACTCTCCCTAACTTTTCTGCTAATATTAATCTCTTTTACCGCACCATTTATTGTTCATTTAAATAGGGCTGGCTGATATAATAATGCCTTGTTTAAATGAGAAGGAAATCAAATCCTGGAGGGCAATAAATGATAAATTCACAATGAAAAGCAGGATATACAGAACATTGGAGAAATAAAAAAAAAATTAATAAGTAAAACCTGACAAATTAAAACACAAGACAACATTGCAAACTTGCTGGTTCAATATGGGCCTCAGTGCCCAGATGTCTCGTAATGCAGAGTCAGTAAACTGCACATAGGATGTTTATGAAACCAGCTGGACTGTAATTATTTATAGCGGCAGAATCTAACTCGATATTTATTCTCTAGCTTTCATTTGTCACTGCCTATGAGCAGAGGATTTTCTAGCTGCAGTGCCCATAAACAAAACCATATATTAACTTGAGCAAACGGGAAAAATGTTTTTTTTTTTTCATTAAGACACAGACAAGCAATTCTACATTGCAAATCCTCTTTTGATTTCTTTTCGGACTATCTAACTCTGCCCTGTGCAGATTTCAACATCAGGATATGATCAGTTTATGAAGAGTGAAGAAAAAACAAGTGAAAACTGCAGCAGAACAGCTCCACAATAATCATTAGGAGACATTTATAATGCTGATGGTGTCTGCTGATGAAAGGTTTCAGTCCATTTACCACGGGCCAGTCTGAACCAGCCCGCCCTGATGAACCTCAAGCTAATTGGTCAAATTTAATGCTCCACTTGGCCGGACTGGAATGCGAGGTGCCAAACAGCAGCAGGAAACACTTTGCTGCTGGGTTTGTTGGTGGCTCCTCAAAACTGGCTGCCATAACAGCCATGTAATTTTCATGCTACGAAAGTCAGCTGGGATGTACACGCAGTTAGAGCTACCTGCTGTGGTACTCGAAGCACCGACTCAAAGTGGTTTAACAGAATGTTTGGGCACTGTGAGCCAACAGAGCAGCTTCACTGCCTCTGGGTAGAGACCTGAGCTAGCTGGTTGCTAGTTACATTTGCTATTTATGTGTTATTCTTGTTTCTTCTAGTCAAATTATTCAGCATGATTGTTAGTCAGGAAACAAAACCCAAAAAACCTAACAATTCTTGAAGCCAAAGTGACAATTTGCTACCTTTGTCCAACATTCAAAACCCAAAGATATTCAATCTAAAATGGCATAAAACAAAGAAAGCTGCAAATCCTCACATTTAAGGAGCAAATAAAAATTGTTTTTTGTTTTTTTTTTGTTGTTTTTTGAAAGTTTTTTTTTTTATTGGTGCAGCTCTTAGGATGGCAATATCAGTCTGTCAGTTGGTCCACCACACTGATCTAGACTGAAACATCTAAAAAAAACTATTGGATGGATTGCTGTGAATCACAGAGGATTAATCCCTGACTCTTTCTCCATAATCACCATGTGGAATTGAGAGAAATCTGTTGACAACTATTGAAAAGCTTGCCATGACATTATTATCTGGTTTTCATCTAGCGCCATCATCAGGTCGAAAATGTAATTTGTGTGCAATACATGAGTCAAAAGATAAAATAACATTCCCATCAACCTTAGCTGAGCTTTATGTCTAGTCATAACTAGCAAATGTTTACGTTATAAAATGCTAAACTAAGATGGCTAACATGGTAACCATTTCATCTATAGAAGGATCAGCATGTTAACACACCTTCCTGTTGTGCATTAATGGAGCGCAGCAGTGATGAGCATCACACAAGGGGAAGGAATACTTTTCATACGAGTGGTCACAGAAACGCATGTAAGTCAGGTGTTAATGTTGATAAAGCGAATGAACTTGGAGTACTGACTCGTGAAAGATATTGCTATCTCTGAACTTTTTGTTTGCCTCACAGAGGTGCGAGTCTGGCTTAAGACTCTCAGTTGTATTTATGAATTATATAAATAAACAACCAATAAATTATATAAATGCTTCTGCTAGTTGACAATAGTAGACTTGAGTGGTTTTTATCGTTTGTTTTTCTTAAGGCTGCAAATCATTAAGTCACCTACTGAAATGTTACTGACCAACAACCCATAGACTCCAGATCAGTTCACGCTGAATGTAGTCACCTGTCCGAAACAGGTGAATCATTTGGGAATTGTCAGCCATTTTTAATTGCATGCATAGTTTTTCCAGGAGAAGAGAATTTCCCAGACGACGATAAATGGCCGGCTATGGTGAGCTCAGTGACTGCTGCGGGCGCACGGCGTGAAGGATGGCTGAGATAAACCGCCGTCACCTCCACCTATACCTCCGCTGCTATCCATCATCTGACAGATCTGATAAATGGAGAGCGCAGTTGCACTCGTCTTCCCTCCCCGCAGTTCACTGCAGCTCAGCGTCTTGTATTGAAGCGCTGACATATTGTGAAGCACAGCTTATTAGAGCGCACATCACTCACCACAGCTGGAAGGCGCCTTCCACATCAACATCATGACAACTGACTTCGATGCAAAGGAGCCTGTGTGTGTGTGTGTGTGTGTGTGTGTGTGTGTGTGTGTGTGTGTGTGTGTGTGTGTGTGTGTGTGTGTGTGTGTGTGTGTGTGTGTGTGTGTGTGTGTGTGTGTGTGTGTGTGTGTGTGTGTGTGTGTGTGTGTGTGTGTGTGTGTGTGTGTGTGTGTGTCCATCTTGATAAAAGGCTATTTTTCACTGTAACAAGTGGATCTTATCTAATCAGAAGGGAGGTCGTTGCTGGAAATTTGATTTGATGACTTCTCTTTTCAGACTCAAAACCAATAATGAATAAAACATTTCCATGAGGCTTTCAATCCCCACTATACTCTACTTCAGTGTTGTCAGCTCATTTTTTTGTAAGTTATGTCTAAAATCCTGCTGGTTCTGCTGGTTTGGTCTAATATCCAAATCCAAGTTAAACCACAAGCTATTATCTTAGCAATAGCCGGAGGCAGAGACAACGCTCTGACTGCTCCCAAAAGTCTTGTTTACGCTGTTTCACAGAGAGCAATTACCTCGCTGAGTTTATCATCCACATCAGCTCATTTGGTTTCCTTTAACTGATTAAAGTCATCAGAGTCAATGGCTGGAGAAAATCGGCGCTTTGATTTTAATAAAAGTGTTCATTTGTTTGCACCGACGTAGCTGTTTCTCACAACCCAAACTTCTGTCTGCCTGAGCTGCAGCACAGAGACACTCGGCTCTGTTTGTCCAGACTAATACCAGACTTAGATACACTGTAAGTCCACACGGAGAGGGGTTTTAGAGCCTGTAAATATACACAGACCACACTGACATCATCATGTTACTGTCATGGAAAAAAGATGCGCCTGGCCTCAATGTCAAGTAGAGAAAATGTATGTTCATTCACGTGTCGAGTAAAAATGATGGTTACAGTTTTGTTGCTGATGCCGATACATTTCTTTGGTACCTCCAACATTTTCATTTTAGCTGCTCCTCCAATCTGAGCTGGAGTTTGACTACAGTTCTTGGATTTGATATCCACAATTGTAATCAGGGCCGGGTTTGGGTCTCTCGGTACTTAATACATGCTGTCCGGACCAAACTGTATGTAAAATTGGATGTGGTCTCCGGGTCTGAAAAGTGAAGCCAATGTGGAAGTGCCTCAAAGTGTAATACCACTGAGAACCACGAGGGGCTGGCTCCAAAAAACTTCTGGCTCCAATAGATTGTCATTCAAAACCATCAACTTCTCTCATGAAATACAATTTTTTTTTTTTTTTTTTCATTCAGTCGATTGACTGGTTTGATTGACAGGCTGAGGTGCAGTCAGGTTTCCAGCATAGGTGGGCGGCCAGAGTGTCATTCGATTTTCGGTGAGATTCACCCTTTGCTCCTCCCCAGTGCCTCCGAATAAGATCACTTCTGGCTTCAATAAACCATGATGGCGACAGCAAAAATGACATACTCAAGGCTTCGAAATGGCAGTTTACTAACCAGTGGGTGACGATGGGTTGCCACATGGTCTAAACAGGTTGGGTGTCAAATCTGTAAATGTTTTTTCCAAACCGCCACACAAAAAAAAAAAATGGTGGATCTTTAGGTTTTTCTAAACACATATCAGCCAGTATCATCCGGCCTCTGTAGGATCTCTCTGTCACAGCTGTAGCCTTGTCTTGTGTTTACATTTCTGAGGGGATGCATGTCAGCTATTGCATAGCCTACAGCAGCTACATGCATAAGCACCCTTTCAACAAACTGACATGTTCGGGGAAGGGGGGTCGATGCCACAAGCCTCTGCTCATGTTTTGATCACATCCAAAATGGTGTGCCGGCAAAAGACCAAACAGAAACCACTTAAAAAAATAAAAGCCAATCCGTGTGCAGAAGTGAGCCGCTGCCTGGTACTTTATTAGCTGATCAAAAATCCACTTTCACTGAATCACGTGTTTCCAATTTGAAGAGAGAACTAAGAGTTTAGTGATATAAAACATACAAAGTACTTAATGGAAAGATTAGTTCGCTAATTCATTTTTAGAGACTGTATAGGTCGAACTGAAGCCGTACTTTAATGTCATGTCTTCCCCAAAAGATGTTTCATAACCAGTTTCAGACGAGAAACTTGATAACTTCAACATTCACACAGACAGGTCGTCTTCCAGTGTGGGTGTGGCCATTAACCCAAACATCAGCGCCCCCACTGTCGTACTGTAAAATGTGTTAAATGTATCCAACCGCCAGATTTGTGTACGAAGGTAGAACAAGAACTGGGATCACTTCCACCGACACACTGCAAAGCACTCACATACAGTACACACACAGAAACAGGAAACTGTATGTTACTTACATGCCCTTCTCTGCACTAATTATCGTGTCTCTCTTTAGTCAAGGGGAGCTGTTTTGAAAATGCTGCAACACAATGCTTTCCGTGATCAGTCTTAAAGTTTTATTGATATCTGTTTGACTTCAAGACAAACAGAAGTGCCATGTGTGTCATTGTGTGCTATGCAGCTGTAATTTGTGCGTATGTTTCTGCATCGGTGCAGAGACTTAATGTCTGACTCGCTTGCATTTCACTGTCAGGAAATTACACGTTACAAACAGTCCGCTGCCCTCCGACTCTCACCAGTTCTGCTGGTTAGTTTGTTCCCCAGTAGGCTCCATCTGGGAGGCAGGACGAGGTGGTGGAGGGCCAGCGCCAGGTTCTCGTCCAGACGCTCACACTCCTGCAGGGGGATCTGACACTCGTCCAGCAGCAGCGCCCCGTCCAGGCCGTCGGCCCGGCCCGCTGTGCTCACCTGTGTCGAGGGCAATTGCAGAGATGAGTCATGTTTTACAGAGGAGGAACCGAGGCTCAGTCAAATGAAATAACTCATTTTAAGATGCTCAGCCTAAGAGCATTAACCAAATGCCTATGAATGATGAAAGATTTCAACATGGGAAATCACATCCACATGCGTGTATCACCACTCGGCTCAATTTGGGGATGCGCCGTGTTCACAAAAAACAAATCAAGCTCAGATTTGAAAAGTGAAAAATGTTCCATTAGAGGCTTTAATTTTAAGTGCAAAAAAGTTATTTTATCTTGTCCTCCTCCTCGGCAAAGAAAACTCAATATTAAATTGCTCTAGGTTGATAAATTGTGGTGAAAAGAATTCATGAATTGAATACCAAAGACTGTCAGGCATTAGCCCTGTCAGGGAAGAAACAATAACACTGCAGTCTTTTGTTTCATTGTCACTCTGCCCACATTGTTATAGTCCTTGTAACCATTGGTAACCACTTTTCTCCTGGTCCGTGACAAGTGTCAGTCTGGAAAATGGAAATGAGTCGTCTTGCTGCTCACCAGGAACTGGGCCATGTCAAAAGCCAAATCCTGCACAAAGCTGAATCGGTGCTCGGCCAATGGAGCCACGCGACCCAGATGGTACTCTGGGTCCTCGAGGTCCTCGGGGATGCCTCGTGTGACTGAACACAAGGTGACCAGCACCGCCTCACAGCAGTCATGAGCTACAAGACAAAACAAGGAGGGACACAATCAGAAAGGGTGAGAAGAGAGTAGAAGGAGACAAAGGAGGTGACGTGTAGAGGACTAAACCGTTTACAGCATTTTTCACAGTGATAAGCAGGTTATATTCTGTATTATCAGCCTGTGTGCGCATTAGTAGCAAGCAGTTTGCTATGTGATGTATAAGCATTAACAGTTGGTAGCTAGATGCAGCGAGTAAGGTGAGAACGTTTAACAACAATGGCAAATAAAAGAACTGATATTAAATGTGAAAACTAGAATGACAGCTTCACGGTTGTACACCAACTAGTCTACTTCCAGTTTACAACCACGTCTGTCCACACTCATACATGTGGTGAGGACTTTGAAGGAATTTGTCCAGAGATTTTGATTGAACACAAAGTTGCAGCAATGACAGTAGACAATGTTTAAAATATGGATGTTGCTGCAAAGAAGCTACAAATTCTAAAAGGTGGATGCTTCACCCACATTTTCCCCGCGACAGCACATAAGATCTATAAAATCAGCACAGTTTCAAGGTGGACACCCAAGATTAGTGTCATCAATTCAGCATCCGACCAAATGTGAAATATGGTCACAATCTTCCCGTCTGTTCCTGAGTTATGGTGTTGAACAGTGGAAAGAAATGTGTTTTTGAGGTCACTGTGAAGTTGACCTTTGACCTTTTGGATATAAAATGCAATCACTTTTGTCCTATTGGGCATTTGTGAAAAATATGCCCACTAAAGTATTTTGTGAAGTCACAGTGACCATATAGTGATCAGTTCATCCTTGGGGGATGGACATGGGTTGACGGTGACCTTGAACTTTGACTCCCAAAACCTAATCAGTTCATACTTGAGTCTCAGTGAATGTTTCAGCCAAATTTGGAGAATTCAGACAAGTCACTGCCAAGACTTCACGTTCATTGACAGACATGGACAGACAACCCGATAACATAAAAAAATAATCATTAGGAGGCAAAAGATCTCAAAACCAAAGTAGATAATGACAAAGTAGAGCCCATTTGCTGCATTTGAAAATTTCACAGGTTTTTTGCACCCAAACTAATCTGATTCATAAACCTGTTTTCACCAGCTGACAATTTGACAAGTCTCAGCAGGAAAATACCAGGTGGAAATTTTAAATTTATGATTAACTCGATGAATAATTTCATTAAATAGCAGACTGCTTCAATTTCAGGGACCGTGTGTCGTGCATGCAGATTCCTTGTCACACTGTCATGGCTTCCTGGGACACATGAACAGAGTTACTAAGGAGTCAGACGTTCATGTTCTTAGCAACACGTGAGCTTTTTCTACAAAAACATACAGAAACTGAGGGCCGGAAGGTGAAGTTGACATTTTAGTTAAGTACCATAAAGTGGGTTTATTCGATTAATCTAATTATAAAGTCAAATATTTGATTATCAATTGATGAACTAAGTTGGTGTACACAGTACAATGTGCAGTAGTCATCTACAATAGATGGCAGACTTGCACCGCTAATTAATACAAATAAATCAGAATATTATTTCAATTAATGAAACATGTGTTCAATTTATCTGACTAATACCCACTCAGTCACAAATCAAACACGACCAGCTACAAATTAACAGCACAACATGTTATCAGTTAAATGAAAGTTTATGCAAATGACTTTTCAGCTGTCACAACAGAAAGAATGAACAAAGCGGACTCTAGTCGGCACACATGGCCGGTGTCAAATTACTCCGAGCGGGGACTGAAGGCTGCCGCTTTGTAAACACACGCAGCGCTGACAGACGCTCTGCTTCTAATTTAATGGGCATTACATGGCATTCTGCATTAATTTACTTCCTTCCTAAATGCCGAGTCAAACGTTGTGTACTCATTCTTCTTTCCACACAGAAATCAAGCAGAGCTGAGCGCCCGTGGCGTCCTCCGCATCTGCGACAAAACTCCTATCGGGTCAGACCCATTCATTTACCAAGCCTCCCGCCATGGAACTGCGTGTCAGTTTTGCATGTCTCCAGAAACGCAATCAGACGGCCACCGAGCAACTCCAGAAATGGCTCCAATGCCGAGCTCGGGGGCGTCTCGATCCGAGCCAAAGCAGTGATGGAGTGAGCCTGCAGCCATTTTCCCAGGACACCAGGGAATTCTGTCTGACCTTCTGGTCAGTCACAAGCTCGGTACTTTGGAGCTCAGAGCGGGCTGATGGAGGACGCAGTGAAGCAGAGCTAATCTGTTAGCAGAGTAACACCTCATCCCACCTCCCCACCCCAACCCCATCTCAGACGACTGCAATGCAGTCGAGCGCTTAACAAAGTAACACAGTTTATCATGTTCTGCCGTTTTTTCCTGTCTGGTAGACACTTGAGGAAAATAATGAGTTTACAATATGTTTCTGAAGATGGTATTATATCCTGCATTTTTCTAACATCCACGTTTGATACTCAGTAACCTTTGACCCTTCATCTCGGCGCTGCCTGTTGCTGCTCATTCATTCACCTCAGAGGGAAGTATCTCCGAGAAACAGCGGCGGCTAAATATGTTCAATTTTGCGAGTAGAAGTGGGCTAAGCTCCAGGAGCAGTGATGAATGAGCCAGACTCCAGAGAAGCTAAAGTGAGGGGATTTCTCTCTCTGCAAAACACAACAAATAGTTTTAAAATGAGGACAGTGGTAGTGGATGATTAATAGTTTTTTTTTTACTTTTAACTTTCTTCCACAGGAACTAAAACTCGTGAGTTTCTCCCGATGCTTTCTGAGTGATGTTGGGGAGGAACAACACCGCCCTCCTCTTAAATTCAATTATTGTTTTGAAAAAGTCCAAACTATTCTGGCATGCGTCAACATATTTTCATATTAATTTTGCTTACAGCACACAATAGCGAGAGAAGTATACTTCTTTTGGAGCACTTATTGACTGTATTTTGACTCTATCTTGTCCAGTATTTCACTGACCTGCAGCATACACAGACATAAAGTCTACTTTATGATGATAAAGGTTTAGCATTAGTGGTCATCGTTAGCGGTGGGGTAATTGGAACGCATTATATTGAGGTGTCTCTTATATTTGGTCTCCCTCATGTAAGTAAATACTAACAATATAATGAATTACAATAGATTGTAGAGGTGCTAAAGAGGCAACTGAGTATATAAAATCTTTTATTTAAAGATATCTGCAACAAGTACTGTACCGTCAGTCATCATGGACAAACACAACAGCACAATTAAATTGAACACATCTTAAATGCTTTAGGTGGAGCTGCTCTCCCACAGGTTCATTTGAGGTGAGAGGAAAGCTGCAAGGCACTGTGGGTGGGGATGTCTTACCGGGACACAGCGCCTGCAAGGTGTCATGACTGCTCCGTAGGGTGCTGGTCAGGTGCCTCTGTGTGCTGCCAGCAAACAGCAGGAAGTAGTCCACGCCCTCGTCATCGGCAGCCAGCTCTTCTGCAGCGAGCTGCACCGTGATAACACAAAGACCCTGCAGAGGTGGGCGGACAGAGGGGGGAAGGAGGGCAGAAAAAAAGGAACAGATAGAAAGTGAGATTAACAAAGAGAAAAAAACAGATATTTAGAATCGTACCAAAATGAATGTGAATCTACTATTAATGAATCACATTCAAATGGAGGAAATGACTGATTATAGTAAATCTGACTTGTGTGCTGTGGTCAGTGTTGGGAAGGATACTTTTGATTACTTTTCTAACATAAGTTTTAAACTGGCTAGAGATAAAGTCCTAAAAAATAAATGAACACTAGTCAGTGTAAACCTCCCGACAGAACTCAACACTGTCAAACTGTTATTCAGAGTTCTTCCGTATAACTTGATTGAAGGTGAGAAAGTTTTGATTTTAAAGCACAAACTACGAAAACAAATCACAAGTATGTAGAACACAAGTGACTGCAGTAAAAAAAAACAAAAAGAAAATGTTCCCAGAACCTCAAACCAAGTCTACATTCAGGTCAACTCCATGCTAAGTGATGATAGAGCCATCAACAGGGCTCGGTCACTGATTTTGATTGACAGATGACACGCTGTGTGAATTCAAAGCGAACCAATCAAAAACAAGACTCAATTTGAGTGCATCCTGCTGAATGAATGGAGCCTCTATAGATGTAAACAGAAGACATTCTTGATTAGAGAAAAGATGGAAAAATTATATTCTACGTAAGCTTTTTACTGAAAAGAAAATATTCAGAAGTAACACCTTTGTAATCACCAACATTTTCAATAGTAGCTGTAATTCATCTCTAACTTTGTACTACGTAACTGTCACTGATTACAATTATATTCATGTTGTAATTCAAATACATGTAACTAGTTACTCCCCGACAGTGGCTGGTGCAATACACCATTTTGTTCTAAAAGTAAATAAATAAATATATATGTATATATATATTACTATTTATTTATTTGGTAGCTAGCTCTAACTATATAGGTTAAATTGCATGCAGGTGTGATTTAACAAGAAATACATCCATCCACAGATGCTTGTCATATATATTACTATTTATTTTGTTTTACATAAATACATATTTATTTATTACTATTTATTTATTTATTTGGTAGCTGGCTCTAACTATATAGGTTAGATTGCATTCAGGTGTGATTTAACAAGAAATACATTCACCTACAGATACTTGTCAAAACAGAAATGCAGACTAGAAAATGTGTGTACAGCATGACAAACCCTGATCTCTAACAAATAAGCTTTCTGAAGTCCACAAACAATGCAAAAAGTAGTAAACCAAATTTAACAACATTTTCTCTAACAGTATAAATGTGTAAATGAACCTGTTTAGCCACAGATACAATCGAATGCTATCCAGACAGTGATCACAGTTGGTCATGTTAGGTGCATTTAAGACAGGTTGAGATGCCGGGTGTCAAATACCCTCCTTCACAACTGGATCTAGTTACAAACTGGAAAACACATCTCAGCAGTGAACGATGGTGTGTGGAGGCCGCCAGTCTTCTCTGCACCACAGTTGTTTACGGCAAATAAAACGTGAATACATATATATAAATAATATAAGCATTAATATACAAGTTCCACATCACATCATTAACAAACAAGAAAGGAGGCAGCAGACAATGATGAAACACAGAGGAGCAGCTGGACTTTCTGCTGACTCAGTGTGCGAGCTCAGTCAGAGTCCGACCACAGAGGAGAGAACGATGAAACAAAACAACAAACCCAAACCTTTGATATCCATGTCAAATGAAAATAATGAAATAATAATAATCACAATCACAGACAATTTTTTTTTTTTTTTTTTTTTTAATGTATTAAACGGTGTGTTTGTCTGCTATAATGTGCTGTGTCTGTATCTGTAGCTTAGCTTGCTAGCTATCATACCTTCTACAATAGTGCACGACAAAAAACAACCTGGCCACAACTACTGCATACACCATGATGCTACCAGAGTTCTTAGCACAGTCGAACAGTTTACTGGATTTGAGGAATCATTCATTTCATTAATGTACCATTAATTCATCGTTTTACAGCCGCAAAAGCAGCAACGGAGACGGCTACAACGGAGCAAATGACACAAGCACGTGTTGACAGGGTCTTTGTGATTACTTTAACTGGCAGAAGGGGGAGACAAAAGGTCGGCACAAAACACAAATATGTAACCAAGCAGGGTTACTGTATGTTATAACATAGTAACGGCCTCGTCCTTTCATACACTTGTATTGCGAGGACAAAATAGATCCTGACTGCAGTAAAAAAAAACATATGTTATATTCTACATGGATCATCAGCTGGTGAGGATACAGACGTTTTGCCTCGGGCCTTTAGTACGGTATCGCAGCATTTTCAACTGGTTGAGCTCATGTTGTCTTAGTTAGCATCCAGATTTTGACATATGGACATGTCACTGTTATCACTGTACACCATGCAGGTGGAGCAACAGTAACCTCGACGGGGCTTTGAGATTTCAGCTGTAAAATCTCCACTGTTCGTGTATTTTGTCTGCTATATAGTGCTTACTTGAAAATATGTGTCCTGCCAATGTGCAAACACTCAAAATACAATTATGTGCAGTCCGCTATATTTCTAAAGTGACAATTGGCTAAATTGTGGCTGAGCATTGTGGGGAGTGATGTGGTGTCATCTGAGGACAGACTGAGGAGGAGGAGGAGAGGCTACAAAAAATAGGGATATTGTTCAAAATTAGCTGTTTTCCACTGAGGGACTGCAGCTTGTTGACACAGAGGAGGGATAATGGGACATTTCATCCCACTTAATCTGACCAGTGTGGCAATCCTTTCACCGGCCTGGTCCAACCCCGAGCAGACTGACGTGGTTGCCGGAGCTTAACAGGGTTAAAGGTGCTTCCTCCTTCTCTTATAAAGTGGTAGCCTCGGGGCCTTGTTCCTCACAGCGGAGATCAGCAGGTAGACATCAGCGAGGCTAACCAGCAGCCTCGGGATCGGCAGGTCTCTGTTTGGCAAATCACTGCTGCAGCAGAACAATGTGAAGGGGGGAGGAACCACATAGCCCAGAGGCCACTGGCAGAGAAACAGCCTGCAGTAAGCCTCTGAGAGCGAGGACTGAATACATTGACTGATGCAGGCTTTGCTATGCACGGAGAGTATCGTCTTTAACAAGCACAGCAGAGCCACTGAAGTAAATGAGTTGTAGATGGGTGGAAGCCAGCAGGCATGACATTTTCTCCATTAAAAACTCATCTCATCCCGAGCCCAGATTAGAAATTAGGGTTTGGTGCTGCTGAATGGGTTGGTACCTCGGCGGATTTGTGCGTTTGTGCTCCATGTGAAAATGAAAACGTATTAGTGTGAAATAAATTCCACATTTTAACTACGAACAAAAGAGAAGCAAAAGGGAATAATGTTTTTTTTTCTCTCCGCTGCTTGCTGAAGGCAAATCACCTCATTGTGACACAATAGCTGCTCAGATTTCTCGCAAGAACCCAGCAGTTTTGTCATTTTGTTCATATATCTATCTATAAACACTGGACTTAAAAAAAAAAAATGTTTAAAAACACCTGAAAACAGATTAAATAAAAAACACCCCTACATGACAGGGGTGTTTGAATTGAAACTAATTTGGGAAGAAGAATCTAGAGTCGAATAGAAAATCAACTGAAGAAGATCATTGTCGGTCCTTTTGGAGGCAAATGTGTGTTGGCAGGAGGGGAAGAGAAACAGAGATGTGAAACATGTGCTGGAGACCGCAGGAGACACAGCTGCACACAGCGACCTCTGCAAAACATGCAAACAAGCACAGACACGGCAACGAACACTGCTGACATTAAATTCAATAACAACAATAACTCAAGTGCAGAAAAGTCTCAGAGGTTCTCGTGTGTCCAACTTAATTCAGACGAGCAAAGTGTCGGTTTTAAAGCGGTGCGACATGTGCTGTCTTCCTGCCACACCATATGACTGTGCTCTCTGCTGGCTCTAAGTACTTAACAAAGTGACCTGCTGAGGTATTGACCTGCTAATCACGGAGCTTCAATGGGGAACAGGCAGCTTTTAAGAAACATCAAAAGCCCAGCAGGAGGCTATGAAGCCAACCCCCTCTTTTTGAACATGCTTGTGTCAGTGTAGCCTTTTCCACACATGCTGCTGCTGTTACTGGTTTCATCCACCCAGGTAAGGTAGCGGCTGGTCTGAAGCAGTCACACATACTGTTATGAAATGCTGCTTTTAATGATGACTTCAGAACTTCTTTTACATTATTGTCCAGCCCCCCTGGCTAGGTTTCTTACTATAGGAAACACAAGCTGCAGATTTGCTCCATTTCATCACCCAAACTAATTGCCAAGACATCACATGGCACTTAAATTCTAGACTTTTCTCATAATATTTTACTTAGATGCAACACACCAACCTCTGCAACCCCGTATCACACCAAAGCATGTAATACACCATCGTCCACTAGAGGATACCGTGTCAGTGTCGCTTTTTTTGTAACGTGGTTAGGGTTAAACTTAAACGCTACTTGATTAGGGTTAGGAAAAGATCATGCATTGGGTTCAAATCAAGCAGCAACCAAAAGTGACGTCACCCGTTGGTTTGTGAACGGCCGTTACGATGCCTCAAATTGGGATTTTGTCCGGCGCCATCTTGCTAGTTCAGAGTGGTTTGTAGCCAAAGTGACCTAATTTGGACGAGCTGGGGAGGAGCGAGCGGTGGATCTGACTCGGTCTGATTGGAAACCCGCCGATACTACGTCCCACCCACTTATAGCCATAACCTGATTGCATCACAGGCCTGTCAATCAAACAGACAAGTCCTCCCAGAAACATGGCTTTTGGAAGCCGATTTTCTACGTTAATCACAGGATTATTTTCAGATGGACCGCCAGAAAAATATTAAGAAGGAGCGACTCTAGCTCGCAAAACCGAAATAAATTGTTGAAAACTTTTATTGTCTTAAAATTTGATGAGAAGATGAATGGGAGCCGGAGGCACTTCTGCATCATTTATCAGGCCCCGAGGCTACGTCCACTTTTAAATACAGTCAAAGGTTCAAAATAATTTTACGCAAGTAACGTTACGTAGATCATGTCAATTATTTGAGGTAGGTTACGTAAGTTAAATACTTTACATTATGTCAGAAACTGCTCTCTCATAACCTAAAACATCAGCTTTTCCAGTGAAAGTCCGGTGTCCATCAAACCACCTTTAACTTCCTCCCCAAATTCCTGTTGCATGGAAATCGTGATAATAACAATAAATGATCATATATGTTGTCCTATAGACAACATGCCAGAAGCTGGCCTGACATAAAGTTAAAGGTTCATGACTAGACTTGACAATGCTTGACAATGTGATTCATCCCTGCTGTCATTCACATATTTTACCTCAAGAGTAAAGCCAAGGTCAATGTCAGAAGCAGAATACTGCAAACTTTTACCCATCTTACCCAGTAATGTTTCTGCTTTTGTTCCCAATATTTAAAAGAGCTCTTGTTCAGACATTGCACAAATATGTAATATTGGCAGAGCAAATTAAGCTACACATATCCCCAATTTACAAAGGCTGCTGACCTGTGGAGCATCCTTGGAGACCATCACCTAGCAGAGTGTTCACAGGTTCAGCTATTGAACTGTTGCCATGCCCACAGTCATGCGTTCTGTGTTACAGACCGAGCCCCTACCTGCTCATGGAATTGCAAGCCGCCCAGGAAAACATTGTCTGCTAAATGCCAAGAATGAAAATAGCATGTTTACTCGAAGCCAGAACAACAGAGTCTCTTGCTGTTATTGGAGGAAAACTCATTTCGTAAAGCGCTTCCACAAGTTACCCTCTGCACAACAAATCAAATGACCCTCTCCCATTGCCCTCGAAAATACATTCAATGTCTTTACCAATCACTTGCTTGTTAAAAATCCTTCTTTGGCCAAAGTGATATTGCAAGAACACTGAGGCCTTGACCTTCGGCCTCCTTAAAACTGGTTGTTTCTGCAGTCACTGATTAAAAAATTCACACTTACAAACTGGGGCTGCCATTTGTACTCGCTGTGGATGGTGTCCATTAACTGTTTTTGTTTTTTTAAAGATACAATTATAGGCTGACTACTTAACCCCGATGAGCTATCTCACTGTGAACTGCTGTGATAAGTGTCTAAAATCTGATGTTTAATGAGGCCTGACTGCCCGCCTGGTTCCACCGAGGAGTCTGACTGTAAATCACAGATAAGGTTGTCCGGGTGGTTAATGTGTGAGCCAGTTCAGCCTTAAGACACAGACACACACACACTTGAACTTCTCTGACTTATCTCATTTCCTGTGTGCCTTCCACACCTGCTAGTGGTAGGGGACCAGTACAACCACTAAGACACTCACTCAGAAACGTCCCCAAACACACACACACACACACACACACACACACACACACACACACACACACACACACACACACACACACACACACACACACACACACACACACACACACCTCACTAACTATGTATCAAATAATAGAAGAGCCCTGACGACATTTCAGGATCATTTTAAGTAATGTGAAATTATATTTCAATTCAAACGTCAAAATATTAGACTGAAAAAAGCCCAGCGAGGTTTGAGGTCTAACAGCAACTCAGAGTTATAAATGAGCTGTATATGGTCATTATAAGAAAGGGACATGGTGTATTTGTGGAAGAAAAATGGCTTTCCAACTGAAGGGGGAATTAAAATACAGGTAAAAGGATCATGAAACTGAATGCACATTTGGGGCAACGGGTGCAGACGATCAGGAATACGAGCTACAATGGAAAGCTTTCCATTTCCAAGTTGACCCCAGAGTAACAAGCTTTGGGTTTGTCATAAAGAATGCAGCCAGAGAATTACAATTACAGCGATAACCTCTGCGGTTGACACGGTGGGTAGTTCAGCAATCTGAGAGGACCTCAGCAATGAGCTGCACCTCCTCCACCTGAACCACCTCATGTGGCTGCACTGGTGAGAGGACCACCCACCCAGGAGGCATTACCATCAGTTGAGAAGACACCCTGAAATAAGACACAAGAGAGACCCCCAACAAATGAAAAACGTCAGCAGGCAAAGAATCTCAGGGACGCCACGCTCACCCTGTTGCCCACACATCCAAGAACCCTGAAATCCATCCATGTGGTTAAACATGGATGGTTTTGAATCAAAATCTTTAGCTTTGTTTGGTAATAATGATCAAAAAATACAATCCTCATTATGGTTGTGCATTGAGGGGTAGCTATGGTAGCTACATGCATTGACTCCGAAGCTCCACAACACCAAGCTATGGTACTGCCAAAATGGTATCGGTTTTACCCTGGCTGAAGACGCCACACTGAAGTGTAATGAATAATAATAATGCAGTGAGGAACATTTTTATGTTGTCTTATGAGAAGTCTTGCTTGTGTCCCATGATAGTCATTTCCTAATCAATTACGTGGGTCTATTTTTGTTATTGCCAGTCTGTCAACATGAAAAACATGATTACTAAATACACAACAGAGGACAGTAAGTAGTGCACAGTGCAAACTCTTCTAAATGTTTATTAAATTAAACAGCATGCAGTCTGAAGTTGTGCTCTCCACTATCTGGTCCTAAACACCCACACAGTTGTTTTCAGTTATTCGAGTTCATTTAGACTTGTTCCCTGGTTGAAGTCAGGCAGAGCTGTTCCAGGAATTACATGAGGTCATCAAACTAATGATGTTGATAAAGGTCAAGGTTGTCCCGCCCCGACAGGTTCAACAGACCAACATCCAGGCACACTCTGCACCACACCTACACAACCCAGAGAAAAGTGGTCACACCTGTGTGGATGAACGTACGGTGTGTCGTGTAGAAGCAGCTTCCCTACAGGTTCCACTGTGATTGGTGGTACTTACATACAACGGAGCTTGCTGTGGATTGAGTTTCATGTCCCTGGACACTGTAAAGAGAAGAACAAATTACAGGTTATAGCTTTGCAGTGTGTGAATGCATATCGTTATGCAAAACAATGTAATATCTTAAAGCAGCATTTAAGACTTTTTGGCCACTTGGGGCAGTGCAACAAGCTCTAAACACAATATAACCTATTAGCACCTGTCAGCTAACATATACGCAAACATGGAATGAACAGAGCAACATTATACTTTATTGACATCTACTCTACGTCTAATATTAACTCTACTTTTAGATCTGCTTTGTTCTCCACCACCTCCTGAAAGTTATAGCTGACTCCTTAACTACTAAATGCTCCAGTGTGTTTACTTTTGGTTGCTATCTTTGTTTGTTGTTTGGTGCTGGGTATCTAAGGGAGGGTTGGTCAGCTAAATCAGAGCTAATTCAGTGAAAATGGCCCATAGCTGCAGCTGGTAATAACCTCTGTCCGTCCATCAGTATGAGCGACTTCCGTCCCATTTTAGAGCAGTTTAAGCCAAACAAAAAAAAATGCTCTGGAACTCTAACTGTGCACTACCTGCCCAGACAAAGACAGCAGTTAACTTAAGGACATATAGTTGATCATTTAGCTGTCTTCCTCTGCTGTGGATAGATTAATATATTAATAATTATTCATCAGGTTGCCAGAAATACAACTTCATGTGAATGTTAATATTCTTCCATCTTCACTGGATGTGTAAGTAAGCAATTGTTTGCCAACACGTTAGCCATTACAGTTTTATGAATTGAGAAAATGAGTGCATTCAGGAAGCCTTGGTAGCTTTGAATTTGTAAAGTTTCCATTTGGGAACCCACAAGACTCAGGAAATCTGCTCCATTTCTGCTGTCACAATACAGAAAAGTGATGAACAACCTCATCATCATCCAGAAAAACCAACACAGGGACCAAATGGAGCTCAGGAGATCAATATTACGTGTGCACTACATTTTTTTCAAACCTTTATGTAAGGCTATTTAACACAGATAGCAAACTAGGAAGTTTAGGCTCACCAAGTCTGACTATTTCACCTTATTTTCTAAGCAAGCACATTTCTTCCTTCCACCACAAACGCTGCCGTGTCTCGTAACGTCAAACCTCTCAAAGATCATCGACTTCCTTTGTGGGATATTCTGAGATGGACAGGCATTCAAGGTATAATTTGCTACTCTGAGGTCAGAACTTTCCCACTTCCTAGTTGCTCATGAATGCGCCATAATGTCTTTAAGGCTTGTTGCACTGCCCCAAGTAGGAGTGGGTGATATGGCCCTAAAATAATAATACAATATTTCAGGCTATTTCTGTAACAATTATATTTTTGTTGATATAACTAAATACTGAAAAATATGTTATTAAAATTTTTAAAAAAACATACAGTTTTTCACATGTCAGCATAAACGGAACGGTTTGCCTTCGAATATTCATTAAAAACCAAACAAAAATCATCTCTTAGTTCTTTAGTTTGTAAAATTCAACAGTAACCCAGAGTGAGAAAAATAGAGCTGCTTTCAGCCATTCATGCTGTTGCTGTGTGGAAGTTATGTATGCAACGTACATTATATTATTACACAGCGAAACAGTATGACATCATTACGTCAGCAAGTTGCAATATTACCCTTATAATGATAGGATTATTTTTTTCATCCTTTTATAATGAACGATTATCTTAAACAATACAATATGGCACACTCCAAGCAACAAGTGAACACAAATATCAATTAGTGTATCAGGTTTGTTGATTTTCACTTACTACCAGAGCAGCAAAGATCAGTAAATTAATCACTTAATCAATTCATGAAAAAATTTTGTTTAAAATAATACAATAATTGTTTTAGTTGCTCCTCAAGCAAAATTCCCAAACATGTACTGGCTCCAGTTTCTCAAATTAAGTTTTCCTCATTGGGCTGTCAAGAATGTCAGACATTTTCACTAATTTTGACTGTTTATGAACAAAATGAATAATGCATACATTGAGAATATAATCAGCAGATGAATCAATAAACCGTACGGACTGCTATCTATATGTCTTCAAACTGTGGATAAACCATTAGCACTCAGTAATCTATGAGGCACAGTGAATGCTGTGTCCTCTAAAACATCTGTTGTTGACTAACTGAAGTAAGCTGCTGTGGATTTTTGCTTAAATAAAAGGTGACAAAAATATTGTTCTGGACAAGAGGTATCGTTTACCACAAAAAGTTTGTGTATCAGCTCTAACAGCATCAGAACATTGTGGTCAACAACGTAGCAGTTAAGCTTGAGCTTGGCAGTAGCCCCAACACTCTGCGGGAAGTTAATAGTGCATGAGTACAGATCAGATACAAACTGAATCACACGTGGGAACGAACACACACACACACACACACACACACACACACACACACACACACACACACACACACACACACACACACACACACACACACACACACACACACACACGGACAGACACACACTCATCATCCAAACAAAGCTGGCAGTTGTCTACTTGTATTTGTTTGCTCAGACAGCAGAGGCAATGATGACATGCTTTTTGTGAGCTGTAAGGTTCCTGCCACCTCCAATCAACTAGTAGTTCTTGACCAAGCAAACAAAGTAAGTAAAGTAAACCACAAAAAGTAAAACACTGTCTCTTTGACATGGGTTTATGTGCCAGGAAGATCAGTTGGCAGGATTTACCGGCTCATGTTCACGTTTGGTTCCCCACTCCCAGTCTGGGATGCAGGACTCAAAGCTGTTTTTTGGCCACAAGGTCAGAAGCAGTGGGTGTGTAATTACATCCAAACAAATGTATTACAGCTATAGACTTAAGGACGAATGGATTGGAAACCTTTCTGTTGAACTTTCTTGAAGACATATTGTCCCGCTGGCATTCTTCATTGAGTCAAGGGACGGTCGGCTTTGAGAGCCTGTATTCTCTCGGTTATTTGCAGAGACAATTTTCTTTTGTTTGCTGTTCCCTGGCACTAAAACAAGTCCTTGCTGCTGGCCTCAGTGGTCAGCAGTTCATTAATCACATGAACCCCACAGCGGGGGAGGCGGCCACAAAAGGCCAGGACCTTAATGAGTTCAGCAGAGAACTCCAAAAGAGTCAATGTTGGACTCGACAGAGCGCTGAAGCGCAGCGAGGCCAATTCACTTTCTACGGCCCAATGCAAACATTTTTCCACTTTTCTGCTAAATAAATAGGGTCGAGCTAGAATTAGGCGGATCAGGTAAGGGGATAATCAGTAGCTCTAATAATACTCTAGAGTCTAATCCTCTTGCCTTAAGTGCCCTGGGCCAGAGACCAGCTTCCTCACCACAAGCACAACTTTGACTGATAAGACTCTCACATAATGTCCGCTACAGGCCCGCTGGTTCTTTTATACGCTGATATTTTGGACATTTCTCATCTACTAGTGCCACTACTATTATGAAAGCTCCACATTATATGAGACGGAATGGCTCAGAGTCTTACTCAGAGAGGATTTAACAGACTGACAGCTTTGTCGACAGCTGCAATTGCTGGGCCTTTGTCATTTGACTTCTTAGTGACCAGTAGATTACCTCAGACATTGCACAATAAGGTAATATTTGGTATAAATTGGGTGCTGTGCAACTTTCACACTTCCCACTGTTGAGGACAGATTGATAACATTGATTGATCCAAGGAAGGTTTCTGTGCCCTTTATCAGCTCCGTCCTGCTTCTCATTCTCGTCACATTCACACCTGGCAGCTGCACATAACAGCCTCGTCTGCCGCTGAGATGGCCACTTCTTCAGTCGTTAAGGGACGGGAAAGGCTCTTGTGACACGCTGATTTTACAAACTAAGAAAACAGAAAAGAAGCTTGTTGATTTTTTTGTAATCTATCTTTTACATTTTTCTGACATCTTACAGTTTCATCAGTCACACAACTGATTGTTGTTTCATTCTTGAGACCGAGTTTGGGGATTATAACATTTGATGCCATTTCAAGAGACACTAGCTGCAGTTAGTTGCACACTATATTTCTTTCTGATTAAAGATCTTGGGTGAACTGTTTACATTGGATGTGATCGAGTATCTAATCTTTTGTTTACATGCACCATTGCATTTAATCGGAAAAATTGTGTGACATGACAAAAGCAATAATTACATTACGTTTACTTTTTCCCACCCACATTCTGCAGGACCTCCGAACTGCTTGTACTCGCTGCCTCTGTTGTTAGGTTGGTGGGATGGTTAGGAGGTAAGAATATCAGGATCAGAGCCAATCAGAGGCATAGTGAAAAAGATACTGCTAAAGATGGCTATCTATCATCTTTTCACCAGTTGTCATTTCTGTGTTGAATTCAATCATGCAACAGCTTGATAACAATGCTTGCTCGGCCTCCAGTATTGTTCAGATCTATAAGAGTTTGTCAAAAATAAATTCTCAGTTGGGGTCTAGTTCAGCTTGAAAGTTGCCAATTTGTAGAAGAGGAAGAGACACCGACGTCCACGAACATTTACATCAAGATGGAGTGCCTGCACAGAAAGATTGCAGCGAGAAGGTAATCCATTTCATCGTTTACATGGTGCAAACTTTTCTTTTGATCGGTTTATGAAATGAAAAGGTTTAAACTGGCCCTCTGCAACCGATTGAAATTTGGATAGAGGTTCTGATAGAAGTTTTAAAATGGAGAATTTATGTTCTGTTTGTGCATTTAAACCAATTTAAATTTGCATATTACTGTGGCATCGCTTAAATTGTGGTGGGTAGCAGAATGAACATGTTTTGTGCTGTAAAATGTAATTTCAAAATTGTTTAAAAATTGCAGTGTTATCTCTGCATTGAGAACGCGTGGTATGACAGTTCATCTGGTCAGAGAGTGAGTAAAACAGCTCACAGTTTAGCTGACAAATATTCAGTTGAAGGTGTGATTTACACTGAGTGTGCAGGTGGAGATGAGGTATCGAAGTTAAAGAGCAAGAAACCTATTACCGTACACGACCTTTGACCTTTTCAGAACAAGCCACCTACTCTAACCGCTGGGTGACCGTGCGACTGTCCACCTTCTTCCATACTTTGGCTACTTCTTTTTCTGAGTTTTGTTCTTGATATGATGCAAGAATTGATATTACACATAAACGGAAGTTGGCTCAGTTTTAATGCATCATGTCAGGATGTACTTACTCCACTGGTTGCTTTGGGTACATGGAGGAGGCAGTAACATTACACCATAACTCAAGAACTTTCCCTTGGGTGTGACTGTCAAGCAAAGATAGTTAACCAATTTAAAGCAGTAAATGTGTCCTGCCACCTGTGTTATCAAGCTAACAGATATAAGCAAGGGTCTCATTGTGATGTAAGTTGGATATTTTCCAGAGGTTTTTCAGCTTGCGGAGGAAACACTTGGTTGACATTTGACAAAATACTTCATATAAGCACAAAAACATACAGCCTTCGTCTTTATGTCTTTAGTGGAATCAAAGACGGGAGGACCGACTGATGCATCAGGTCAGGCATGCTGTTTGTACTCTTTCAATAATGATGAGTTTTATTTACAACTAGGAGGCAGAAAGATTCCCAACACAAACTCACAGAAACAGACCAATCCACATAATGTGGCTAATCAAGTATACTTGGGAACCCCGTTGACATTAATGTGTACTCAGTCATTCTGAAGGCTGGACCAATCAATGACCAGTGTCGGAGGTTAGGTGTAATGGCATTTCTTCGGTGCATATGGAGCTCAATGCCGATTGGTTAACGACTGCCCCAGATGGTTTTAAAATGAACCCGAGGTTGGAACGACAGGAAACAATTCCTTATGGAGCGTCGCCAGACCCATAAATTCATGCAGTGAATTTGGGTCTGGAAACACCAGGCTAGTTAAGACTAACATGCTAGCAAATAATTGCTTCGAGTTAAGTTGCCTCTTTGAGCAGCTGTTTATCATCGACAAACTCCTGAGATCAGCTTCCAGCGTATTTTGGCTATTATTTTGCTGTTTTAAATGCTTCACCTCGAGGACACATCTGATGTGTCTGGGTTTTGTTGGCTGAAACTATCTGCCTGCTGTTTTATTGATGAAAGGAATTCAGCAAATAACAGTAAATCTAATTAAACTAAAATAATTTTTTTTCAATTTTCTGTGTGTTCATGACTACAAGAGACTCTTTCACAGGGCAGACAGGGAGTCACTTGATCATATCAATACAATATAAAAATATCCCTGAATGCATGTTTGATATCCGTTTACCAGGCCGCCATTGACTTATTTTCTTCTGCTGACCTCGTGGGCATACAGTATAGAGGGTGTGACAGTTTATCTGTTCTAGCGGTTCCTCTTGGGCAGCAACAATCATTCAGTGAGCACACAGGGGATTTCTAAAATAGCTACATCTGTGGGTCCTTTCTAAATCCAATCCCTGCTGTAGGAAATTACAAAAAGGTTTACACTGAATACATTGATTTCTGTAACACGTAGTACTGCTCACGGGTAAACAAGTTCCAGGCAATTTACTGCAACAAGATATTCTGTGGTGTGGTTAATACCTGGACTTCTGGATCAAATTACAGTTTCCACGTTAAGTAATGGTCTTTCCAAGGCTAAAGCTGGAGAAACATTAGAAACTAATCTTTCTGCCTGTATTTTCTCACAGAACACAAAAAACATACAATTACACCCTTCTCTTGTGTGAAACTAAACCGAAGTGAACATTACATTAGATTTTTGGCTTCCTTAGACACAAATGGACCTGAGAAAAACTGAAATCCATTATCAGACCATAAAACAGCACCAAATACTACCATCAGACATGCATTTGTATCTTTGCAATCTGATTTTTTTTTTTTTTTTAAATAAAAGAATGGTAAATATTCAGGAAAAGGAAATAAATGGAGAACATCGAGTCCAAACCCAATTCTCTGGTAACAGAAGAACCTTGAGAAATGCCATCCCCTAAGCTCAACCTACGGCCACCCAACACCTGCTTATAGAGATTACACAACCCATTAACTCCACCTAAAACACCGGGTGCAGCAAGCCTTCAGCTGAGCTCCTTAAGAGTCTCCGTTATGGCAGAAACTGTCTTTGAACTGCTACTAAAACAGAATTTTCTTCCAGAAGCAGGACATCAGCCATGTTCAAGTGCACAGCCGTCACAAATGGACCAATAAATCATGAGACAAAAGTCCTGGATGCTTGGATGGGAGTGGTGATATGCCAAGTCAGGGCTGTAAATGGACCTGTTATGGCTTCCAAAGGTCCCCTGACTATCAAAATAAGCCATTATAGCCATGTGACTGCAGCGTGAATGGGAGGATGAACAGGATTAGCTTCACAACTCATTAATCGGACTGTCTCCTACTTCCTTCCCAATGATCAGCTGAGGATTTCCTCAACACAAGCATATGCACGAGACACACTACGAGTGCTCATTCGCTTACAATTATCTTACATATGCGTTACTTTTCTCTATGTTTGTGGAAAGAGATCCTCATTCTTGGTAATAATATAATAATGCTCTGTGATGTCACCCATTGGTTTGGAACTGCCGGTTTAAAGCCTCAAGTCTGGCATTTTGGCCATCGCCATCTTGTTTTTTTGGAGCCAGAAGTGACCCTATTTGGATGAGCTGAGGATGAGAAAGGGGTGGATCTTACTGAGAACCTAAACACACTTTGCCCACCCACCTACAGTGTACTGGCAAGCTGATTGCACCCCAAGTGTGTCAATCAAACCAGGTACGCCCTTAACCATACTCTCTTTGAGGCCTCATATCTAATAATATGAAGCGGGACCACCAGAACAATGATCAGAAGTATTGAATTTAGCAAATGACACCATAATGGCTTGGAAAAAAAAAAGTACTGACTTTGTATTTGATGAGAAAAGTTGATGCTTTTTGAATGGGACTCTATTGGAGCCGGAGTTTTTTTTGGAGCCAGCCCCGAGTAGTACTCAGTGGTAGTAAACTTAAAGGCACTTCTGCATTGGTTTTACTTTTCAGATCCAAAGATTACATCCAAGTTTATCTACAGTCTGTGGTAGAAAAGCATTAAAAGAAGGTTAATGTCCAGTCAACACTAGTTTGGTTTCAATATAAGACACAGAAACAGAGTTACAGTGTCTACTTATTGGGATGAGATGACTTTTTAACATTCATGCTCAAAAACCTGACATAACAAACCGTAACCACACAAATCAAACTACAATCCAAATTCATGGAAATATTGAACTGTTTTTCAAACTTGCCTTTAATTTCTACGAATTAAATTCCACCTCTTCTTCAAGTAAGAATCTAAATGAACCAGTTATTCCATGTGTTGCATGTTATCATCTTACAGGCTAACTTTCATCAAAATCCTCCAGATCACTACAGATCTGGTCGCATTAGAACATGCAAGTGAGCATTGAATTGGTGGTAGGAACAGTAAACAGTGGAAGATCAGTCGTGACTGTCAAAGCTTATGATGGCATTAACACAATCTTGTCCGTCACTCACTCAGAGACTTCCTCCCGTCCAAAAGCCATTTTATTTTAAACAACCAGTCAAGGCTCTGGCAGTTGCTAGGAAACCAGTTAAAAGTATTTCAAAAGTAAAAAACTCCAGGAAACAAAAAAATTGTGGTTTCAAGCATGATCCAAAGGTGAATACCTAAATCTATCCAATGGCCGTGATCTACGTGCCAATTTACTGAATAACATTGTCCCAGAGTTATAATTACACTTTAGCTCTGTGAATGGTTGTCTACTGATCATATCCACATACTGGCATCAGTACTGCAAAGTGAATTTCACAATGACCATGTTCAACAGTAAGTACAGTCACGGTACCTGCTGAGTGTATTGTCTCGGATCGAGTCATGTCAGTATGCTTCATCTTTGCCATAGAGTGTGCGTTAACTCACTGACACAATGTGGTTTAAAAATCAAAAGACATTTTAAAACCAACGTTGCTATCCATCAGGCCAGGAGAAGAGCAGCATGCCAATGAAAACCACCCATCTATCTATCTATTTATCTATCTGTCTATCTATCTATCTAGAGATAAAGTACACAAAATAAGCTTCATCTCAACAACTGCCATTGAAGCAAGACAAATAAAGTGATTGTATTGGCCAACTCCGAGCTTTGAATCTTCATCTGCTGTTGGAAAAGACTACAGGACACGACAAACCTTTTTCTGGATAAATTATACAAAAATAGATCACATCATTTGAACTCAATGTACACAACAGGCAATGTAGAACTTTACATCAGTGTTTAGCAGCCTCAAAGCGTCATCCTGCACTGTTTCTAGGTCAAAAACCTCCCATTGGCCATTAATTAACTTGAAGAATGTCAATGTGGATCCGTGTTATGGGGACAACAGTTACCTGCGGCTGCTCCTTCATGAAGCTTTTTGAATTGAGCTGTGCGGAGAGCTGCTCTCAAGGACATGGAGACACCTGCAAAGAGGGACGGAGGCCCAATATAGACCTGAGGTGACATCCAACACCGGGGCTCCATGATGACAGCAAAGACAAGACTCAAGTCTCAGGGACGGGCAGCACTTAGTGTGTGCTTCACCTACGCAGGAGTACCCCTCTAATATAAATGAGACGAGGACATCCTGGCCTGGATACCTTGTCCTTTCTGCCTCTTTTTTGTATTTCAACCTTATATAGTATAGTGTATGGTAAATGTAGAAAACATCACTTTCATCCACATGGGATTCTGCTGCTTTTCAAACTGTGAGCAAGGACACCAGGAAGTTTCAAACACTCGCTTAGATTTAGGCTTTCAGAGCCCACTTGGGGCACTCTTGCTTTAGACACAAGGCCTCATGGTACAGTAAGGAGCTTTGGATAAAAACCTCTACCAAATGGCAGATAAGGGTGCCCGGGAGAGAGCTTCACAGACTGGTTTAAAACCCTGTGAAAGACAGGCTTAAAGTGTTTTTCATCCTCACTTCTCATCACTTTTTGTTAGTGCTGGAGGTCGGAATGGATATTAAATCAAATTCTACATTTGAAAAGACATAAAGACATAATGAAACTGGACCTTTTTAAGCTGAACGACTCCATGTAACTTGCCTTCGCCTTCCATATAAAAGATTTGTATTAATTCCAAACATAAACAATGTCTGACTCAGAACTCAAGACATCTAAAAACTAGATGGTCTTATTACTGAAATTCATTAAGAATTCATTGGTACATTAGAGGCTACTTTCCTGAATAAATATGTCACAGTTGCAATCAAAGCCTTCAAACGTGCCACACTGAGCGAGGATTAAGGCTTTTTGTGTGGCTCAACTGGGTTTGAAGTTTAACTCAGATGTTTGTTTGACCTCTCATGCGCTCACACGTAACACCAACAACAAAGAATTGGAGAGACAAAGGGCGTCCGCTTTGTTTAAAACCTCGTCGGATTCTTTTTACGGTTGACAACCAGCTCCGCTCTTCTGGGGGCACGGCTAAATTAGTCCGGGCTACGTCACCTCCTCAACAACGCCGCCACAGTAACCGGGACACACCATGTTGACTACCATTTAGATAGTCACGGCTGTTTGATTTAATCAAACCTGCCTATTGTCTCTACGGACAGACATGAGGCCGTCGTGGTGACGTGACCTCACCCCGCCACACAAAAGCTGCCTCTGTGCGGAGGCTGCACACAAATGCTGGCTGACAACACAAGGCCGGGGGATGAAAGGTCTCCTCAGTGTTTGGTGACAGTTATTACCCTCTCCACTGAAACCAAATACCTGTGGGCCCAGATAGCATTATCTTATTGTGAGGCACACTGGGGGCCAGCCTGTAATCAGGGCCTCCGCCTTGATCAGCTCTCCTCCCCAGGTTTGATGCCACCCCAACATGCTGACATTGAAAAGAACACAGAATAGGGGGTGAGGAGCAGCAGCAACAACAAAAAAGACACTGAAAGATAGCAGAACATCAGAAAAGGGAAGTATCTGTCTATTCCATGTATGAGGTAAGAGGTTCAGCTAAGAGAATCCTGAGCAGCACCAGCTTCACTGCAGGCCTGATCAGATTAATATTACTCTCAGTGCAAGAGTGGCTGATGTGCATTGGTAGGTGTTGCACAAAGTGTTGCACAAACTGATTTCAACGAACAAACAACAGCTAATTGAAAACATTCAAGAAGCAACGATGCAGCAGCATAGTAGGAAGGTTCTGGATTTGAATCAGCTCCTTCTACTTTAGTCAGTCAGAAACTCTTAATTGCCCACAAATATGCATGTTGTTTGTGTGTGTTTACCCAGTGATGCACTCCTGACCTCTATTGGGTCACGTAAATGTGCTCAACAGCAAGCAGGTGACACACAGCTGTCTGCCCACTCTCTGTTTCTTCAGATATGTTTCTGAAATGAACAGAAACTAAAACCGCATGTTTGTTTTGGAAACTGAGCTGCCAGTGATGTGCACAAGTCGCTAACCTCCCCCACTAATTCCTTACCCACGAAAGAGACTGTTGAGTTTCACAATGGGACATGTAGGACTTCCCATTTTTGGAGTTTCACCCATACTGGTGAACAAAAGTCTGTATATCTCAAGCCTCTGCTTTGATTATTTCCCAACTCTTTCTTCCAAGTCCCAGCTCTCCCTACAATCAAGCACATTTGTAAAATGCGACCAATCACAGCCTCTTAATACACACCATGTGACCAAAAACAGAAAAACATGTACCACCTCAAAAACTGTGAACAAAGCGTAAAGGAATGAAAATAATGTGTTGTTGTTGATTATTTTGAATGAACATTTTTGTTATTAAAGATTATTTGTGAATCAAAACACCTAAGCCTCCATATTCCATCCTTTCTGAAATGCATCCTTCAAAATAGTCAAATCAGTAGTTTTGTATGCAATAAAGGCATCAATTCACAGCTTTAACAAACGAATAGCTTTCAAAGACGTGTGTGTGTGTGTGTGTGTGTGTGTGTGTGTGTGTGTGTGTGTGTGTGTGTGTGTACACAGAGATAAAACATGTCATTTCGCATAAGGAGAGCCCAATTAAAGCTATACTTCAGAGACGTCACGTGTGTTGTTATTAAAACCAGTAAGTGTTATCACTGAGGCGGATGTTGCTAGGTGAATCACAGACAGACTTTTCCCAGAGGAACAGCATCAAAACAAAAACAAGGAAATTCAGTCATACTTGATGACGCTTTTGTTTAGCCAACATCACCACCTGCAACCTGAAAATTGTGCATTTAATTCCTCTTTCAACTTTGTTACGTCTGACAAAGGAGCGACATTAAAAGTGTTTGTCTCAGCTAACTAAGCCACACATGAAGGCAGCAATGGAAACCTTACCCACGGTGTATCTGATGGCGACGGCTGCGAGCACACCCCTTCAGGTGCACATTAAATTCATTTTAGGTCCATCAGAGAGCAGGTGTGTTTATACTAGGCAGGTATCCTCAGCAGGCGTGTGAGCTCCTGCCACACTGATTACACTGAGCTAAATATGGCTTTGTGCTAACACAGACAGTAGGCTGATCACAGCGCTGATGTCAGAGGGGAGAGGCGGAGCCTGCAGGCCACAGGTCAGGTGTCTGCTGTAACTACCACTCTCCTCAACATGATCCTCTGAGCAGGCCAGTAAAGTGGAGCGTGTGCAGGTATGCACTCCCTATTTCTTTATCAGTCACTCAAGGCACAATAATCAGCGGGAGAAAAAGTGGGACGATTTCTATACATTGTGGTATAGTACCGGACAAAAACGATATTGTATGCTAAATCCAGTGATGGACAAAAAATAAAATCCATACTTGAAAAATTAAAGTCCTTCATTTAGATTTCTCATTCAAGTTCTACATCATCAGCATCATCAGTAAAGCTTCAACAAAGAGTTTATTACTCAGTAAGTTCACTGACAGAAAATGAATTGGTTATGATTTTTATAATTGTTTAATTATGTCAATTAATTAAGTATTTTTTTCAAACAAAAGGGTAAATAAAACCTCAATAGTTCCAGGTTGTCGGACATAAACAGATTGATAATACATTTTTTGCACGTGGCAAAATTGGTTTGAACCATGATCACATTTCATCACAACATCCTATTTATCATCCTCATACACATACCTATAAAGAGTCAGCAATAGACATACCAGTAGATATACTACTGCGGATGGCCCGACCAGCTGGACATCCTGCTTAATTCATGTGCATTATTTGTTTGGACACTTATTGGCTTGTGGAACAAAGTCAAATTTGAATCAGTTTTGTGGCCCAGATGGTAACAGTTTAAAAGAAGATGCAAGGGGGGGCGTCTTGTTATCCACAATGTTGTTTGACTTATTTAATCAGTTTCTGGAATCAATCTAAAATGCTGGTTGTGAATAGCAACATGCCTGCTTTCAATTCATCTGGAGTCCGTTCGATGCATCTCTTTCTTATTTCATCTATCCGCGATTGTTAAGTTGTGGAAGAATAAAGTTTCCAAAACAGCATTTAGAAAATTAAATGTGCACATTTTTCTCAGCAGCGGCATTGAGACGTTAGGCGAGTCAGAAAATGGGATTTATGTTAACACATCAAAACAGATTCAAAGTTTTAAGTGACACATGCAGCCCAGGCAGCAAGTCGAAAGCAGAGACACCTGAGCTTTCTACTTTTTGGTCCAGAAAAAAAAACCTTCATCTGCGTCTCAGGCTCACCGGCCGTCTTTATACCTGGCATTACTTGCACCCTGCATCCACGTTGCGGGCGGTTGAATCACAGCCACAGGTAAGACTCACAAACACCACCTGCATACTGAAATCAGATCTGAAAATGTGGACAGAAGATTTCTACCCGATGGAAGTAAATCCAACAGTAAACACCCCTGCTGGTTTGCACCCCATCCATCTTGACAACCCAGTTTTGCACGTTTCTATTTGTATAGTTGTATCCGAGCCCCCTCTCCTCTCCTCCCCCTGTCTTCTGTTTGTTTTGCGTTTGGTTCCTGATGGGTCGGCACAAAAAGGTTTATTCCTGTCCATACGAACAGTCCTAGTATTTACATTCTGTTGCAACAGAAAGAAAATGCTATTCTGACCATTTATGAGGGTAAAATGTAATCACTACAAATTATAATAATGTGTGCAGCATACATGCACATGCAGAAACTGCTGCTGTTTACAAGATGCCCCAGTCCTGCTGCACATGCTGGTACCACAGCATTGTACTTCATTTTAATCCAAACTTCATGGAAGCAACGTGTCCAATGTTTCTGGAAAGCCGGTCGTGGCTACGGTGGTAAATCTTTGCATCACCACAGGCACATTAACAATTAACAGTCTGTAGGAGAAAAGCAACACGACTGCAGGGCACAAAGTTTGGATGAGCTGCTGTTTTGGAACAATGAGTGCGGCTGCTGTTTAGCGTGCTGAGAGGATTCCAGCGATTCCAGTCTTAACAAAAACTAAGTCAAGGCTTCATTGTGAAAATCAGCGGGGAATTCAGCAGTCGCCCTCCCAGGCGTACTGAAAACCTATTCCTGAGCCAGCGCTACACGATGAACTAGTACCTGAAAGACCTCCTCTAATGCTTCCATTCTATAGGAAATACAGCGTAATTACAAGGCCGACACTGCGTGCATCCTCCATCATCATTAAATTAAGGGGTTTGTGAAGATGAGAAATTGTCTGGGTTCCACTTGGAGCCAGCAGAATCCTCATGGAAATTTACTGTACTCAAAAAGAGAGGCCATCTCCTCTTTCATTTGTCTCTTACACTGGAGCTAAATACATATTTCTGACTTGGATGGTCTCACAAGTGAGCCTAAACGTTGCTGGGAGAGACACGGAGAGAACACTAATAAGCTTTTGTGTCGTGGAAACAGTGTAGTCCTCTCCTGATAGCTCCAGTCCTGAGAATAAAAACATAATTGCGGGTGGTTGTTTACTGTTTTTTTTTTTATGGAGTGTTGGCAACAACTCAGCTGCAGCTCGGTCTACTGTGGCATTAATGTTCTGTCCCTCTGGTTCACAGCATCAGTTGAACAGAGAGAAGGCACCGATATCTCATTCTGGGATGGAATACAATGTTTCAGAGGTATTCATATCAAAAGACTGCGATGAAAAAGAATGGCATATCCAGTGACTCCTACTCTCAGTGGAGGATTCTGGGCATCAAGCAGTGAGGCTGCAGATTGCATTGAACAGAAACCACAACCCAAGTGTGTAAAGACTGGATTCCCTCCGGCTCGAGTCTCAAACGTCACGTTTGGTTCCCTCCTCTGCACGGCTTCATCCTCCACCGGGAGCCTTTAAGAAGCGAAGCGTTTTCCCTCTCTGATGTTGTTGATTTGGTCTTTTTTTTTTGTGTGCTTCCAATGTGGGAAAGAAGTTGTTCCTTTTTTGTCTATTTTAATTGAGTTGTTGTTATTTCCTACTTGGTCATTGTTTTTGTTTTTTTATTATCTACATATTTTACATGCAGTGCCTGTTAGCAGGAGGAGTGCACATTTCATCTCCTACTTAAAAGGACAGGGTTGTTAGCGTTGATGTAGGGATGTGATATATACGATCAAGAGTCAGCACAGAGTGTTTTATGAATTCAGTTTTCCATTTCTTTCATCATCCCCTGAAATCCTACACACTGAACCATCAACAGAACATTCTGGATTACATATTAAAAGTTGATATTTAGTATTTCAACTCTCAGACTTGTTCAACATTTTTCGAAAATACACGAATTTGCTTTATTGTCCAGAGGAAGATTTGAATTTGAAAACCTCTGCCAGGAAGTTAGCTTCACTTATCATACAAAAGGGAGCAGGAGGAAACAAGTTAGCCGGCTAGCCTTTGTCAAAAGGTAAACCAAACCAGCACCTTTAAAGTTAACACAATATATCTTGTATGCTTCATCCATTCAAAACCCAACATGTAAAAACAACAAGCTGTGATTTAATGGTGGATAATGACTATTTCTTGGAGTCACTGGTTGTCTTGCGAACTTGACCAGAGCCTGTTTCCCTCGCTGTCAGTTAACCTAAGCGGACTGGCTCCCAGCCTTTTTATTTACTGGACACGTACACTATGATGTGTCGGAGTAATGCAGATCTTTACATTTAATCCTTGGCAAAAAAAGTGAATATGCACATGTCCTAAAAATGTGGAACTAATCCTTTTACGCTTCACATGTGCATTTTACCTCCCAAAACCTCATAACCAAAACATGGGGTATTTAGATGTACTGAAACTGCGTACTACTACGAATGAAAACTTCTTTGGCCAACACTTTCACAGCTGTGTGTACAAACACACATAAAACTTCTCTTAGTCTGTAACTTCAATGTTTTCAACACAGTCGTTGAAATGATTCAAACACGCAGGTACCCTAAAAGTAGAATCACAATGTGGCAGAGGAATCTTCCCAAGCTGGGTTGTTGCTGGTTAAAATCCCTGAATTTACTGTACTAACTGTAAGCAGGCGGGGTCTGTGTAAAACCTAAGCTGATAAGCAAGGCACTAAAACCCCACATCTCTCCACCAATTTGGAACAAAGTCATCTTTGACAAACTTTCCTTTGACATATAAAAGTTCAAATGTAGCCATCAAACTATCTGAAGTGATACCATAAATTTGACACACCTACTGTGTAAAACGTTTCTTGAAGGGAGTCCCACAGGGTCCATTTCCTTCTCTTACACTGTCACCTCCTCTGTGGAATATGATACGGGGATGGTGAATACTTGGCCTACATTCACAGGCACCGACTCAGATTTACAGGCCAATCCCACAGTGAAAAGAGACCACATGCAGATACAGAAGAGGTGTATGACTGGGCTGCCTGACACACACCAGAGCAAGTTCTACTGAGTCAACGATGACTCAGGGGAAACTATGCGGTGATGTAACAAAATATTTGAGGAGCAAAACCCTGTGATTACGAAGGGTCATGGCACTAAATTGGAGAACTGATAACAACAATTGTGTCACATTTTCTTTCCAAATGCATTTCCAATTTCTGCTATTTCTGTTTGTTTTCTTTAAAAAAAAAATTTACAAAAAAAAAACGTAATAAAAAAAACACCTTAAACCCCACATCATTTAAGATGACACATTAGCGTGGGATCCAAGGATCCGGTATTATTATTGTGGGTGTTAGTGCGGGTATTAAGAAAGCGTAGAATCACTTGTCAGATTAGTGTTGATTTTTAAGGCTGGGGATAATCCTGAAAGACACTGGAGATATGTAAAAATGTTTAGTGTGTGCCTCTACTTAAGGACATCGGCTGACTCGGTTTGAACGAGACCACTGATCAGCTCCACTGCAGCGGTTCGTACTCAGGCTCTGGCAGAGTGGGATAAAGTCCAAGTGACCCTGGAAAGTGAAGAAGTTGTGCGACTTCAGAGAAAACCCCTCTGGGTGTGTTACAACATGGGAAGCCAGAAGGGCCGCCATGTTCATACGCCTGGTCCCCTGAACATGTTTGAGTGGGTGAGGTCAAGCGGGTGTAAATTAATTAGTGGGATACTGTTTTCGCTTACATGTGTGCAGGACCTTCCCACTAGCATTCAAAATATAGCAGGAAGTGGAACCAACTCTTGCAGCTGGATTTACTTCATGGGAAAAAAAAAAAAAAGCCCTGAAGGGATTTGAAGTCTAAACAGTGACTTTATAATAATCTTATTGGATTCAATGCGAGATTTTGAATCTCTTTGAATTGAATTGAATTGAATTGGGGTATAGTAGATGCAATTATTCCGATAACAAGAGCTGAGGCTGAGAAAAGCAAGTGTTCATTATTACATTTCTCATTACAGTTGTAAAAAGTAGTTTAATGTCACATGTGAATTGTTATGACGCTATTTTTCCCAGAATGACTTAATTACTGCTACATGTTAAAATATGTTTAGACCTTTTTGCATATCATAAGTATTTAACCATATATTTACTTATTTGTTTTGTACATCACATTTAAAAGAACAATATGTGGTGTTAGCCTGCTGACATTAGTAATACGTGCCCTTTTATCTCATCTGACCTCTTTTGAACAACATCACTTTACGTTTTCTTTCCTCGCTTGTCTTGGAACCCACAGAAACGTGAGAGGGACCCTCTGAACGAGGATGGCACGGCTCCCGAGCAACAAGTTAACCCCCCTCAGCGCCCAGCAGCCATTCAACAGCTCCCCTCACCGGAAAACACCAGCGAGCGACGCAAAGCGACGCCGGGCTCCATTCATATCGCAGCTAATAACGGGCTGCGTTGCAATTGACTCCACTTACCTCCAGCAGTTTGAAGCTCAGCGTGAAGAAGTGGCGGCTTTCAGACGCATAATAATCCTGAACTTTCGGTGTTGGAGAGCTGGGCCGCAATGTCCTCTTTTATAAAAGTTTGCAAGTTGTGAAGTGAGACGGATGAGCGGCGCGGAGTTTTCTTTCCAAAGTGTCCTCGTTGAGGCGCAGCAGGAGCGACTTTCTGCCAGTTGTTAGTGTTTCCCAGGACACCGGAGGGAGGAGTCCGCGCCGGGACTGTTAGGAGTTGGGTTTCACGCTGCAGGAAGTAAAAATGCGCAGTGATGAAGCAGGGCGAAGGAACTTTAGTGATTTTGTAGAAATCTTTATGGGCGACATGAGGTGAAATTGTGACTGTCCGGCACCACGTCAAAGTGTGGCGGTCGCTCCCCGGGGTCAGGAAGAAGCCGACAGGGCTTTATCAACATCCTGCGTGTGCTTTTCACAATTAAATAACCTAAAATAACTTGCAGAGAAATCATGACGCTGATTGATACACAATATTTCTTAACAGTGTATGAATATGTTTTCAAACCAACTTTGTTCTAACTTTCTTTGAACTTATTTTTGTTTTCCCCATTTAGTCATCGTGTTGTTTTTGCATCATAGCTGTGTAAAGTCCTACAATTGCTCCAAGACAACAACGTGTGTCAAAGTAACGTGTACGCGTGTCTTCGTGTGTGCGTTTGTGTGCGCGTACAACTCATTTATAGCAAACCACATCTCCTACCAACTGGCTAAACTCACATTTAAATTGTTCGTCACTTTTATTTTGAAGGCAAAATTTAAAAGTCACAAATATCTAGCTACACATTGCTGTAACTTTGACAAATATGTGACTTTCCAGTAATAATAAGGATTAAATGAAGTGGTCAAACATTTAATTCAAAGTTGTTGCACATTTTGTTCAGTTGTAGCTCCAGTGCACTACAGTGATCTTTATGTGCTGGCCAGACTCCTTGCAAATCCAAACTCTTTCTGGCATCACTTTAGTGCAGCCACAGAACAGTTTCCACAAACTCTGCACATTTCTGCACCACTGTAACTGATAAGTGCTTCAGACCATTGTCAAAGAGCAACCATAAATCACACACACACAGGTAATAAATTGCATGAACTTGTGCACTCGGTCCCTAAATCTCCTCTTCAGGACACTGTATCATTAGGAATATCCTAATGTTATCCTGGTTTCATGCCATACGGTATAACAAAGGACACTGATCACAACTGACTCATTGATTAAATCTGTATTAGCTGTCTTTCTTGCCTTCCTTCTTCTATGTTGGTATTTTATCATCCGATCTGACCAAGTGATCAGAAGTAGAGACTTTAAAATGTAAATCACAGATACTTGTTGTGTCCAGGGGTGGAAATATTAGGTAAGTGATGCCCCGTAAAGATGCTTTCATTGCTGTCTCATCACGATTGCGTACACATTCTAAACCGAGGTGTGGATTAAACTGCCCTCTGCTGGTGCAAAAGGCCACAATGTAATCTAAATGTTTAGGTATTTTGAATGGTACATGGATGTGGTTTGACAATGTCATCATACAGACCCATAAAATATTTTTTTTAAAGTAGGCACAAGTAGGACACTGTTTTACTTCAAGTGCCAACAGGAAAACGTTGTGTTTTTATTGTACATACACCTATAAAGAATGCACTGTTTGGAATAATTGATCAAATAATTTTTCAATATGTAAGGGAGTGTGCGCAAAGCAGGGCAGCTTTCATTCCCTAGCTATAGCTGGCGAAATAAATGTACATTGTTTATACATTCCATTATTTTTCCTTAAGGCATCGACAAATATCATTTATAGCTTGTAAATAACATCAAAGGGATAATACATAAAGATATGTTTAAAATCAAGCCTCTCCTCCGGATCGTTTGAGTGGCATGGATTGAACAGAGCTTTTATTATGTGGTTATGAAGAAAAAAAACATATTCAGTGAGGCTTGCTATGTGAGCCCACAGTTCCGGATGAAGTCTCTGTTATTAATTTCACAGTCGTCCCTCGGGTGGGGAATCTTTGATGACGCCACATCCTAATAAAATTCCACTTACTTTATTCTGGTAACTTTATGAGCCGAGTAGGAAGTGAGAGTCGAGGTTGATGGGTGGTCACCTGTTGAGGAGAGACTGACCTGTCAGAGTCAGACAAATATTTCTTTGAGCTCCTTACTCAGCAGTCTGTTTCACTCTGTCCTCAGCACAGGTTAGCCGCTGTAACAAAAGCATCACTGATAAATCACAGTACTAAGCTGCCATTTAAGATAAAAGACAGGTTGTATTGAAAATGGTCTCTATTCACCGCCATGCTGAGCTGCACTTAGACACACTATTGCAGTCTGGAGGAGGAGTGGAGAGATGTGTGTGTGTGTGTGTGGGGGGGGGGGGGTGTAATGAAGCAGGGCTAAAACATGAGTGAGATGGAGTAACAAGCATGACACAAAGAAGTACATAGCTGCCTTTGTGTGTTGATAAAAGGAGGTTTTGTAAGTTGGAAGACTTGAACGGAAGAGGATGGAAGAGATAGTGCTGGAAAAAAAACAGCCAGAGTAAACACTTTGTTTAAGTGTTTACTCTGGCTGTTTTTTGGTTGGTTTTTTTTTGACAGAGACAAAAATACACTAGTTGCAAGAGGAGGGAGGAGGTGGGAGAGAGAGAAGGAGGGAGAGGCATATCATTTAGCTGAAGTGCCTTCAGAATACACTCTCAGTTCAGTGGAAGGCTCCTCACACTCAGCAGCACCGTCCACATGGCTTCTCACTCAGAGCGGGCTGCCAGGCGTTTGTTGTTTTCTTCAGGTAAACCTGCACTGGGATACTTCTGCTGTCCAAAAAGCTATTGGGGGGTGGGGGTGTGCTTAAAAGTGTTTAGACTTCAATACCAAAATTATGTATGATTTGTCAGTAAGCTAAGTTGTCTGTATAAAATAATTAGGCCGGTCTGCTGTTACTTAGCCCTCCTGTTGTCCGAGGGTCAAAATGACCCGCAGCTGTGTTCAACCAAGTTCTATTTTATTTTGTTTTCACATTTTTTATTTTTATTTTTATAGGAGGCTGTGGAGGTTTCTTCACAGCCTCCTTGTCACCAAAGATCCCCCCAAAAAATATAAAAATAAAATAGAACTTGGTTGAACACAGCTGCGGGTCATTTTGACCCAAGGACAACAAGAGGGTTAAAACACTGCTGTTTGATTGGGAATTATACACCTGAGCTTTGATTGGTAGAGGAATTCAAACCATATCAAACAGCAGAATGGGGGCTTTTGAATATTTATCATTTAACGTTTTAGAGATTTTGCAACCACCTTGGTTTAGAAATGTTGGTGAAAGGTGACCTATTATCCTCATTTATGGATCTTGTTTAATATTCTGGGATCCATTAGAGTAACTGTACATGATTCATAGTTCAAAAAATGATTATTTATTTTATACAAGCCCTTTATGCGACCCTTTAGTTCATTTTGAGTTTGAAACAAGCTGTTTTAGCTTCTGTCTCTTTGAGGTAACACTTTTTTCTAAATATTTCTTTGTACATGTTGACAGCGAGTAAAATGTTATTCTGCTGTCACCAAATGACAAGTATCTCCCTGCGTTGTCTCTGTACTTTGTTGGCGTGCTATGTTCGGAGCAGATGACCATATAAGAAAAATCTGTGACGAGATGACGTCAGCTTGTTGTGAACAGTGTTCAGAGCAGTCTGAAAAAAGGAAGTACTTTGGCCCCATTTAATATAACCATCTGATATTGTAACATCGTGCTGTATATATGACAGTATATATGACCCCTTACACCAGCTTGCTTTAAAGCAGCAGCGGTTGATTTTTCAGCCACTTAGGGGCAGCACAACAAGCTGAAGACACAAACTTTTGAAATCTATACGCTTTTTGTGGTTGCAACGTAAGCATTTATTTGGAGTCGTGTTTCTGGACAACGTGAACAAAGCAAGTGGAATACTTGCTGACACCACTAACAGCTAAAGAACATATCTGGCCCTTTAACCTCTAAATGCAATAAGGTGCACTGAGTTAACTTTGTCAGTTTGATATTAATGCTGGGCAGGTAGCATGCAGTGGGTTAGCAGAGCATTTTGGCTGATGGTCGATGTGAGTGGAAGGACTGAAGAGTGAAGTTGCAGCCCGTGAAACCAAAAAACTTAGCTAATGGACCGTAAAACACTCTGTTGACCCGAGGAAAGCGTCACATCATATTACATTATTTCTGATTCCTGTCACATTAAAGTTGTTTAATCCACAGTTAATATAAAGTATTAATTTGTGCAGTTTCAAATTTAATGAAAACCTACGAGCTAAAACAAAAAATCTCTGTGTAAATCAAAAAAAAAAAATCAAAAAAAAAATCACAAGAAGCCCTGACTGTCGTGCTTTGAAGTTTCTGATCATTGTTACTATGGCAAAGTAGGTCATGTTCAGCATAAAAAGTTCAGACACTATAGAGATCAAAAAGATCTCTAAAAGCTTCCTCTGGCCTGAAGCTGTCTGTTTTCTTGGCAGCCCAGTTCACTCAGCTGCCACCTACCATTTGTTATAGCAGAGCCTTTTACATGCTAACCGTACAGGTACAACAATTCTCAGGATATTTCAAAGCAATTGTCTGTAGCTGTCAACTTTAAATTGACTCCGGATGTGGGATTTTTTTTCCATCAGCTCCTCATTTTCTTCATCTCAGTGTGTAAAATGCTCGGAGCATCACGACATACCTCAGAATTATCATGATAGTACGGCGTAATTGCACAGACAGCAGTGCACCAGACATGCTGCTGTCATTCAGCTAACTGGATTGGGTGACATGCAACACTGTCATCCCTTTGTCTTTGTGTGTGCTCCTGTTGAATGATAAAACTGGTGGTGTTATTTATTTTTGATGATGCATAAATGCCATGAAAAGACCTAGATCGACAACAAATTGTATTTCCAGTGCAGCCTGACATGAAGCTTTTTACCGCCGTGGTCAGTGAAAGGTCACAATCCAGATCTCGGTGACACAAATCAAGAATGTTTTTGTAATTAAAAGCATTTTACGAATAATTTCAGTCCCCGGCGTGTCCACAGGATGTCAGTGTCCGCGGTGCTGCGGTCAGTAAGTCCAGTTGATCCCATCAACTGGGATTTACTGTCTTTATGGAGACTAAAAACACCACTGTACAAATCACTGTCCAACAAACTCTGTGTGTGTGTGTGTGTGTGTGTGTGTGTGTGTGTGTGTGTGTGTGTGTGTGTGTGTGTGTGTGTGTGTGTGTGTGTGTGTGTGTGTGTGTGTGTGTGTGTGTGTGTGTGTGTGTGTGTGTGTGTGTGTGTGTGTGTGTGTGTGTGTGTGTGTGTGTTTTCCACCAGTCATTCTACGTGGCAAAAATAACATTTGCATTTGCAGACCTGACAATCGAAGTGTTTAAATAATTGTCAGTGCCGTAAAACTGTGAATGAATTTTGTCAGCACACTGTTTGCCTCATCTTTATATCAGCGTTTACCATCCTGTTTGTCTTTGTCCAAGTCCTCATATGTGTCTACACATGCAGTCCTGGACGCACGCCAGAGAGCAGATCAGGTGACTTAAGCCAAGCTGGCGTCCTCCAATCAGATGTGAGGGATTTGCGGAGGTCGGACACCACGCTGCCTCCCACCCACCCTCCACATCCCACCTCCACATCCCACCTCCACTCACTAAAGCCCTGCAGATTATCGCCCTCAGACCTCTCCTCTTTAATTAGGAGCAAACAGGAGGCGTGAAGGCAATTCAGAAGAAGCACAAATGGGGGAATAAACATAGAGGAGTTGACTTAGATTTCATCAGAGTACTTCTCTGTAAAGACAGTCAAATGGTTGTGTTCTTCTTAAAGCAAGGTTTACTTGTGTATTAACATTTCTACAGACGAGAAGACAATCAGAATTAGATTTAATTTCCCAAAGGAGATTTTCATCTTTGTATGACAAACATTAGCGAGGGAATACGAGCCTCAACAAAAGGATGGACTTCCTGTAACCCTGAGATCCACCATGATGTGGAACATCCTCGCCACCTAACACTGACCCATTCAGCGGCGGGAAAACGGCATGAAGCTATTGTAGCAGTAATTGCACCAGCAGGGTTTATGTTTGCTGTATTCTTCATTGCCTTGTTATCTTAAAGTTATTTTGCGCCCACGCATAGAAGATGAGGCACTTAACAAGAGGAAGCTGCAGAAGTGAAAAGAACTGACACATGAGTGGGTGATGAAGAAACCCTGAGGGGCTTATATAAACAATATTGTAGATAAATATGAGTGAAAACAAACAGCTGCAAAAGTTGCCAAGCGTTCATGTTAGACAACAGAGCAAGATAAAGTGATGAATTTCCTTCAGCGTATAGTCAAAAATAAATCATACTATTTAGTTAGCATTTCACTGAAAAATATCTGTAAAATAAGCCTTAAATCCCTGATCGTCAGCAAGCAGCTAATTTCAAGGAGGTCAAAGGTCAGGGGAAACAAATAGTGGTATGACTCAGGAGTCATCATTGAATACACAGGAGGAAGATAATGAAGCAGTAGACAGTGGGTTCAAGTAAGACTGAGAATAAAGGAGACGCAGGGAGTGGGTTTATCACTCTTTCCCAGAATCCTCCCCTGGAAGCTATTCATTTCCTGGATGTGTGCGTGAGACGTCTCTGAGATGCATTGCAGGGACCGCCCCTCCTCCTGAGGCTAGCCCACAGCAGGCACCATCAACTGTAATCCCAGTGTGTTCACCAGAGGACAAAGCTCTGCAAATGGAGGACAGAGACATCATGAAGAAGAGTGGGAAACCAAACACTAATGTTCCCTCTCAGGATAACTTGCATCTACATGACTGCAGCAGAATGGGGCCTCCCATTGAGGCGTGCAACCTTTATCATTAACACCATCAGGAGGCAGGGCTGCAATACTGAGCCGAGATTCTGGATTATTTGGCTGCACGGGTCAAAATATGTCACGATGGCATAATGATGGACCACAGCATGTGATTGGTGGACAATGTCCCCGCATGCTTGGGGCGGGGCTTGGAGGAGGGGTTAAATGTAGACTGGTGAAAACAGAGAGGATGGGGGCTAAATTTAGCCAATGGCTCTGCTGGGGTGGAGCTAATCCTCTTTGCACTCGAATTATCTGGCCTTCGGATTAGAGAGCTTTGCCTCTATGCAAGACATCTACTCTCAATAATGATGTCCCATAGCAGGCCGTACCATGTCCTCTGGTGGGGGTGGGAGAGTTGGCAGACTGGCTGCTGGAATGAATGGAGAACGTTTGAGTGGTACAAATGTTTCACTGTTTGCAATATAATGCAGACGCATGAGTGTAATTTTGTCCATTTAATAACAGTTATCATATTTTGCTGTTTAAGTCAGGCTTAAAATATCCCACAATGTGACATATTAACTAGTGATTAATTCAAATGTTACTAATTGCACATGCCATACAAGTAGTGCACATTATGGCTTTGGACAACAATGACACTATATAATCTTCTATAAATTGTAGATTTTTTTGAGTGAAATTTTTACATTCATCATTGGAAAGTGAAGGTACCAGCTGTAAATGCAACGTATTGACTCACAGAACACTTTATATTAATGTCTTTTCTTGCATTCTAAGCAGGTATGTCTTACAGAGTGATGTCTAACAGCACGTTGGATAGACGAGTCTGAAGGCTCACATGGTGATTAGGGAAACGACAAATCAACACTTGTATTACATCAAATGATGTTTATTTTGTAAAACTTTCCTCAAATCTTATTTTCATTTGAATTGCTGGTTAATTTTACCCCTGAAAAGGATTTGTAAAAGAGTGCATTTATAGTATTTTCATCCAAAGCACTTTACAATGTGTTTCAGATTCAACACACATATTTTTGGCTGAGACGTGCCACACTAGCCTAGATGATCAAACCTCCTAACCAGGAGATATGTGAACATGCAACTGTGGCAGCAGGTCACGGGTTTACAGAGGAGAATGCAGAAGGTCAAAAGCATTTTCAATGCTGCAATTTTATGCATTCAATGTATTGTATTGCATGGTGGAATGACCACAGTGCAAAACATTCTGCACTGAAAAGTGTATTTCAAAATAAAAAATGTGAGTTAATTAAAAGAAAAGTATTTAGTCTGCAGCATGAAGGCTCCTGTCAGTATCATACTGTCATATATTCTATTATTGTAATATTAAGGATGCATTCATATGTACAGTGCATCCGGAAAGTATTCACAGCGCTTCACTTTTTCCACATTTTGTTATGTTACAGCCTTATTCCAAAATGGATTAAATTCATTTTTTTCCCTCAAAGTTCTACACACGATACCCCATAATGATAACGTGAAAAACATTTTTGACAGTGCATGTCAGAACACAAACCAAGCCATGAAGTCCAAAGAATTGTCTGTAGACCTCTGAGACAGGATTTTATCGAGGCACAGATCTGGGGAAGGGTACAGAAAAATGTCTGCAGCATTGAAGGTCCCAATGAGCACAGTGGCCTCCATCATCCGTAAATGGAAGAAGTTTGAACCACCAGGACTCTTCCTAGAGTCGGCCGCCCGGCCAAACTGAGCGACCGGGGGAGAAGGGCCTTAGTCAGGGAGGTGACCAAGAACCCGATGGTCACTCTGACAGAGATCCAACGTTGCTCTGTGAAGAGAGGAGAACCTTCCAGAAGGACAACCATCTCTGCAGCACTCCACCAAGCAGGCCTGTATGGTAGAGTGGCCAGACGGAAGACACTCCTCAGTAAAAGGCTCATGACAGCCCGCCTGGAGTTTACCAAAAGGCACCTGAAGGACTCTCAGACCAGAAGAAACTAAATTCTCTGGTCTGATGAAACAAAGATTGAACTCTTTGGCCTGAATGCCAAGCGTCATGTTTGGAGGAAACCAGGCACCGCTCATCACCTGGCCAATACCATCTCTACGGTGAAGCATGGTGGTGGCAGCATCATGCTGTGGGGATGTTTTTCAGTGGCAGGAACTGGGAGACTAGTCGGGATGGAGGGAAAGATGAATGCAGCAATGTACAGAGACATCCTTGATGAAAACAGGACAACGACCCGAAGCACATAGCCAAGATAACAAAGGAATGTCTTCGGGACAACTCTGTGAATGTCCTTGAGAGGCCCAGGCAGAGCCCAGACTTGAACCTGATTGAACATCTCTGGAGAGATCTGAAAATGTCTGTGCAGCGATGCTCCCCATCCAACCTGATGGAGCTTGAGAGGTCCTGCAAAGAAGAACGGGAGAAACTGCCCAAGAATAGGAGCCAAGGTTGTAGCATCATATTCAAAAAGACTTGAGGCTGTAATTTCTGCCAAAGGTGCTTTAACGACAGATTGAGCAACGTGTTATATTTTCGTTCTTTATTTTTAATAGATTTGCACAAATTTTAAACAAACTTTTTTCACTTTGTCATTATGGGATATTGTGTGTAGAATTTTGAGGAAAAAAATGAATTTAATATATTTTGGAATAAGACTGTAACATAACAAAATGTGTAAAAAGTGAAGCGCTGTGAATACTTTCCGGATGCACTGTAAGCAAGATATTCATATTTTAGCTTGATGCAGAGGAGCCAATTTTAGCTAACCTGTGTACAGACCAAGTATTATTTGGTAGTTTCATGTAGGACTAAAAATATTTTGCTTATCAGTCATTTAATTGACAGAAGATAGCTTGTCTTTGTAACAAATCAAATTTCTTTCAGTTTTGAACTGTTTGTCAGACACAACTAACACTACGTGGCTCCTTGAGTTTTTTGAAATTCTACGGCCTAAATGTCAGTTAATATTATCA